>NC_090647.1:103452036-104069361 GCF_040937935.1 Hyperolius riggenbachi | reverse complement strand
TACGCTGGCAGAAGAACCGATATTATCGGTGGGCTAATAAATCTAGTACCCTATTAGCCAACAAACTAAAACATCGAATATACAGACCCCCCACGTTGTCAGTCCGTCTACCTTCAGGGCAAACCACTTTAGACCCACATAAAATAACCCTCAGTTTTCAAAGCTTTCTAAGTAAACTCTATTCATCTCCAGATTCACCCCCTACAGAAGAAATCAGAACCTTTTTAGACTCCATAGTTCTTCCTCAGATCCCCACAGACTATATAGACCTATTAAACAGCGATATTACATCTGAGGAAGTTACTCTGGCAATAAAATCTCTTAAGACGTCCAAGACTCCAGGTCCAGACGGATTCACAGGCCTTTTTTACAAAAAATTTGCAACAGCCCTAAGTCCACTCCTGGTCCCACTTTTTAATGCTTATAAAACAGGCCAAATCCCGCACCCCAGTTCATTGCAGGCTGATATAGTAATGATCCCAAAGACTGATCAAGAGCCTCTAGAACCACACCAGTTTAGACCCATATCTTTACTAAATATCGACCATAAGCTGCTAGGGAAAATCCTGGCCACTCGAATCAACAGATTTCTCGCAGATATAATCTATAGGGACCAATCAGGCTTTGTCCCTGGGCGTCAGGCGTCAGACGCCACTTTGCGAGCAATACAGGTTTTTGAGTTATTACAATCACGTAAGATCCCAGGATTATGTCTTTCACTTGACATTTATAAGGCATTTGATCAGGTCTCTTGGGACTATCTATATGCAGTTCTGGGAAAGTGGGGACTTGGGGGTCCTTTTACTACCTGGATTAAAACATTGTATTCCAATCCAACAGCCAGCATTTACTATGCAGGCTCCTCATCCTCCTCATTTCAAATCTGCAGAGGCACCCGCCAGGGATGCCCTTTATCGCCTATTCTTTTTATTATGGCTGTAGAGCCCCTGGCAGCTGCTATCAGGCAACATGCGGAAATAAAAGGGGTAGAACTGGCCGGAGTTCAGCATAAGCTGAATCTTTTCGCGGACGACCTACTACTTTTTATTACGCAACCCCATTCCACCATTCCAGCAGTTATGTCACTTTTATCTAAATTCACCTCAATCTCGGGACTCCAGATCAATGCTAACAAGTCTAAAATGCTCAACATAACATTATCGCCAGAATCTTGTCAATCCCTAACTGCCCAATATCACTTCCAGATTGCAGACCCTTCCATAGAGTATTTGGGAATTAATCTTACATCTTCATATGACAATCTATTCCAATGTAATTACTACCCACTGGCTAAGCTGATCACACGCTCTTTAGCCCAGTGGTCCACCTATGGCCTTTCCTGGCTGGGTCGGATAAACGCCCTAAAAATGACGCTCCTCCCCAAACTTTTGTACTGTTTCAGATTATTGCCAGTCCGAATCCCCCCTCACTTTCTCAGAATGTTGCAGAATAAATTAAACAGATTCATTTGGAACAATGCCTCTCCGAGGGTTTGTAAGAACACATTATATGTGCACAAAAGGGAGGGGGGACTGGGAGTTCCCAACCTTTCCAACTACTATAAGGCGGCCCAACTAAATCATCTTTTAGATTTGTATAAGGGGTCCAGCATGCCGGCTTGGACCTTATTTGATATACCTGTAACAGCCCCTCAATCAGTTCAAACCCCCATGTGGCTTCCCAAGCAGTCTCGCCCTAAGGGCCTGAGTACAGTAATGCGTCACTGCCTTACAATATGGGATTCGGTTCGTTATTCCCAAAAATTAATGTCTCCAACTCTGCCACTACTGTCATTCATTGATAACCCCCTGTTTCTTCCAGCCTACGAAAACTCTAGAAGCTTCAGATGGTGGAGAGACCAAGGGCTAGAGCAGATTAAATCACTCACTAATAGTTCTGGGATATTATCATGGGTAGATCTACGAGATAGATACCAAATTCCTCCCCAGGAAAAATTTCGTTACTTCCAGCTAAAGCACTGGTTGAAATCTCTTTTCCCACCACAGACTCAATTCCCAATTGTTCTCTCCAGATTTGAAAGATTCTGTGCACTAGAACCATTTGCGAAGGGTGTTATCTCTGACTTGTATATATCATTAAATGACCTACCTGAATCCTTTCAACATCAGTATGTTAAAAAGTGGGAGACTGACCTTAAAGGAACTAAATCAAAAGAGGAATGGGAAAGGATTTGGGCTACTACATCCAAACTATCTATAAACTTAGCACTAGTGGAATCCTCTTATAAGGTTATGCTAAGATGGTATTGGGTCCCGGCTAGACTTCGTCACATTTCAGTGACGAATTCGGGCTCCTGTTTCCGAGGCTGCCAATCAAAAGGAGACATGCTCCATACCTTCTGGGCATGCCCAATGATATCTAGATTCTGGTCCCGTATATACAGGATGTTACAAACCCTGTTTGATAAGCGCATTACTAAAGACCCCTGGTCTGCCCTCCTACACTGTAAGATTGAATCTCTTACTAAATATCAAAATAATTTAGCTCACTTTATATTTGTGGCAGCCTTGCAAACAATAGCCAAAGCTTGGAAAACCCAGTTTGTTTCCTTTGAGGAGCTAAAAAGCAGAGTGTCATCCTATATGGTCCAGGAACGGATGGCTGGGGCCTTGGAAGATAGAGTCGCAAGTTACCACAGAACATGGGACGCATGGAACCACTATATCAATTCCGTCCCCTCCTAATACAAAGACGGAACCAATCCTCAGCACTTTCAACCCTCCTGCCGGTTGGAGCGGCGACCTCGAACCGTCTCCCCCATCCCTCCCCTCCCCCCCTCTTATTTTTATGTTTTCCTGTAGTCCTCCCCTCTCTCAACTTACCTTCTTCTACTCTTCTTCTATCACATGTCCTATGTGTTTTTTGTGTTAGGGCTCAGGCCCAATCTCAAGGATAAAGTCAGGACAATACATACTGAATGAACATTTGAACTTGGCTGATGGCGGATATTTTGGGTATATTGCTATATACTAGCTGTTCAAAGTTATATCCTGATTTAACTGTTGTGATAAGCAAGTCTCTCTTGCACTATATTTATACCATGTAAAATGAAAATCTTCAATAAAAATTTTGAAACAGGGAAAATACCACACTCGGTATTTTCCCGGTCTGTGTGCTAATTCATAAAGATTTCCCCAGCTGCCCTTGGAGGTCGGTAAATTACCGCAGCCCATTGAGCGGTAGAGTAGAGCAGTGTCCCGATTCCCTCTTTGCCCTGCAGAAATGAATCACACAGACGGCTCTCTCTGGCTCTCCCACTGATGACTCAGACAGATGAGTCACACAGTCTTTCCCTGCCTGCAGAAATTACTCACACAGACGGCTCTTTCCAGTGATGACTCAGACAGATGAGTCACACAGTCTTTCCCTGCCTGCTCAAATGATTCACACAGAGGGCTCTCTGGCTCTCTCCACAGATGAATCAAACAGAGTTCGGCTCTCTGCACTTTGCATTAATCAGAGCTGTCAGAGCTGTCACTTGTTAAGACCTCACCAGAGGTGTCGGTAACTACCGCCAGGCTTACCGCTTGTTGAAGGCTTTATGAATTGACATTTGCTGACAATTTACTGACATGTGTTGTCGGTAACTGCAGCCAAGTCGGTAATTTATCTCCCTGGTCGGTAATGTCAGCTTTTCATGCGGTAACAGCCTTTATGAATTGACATTTTGCTAAGTGGTCGGTAAAGTCTGCTGTTTTCAGCATTACCGCATGAGGTAATGCTTTATGAATCGAGGCCCTAGAGTGCCAGATTGTCTCAGCCAAGTGCATTATTCACCTCTTACCCCTCTTGCTCTGCCCTGCTATTAATCCTCCCCCTCCATAGCATCAGAGCACGTAGCAAGCCTGCAGGCTAGCGGCACATCGGTATAGCACTCAGCCCTAAACAAAGCAGTACTTACAGGAAGTTAACATTAAGTAATGCTTGAAAAACAGTTATACACAATTATGAAGTACTTCTAAGCAATATGAAGGCAATAGGTGCCTCGGTATAGATAGCCAGGGATAGGTGCCTCGGTATAGATAGCCAGGGATAGGTGCCTCAGTATAGATTGCTAGGAATAGGTGCCTCAGTATAGATAGCCAGGCTTAGGTACCTTAGTATAGATAACCTCAAATAAAGTTACAGGATATCAACCTCAGATTGCCAATGAAAGCCCGTCTCACCTTAAATTACTCCATGCAGAAAAAAATTCAACATAAGGGTGTGCCAGTGATCTCCCCAGAATTTTTTTCCAGCCGGATGGAATAAAATAGTAGCTTGGGTGGCATGAAAAAGTAGCTGGGTGGGGTGAGATGAGAGTATGCAGGGCTGGTGCTTCTATGTGCATCTCTGCTTACAGAATAGGAGGAGGTGAGCCGATGACAGCCGGGTGCTCACCAAAACTAGCCGGGTGAAGCACCCGGCTAAAAGTGCCTGGGGAGAACACTGGGGTGTGCTATAAACATACAAAGGGCTATAAACATACAAATTATTTATTAATGTATTCCATAAATATTAGACTGTGCCATGAAACAAGTAAATGTGGACACACACATACAACCCGCTTAAAAACATGCAGCAATCCTGACCTCTAATAGGTCCCTGTAGTCCCACTGTGACTTTCATTACTTCCACTGCATCGCCGACAGTAACGCGATGTTGACTTTGTGGTGGCCGATCGGGCACTTCCGGAGCAACGTGATGCGTTAAGTGTGCTATACCCCGTTGCCTTGCATTGTCGTTGTGTTACACTGCATACAATACAGGGAAACGCAACGCACACTTGGAAGGCAAGTGCAGAAGGGGCCTGAAGTGCTGTGGAGGATGTTAATCTCCACCCTTATAACTGATGAGCCTGTTGAGTTGGAGAATATAAAAAAAGAAATAAAACTTACATTTTTCGTTTTCTAACAAATACACCTCGAGCTTGCTTCACACAGGGATAATGAAATGTTTTCTTGCATCGTCCTACATCGCAGCCAACAGTAGCTCCTTTTTTTTTACAGTATGAACAACTCTGCAAATTTGAAAATAAAACTTTGGTTATCTTGTTTTCCACAACAGTGATATAAAACTGCACAACATTTAGAAATGGCATATTCAGGGCAGAGCTGAACAGGGGCTGGCATAATGCCTATCTACTACATACATTGGGCACAGGTAGGAGGGGTCAGGAATGTCATGCAATTAGGGATCATTGAATACTGGATCACTGTTTCTGCAGGGGACACTCCTGTCCTGCATGTTTAAAGGGAACCAAGCAGCATTTTTTTTCCTGCAGTTTGTCCTGTTTTCTAACAACTGTTAAAGTGGATCCGAGATGAACTTTTACACATTGCATAATTGTGTTCCTTTCCTATTGATTATAAGGCATTCCTCAAGCCAAATACATTTTTGTTTTTGTTTTAACCACTTCACCACTGAGGGGTTTTACCCCCTGAGCACCAGAGCAATTTTCACCTTTCAACGCTCCTTCCATTCATTCGTCTATAACTTTATTATTACTTATCGCAATGAAATGAACTATATCTTGTTTTTTTCGCCACCAATTAGGCTTTCTTTAGGTGGGACATTATGCCAAGAATTATTTTTTTCTAAATGTGTTTTAATGGGAAAATAGGAAAAATGTGGGGAAAAAAATAATTATTTTTCAGTTTTCGGCCATTATAGTTTTTAAATAATGCATGCTACTGTAATTAAAACCCATGAAACGTATTTGCCCTTTTGTCCCGGTTATAAAACCATTTAAATTATGTCCCTATCACAATGTTTGGCGCCAATATTTTATTTGGAAATAAAGGTGCATTTTTTTCAGTTTTGCGTCCATCCCTAATTACAAGCCCATAGTTTATAAAGTAACAGTGTTATACCCTCTTGACATAAATATTTAAAAAGTTCAGTCCCTAAGGTAACTATTTATGTATTTTTTTTAATTGTAAATTTTTTAATTTTTTTTTAATTACAAAAAAAAAAAAAAATGGGGAGTGTGGGAGGTAATGAGTTAATTTTATGTGTAAAAGTCATTTATTTGTATGTGAAAAATGTGTAGGGTGTAGTTTACTATTTGGCCACAAGATGGCCACAGTAACTTTTTGTTTTAATGCGACCTCCAAGCTTCCCTCCGGAAGCTTGGAGGAAGAATAAGGAGGCTGGACACGTGAGTTTTTTCTCACAATGATCGCGCTGCCCATAGGAGAGCAGCTGATCATTGCGGGGCTTAGATCAACGAACGGGAATGGATTTTCCCGTTCATTGATCTCTGGGCGAGCGGGCGGCGGCGGTTTTACTAGCGGCGGGCGGCGTGTTTACGAGCGGGAGCGCGGGCAGCGTCGGGAACGCGGAAAGTACGTGTTTCTCCGTCCCTGGTTTTTAAAGGATGGAAAAAGGGGCGGAGAAATACGTACGCGCGGGGGTAAAGTGGTTAATACTCTAATTCCCTATAAACTAAACAAGCCTAGCCCACAGTTTTTCAGAGAGCCTTGGCAGTAGCAAGGGCTCATGGGAGCTCAGTCTGGGCAGGAGAAGGGGGGGAGTATTATTAGCCAGAGATTTCAGAGGCAGAGGGGAGTAGGGAGGAGGAGGGGGATTAAGTTTTTTCACAGAATATGCAGATAAGCTTGCCTGTTTGTAATGTTTACAAACAAAATGGCTGCTGTCATTGTATCATACAAAGAAATAATCATATTCTATTGAAGCTGTTTGCCGCTAGATTTGCTGTGTAAACTATCTAAACTTTAGATAAGATATATAGACAAGTTACTTGTTATAGTTAGTTTTTCATCTCGGATCCGCTTTAAAGGCTATTGGGACTGGGCAGGGCACAGCCTAATATACAGGACGCTCGCCGGGCCACTCCTCCCTGATACCGCGGCTTTCGTTTACGCAATCCACGTCGTTTCCGGTTTTGGATACGGAACCCTCTATGACGTGCCCGGAAGGGGCGGGGCTTCTTCATGGCAGCTGTTCGGGATGTCGTTCCCACGCTCATTTGGCTGGGGGGAGTGACACCTGGAGTGGTATTTTAACAGTTTTTCTGATGTTTAAAGATGTCATTTTTCTTGCCTCTGAGGATGCAGAGCCAGACTCTGCGAAACAGACTGTTAGGCTATAACATCAATTTTAATCTTTGTACTAAGGATGAAATAAAGGTGTTCTTCTGCTTATCCACTGGTGCCCGGAACCTTTTCTCCTTCTACTGTTACATTGGATCCTTAATCCGGAGGCACAGTGGCTACACCGCCCCCTCCGTGGTTCATCCAACAATCTAGTGCCAGTCCGTTTTTGATCTTCCCTAATATGCCTAATATAAAGTACTTCCTAAACTGGCATCACATGTGTGATCACGTGACCACGTCAATCACATGACTACCGTGTGTCCTTGTTAATTACAAGTTAGACAGTGAATGGGAAAGGGTTATTGCAGGATTTTGGGTCTTCCTTGTAGTTTTCATTTGAAAAAACCAATGGCACAAATGCAAACTATAATTGAGAAGAGTACATACACTTATAAATAAATAACCTACCAGTCTTTTTCCTCTTTTTATCTCTTTTTTCACAGTTTCAGTATCTAATTTGCCCCGCTTTCTTTCAATCACTTGAGGTGAATAAAGCTGAAAGAAACAGAGAAAATAAAAATAAATGCCACCATAACTAAGATTTGGGTACAATTGTTTTTTGTTGTACAGGAGGTTTTCATTTGTATCTGTGTTTTAAGCAAACCTGTACTGGCCAATGGAAAAAGTTAAATACTTACCTAGCTAAAGGGAAGCCTCTAGTCCTCCACCCCACCATCACTGGCTGGGACCTTCTGACAGTATGTGGCCGTGCCCCCCTTCGTAAAAAAGGATGGCAGTACTGCCCCTGTACAAGTATGGCTGGACCTGTGAAGTAGGATTGGCTCACTGCGCAAGCGGGGCTGTACTTGTTCACGAAGGGGAGCAAAGCCTTGAGAAGACATATCCAACAAGCTCATGTCGGATGAGTGCAGAGGGCCCAAGTGCGGCAACAGTGGTGTCAAGGAAGACATGGGAATCTTCAGGACTATCCAGAGGCTTAGGTAAGTATCTCACTTTTTTACCCATTGGCCAATACAGGTTCACTTTAAGAGGGATGAGCAAGGGAATTTAGAATTTAATGAGGAACTGTTGTGGAAAAAACATAATTAATAAAATAGCTTATTTTTTGACAATATTTATTTATAGATTATTTAGTCAGTGTTTGCCCATTGTAAAATCATTCCTCTCCATGATTTACATTCTGACATTTATCACTGGTGGTGATATATTTAGCCCTGCCAGGAGATCTGTATGGAATGTTCATTACTGAGAGTTCTATGCACAGAGGGAAATATTGCTTGCTTGGCAGTTGGAAACAGCCGTTATTTCCCACAATGCAACAAAGTTCACAGACAGCAAACTGTCAGGACCATGGTCATGACATCACATTGTGGGAGGGGTTTCACCATTACATCAGCCACAAAGACCCACCGATGATCTATTCGAAAAAAGGTAAAGATTTATATTGGGAAAGGGGGTATCAGCTACTGATTGGAATGAAGTTCAGTCCTTGGTTACAGTTCCTCTTTACATCAGAATACAGTGAAGTCAGTGAGGATTGTAGAATGTTATTCTTCTGTTTGCCTTTAATGGATTTAGTCTTAATTCTACATTCATCCCATGGCATGCGCATCCCTAGTGTTTCATTTACACAAATCATTTTACTCACATTATTCAAATTGTTTAAGATAACCTGACATTGCAATATTGCACAAGGTGCATATGTCCTGTTTCGCAGTGTCCATCATGCACCATTGGGCATCTGGTCCGATGCTGCCACCACCTGTGAACTTGACCTATAATACTTACGTTTTTTATTAACCCCCCCCCCCCCCGGCGGTAATCCCACGCTGAGCTCAGGCAAGGACTAAGGAGCTGAAAGCGGTAAGCTCAGCTCGGGCTGGCTGATACTGCTGCTCCTATTGTTTTCCTGGGTAACGCACGTGATCAGCGCTGGCCAGTGCGACTCCAGTGTTCTCTCCCAGGCCACCTGGATCCCCTTTACCTCAATTCTTCCCGACGACCAATCAGTACGGCGAAACGGCGGTGTGACGTCAGGGTAGCATGACGTCATGGGGGCGGCACAACCATTTAAAGTGGACCTGAACTTTCGAACAGGGCAAAAGGAGAACATAGAGAAATGTGCCCTGTATGTATTTTGAGAGTTTAGTCTGTCTGATCCCACCATCTGTACCCCGATCTGCTGCACAGGAGAGAAGGCAAACAGAGAGAAATGCTGCCTGCATGTATATAGAGAGTTTAGCCTGTCTGATCCCCCCTTCTGGACGCAATCTCTGATACAGGACATAAAACATAGAGAAATACAGCCTGAATACATGTTGAGAGTTTAGCCTGTCTAATTCCTTCTCATTTGTCTCTAATCACAAGTTGTAATTTGATCTTTCCCCATGTCACCTGACTGCCATGGCAGATAAGCTCATTTGAAAGCACAGGATGTTAACAATATAGCCATTTGGTTCCCAACTGCTTCTGAGCTAAGTGCTTCTGCCTTACTGTTACAGATTTTTGCCTGGCTTTTGACTACTCTGACTACTCTCTGCCTGCAGCCTGCACCGACCTCTGCCTTGATTTTGACTACTCCCTGCTTGACGCCTGTACCAACCTCTGCTTGGATTTTGACTATTCTCTGCCTGCCGCCTGCACCAACCTCTGTCTTGGTTTCGACTACTCTCTGCCGGCTGCCTGCACCGACCTCTGCCTGGATTTTGATTACTCTCTATAGCAAGGAAATGAGCAGCGCTACTTAAAAACAGACTAGTGCCTACCTGCAAAAGAGTGCAAGCCACTTGTGGGGTCGAATACACACCGAGCATACACGTGACCTGTCTACCACTAGAGGAGGATGCTGGTCTCCATTAACAGCTTGCATGCAACCTATTAAGTACTCGTCCCTCCCACTGCGAAGAAGTCAATCCTCCATGGGAGGGGCCTAACACTAACTAAATCCTAACCGCTGATAGGAGGGAAGTGACGCGGGCGGGTAGCGCCGATGCGGAGGAGGCGGGGGAGCGGCGCTGACTGACAGCGCATAGGTAAACATTGTGCTGGCGACGCGCTGCGTGTCGCCAGCACTGCGGGGAGTATAGCGGCGCGCAGGGGGGACATGGAGGCACATCATGGGGCAACAGAGGCTGGTGTTAGTGCGCACAACCAGCCTCTGTGCCCCACTAACATAATTAAATACCACCTCGGGTTCTCTTTAAGTACCACCTATTTACTGTTCTTTTGGTCAACTTCTTCTTTGTCACTATGTCAAAGTGTCAAACTAGTAAATATTACCATAACTCTTTTAGAGCCCATTTTATAGCCAACCACTCTAACTCAATTACAACATAATTTTAAAGGTGGCCACACGCCATACAATTTTTTTATTTTGATTTTATTTGAGCATTCCGATACAACTTTCCGATTGATCGGAAGTTTCGATCAGAATCTTTGAGGTACCATACACGTAATTCCGAGACTGCCGCAATTTCTGGATAAAAGATCGTTAACTCCAAAAAAATCAAGAGGTATGGTTGGTATGTAGTGAATAATTACATGCAATTGTTCTGGTTGAATACGATTTCACAATATATCACACACCATACAATTTTTGATAAAATTGGTTTAAATTTACCAACATGTCCAATGTAAAAAAATCACAAAAAAAGAAAAAAAAAAAGAATTTGATTGGATTTCTCGATTAAAAACAAAAAAAAAGCTTTCGATTTTTTGGGACAACCGATTGTATTAATCGAACTGTGTAAAATCGGATCTTTTAAAGAGAGTCTGAGGCGGAATGTTTTACTACTTTTTAATGTGCAGCCATCTTCAGCATTAAAATCCAAGTTGTTTCGCCGCATACCCACAGCAGAACAAGAATTATTTCCCTCAAAAATGCCCTAAATACTGTCCTGGATCGCAGCATTTTGCTGCCATGAAGAGGCAGAGCTGTTCACAGTAGCTACGCCTCTTCTACAGTCAATCTCCGCCTCTCCCCGCCCCTCTCAGTCTTCTTTCACTGAGAGGGGAGGGGAGAGACGGTGATCGGCGGAGATTGACTGGAGAAAAGGAAGAACTACTGCACACAGCTCTGCCTCTTCATGGCAGCAAAATCTGGACCTGGAAAATCGTGGTACTATGCTAGGCTATTTCAGGGGCATAAATAACTCGTTCTGCCGCATTTCTGAAATTTAATGCTGAAGATAGCTGCACAATAAAAAGAGGAAAAATATTCCGCTTCAGACTCTCTTTAATTGTATGTTGTGTGGCCACCTTTCTGGTCATTCAGTGTTCAGCCTGAGGAACTTGCCACTGGATGAGCACACATTACTGCATTACTACCGTACCATTACTGCAAGAGAGGTAAAATGAAGGACAAAGTGCCGATAATATCCTGGCATCGCCAAGTAGGGAACTGTTTTGTTTTTTTGTAGAAGGGCGTGGCCGGCTCTATTTATGCTTTCCTCATCCTGAAAGATGTAAACAAGACAAATAATTATATTGCGCTTTTCTCCTGGCAGACTCAAATCGCTTGTGCTGCATAGGGGGCTTAAAGTGAACCTCCGGACTAAAAATCTACTCAGCAGAACTGAAAAGGCTTGGTGTTTCTTTAACAGTTTCACGGCATCAGAACTTTGTTTTTCTTACCAAAGCATCATTTTTAGCTGCATTTTTAGCTAAGCTCCACCCATCAAAGAAAACTGCCAGGCGGGTTTTCCTTGATGCTGTGCAAAGCATGATGGGATTTCCTATATTTTTATTTACGTTGCCTAGCAACTGGGAGGGGTGATCAGCACACAGGACAGTTGGACTGTGTCTCATACTCCCTGTCACCTCCTTTCAACCAAAAAGATGGCTGCCATCATGAAATCAAACATTTGCCTGTTCTTTTAAAACAGGGTGTGTAAGAGATTATATTACCTATCTATTTTAATTAACATAACTAATGTAACTTAATGACAGTATTTTTGTTTAGGCTGAAGTTCCTCTTTAATAGGTAATAGCAGTGTTAGGGAGTTTTGCCCAATGTCTCCTTACTGAATTGGTGCTGTCTAACCATTACACTATCCAGCCACTGCTTCACTCACCTAAGCAGTGTAAGCACTAATAAAAATGTTTTGGCTGTAATTTTATTTTAAATTCCTGTGTATAAGGGAATCCTTTTAGGTATAGCCTGTCCCAGCTATGTCCACACCTGCGACTGCCTTCACGTTTAGACTTGTAAAACCTGCTTTCTCTCCCGGCTCTGACTTTTTGCCAGGAACACAAAGTATTAACGTAACCATTGACAGGAAATTAAAAATAAAAAAGCTTTCCTTCTGGAAAGTTGCCTGGAGGCAGTGTGCTTGTTGTCATTTCTGTATTTAGTATTACCTTTCTGTATGCTTATATTACTACAGTGTATCAGTTGTTCCCTATTCTTTTTCTGAATAGTTTTAAAGTTTAGTAAATTGATGTTGATCATCCTGTGTAAAACCCATAACATTTGAGATGTGTTGCTCATCTTGGGCTGCGTACATATGCAGAATTACTGACATATGAAATAACAGTGTCAGGGCCCTGTTGACCTTGGCACTGATGGTTGGTGTGGGCACACCCAGGGCCTGGAGTCTAAGTGACCAAGGGTCTTCACCAAAGCACACTGCAAGGGATGATGGGTCATCATCCCTAGCAGGTGATGAGCTAGTTTGTTGCCTAGTAGCCACCCACTCACAGTTCCTGGGACCGCCCCATCTGTGACAGGAAGAACAGAAGGTAATCACATTTTTAAAATGCATTCACATTACTGTACATACATAAATAAAGTGTCAATTTTATACCTCTTTGGAAAAAAAGATCAGATTAACCATATAGTAACCTGGCAGCTGCCTGAAAAGCATGTGATCAGTTTGAACAGCTGATTTTCAAGGCTCTGATTTTCTGTGATCACTACCTGTTTTAGCACATGATTGGGACTAGCAAATCAGAGCCTGCCAAAACTATCACCTGATCAAACTCAAAAATGTTAGCACTAAACTTTATGACATGTTGCCAGTGATACATATTATTCATAGAAAACTTGTAAAATGCACTTCATTTTACATGTTTCCACTCACAGCTACATCAAGCACCTTTTCATTTCAGGCCTAGTTCAGCTTCCCAAATTATGGTAGTAAATAATAGTCAATTTGCATTAACCTGCAGTGCAAAAAACGTTCTGCATTAAAATAAAAAAAATCTGTATTTCTTGTAATGTATACATTTAAAATACCTGGCTAGCAAGTTGGATTCTGTAGCTCCATTACCTGCTTCTATTGGACAAAGAGCTGTCCAAACTAGAGGCCTGCGCGGGTCAAATTTTTCAGACGCGCACCCGCAACCTGCTTTCTGGTGGATTTGATACCCGTACCCGATCCGTAAGCCACCAGACCCGCGACCCGAACCGCAAACCACTTTTTCCATTTTCTTCTAAAATACAAATTTAAAGCATCATTGGGTAGCTGTAAAGTACATAAAACCTATTTATAGAAAAACCAAAGCCAAAGAAGTGTTTTGGAGAGTCTTTTTTTTACTCTTATTTAAAGAGAAACTCCGACCAAGAATTGAACTTTATCCCAATCAGTAGCTGATACCCACTTTTACATGAAAAATATAATGATTTTCACAAACAGACCATCAGGGGGCGCTGTATGACTGATTTTGTGCTGAAACCCCTCCCACAAGAGGCTCTGGTACCGTACGGTACTCTGGGCAAACTGCCACAATGTAACAATGACACACACAGGAAATGGCTGTTTATATGTCTGTTAAAGCCAGAACAGCTACATAATCTGCCCACAGTAACAATGTCAGCATGTAATACATGTCAGAATGTGAATCTGGGAGAGGAAAGATTTTACAATGAGCAAACTCTGACTAAATCATGTATACATAATTATTGTAAAAATTAAGCACCTTTTTATATTAAATTATTTTCACTGGAGTTCCTCTTTAAATCAATTAAAAGCGAGAAGAAATGCCTGGTACGATGCAATTTTCCATCAGACTGATGGTTGGATTGACTATTTCAGAAATTAGATTGGCCCTGTCGGAAGTAATCAATTCAGCCATCAGTCCATTGGAAAATTGCATTGTGTCTACCAGGCATTACAGTCATGCACACACAACAAATAGCAGGCAACCCTTGATGAGTCACGTGACGAAACTAGTCGGGCAGAGTCTCAGACATTGTTACAACAACCAGGAAGTACGAAGGAAGACAGAGGGAACAGCAGAGCAGCGATCTTTGGAGGTCATACTGAGGGAGACCGGGAGGTAGTAAAACGTGAGTGCAATCTTTGAATAAATTTTAGCTTGTATCAGACAAAATTGAGCATGATTTTGTGTTTATGCACCCTAAAGGTGGAAACTAACGATACAATTTGCTGAACAATCATTTGCGAACAATTCTTTGTATGAACAATCAGAAATCATTGTTTGTGACCAGTAATGGACAAAGGACACCTAACCAATCCAATCAGAGTGACGGGATCGATCCCAAAATCGGATCGATTTCATGAATCTGATCAGATTGGTCAGATTGTTTTCCATTAGTGGTCACAAAGCAACATTTTCAATCGTTCATACGAATAACCATTCATGAATGATCGGTCAGCAAATTGTATTGTTAGTGTTCCGTCTCCTCCTCTCAGCACGGCCAGCCCTACCTCCTCTGTCATGACATAAAGCCCCACCCACCGCTCTCAGGCTACAAATCATGCTCTTCACTACCAGCTCCGCCTTCAGGATATGAGGTAACTATATTCCACTCACCGCTCTCCTACACCTCCCACTTACCTGCCAGCACAACTTCTCAGCAGATATACAACCCACCCCTCTTCATCTCAAACACCAGAGCTGAGCAGGAGTGACTGAAGCCTCAGCTCTGCTCGAAGGGCATTAGCTCCTCTTCACATCAAAATGCATTGGCTCTTATAGCCGGTTTGTTCGCAAATGACACATCACTACCATTTATATGTACTAGTACGGAGGGAGGGGAGGTCTCAGCTTAAAGAGAAACCATGACCAAGAATTGAACTTCATCCCAATCAGTAGCTGATACTCCCTTTCCCATGAGAAATCTATTCTTTTTCTCAAATGGATCATCAGGGGGCTCTGTATGGCTAGTTTTGTGGTGAAACCCCTCCTACAAATGATGTCAGCGCCTCACAGCACTGAGGTCTTGATATCACACTGTGGGAGCCTTGTTGCATTGTGGGAAATTACAGCTGTATCCAACTGCCAAAAAAAAGCAAGTAGCATTTCCATCCACTTACATCACCTGCCAACAGTAAAAATGTCGCCATGTGATAAATGTCAGAATGTAAATCAGGGAGAGGAAATATTTTACAATGGGCAAACACAGACTAAATCCTTTATACATAATTACTGTAAAAAATGAAGCACTTTTTTTTTATTACATTATTGTCACTGGAGTTCCTCTTTAAGAGAAGGAAATAATTCTGTTAATATTTAAACAGCTCACGACCACCTAACACCAATCGGCGGTGACTCTCTGGGGACCACCTAATGCCGATTGGCGTCAAAGTGCGGTGGGAGAAATTAGCAGGGAACGCGCACTTGCTCGCCCGATCTAGCGCAGTGCTGTACAGGGGACAACCTAGTCACTTAAAGAAAACCTAAACTGAAACTTAAAAGTCAAAATAAACATACACAAGTCATACTTACCTCCCGTGTAGTCTACTCCTCAATCTCTTTCTCCTCTCTCGCGTCCTGTTTGTCCACTGTGATCAAGGGAATTCTCCGTCCTCCATTTTGAAAACGGCTATTACTCCATAACAGCTTTCTGGTCAGCACACTGTTAAGCTGTAACATCGCCCACTTGAGCCATAGTGAAACATGGACATTACCTGGCACATCAGTTGTCCTCTCAGCTATAACTGTCAGCAACTGATATACCTCTACAAGATGGCGCCGGACTCGGACGCCACGGCCACAGGGCTCCGGACTTTTTCACTTTTTTTTTACATGTAATTCTGGCTCTGCTCACCTCTGAGCTCCTCTTCGCGCTGAGGGAGGACGTGGACATGCTGGCTCTGCACCAGCCATCGGGTCGCGGTCCCCAAGAACATCAGCTGTTCGGGACCCACGTGCAGGACCCAGAGAGCACCGCAGCAGACATCAGGAAGCAGGACGGAGCTTGCTGATTTACACTGCTGCGGCCAGACCACCGGCATTGCCACCCGCAACGGCACACCATGGCCCCGCAGCTCGGCACCCGGGATGGCTCCCTGCAGAGAGGCCCCCATCCACCACACATCCCAGCCACAAGGCCGGAGCAGGACTCCATTGGCCGCACTGCCGCCGCCCCTATCAGCTGTTTGAGCATGCCGGGTTCAGCCGATCAGCACGCTCCCCTAGTCCAGACGAGGACCCACTGCTGCCGCCGCCCACGGGATCATCTTGGGAGGCCAGGAGACTTTGGAGTCGGATCGCCGGACAGGTACAACCTCAGTCACCGCCCAGTGAGCTCCACCGCAGGGGTACCTTCCGCCCTCCACCACCGGGTCCCCCCGCTCACAGTGCCACTGAGGTGGCTGCCATCTACCAGCGGCTGCGCTCTGAGGCTCCAGCTCCTTTCACCTCACCGATCAGCCAGGAGACCTGGGTCTGGCCTGTCCACGTGGGCTGCAACTGTTTCTGATGCTGCCCCCCTCCAAGTGGAGCTGGCTGCTGCATCTGGGCATCAGTGTCCTGCCACCACCAAAGGAAAACCCCCCTGACCTGTCCATCACTGCAGCCAAGCCGGGGTGGCCCCCGGCCCCACATCCACCACCCAAAGGTGCCCCCGGATGCCCCCTGGCCCCACAGGGCCCCCACTGTGTCTGCACCCTCATCACCCAGCCATGCGGACTTGAGATCAGGAGCGCCACTCCTCGGGCAACCTGGTCCGAGTGAACTCTGCTGTCCGCCTCCTTCATGATGCCTCTCAGCTTTCTCAGTTTCTTTCCCTCTACTTTCACGGACAATCGGTAGCACCTGTCTTGTTGGGAGCGTGTCGCTGTGTAGCGTCCAGTGCCGAAAATGGCAGCGCTCATATCAGCTCTCAGGCTGCTCCTCCAGTCCTACTCTTTTCTGTCCCTGCTACCAGTGTATGCTTTGCTATGCTTGTATTACGTTAACTGTACGTGTATGCTGTAATGCTCTCTGTTTGCTTTTTACTTTTGCTTTGATTGTTTATATGTATGACCCATGCTTAACTGTATGCGATGCTGCACTCTGCTAATTGTACGCACAAGCTGTAATGTTGTCCTATGTATGCTTGTCCCATGTCTATGTATGTGCCATGCTTAACTGTATGCTATTTCTTGTTTCTTCACCAACGACCCTGTATGCGCCAAAACCAATTCCGGGTACAATCCACTGTTGTACTTGGCGATAATAAATTCTGATTCTGATAACTGACAGCAACTGATATATTTCAGTTCTGGCAAAATGTTGTCACAACTGGAAGGAATTGTTGTCAGAAGAAAATGGTGAGCTTCTGAGAGGAACTGATGGCAAGGTAACTATGTAATGTTCATTTGAAGTTATCTCATGTGTTTATTTTAAATAATTTTACAGCTCCCAAATTAAATCACATACAGTACATAGGCTGATGTCTATGTATGTGTAGTGTAGTCTATGGATCGCAGTCTAGGGCCAATTTAGGAGGGGAGGATTAATTAAAAGAAATAGGGATTTTTATTACAAAAAATAATCAATTTTAATTAATAGAAAGAAAGAAAATTGCAGCAGCAATCAGAGACCTCCAAAAGAAAGCTCTATTAGTGGAAAGAAAAGGAGGTAAAATTCATTTGGATGCTAATTTGCATGATCGAGCAATAAATCGTAGCAAAGTGCTGAATTGTAAAAAAAATTGCCTGGTCACTAGGGGAGTATAAACCTCTGGCCCTTAAGAGATTAAGATGAGCAGCAGCAAACAAGTCATCAAGTGTTCTGGTGCCAGCATTTATCACAGATAATGGTAAGCAATAGTTACAGAACTGTCTTATGCTTGCTATCACTACCCGCAACTCGACCCGCACCCTGCTACCTACAACCATTTAGAAACAATTTGGGTACCCGGACCCGCATTTTGGGTAACCCGTGGGTACCCGACCCAATGCAGGCCTCTAGTCCAAACTTCTCCCCCACACAGCAGCCGAGGCGGGTGAGGGAGGGTCAAAACGTACCCAGGCTTCCATCTTCTTCATTGCAGCTAGGCGGTAAGGAGGGTTTCTTCCAGGCTTCTGGCTTCTCCCGCCTTATATTGCGTCTCACATCGCGTCATGCTTCCTCCTTCACGACGCGATGTAAGAAGCAATATAAGGCGGAAGAAGACAGAAGCCTAGAAGAAACCCTCCTTACCGCCTGACTGCAATGAAGAAGACGGAAGCCTGGGTAAGTTTTAACCCTCCCTCACCCACCCACCCACTCAGGTACGGCCAGGTTCGCGTCCCCACATCTCCCCCAGACCCCCACCCCCAGTGAATTTTGCCCTTAATGGTCCATTTCTTCACAAGTGTGAAGAAACGTTTCGTTCTCTCATTTCGTTCTCTCCAATGCAGAGCTTCCTCTTCCGTTTCTGGTCCGCTGGGCTCAGCGGTCCGGAAAAACAGGTGCTGCAGCAAACTTGTGGTCCGTTCAGTAGGTCGTGCAGGATGGATCAGTTGAAACTTACGCATGTGAACTGTTCCATAGGTTAACATTGGATCCGTTCGCATCCGTTAGGTTTGTACAGTATCTGTTCCGTTCAGAACCGGGAACAGACAGTTTTTTTTAACACCAGGCCAAACACTTTGTGGCTGGCATTACAGTTATAGTTAAAGAGAAACTTCGACCAAAAATTGAACTTTATCCCAATCAGTAGCTGATACCCCCTTTTACATGAGAAATCTATTCCTTTTCACAAACAGACCATCAGGGGGCGCTGTACGACTGATATTGTGGTGAAACCCCTCCCACAAGAAACCCCTCCCACAAGAAAAGTTCGAACTTTTGGCAGTTTCCTGTCTGTGAACCTTGTTGCATTGTGGAAAATAGCTGTTTACAGCTGTTTCCAACTGCCAATAAGGCAGGTGGAGATGCACAAACCCATCTCCACTCAGGTATATCCAATGATGGAAGGGTGGTCGCACTCAAAAAGGGGTCTGGAGCTGACTGTGGTGGCGCCACAGTGAGGTCCCTCCACTCGGGGAGGTAGGACAATTAGCACAACAGGGGAAGAGGCCCCAAAAAAGTGTAAAATATATTAAAAGCAAATAAAACTAGAAATAAAGTGCTTGCCACTAGATGACAATGGGTTAATTACCAAATAAGAGTTTATCTTGCACTGGCAATGCATTTCGTTGGTCTATGCCCACTTCCTCAGGCCAACCGAAGTGCCAGTATCTGCATATAGCCAAACACACAGCACCTCTCAACTCTTAATAAAAGGGGTAAAGCAGAATGAGAATTGTATTTTTTTATAACCTTGTCCAGTCACGCATGTGCGGCCCGTCACAAATTACTTTTTATATTGAACTCATAGTTATTCTTTTTTATTATTAATTAGTATTTATATAGCGCCAACATCTTCTGCAGCGCTGTACACAGCATACAGTCTTGTCCCTCAGAGGGGCTCAAAATCTAATCCCTATCATAGTCATATGTCTATGTATGTATTGTGTAGTGTATGTATTGTAGTCTAGGGCTAATTTAGAGGGAAGCCAATTAACGTATCTATTTTTAGGATGTGGGAGGAAACCGTAATGCCCGGAGGAAACCCACACAGACATGGGGAGAACGCACAAACTACCTTAGCACAAAATTAAATAAAAAATGGGTGATGCAGGCATGTGGGGTGGTTACGGCTAACTGCGCAGGTGCTGCACGGCGGTGCGCGTCCTTAATTGCGCACCCGCAGCTGGGAGCTCTCTGCGCAGGCACACAACGTAGCTGTGACGTCACAACTAGGTAGTATGCCTGTGCAGAGCGCTCCCAGCCACGTGATCAAGGACGTGCGGCTCCTGCACAGTCAGCCGTAACCACCCCGACCAGGAAGTAAGTTCGGCGTCAGTAGGCAGTACTGGAGGGGGACAGAGGAGAATGGGATACCTCAGCGCAAAATTAAATTAGAAAACGGCATGTATAGTGGGCTCTCCTCATGCCCACAGCTTCCCCCGTTTTTAATTTAATTTTGCGCTAAGGTATCCTTTAACTGTATCGGAGCTCCTGCAATCTTAATAGTCTTTATTGGCGCTCTAATAACAAAATCTACCTGTCAGAATGTTACTCTGCAAGGGCCAGAGGGCTTTGCAAAAAGTAGGCTCTATACCATGAAGGGCCAGCTGACACTTGCTGATTCTTCACTTCACTATACCATGTCCACAGAAAGGACCGGCACCACACAGCGTAATTATAGCTCTTTAAAGTTTTATTGGTGACAGCATGATAGCAACAACAGACAGCTGTTTCGGCCCTCTCAGGCCTTTGTCAAGTTTCCTAGTAATCATATAATACATAGTGATACATTCATCCATATATATAGTACAAAAACACCCCCTCAGGGACCCAATGACCAATCATGATAGCGCATCTCAGGGGGACCTGATGGGAGACTGGCCACCAACAGCCGACCAATAATAGACATGTATTTTGAATAGTCACTCACCAATCTGTGAAAAGAGAAGTCAGGTTTCTCAACTAAAGGTCCGTACACACGCCGGACTTTAGGCAACGACGGGTCCGTCGTTGCCTCCCGCTGGGTGGGCGTGCCAGCGACAGTCCGGCGTGTGTACGCTCTGTCGTCAGACTGATACGGCTGTTTCTGAGCGATCCGCCGGGCGGATCGCTCAGAAACAGCGGTATCAGTCTGACGACAGAGCGTACACACGCCGGACTGTCGCTGGCACGCCCACCCAGCGGGAGGCAACGACGGACTCGTCGTTGCCTACAGTCCGGCGTGTGTACGCTGCTTAAGGGTAATGGCCATTGATGGGGTGTCACCCCAGTGGCGAGGGGGTGATAAGCAAAAGGAACTGCTGCGAAGGGAGGCAGGGTGGTTCAGGAGATTAGATGCTATGGGGAGGGAATGACTTAACAGAGAGTTAGATCTGAGTTTCTGTATTCAATTTATAGTGATCCCTGCCTTACATCTCTGTACTATATTGTGAACATTGTGATTATACTCTCTTTAAGTTTTAATATGTTGTATTTTATCTTTCAGACCTACATGAAAGCGCTTTTAGACGAGACAGGAGTGTTCCCCTTTAACTTCGCAGTGGTGCGGTGAGTGCTGCAGCTTTTACTGGTTGCAAGCGTCCGGGTTACTATAGTGATATGGGCGGACTAACTTGGTCGCTCTAGCACCACCCACCGCTATGATGTGGAGGCTGATGCTGGTCCGTCACGGAGGATTATGGGTGCACAGGATTGGTCAGCGGGCGTCAGCTGATTGAGTCATGTGACTAGTCACATGACTCTTGACGTCAGGCCGCTCGCTTCCGTGTACGGAGGCAACGGCGGCCGCTATGATGCGCCCTTTCTCCTTATTGCTTCAGCAGGGAAACGTCTCTTTTCACTGATTGGTGAGTGACTATTTAAAATACATGCCTATTATTGGTCAGCTGTTGGTGGCCAGTCTCCCATCAGGTCCTCCTGAGATGCGCTATCATGATTGGTCATTGGGTCCCTAAGGTGTTTTTGTACTATATATATATGGATGGATGTATCACTATGTTATATGATTACTAGGCACCTTGACAAAGGCCTGAGAGGGCCGAAACAGCGGTCTGTTGTTGCTATCATGCTGTCACCAATAAAACTTTAAAGAGCTATAATTACGCTGTGTGGTGCCGGTCCTTTCTGTGGACTTGATACTGTGACCCCTTGGTACCGGGGTGAGGACCTAGGCACACCATCTTTACTTGAAGCCTAACGTGTGCTCCTGGACGCTTGTGATATACTTCACAATACCATAAAATATAGCTAATAGATGATTTGTAAAATATGAATGCAGGCAATTAAATGAAAATTGGTTTTGGCTGTTACCTGCATGCCTCCTTCAGAGCTGTAAATTAAGTATACAGGTACCACAGTACAGTACAGTGACAAATGACATAACATACAGATATAGTGAGTTTGCAAATAATGCTGACAAACACAGCTTTCTGGTTCTCCTTGCCCCGATCTCCCGCCAGCTGTGCCCATACCTCCAGGGCTGTGGAGTCGGTCCAAAAATCCACCGACTCCGACTCCTCAGTTTAGAATTTCACCGACTCCGACTCCTCGACTCCTCTAATTTGCATATTATAATTTTGTTGATTAAAAGTATGTAATGTGAAATTCGTCTCTTAACTGCCAACGCTTAGGAATTTTACAAGACAACTGAAGTGAGAAGAATATGTAGACTACTATATTTATTCCCTTTAGACTAAAACTAGTCCTTGGTAAGAGTACTTGTAAAAGGTACAAACCGGAACAAAGAACATCTATCAGGCCCTAGGCAATGTAACTGTGGGTACATGTAAGAGTGATGTGCAGGTACTCTGCAGGGGAATAAGGGGATTCTTCCTCTCCTCTATTACACATTCTTCATGCACAATCTGAACATGGATCAGGCCCTAGGCAATGTAACTGTGAATACATGTAAGAGTGATGTGCAGGTACTCTGCAGGAGAATGAGGAGATTCTTCCTCTATTACACATTCTTCATGTACAATCTGAACCAGGTTTATGGGTGATAGACAACACCTCTGTGTTCTATGTGCACAGCATTTTCAGTGGATTCCCTGCAGCTCTGTGGGGAGTGCATATGTAGAGTATAGTACTACTGTGTAACAAAGTAAACCTGAGACAGATGAAATTAAAGTTTTGTACATACCTGGTACTTCCTCCAGCCCCCTTCAGGCTAATCAGTCCCTCACTGTCCTCCTCCGCCACCTGGATCTTCTGCTATGAGTCCAGGTACTTGAGCCAGTCTGCCATAGTGCGCATGCACACACTCCGCCGCCGGGAGCGTACTACACATGCGCAGCACTATTACGCAGGTGCAGAACGCTCCTGGCTGTAGGAGCGGCACGTGGCTGGATTGTGCTGACTGGCTGAATTACCAGGACTCATAGCAGAAGATCCAGGTGGCGGAGGACAGCGAGGGACTGATTGACCTGAAGGGGGCTGGAGGAAGCCCCAGGTATGTATAAAACTTTACTTTTCATCCTTCTCAGGTACCCTTTAATTTGTAGTCACCAAACCAAATTTTAACAACATATCAAATTATTGGATTTCATGAGCAAAGGGAGTGCAAACATTTGCATAAATCAGAATCAACGCAGAATTATTTCCATCTCATTGACCATCTCTATTAGTGACACAGCTACACATCAGGCTTTATTCTTACAGCATAGATGTTATTTCGTACATATAAGAGATTCCTGTGTACATATTATATATACAGTCACAATCAGATGTGTATATCTGACTTTAAAATACGGGGACTGCTTTAGTGAAGCAGCACAAGTAACTAATTTTGATTGGTTTATTTCATTTTTGTGGACTTAGCACAGCTATTACTGTATATATACATTATTTTTAATGACTATTATGTGAGAAATAGAACATTTTATCATATATTCTATTTTAATTAGTTACAAATTCATTAGGAGTCGGAGTCGTTGCATTTTACCCGACTCCGACTCCAGGCACCCAAAATTGCTCCGACTCCGACTCCACGGCCCTGCATACCTCCCAACTTTTTGAGATGAAAAAGAGGGACACTTGCCCTCATGTCCATACCACACACCTGAGCACGCCCCCATTACACCCCTAGTCACGCATACCATATAGATTTCATAAGAAAAATATGTTGTTTTATAATTCAAACCACACTGGTCCTTTTCTATCCTGGTTCATTTGCCTTCATATTACCATTTTAAAATTAGTAATATATCAATGTAAAGGATGGAAATAAGGTTTAGAGTCAATCAAACACATTTTTAGTAAAGAAATATATATATTTACATAGAAAGAGGGAGAAAGTCCTGAAAGAGGGACAAATGAGGAGGAAAGTGGGACAAAGGGACAGGGCTCCCAAAAACATGGACAGTTGTGAGCTATGACATGCAGAAATAGAAAGTTTGCAAATAATGCCGACAAACACAGCTTTGTGGTTCTCCCCCCAATCGCCTGCCAGCCGTGCCCATCAGGATTACAAGAGGAAGCTGTATACAAACATGCAGAGAACAACCGACTGACCGCGCAGTTGTAGTGCACGAGGATCTCCTCGTCGGAGGTGTTTATCAGCGATCCGAAATCGTCCCCCTTCCCGCAGAAGGCGCAGACTTCCGGGGAAACGTGAGCCATGGACCCCGGGACACCGTCACTATCTGCGATCACCTTCTGCACACACGCCGCACGTACAGCTGTTCCTGCTGCTGCCGCCGCCGTAGACTCCTTCCAGGGACTTTCAGTTTCGTTTCCGAGAGCAAATAAACATGTGACTAAATTATGTGTCACCGCTGGATGCCAGCCACTGGGATTGGCCGACAGGAATACAGTCTGCAATTCAAAGCGTGGTGTGACAGCTGCCCTGCAGAAACATCACAGTCCAATCAGTGGACAGCAATAGCTATGCTTAGTGTGCAGGCACGCCAGACAGGCCCATAGGTCATTAGGTGTATATTATTGCAGAGCATAGCGCTGCCAGCCAGGCGAACTTCGTGACTGGAGAGAAGACGTGGGATTTGAAATATTAGTTCTGCCAACTTTATGGTCCCATCGGATAGGATTTTTTCAATAGGAAGTTCAATGACTATATTAAAGTGAACCTGAAATGTGGAGACATTTTATTTCAATTAAATGTGTTCCATAGCTCCCAACTGTCCCTTTTTCGGAGGGACAGTCCCTTTTTGGGAGCCCTGTCCCTCTTCCACCCTTATTCGTCCCTCTTTCAGGACTTTGTCCCTCTTTCTATGTAAATATATATATTTCTCTACTAAAATGTGTGTTTGATTGACTCTAAACTTTATTCCCAGCCTTTAAATTGATATATGACTAATTTTAAAATGTTACTATGAAGGAAAATGAACAAGGATAGAAAGGACCAGTGTGGTTTGAATTATAAAACAACATATGTTTCTTATGAAATCTTTATGGTATGCGTGACTAGAGGCGTGGTGAGGGCGTGGCCGGGGTGTGGCAGGGGCATGGCTTAAGTGTCCCTTTTAGGGGCGTAACTAGCCATACATGAGTCGATTCTGACCCGATATGGCTAGCAAATCTATCCCTCTCTGAATGAGATGCAATCAGAGAGCTATCGATCCCCTCCTTACACAACAAGTGAACCACACACACACACACTCTCATGCACAGAGTAAGTTACACCAGACATCCCCCCCCCACTAACATACGTGCGCACACACACACAATCTCATGCTCAGAGGTTACACAATATATACACACACAAACTCATGCACAGAAGCTACACAATACACACACACACACACACACACAAACTCATGCACACAAGCCACACAATATACACACACACACACACACAAACTCTCATGCACAGAAGTCACACAATACACACACACACAAACTCTCATCCACAAAAGTCACACAATATACACACACAAACTATCATGCACAGAAGCCACACAATACACACAAACTCATGCACAGAAGCCACACAATACACACACACACAAACTCATGCACACAAGCCACACAATATACACACACACAACCAAATCTCATGCACAGAAGCCACACAATACACCACACACAAACTCTCATCCACAAAAGTCACGCAATATACACACACAAACTCTCATGCACAAAAGTCACAATACACCACACACACACACACTCTCTCTCTCTCCCTCTCTCATGCACAGCAGTCACACAATATACACACACACACACACACACACAAACTCTCATGCACAGAAGTCACACAATATATATATACACACACACACACACCTCATGCACAGAAGCCACACAATACACACACACACACTTTCATGCACAAAAGTCACACAATACACACACACACACACACACAAACTCTCATGCACAGAAGCCACACAATACACCACACACAAACTCTCATCCACAAAAGTCACACAATATACACACACAAACTCTCATGCACAAAAGTCACAATACACCACACACTCTCTCTCTCTCTCTCCCTCTCTCATGCACAGAAGTCACACAATATACTCACACAAGCTCTCATGCACAGAAGTCACACAATATATATACACACACACACACACACACACACACACACACACACACAAATCTCATGCACAGAAGCCACACAATACACACACACACTTTCATGCACAAAAGTCACATAATATACACAAATATACACACAAACTCTCATGCACAAAAGTCACAAAATATACACACACAAACTCTCATGCACGAAAGTCACACAATACACCACACACACTCTCTCTCTCCCTCTCTCATGCACAGAAGTCACACAATACACCACATACACACACACTCTCTGTCATGCACAGAAGCTACACAATACACCACACGCTCTCTCTCTCTCTCTCTCTCATGCACAGAAGTCATACAATACACCACACACACACACTCACTCCCATACACAAAAGTTACACAACACACACCACGCACACAGAGCTGGGACAAGGTCCTCCAGCACCCAAGGCTGAGACACCAAAGTGCGCCCCTCCATCCCTCCCACCCCAGCCGTCACACCCTGATTGCTATTAGACTAAGAAACGCCACAGGGCCCACAACCTCACCAACACCTTAATATCTAGTTATCTGGCTTGCAGTCACTGCCAAGTATCCCCTTTTCTTATTTCTTTCTGCTTCAAACACAATTAGGAATGACAGCTGAATTAATTGTGCGCCCCCTCCTACACTGCGCCCTGAGGCTGGAGCCTCTCCAGCCTATGCCTCGGCCCTGCGCACACACACACACACACACGTACGTTACACAATACACCACACGCGCACACACTCTCTCATGCACAAGAGTTACAAAATACACCACCACACACACACACTCCCATGCACAAGAGTTACACAATAAACCACAGTGACACCACACACACACACTCTCTCTCATGCACAAGTTACACAATACACACACACACACTCAGATGCACAAAGTTACACAATGCATGAATGCAACACACACTTCCACAAATATCCCTCAAGTAGGTAGGTTCTGTCACACCTTGCCACACGCTGTCCCTACTCCTTACCAACTGCCCTGTCATCCCTGCAGTGCCAGGCATCCATGCGCAGGTGTGTGTCCACTGCTCCTCTTCCAATGCTTTTGACCGGGCAGACAGGCAGAAAAGGGGAGGAGCTACGCTCTCAGATGATCGGGAGGGGCGGGGCCATGTATGGGAGGGGCGGGACTATACACGGGAGGGGAGGAGCTGTGTGCGGGAGGGGCGGGGCCACATGCAGCACTTGGAGGAGGGGCGGAGCTACAATCAGTGCTGCACTTCTGTGTTCTGGCCTAGAAGGTAACTGTCGGGGGAATGTGAAGAGAGGCGGCAGGTGAAAAAATAGTCCTACTTCACCTGCCGCCTCTCTGCAAGGTGGGGGGCCCGGTGGAGAAGGTCACTCTGACAATCCTGGACAGGCCCTGGGCCCTATGATAAAAAAAAAAAAACGCATAAAATAGGCAGCAGGACAGGCGGGCCCCCCTGTAGTGGCTAAGGGATCTGGGCCCCATAGCATTGCTCTGGTTGCTATGGTGATCCCTACGCCCCTGGTCCCTTTTTCTCATCTTAAAAAGTTAGGAGGTATGTTTACACTTTTTCAATAAATCAATGCTAAAATTATGTTCACATTTTTAGATTCTTCAGATATACCATTCTTCATTCCATGCTTAGTTGCAGTAAAATTGGATTCTACTGCCACCCACTCAATTGCAGTAGAATCCACATCCCTGCCCTGGTCTTGTTCCTTGTCCTAGGTGTAACTATAAGCAGGGGTGTAGCCATAGGGGTTGCAGAGGTTGCAACCGCATCAGGGGCCTTGGGACAGACGGACCCCAAAGGGCCCTGCCTCAACTACAGTATTAGCGCTCTATTGGTCCGGTGCTTATAATAATCACTTCTATAGATGCTTTGAATAGTGGCAGTGTTGCTCGGATACCTCATTATCCTATTCGAGTTTGGTCGAATTCGGATAGTATACTATCCGAATTCACTCGAAGTTCAATATTTGAGTTAATCGAATATCCGATTCGACCTCGGATATCCAACGTCACTATCCGAGTCTGTATTCGAGTAAAATATTCGAGCTGGCCTTAAATAGCTTTTAAAACTTGTATTGGAGGTCAATGATGCATGAAACCACCTTTTTATGAAGAAAAACATCAAGTGATTATGTGGTGATGTAGTAATTATAAAAAAGGTATCAAAAATAGTAAATTAACTTCATGAAAAGTGTTTGCATGAGAAGGTGTGTCCAAAATGGTTGTTGGAAGTCTTCATTTACGTCGTCTTCATCTTTTTCTTCTATATCTTCTTCTTCTTCTATATCTTCTTCTTTTTCTTCTTCTTCTATATCTTCTTCTGTTCGAATCTTCTTCATCTTCTACTTCTTGTATCTTCTTCAATTATCTTTTTCTTCTTCTATATCTTCTTCTTCTTCTATATCTTCTTCTTCTTCTATATCTTCTTCTTCTTCTTCTCCTTCTTCTTCTTCTATATCTTCTTCTTCTAAATCTTTTTCTTCTTGTTATATATCTTGTTCTTCTTCTTATATATCTTGTTCTTCTTCTTCTTCTTCTTCTATATCTTCTTCTTCTATATCTTCTTCGTCTTCTATTTCTATATCTTCTTCATCTTCTTCTTCTATATCATCTTCTTCTTCTATATCTTCTTCTTCTTCCTCTTCTTCTCTATCATTATATTATGTGTCTTCGTTTTCCTTTCTTTTGTAATATTTTTTTTTACTTCATTTGTGGAAATATGTTATTTTAATAACACCATAGTTATATTTGTGTTGATGGCATAATAGGTAGGTAGTGGCACATTGCAAGCCACAGCGCCTTTTTCTGTGTACCCTGGCGGTGGTAAAACACAGACATCAGCAGGAGGAGGAAGTAGTTGCAGGCTTGGCTTGCAGCTATTGTAGTGTGGTAATAGCTGCTGGTAGGAGAGTGGGTGGGCAGGTGGCAGCAGAAAATAGTTCTTCTTCTGTTCTCCCTTGCAGTGGTAGCAGCACACGGACAGCAGAAGCTCAATGCAGCTACAGGAGGAGGAGTAGTGTGTGTCAGGCAGTGTGATGTGACTGACATAATAGGCCCTGGTTCCTAGCGGTGGTACCAGGGCCGTAAATAAACAGCATGAGGTTCCAGACAGCAGTTGTGAAGCCCACATTGTGTCCAATACACAATTGGGACAGCACAGTTTTCAACCCGGACACCTCTAAATTAATTACAATTTTTTTTTTCAAATGGATGCAGCTATTTTTGAGCGTAATAGCTGGTGGCGCATGGGCAGCAGCACCTTGTAATGTGTTCCCTGGCAGTGGAGACACAGACAGCAGGAGGAAATACAACAGCAGGCAGCGTTAGGAGGATCAGTGTGTGTGGCAGACTGGCATTTGGCAGCAGGAGGGCAGGCAGCGAGACATAATAGGCCCTGGTTCCTAGCGGTGGTTCCAGGGCCGTAATACACAGCATGATGTTCCAGACAGCGGTCGTGAAGCCCACATTGTGTCCAATACACAATTGGGACAGCACAGTTTTCAACCCGGACACCTCTAAATTAATTACAATTTATTCATTTTTTTCCAAAATAAATAATGCAGGGCAGGCAGCTATTTTTGAGCGTAATAGCTGGTGGCGCATGGGCAGCAGCACCTTGTAATGTGTTCCCTGGCAGTGGAGACACAGACAGCAGGAAGAAATACAGCAGCAGCAGATGCAGGTGTAATGTGTGTGCGCCACTTCATGTCCCCCTCTCGCCGACAACAGGGGCCATGAATTCGCCTTCCACCCAAGCCTGGTTCATTTTGAGAAACGTCAGTCTGTCCACAGACTTGTGAGACAGACGAGATCGCTTCTCAGTGACGACTCCACCGGCTGCACTGAAGCAACGCTCTGACAGTACCCTGGAAGGGGGGCAGGAGAGCACTTCCAGGGCGTACTGCGCAAGCTCGCTTCAGATCGGCAGGTGCTTGACCCAATACTCCATGGGATCAACAGGGGCCACGCTGTCAAGCCCGCTGAAGGACCCCATGTAGTTAGCCACCATGCGGGTCAAGCGCTGCCTGTGACTGGAGAAGGATGCTGCTGCAGGCACCTCCTCTCTAGTCCTTGGCAGCTCTACACTCATGTAGAGCTCTTGGGTCAGAGACAGCAGGTCTGTGGTGCGCGTGCGCTTGCTGCTGGTGGATGCAGGCACCTGCTGCTGCCTCTGTGCTGGCTGGACAGTGGGGGTGGATGTCTGAGGGAAGGCTTCCTCCAAGCGCTCAACAAGGGACAACTGCAAATCCCTCATTTGTTGCGCACGGTCTCCTCCTGCAGGCAGAAACTGGCTGAGCTTCCCCTTCAGACGTGGGTCCAGCATCATGCAGATCCAGATGTCCTCCCTCTGCTTCATCTGGATCACCCTACAGCGGCTTCCTGTAGCGGCGATATGCATCGCCATTACCATGGGAACCGATGTACCGCTTCCTGCTCATCACAGCAGCCGCCGAGCGCGCTGCTGTAATAGGAGATGCCACTGAGGAGAGCGGCTACGGGGGAATCTAATCGGCCGCCCGCTCATGATCAGGTAACAGGAGCGGCGGCCGCGGGGAGGGGAGGAGCGAGAGGCCAGACCTGCCGCGGCCCGGTGGTTGGGGACCCCTGCCATACGGCAAACCAGTTAACATCTTGCGGCATAGAGTGCTTGGGGGGCCCCATTGTAAATCTTGCATCGGGGCCTACAGCTCCTTAGCTACGCCACTGACTATAAGGTAAGCAGCTGCAAGGGGACATACATTTGTCATATGATTATTCTTGGTAAATGAGCCCTTTGGCCACTATGAACCAATGAGAATTCTTCCTGGTGCTAGGGAGGATTCCTGTGAATCTTTTGCAATCCAGCAGGAGCCGCATGCTACTGACGGGGCTTTGAGCTATATACTGAGCTTGTCCCAGACCCCAGCAGAGGTGGAGGACCTGAATAAAGGTGTGAGGCTTATTCACAGCATTAACTCAGAATGGTCGTGCGATCGGAAAGCAATGTGCACAATCGCACGCCATCTATGCCACTGTGTGCTGCGCTGTTGATCCCAATCACTACAGTGATTGGGATCAGTGATGCGCTTGCCAAAAATGCGCAGTGCATATGATCTAAATGGCAGAAGTTTTGTCTATGCACTTCTGCCGTTCTTGCATGTCGCACACCATACGTGCTGCCCAAAATGTGAATGAGGCCTAAGACACAAAATACAGGTGGGTAGATCTGGAACGGGAAGGTCAGTCTAGTGAGAACAGACATTGCCTGTTCTCATATAAAACAGTCTAGTGAGAACAGACATTGCCTGTTCTCATATACTTATGTAAAAATAGGAGGATATATATATCATAAGAAACCACAATAAAAATAGTAGTGTCCAACTTTATTTTATCAAAAATGCAAAAATACAGTGGCTTGCAAAAGTATTCGGCCCCCTTGAAGTTTTCCACATTTTGTCAAATTCCTGCTACAAACATGAATCAATTTCATTGGAATTCCACATGAAAGACCAATACAAAGTAGTGTACATGTGAGAAGTGGAACGAAAATCATACATGATTCCAAACATTTTTTTACGAATAAATAACTGCAAAGTGGGGTGTGCATAATTATTCAGCCCCCTGAGTCAATACTTTATAGAATCATCTTTTGCTGCAATTACAGCTGCCAGTCTTTTAGGGTATGTCTCTACCAGCTTTGCACATCTAGAGACTGAAATCCTTGCACATTCTTCTTTGCAAAACAGCTCTGGCTCAGTCAGATTAGATGGACGGCGTTTGTGAACAGCAGTTTTCAGATCTTGCCACAGATTCTCGATTGGATTTAGATCTGGACTTTGGCTGGGCCATACTAACACATGGATATGTTTTGTTTTAAACCATTCCATTGTTGCCCTGGCTTTATGTTTAGGGTCATTGTCCTGCTGGAAGGTGGACCTCCACCCCAGTCTCAAGTCTTTTGCAGACTCCAAGAGGTTTTATTCCAAGATTGCCCTGTATTTGGCTCCATCCATCTTCCCATCAACTCTGACCAGCTTCCCTGTCCCTGCTGAAGAGAAGCACTCCCAGAGCATGATGCTGCCACCACCATATTTGACATTGGGGATGGTTTGTTCATAGTGATGTGCAGTGTTAGTTTTCCGCCACACACAGCGTTTTGCATTTTGGCCAAAAAGTTCCATTTTGGTCTCATCTGACCAGAGAGCCATCTTCCACATGTTTGCTGTGTCCCCCACATGGCTTGTGGCAAACTGCAAACGGGACTTCTTATGCTTTTCTGTGAACAATGGGTTTCTTCTTGCCACTCTTCCATAAATGCCAACTTTGTGCAGTGCACAACTAATAGTTGTCCTATGGACAGATTCCCCCACCTGAGCTGTAGATCTCTGCAGCTCCTCCAGAGTCACCATGGGCCTCTTGACTGCATTTCTGATCAGCGCTCTCCTTGTTTGGCCTGTGAGTTTAGGTGGATGGCCATGTCTTGGTAGGTTTACAGTTGTGCTCTACTCCTTCCATTTCTAAATGATCGCTTGAACAGTGCTCCGTGGGATGTTCAAGGCTTTGGAAATCTTTTTGTAGCCTAAGCCTGCTTTAAATTTCTCAATAACCTTATGCCTGACCTGTCTGGTGTGTTCTTTGGACTTCATGGTGTTGTTGCTCCCAATATTCTCTTAGACAACCTCTGAGGCCGTCACAGAGCAGCTGTATTTGTACTGACATTAGATTACACACAGGTGCACTCTATTTAGTCATTAGCATTCATCAGGCAATTAAAACTTCTCACGTGTACAGCACTTTGTATTGGTCTTTCATGTGAAATTCCAATAAAATTGATTCATGTTTGTGGCAGTAATGTGCCAAAATGTGGAAAACTTCAAGGGGGCCAAATACTTTTGCAAGCCACTGTATGAAACAAAAAATGATTGAAAGCACTGAGAGATACAGTTGTGTTCAAAATTTTTCAACCCCCACTGAAATTGAGTGTTTTGGCCAGTTTGATATTGATTGTGATCATTTCAGTCATCTTGTTTACAATTAAATCATAGAGGCACTTGTAAGTAAAACATTTATAATGAAATAACCACAAATGTCTTTTCTGTGCTCACATCATTATCAGTTTTATTCAACCCCCAAGTGACATTCAATCTTAGTACTTAGTACAACATCCTTTTCCAGTTATAACAGCTTTTAAATGTGAAGCATAACTTGACACAGGTGACTTGCAGTGATCTACGGGTATCTTAGCCCATTCTTCCTGGGCAAAAGCCTCCAGTTCAGTCACATTCTTAGGCTTGCACGCTGCAACTGCTTTCTTTAAGTCCCACCAGAGGTTCTCAATCGGATTTAAGTCTGGTATCTGCGATGGACACTCCAAAATGTTCCAGCCTTTAATCTGCAACCATGCTTTAGTGGACTTGGAGGTATGCTTGGGATCATTGTCCTGTTGAAAGGTCCAACGTCTCCCAAGACTCAGGTTTGTGACGGACTGCATCACATTTTCATCCAATATCTCCTGGTACTGAATTGAATTGTTTAATTTCGAAAGGGAATATACAATTCATGGTACCTTGCACACGCTGAAGCTTCCCTGTACCTGCAGAAGCAAAACCCCAAAGCATGCCCCAAAGCATGATTGACCCCACGCCATGGTTCACAGAAGGCAAGGTGTTCTTTTCTTCATAGGCCTTGTTCTTCCTCCTCCAAACATAGCGTTGATCCATGGGCCCAAACAGTTCTAATTTTGTTTCATAAGTCCACAGAACACTTCCAAAACTTTTGTGGTTTGTCCACATGACTTTTGGCATACTGCAGTCGACTCTTCTTATTCTTTGGAGACAGTAAGGGGGTGCACCTGGGAGTTCTGGCATGGGGGCCTTCATTACGCAGTGTGCGCCTTATTGTCTGAGCTGAAACTTCAGTACCCGCATCTGACAAATCTTTTTTCAGTTCCTCAGCAGTCACACTGGGACTTTTCTCCACTTTGCGCTTCAGGTAGCGCACAGCAGTCGAAGTCAGCATCTTCTTTCTGCCACGACCAGGTAGCGTTTCAACAGTGCCCTTTGTCTTGAATTTGCGAATGATGCTTCCTATGGTCTCTCTTGGTATGTTAAACATCTTTGCAATCTTCTTATAGCCATTGCCCTTCCTGTGAGGGCCCGTTTCCACTAGTGCGTTGCGGAATCGTCGGGAAATCAACGCGGACAAAATCGCATGCGGGTGCGATTCTGCATGCGTTTTTTGCCGCGATTCCGCACAGGTAAGGGTATATGCGAATTTAACCATGTCACTGCCTGTTTAAATTAACATGTGTTCCTATGCGGAATCGCACGCGTAATCGCGGGGGAAACCGCATGCCAAATACGCATGCGATTTCCCTATTAAATACATGGCGTGCGATTCGCATAGCGGTGTGCGGGGAGCGAATTCCGATGGCTCTGCCGTGCAGATTTTCCCCGCACACAAAAACGGAGTGCACAACGCACAAGTGGAAACAGGCCCATCCACTTGTCTTGGTTGAGCGAATCTGCAGCAGGAAACGCATGCAGATTCGCTCTAGTGGAAACGGGCCCTGAAGAGAAATCACCTATTCTCTTGACTTCACCATGTTTGTAAACACACCAGTAAATATCTAGAAGGAGCTGAGTATCACAGTCATTTTAAACCTGCCTAATTGGTGCTTATTATGCTTAATTGCTGCTCGTTAACATCCATAGGTGTTTTCAATACCTGATCGAAAACACTTGAATGAACCTCTGTTCTTAAAGGGACTCCGAGCTCAAAATAAAAACGAAATCGGTACTCACATGGGGCTTTCTGCACCCCAGTGTAGGCCGGGAGGTCCCACGGCGTCCATCTGGCTCTTCACCCAGGGCCTGGTCAGAAATGGCGGCTCCCGGCCACACTGGGCCCGAGTGTCAGGCTTCTTCTTCCTGAAACGTCACGTCTGTCGTCACCACGCCGGCCGCCTCGCGTCATCACGCCGGCCAGCGTGACAGAACGGCGCATGCGTGATTAAATCTCGCATGCTCCGCACTGTCACACCGGCCGCCGTGATAACGCGAGGTGGCCGGCGTGGTGACGATAGACGTGACGTTTCAGGAAGAAGGAGCCCAACACTCGGGCCCAATGTCGCCGAGAGCCGCCGGGGAGCTATTTCTGACCAGGCCCTGGGTGAAGAGCCAGATGAACGCTGTGGGACCTCCCGACCTACACTGGGCTGCAGACAGCCCCAGGTGAGTACCGATTTCATTTTTATTTTGAGCTCGGAGTCCCTTTAAGAGTGGTAGTCTTTAAGGGGTTGAATAATTGTGTCAATGAAGAAATCACACAAAAAAAACAATTGATGTCATTTTAGTTGCATTTGGTTCTTTAAAAAGTCCTTGTAAGATTTTATTCTGAACACAATTACAAATGTATACTAAATTCCCTAAAACTGTATATATATATATATATATATATATATATATATATTTGTATATATACAGTGGTATGAAAAACTACTTGCCCCCTTCCTGATTTCTTATTGTTTTGCATGTTTGTCACACTTAAATGTTTCTGCTCATCAAAAACCGTTAACTATTAGTCAAAGATAACCTAATTGAACACAAAATGCAGTTTTAAATGATGGTTTTTATTATTTATTATTCAAGGCGCTTAATTTGAATCCTTGAATCCTTGTGCAGATTGTTTGATACTCCTCCCTATATTGCCTGATGAAGCGGGGTTGAACCTGCGAAACGCGTTGCATTTCTTTTTGGAGTTCCTAATAAATGTGTTTGACTGTCTGAATCGCAGTCGTTGTCGTGTCTGCTTGAGGGAGGTAAGACCACCACTTCCTCCTTCAATTTTGCCATTTAAGTTGGTTTTTAAGGTCATTTAATCTAATCTTATACTTTTGGCGCCTCTGTTCATTGTATACAATTCACTACTATAAGGTAGGAACAAGAGAACCCTTTCTATTATTACTTTATTATTTATTATTACCATATTATCTACCACTGATATAAGTCTACGGGCGCCTCCTACCCTTCTTGAATATTCTGCTACATGTCTTTGATTAAAAAAAAAACATTCAGTGTATATTTATTGGATTGGGTAAAAGTTATAGCGTTTACAAACTATGGTGCCAAAAGTGAATTTTCCCATTTTGAAGCATCTCTGACTTTTCTGACCACCTGTCATGTTTCATGAGGTGCTAAAATTCCAGGATAGTAGAAATAACCCCCAAATGACCCCATTTTGGAAAGAAGACCTCCCAAAGTATTCAGTGAGAGGCATGGTGAGTTCATAGAAAAAAAAAAATTTTGTCACAAGTTAGCGGAAATGACACTTTGTGACAAAAAAATAAAAAAGTTTCCATTTCTTCTAACTTGCGACAAAAAAAAATGAAATCTGCCACATCCTCACTATGCTCCTCTCTGAATACCTTGAAGTGTCTACTTTCCAAAATGGGGTCATTTGTGGGGTGTGTTCACTGTCCTGGCATTTTGGGGGGTGCCTAATTGTAAGCACCTCTGTAAAGCCTAAAGATGCTCATTGGATTTTGGGCCCCTTAGCGCAGTTAGGCTGCAAAAAAGTGCCACACATGTGGTATTGCTGTACTCAGGAGAAGTAGTATAATGTGTTTTGGGGTGTATTTTTACACATACCCATGCTGGGTGGGAGAAATATCTCCGTAAATGTCAATCTTTTGTTTTTATTTACACACAATTGTCTATTTACAGAGATATTTCTCCCACTTAGCATGAGTATGTGTAAAAATACCCCCCAAAACACATTATACTACTTCTCCTGAGTACGGCGATACCACATGTGTGGCACTTTTTTGCACCATAACTGCGCTAAGGGGCCCTAAGTCCAATGAGTACCTTTAGGATTTCACAGGTCATTTTGCGACATTTGGTTTCAAGACTACTCCTCACGGTTTAGGGCCCCTAAAATGCCAGGGCAGTATAGGAACCCCACAAACGACCACATTTTAGAAAGAAGACACCCCAAGGTATTCCGTTAGGTGTATGGTGAGTTCATAGAAGATTTTTTTTTTTTGGTCACAAGTTAGCGGGAAATTGATTTTAATTGTTTTTTTTCACAAAGTGTCATTTTCCGCTAACTTGTGACAAAAAATAAAATCTGGTCAGATGAGACCAAAATGGAACTTTTTGGCCAAAATGCAAAACTCTATGTGTGGCGGAATGCATTTGCCTTTATGAGTCATGACTGTGGCTGTCAGACTCCTGCAATGCATTGTGGGACTTGTAGTTCCTCAACAGCTGGAGGGCCAAGTTTGCCCATGCCTGTTCTAGGGAGTTCCTTCTCCAACGGCTTTGCCCAGAGCGCCCTGTGTATGTGTTCAAATTCAGTTTTTGCCTTCTCTGGGCGCCCCAATATCTTATTGACTGGAGGCATATTGTAATGTCTTCCCCCTGTATAATCTCTGGAACCCCTCTTATTCTTAGATTGTTACGTCTCTCCTGATCCTGCATATCATCAATCTCATATTTAAGAGCAATATTATAGTCTCCTGTTTCTTACCTGTCTTCTTAAGCATATCAACTTCAGTTTGCAGCTTTTTTACCTGCTCTTCTATCCCACCTGTTTTTTCCTGTAAGCTAGCCGGACCCTCTTTCACCTCTGCTATCTCGATCTTCATAGATGCCACTATTCTTTCTGTTTGCGTCTCCAGGTCTTGTCTTGTCGGTAAACTCCTGAGGCACCTCCATATTTCCTCCAAGCTCCCACCCTGACTTGCCTCGGATCCAGGGGAGCTTTCATTAGATAGTGGAAGGGTGCTATCCATCTGGCCTCTCCCATCTTTAGGGGTTCTATTTGCTGCTTCAAAGTACTTGTTAACTGGTTGCTGGGTCGGGGTTTCACCTTCCTTGGGTTGATTCTTCCCCTTATCTTTGTCTTTCACCATCTTTATGTCACACCACTTACTGTGGCTACTCACTGTCTCCAAGGGCAGGCTCTGTTTCCCTCCTTGCTCTTGAGTTTGAATGTCTCCTTCTCACCCTGCGTCTTTTTTAGGCTGTTACTTTATTGGGGTGGTAGAGCACTCACAGTTCCCCAAAGCGTGCCTCTCTCACCTCAACACGCAATCTGGGAGTCACACCTTTCCCTTATCCACTCAGGAATCCAGCAGGGTGACAGCGTGACTCTCACTAGGCAGCCAGACCGCTCACTCGTGGCTTCAAAAGACACGCCGGGTCGCCGCACTCCCTGGCCTCTCAATCAACTTCCGATGGCTTCGAATCCTGCTACCACCGTCACAAACGGTAAAGTCAGGCCTCCAAACCGGCTCTTCCATCTCAGGTTTCCCCAGCGCTATGCTGCTGCCTCTCTATCACCCCGCAGGACGTCTGCTCAGCGGCAAGGGGATACAGGGTGACCTCAATGAGGGTGTTCCGGATTACTCCAGTGTTTTGCCTCACATTGAACGCCGAGCCGGGAGAGCACGAGCTCACGTCCTCACGCCTTCATGGTAAATTCCTCCCCCCGTTGCAGGTTTTGCACAGTGGGGGGCACAGTGATTGATTCTACTAAGAGATAATTTTCATCTTCTCTTTAAACTAAATAACTCAGCATTTTACAATTGAAAAAATACCCAAAAGTTGGTGAAAAAGTACTACCAAATTTATTTTGAGCATTTTCTTGCTTGCTGGCGGCTTAAAGGAAAGGTTCAGGGAGGGTGGGTAAAAAATAAAAATCAAATTCCACTTACCTGGGGCTTCCTCCAGCCCGTGGTAGGCAGGAGGTGCCCTCGCCGCCGCTCCGCAGGCTCCCGGTACCGCATGCGCAGTAGAGCACGGAGGACGTCCGATGACGTCAGAGCGCCGGCGTGGGACGCAGAAGTTCCGGGCTTTGGAGCGCAGAAGAACCCGACCTGGCAGCCGGCCTGGCCAGGTCGGGCGCGCCACCGGAGACCACCGGGAGCCTGCGGAGCGGCGGCGAGGGCACCTCCTGCCTGCCACGGGCTGGAGGAAGCCCCAGGTAAGTGGAATTTGATTTTTATTTTTTGCCCACCCTCCCTGAACCTTTCCTTTAAAAGGTTTTTCATTATTATGTAGTATTTATATAGCGCTGACGTCTTCCGCAGCGCTGTACAGATATTGTCTTGTCCCTTAGCTGTCCCTCAGAGGGGCTCACAATCCTACCATAGTCTTATCTCTATGTACGTATTGTGTAGTGTATGTATCTTAGTCTAGGGCCATTTTTTTAGGGAGAAGCCAATGAACTTATCTGTATATTTTTTGGGATGTGGGAGGAAACTGGAGTGCCTAGAGGAAACTCACGCAGATATGGGGAGAACATACAAACTCTGTGCAGGTAGTACCCTGGCTGGGATTCGAACAAGGGACCTGGTAGTGCTAACTACTACCTTACCGTTCTGACAAGTTGTGAAAATATCACCTAGGAGAAAACTCAAGAGAAAAGGTTAATTGCATATGGGCCCATGTGTAGTACAGGGAAACACCCTGTCACTAACAGCGATTTTCTGACGCAGTCCAGCTGTTCAGAGGATGAAAAATGGTGTTTGGAAATATTTTTCTAAAACAAGCTCTATGGAGAAAAGTACGCTGTCCCTATTACACAACTGATAATATGGATATTAGAACAGCATCATTTTCACCGTAGTGGCCCTTTAAGAGGAAGGATGAGCAGGCAGATGTGTAACTTATGTTGACTTGACGACTGAGGATAAGAATAGCAGCCAGAGCTAAGAAGATTTCTACTCCTGAGGATGACTGCAGTGCTCACTAATACATAATGTAGCTGGCAGTCCCTGGCAGTCCAGTCTGCAACCTGTCATCCTGTCATCCTGGCCTCTGTCAATCCGGTGTGCTTTCTGTCATCCTCACTTTTGTTTTTGATCGATTAGCAGCCGATTTTAATCGACTTGATCTATCTGACAGGATGGAAAATCTAGGCCGATCTGCTGCTGGCAGCAGATCGATGGCCCATAGAGTTGCATTGGATCTAATGGTACAATAATGCATTTAGATTTATTTTCAATAGATTTCATTCTGAAATCTGTTCCTAGTGTGTGGCACACATCAGATAGATTCCTGTCAGATTCGACCTGACAGACATCTGATAGAAATCTATCTGATGGTCGAACTTGCTGCAAATCTATCGTTAGTGGCCGCCTTTAACTTTAAGGTGGCCACTAACGATCCAATTTCTAGTGAAAAATCGATCGATCAGATAATTCTGATCGGAAGTAAAATCGTTCATTACACCATTATTAACAAACCAATCTTTGCTTCCTGTCTATCCCAACAGAGATGAAAATCCAAATTTTCATTAGACAAAAAATTTAAATCGGACGACTTTTTTTTTTATAATCGTTTGTAATAGATTGTGCCCATTAATGGAGATTAAGTACTCCACCCCTCAAGTAAGTCAAAATCAATGGGGCCCTGATGGCTACAATATGTACATGGATTTTATCCACAGTGCTGGCTGAATGGCAGAGGGGCAGTGACTAGACAATCGTAACAATTTTCCAGGTATTCTCACACACCTCCTCTTAAGATAACGGTAGATTCCAGATAGAGGGCATCCAACATTATCCAATTATCCATTGAACCTTGTTCCTGCCATCTAGCGCAGTGGTTCTCAAACTTTTTTTTTGGGGGGGGGGGGGGGGGGGGATGAGGGCATCCTTGATGGCTTTAAACATTTTTGAAGGCACCATTTGGTAAAAGCAACTACCGAAGTGCCGTAATGAGCCTTATTAGTCAGCATCTCCCACCCCTGATCTAGTGAACACTCAGCAACCACAAGGTTTTCTCTCTTACTGTCTGTAAGCATGGTCATAGCATATTATGATTACTCTCCTAGTTCAGTCAAGAACAATGCTGCATACTTAACACTGCACTAGATCAGTGTAGGAGGAGCATAGTTTACAAAGTGCAAGAAAGACAGAACAGAAAGCTATTGAGCAGCAGCTGCTGAGTACCTTGGATATGTGTAGCAATAAGGAACATGAGATAATGGAGACCACTGTCTTCCTGTAACGTCTTCCTTAAAAGCATGCAAATAAACAGTGGTTACATGGATCTCATTATGAATGATATTCTGCCCTAAATTCCAACTGTAACAGTTGATTCATTCATTATTGATATCCTTTTCCACCTTCCCCTTCTCTATAAATAATACTAGGCAGGGAGCTGTCACTGGTATGAATAGAAGGGGTGGTATTTGGCTTCTAGGTTATAGCAGAACTTCCTAATGTTTGGTTTGGAATGGTAAGGGATGCTGCCAGGATTGCTCTCCACGGATTCATCACGAGTAACCACGGTGGTTACTCGTGATTCAAATTAGCTCTAATTACCGCAGGTGAGCGGCTAGATGCGGTTGGGTTAATTACCCCAAATGCCGCTCTCCGCTCAGCATTTCAATGAGGTGCAAGCGTCCGAGCACTTCTTCATAGTGAGGCTGGCAATGCGTCCATTCGGATGCTTGCACCTCATTGAAATGCTGAGCGGAGAGTGGCATTATGGGTAATTGACCCTGCCGCATCTAGCCGCTCAGCTGCAGTAATTAGGGCTAATTTGAATCACGAGTAACCACCGTGGTTACACGTGATTAATCGGTGGAGAGCAAGCCTAGATGCTGCTGACACAATACTAAGGTTGTTTGGGACCAGTGGCATAACTTAGGAGCTTCAGCTTGGGGCTCCAATGCGACTTCTAGATGGGGCCCCAGGCACTCTATTGAGGCGGAGCCCCAAAATCTACCATAGACAGCTGCAGTGTCAGAGAGGTGTAATATGAGTAAGAAAACAGTTTCTTAAAAGAGAAACCGTGACCAAGAATTGAACTTCATCCCAATCAGAAGCCGATACCCCCTTTTGCACGAGAAACCTTTTCCTTTTCAAAAACGGATCATCAGGAGACTCTGTATGGCTGATATTGTGGTGAACCCCCCCCCCCCCCCACAGGAAACTGTGAGGACCATGGTCCTGGCAGTTTCCTGTCTGTGAACCTCGTTGCATTGTGGGAAATAGCTGTTTATTGCTGTTTCCAACTGCCAATAAAAGCAAGCAGCAGCTACTTCCAGTGACATCCCCTGCCAGCAGTAAAAATATCACCACATGATAAATGTCAGAATGTAAATCAGGGAGATGAAAGATTTTACAATGGGCAAACACTGACTAAATCATTTAACCACTTCACCACTGAGGGGTTTTACCCCTTGAGCACAAGAGCAATTTTCACCTTTCAGCGCTCCTTCCATTCATTCGTCTATAACTTTATCATTACTTATTACAATGAAATGAACTATATCCTGTTTTTTCCGCCACCAATTAGGCTTTCTTTAGGTGGGACATTTTGCCAAGAATTATTTTATTCTAAATATGTTTTAATGGGAAAACAGGAAAAAATGTAGGAAAAAATTTATTATTTTTCAGTTTTCGGCCATTATAGTTTTTAAATAATGCATGCTACTGTAATTAAAACCCATGAAATGTATTTGCCCATTTGTCCCGGTTATAAAACCGTTTAAATTATATCCCTATCACAATGTTTGGCGCCAATATTTTATTTGGCAATAAAGGTGCATTTTTTTCAGTTTTGCGTCCATCCCTAATTACAAGGCCATAGTTTATAAAGAAACAGTGTTGTACCCTCCTGACATAAATATTTAAACATTTCAGTCCCTAAGGTAACTATTTATGTATTTTTTTTTAAGTGTAATTTTTTTTTTATTACAATAAAAAAATTGGTGTGGGAGGTAATGAGTTTTTTTTTTGTGTAAAACTAATGTATTTGTATGTGAAAAATGCTTTAGGGTGTAGTTTTACTATTTGGCCACAAGATGGCCACAGTGAGGTTTTGTTTATACGACCTGCAAGCGTCCGGGAGGACGCTTGCAGGAAGTGCTATGAGGCTGGGGAAGTTTTTTTTTTCACAATGATCGTGCTGCTTCTCGTAGAAGCAGCGGATCATTGCGGGGCTTAGATCAACGAACGGGAATGGTTTTTCCCATTCATTGATCTCCGGGCGAGCGGGCGGTGGTGTGCATGAGAGCGGGAGTGCGCGCATGAGCGAGCGGGAGTGCGGGCAGCGGCGGGAGCGCGGGAAGTACGGATTTCTCCATCCCTGGTGGTAAAAGGATGGAAAAAGGGATGGAGAAATCCGTACAGCTGGGGGTAAAGTGGTTAATCATAATTATTGTAAAAATAAAGCACTTTTATTACATTATTTTCACTGGAGTTCCTTATTAACCTCCCTGGCGTTCCCAGTGCAATCGTAACCTCTGCATTCTCTATTGCTACGCCACTGTTTGGGACATATAAGAATGCTCCCAGCCACAGAAGTGCAATCAAGAAGCTGCGCAGCACAGTTGCTGGTTACTGGCTGAGTTGTCCAGCTTTCAGAGCCAGACAGTGAAGGAATGGAGCAGCATGAAATGTCAATGAGGTACCAGAAGGACTTCAGGGGCTAGACGAAGCCCCAGGTAAGTAACTGGCCACATTACTTTTCACTTAACACTCCCTTTAAAAAGAAAAACAAACGTGACCAAAGTTAAAATGGTGTTTACTGGTGTTTTCTTCCTATTTGATGAACGTCGTGCTGCTCCAGGAGGCAGACCTATTCCAGGGTTCCCATCATGTGGAGGATCTGCTAAAACATACAACATTGTGTTTTTTCACCTCTATATCATTTTACTGACTTTATATTGACATATATTTCTTATGGAGATTGGTGTTCTCCAGTGCTGCGTGTATGCTTTGCATAGTATTGCATAAAATTCGGTTTGTGCTGCTCATCCCTTGGCTTATATTATTTTCCCCTGTGAGCGTGCATAACCACGCCCATCTCTAGCACAGTTAAGCATATAAATGAGCGGTGCTCATAGTTCAGTTAGTAGCTAGTAGAAGGTAAGGTGTTTTTAATTTCATTTCTCCCATTTAGCTGACCCCTGGGCTTTTGGCATGGTTCCCACTAGAACGCTGATAAAAACTAGCATTTTTGCCTGGTTAGAGTAGGACTCACCAGATCGGGGACACTTTGGCGCAGTTGGTGAGCTTAAACGTGTTAAAGCGTAACCAAGAGCCCCTGTCACTATTTTCCTGTTGTGTGCTGCAGCACCCTCTGTATTTATATATTTCTTATGGAGATTGGGGTTCTCCAGTGCTGCGTGCATGCTTTGCATAGTATTGCATAAAATTCGGTTTGTGCTGCTCATCCCTTGGCTTATATTTATATCGACATAAAATAATAATAAATGTCAGTTTGAAAATTTAAAGGAAACCTGTAATGTCCCCCCCCCAAAAAAAGTTCTACTAACCTGGGGCTTCTGCCAGCCCTCCGCAGCCTACCTGTGCCCGCCCCGTCTCTGAACGATCCTCCGGTCCCCTGCTGTAGCTCAGTTTGGTTACTGCCGGCCACTGTGGCCCACGTCCTCGTGTGCGCTCCCGTTGCTGGGAGTGTGCTGCACAGGCGTAGTACGAGAAAACCTCATACTATGCCTGTGCAGGATGCTGCCGGCGAGGAGATCTTGAACGAGAATGCACACAGCCACGGCTGCGAGACCTGAGGATCGTTCAGGGATGGCACAGGGAGGTTGCAGGGGGCTGGCAGAAGCCCCAGGTAAGTGAAACTCTTTTTTGGGAGGGACATTACAGGTTTCCTTTAACTTAGAGTCATTAAGCAAAATGTCTGGACGCCACTCAACTCTGATATTCAACAATTGGTATCCTAATCTATGCACCACTTTTCTTTATGGAACCTAAACCTTTCTACTAGAAATCAAACTGTTATTTATTGCAGCTTCCACTATCCAATGGTCTTGTACTGCCTGGTGCATCGATTAACATACTATGGCAAATCTTAATTTAAATAGTGTGTGGTTTTTAAAAACAAACAAACACTGAAACAGAAATCTTGACACTATGATTGTATAAAGTTTGGGAATGCATTTCATTACAACACAACTACAACCCATATATTTGTTGTAAATATACATTTTCCATGTTAATCCTTTTAAAACCAAAACAAATTGTGAAGTTAACATCATATTAAGCCACCCTTATGCATGTTCACACTACAAGAGCTTTTTAAGCAATAGTGATTTTGAAAAGCTCTTGCTAATGCAATGCTATAATATGGGGAATTTTTTCAAAATCACATCACCAGTGTGTACACACGCATAGTATAACATTAGCAAGAGTTTTTAAAATCACAAAGCGCTCAGAAAAGCTCTTGTAGTGTGAACAAGGCCTTGTTCACATTGCGTTCTGATCACGTCAGCATTCGCGTTAAGCGTTTTTTGACATGATTTATTTTTTTTGCGATTCCCGGAGCTTGGGTGGGAGGTGTGTTTTTGTTAAAAGCGCTTTTCTATGCGCTTTTCCTAAACTTTTTTTTAATAATTCACTCCCTGACGCAAGTCAGGAAATGAACTCTTTGACCCAGAAAAGAATAAGTACAATGTATTTAGTCTTAAAAACACGAACGGAATCGCTGCACAAAGTGATTTTGTGAGCATTTTGTGTTTTTCCTATACCTTCCATTCAGGGAAAATCACCCTGAAAATGGTACATGCAGCGCTTTTGTCAGCGTTAAGCAAGCAGAACGCCCCGATGAGAACTATCTCATTGGAAAACATAACAAAACATTTAAGCCTGTGCTTAAAGGGGTTCTTTCGCGAAAAAAGTAGGCAGTTAAAAAATGTGACAGATGACAGGTTTTGGGCCAGTCCATGTTTTTAAGGGGGATTCTTAGGGCTTTCTTTGTTTTCAACAGCATTTCCTGAACAGCAGTTTAACTGCCAAAATAGCAAGATACCAGCCGGCCTCCCTAATCACTTGCACACTATTATGTCACTTAGATTTTGCAACTGTTGTTCAGGAAATGCTGTTGAAAACAAAGAAAGCCCTGAGAACCCCCTTAAAAAGATGGACTGGCCCAAAACCTGTCATCTGTCACATTTTTTAACTGCCTACTTTTTTCGCAAAAGAACCCCTTTAAAAATTCCAAAAACCGCCTCTAGTGTGAACGAGCCCTTAAAGAGTAACTGTTAGCCCCCAAATTAAAATTTAAATCTCTATTGCAATGTTTTATTTAGTATTTAAGTGAGCCAAAAAGCCAATGCTGAACTTAAAAATCAATCTAATTTTTTTACTATGTAATCTTTTCCCCCAGCTCCGGACGCAAAGCCGCATATCAGATACTGCTTAGCATGGCAGAGCATGCCTATGTCTGGCCGACCCCCCTCTCCCCCCCAGGACCAGGTGCCAATATATTCTCCCCACCAAACAGCTGACCGCTCTGACACGGAGAGAGAGCGGGAGCACTTTCAGCGCCGCCACCGCAGAGCAGCCGCCGCCGAGTCACATGTGATTCTCTCACATGTGAGAGAGATGCACGGCGGCGGCTGCTCTGCGGTGGCGGCGCTGGAAGTGCTCCCGCTCTCTCTCCGTGTCAGAGCGGTCAGCTGTTTGGTGGGGAGAATATATTGGCACCTGGTCCTGGGGGGAGAGGGGGGTCGGCCAGACATAGGCATGCTCTGCATGCTAAGCAGTATCTGATATGCGGCTTTGCGTCCGGAGCTGGGGGAAAAGATTACATAGTAAAAAAATTAGATTGATTTTTAAGTTCAGCATTGGCTTTTTGGCTCACTTAAATACTAAATAAAACATTGCAATAGAGATTTAAATTTCAATTTGGGGGCTAACAGTTACTCTTTAAAGAGAATCTGAGGCAGTTTTTTCCCCTTTTTAGACTGCAGTTCTCTTCAGCAGTTACCTGCTAAGTGTTTTGCTATCTCCCTGCTGAATAAAGAGCAATCCTGTATACAGAAAACCGAAAATTAGTTTACATGACCCACCAGGTCGCAGACTATGCTACCAGGAATAGGCAGAGCTTTTTACTGTAGCTCTGCCTCTTCACCAGTCAATCCTGGCTATTTCAACCACTCCCTGATCCTCTCTGCCCCTTTTAACCACTTAAGCCTATCTGGACGAGCATTCTTGTCCAGATAGGCACCACTAAAGTCACACTGGACTAGTGACACGGATGTCCCCAGTACATCGCTGCTGTAAATCACAGCGCTGTACAATGTAAATAGGCAATCCCCACTGGTAGACTGGCAGAGCGGAGGTCCATCATTCAAGCGGAGATGCATGCACATCGGCATGTGCAATCTCCCGCCCCAGGACTTCACGCCTTTTGGTGTTAGGCGGTCCTAGGGCTGCCACCCTCCCAGTGCCAATTGGCGTTAGGCAGTCGGGAGGGGGTTAAACGAGGAGATAAAAAACTTGCTGTAGACTCACCTAAAATAGGGAAAGGTCTGGTTCCCATAGATCCTTTCCTGTCCTCTGCATCTCCTCACGTCTCCACTCCCCCCTCCCCCATGAAATTATTTGACCTACAGGTTCAATACATCTTTGGCCCTCCTCCGGCAGCTTTCAGAAGTATTTATGTCCCTGAGTACTTCAGAAGACGAGGAGATCCATACTGCGCACGCACAAGTCTGTGCTTGAACACATGCAGTAAGGATGTGCTCATCTATGGAAGCACTTTGGGAAACAAGTGCTTTTGAATTCTTCCAAGGAGTCCCGAAGGCACCAATTTTGAATGGGGAAAAGTGGGGAAACGAGGTGACCGAGAGAGGACCAGGAAGGCTCTATGGGATCCAGAGCCTTCCCCTTTCTTAGTTGAGCATCTTAGGCTTTGTTCACATCTAAAATCGCTGACGCAATCGATTTTCGATTTTTTTGGAAGTTTCCCCCCCCCCCCCTCCCAGCGCTCCACTGCGCGCTACGATTTTGTGTTAAGCGCGTTTTCAAACCGCTTTTGCAGAGCGATTTGTTTTTTCACTTCCTTTTCACCCCGAAAAGGGTACATGCACCGCTTTGTTGAGCGGATCAGAAACTAACTGCTCAGATGTGAACTGCCTCATAGAGAATCATTGCACAAGTGTTTTTAGGGCATTTTTTTTTAAAATCGCCAGCACTTAAAAAAACCGCAAAATGCCCCAGGTGAATGAGCTCTATGGCCTAGTGCACACCAGAGCGGTTCTGCTGCGGTTTGCGATCCGCTTGCGGCTGCGGACACGCTTGGGTAATGTATTTCAATGGGCTGGTGCACACCAGAGCGGGAGGCGTTTTGCAGAAACGCATACTCCCGGGCTGCTGCAGATTTTGGATTGCGGATGCGTTTCTGCCTCAATGTTAAGTATAGGAAAACCGCAAACAGCTCTGAAAAACGGCACTTTAGAGCGGTTTGCCAGGCGTTTTTTGTTACAGTAGCTGTTCAGTAACAGCTTTACTGTAACAATACATGAAATCTACTACACCAAAAACGCTTCACAAAACCGCAAAATGCTAGCTGAAACGCTACAGAAAAAGAAGAAAAAGCGTTTCAAAATCTGCTAGCATTTTGCAGATCTGCTAGCGGTTTTTGGTGTGCACCAGGCCTTAGGCCCAGTGCACACCGAGCGGTTTTTGGAGCGATCCGCCGGCCGCATCCACCTGGAAAAATGCTTGGCTAATGTATTGCAATGGGATGGTGCACACCGGCGGTTTGAGTTTTTCACCTCCTGCTGCGCGTTTGCGGATTTCGGAAGTGTTTCGTCCTCAATGTAAAGTACCCAGTGCTGGTCGGGAGGTCCCACGACGGCGTCCTGGCTCCTCTCCATGTCCCCGCTCCGGAATGGCTGACCGGCCGCAGCCCGGGTGACACTCGGCCGAGTGTCGGGCTGCTCCTTCCGCGTATGACGGGGGCGGACGTCACATGCCGGCCGCCTCGCGTCATCACGGCGGCCGGCGTGACAGTACGGCGCATGCGCGCTTTAAATGCGCATGCGCAGTACTGCCACGCCGGCCGCCGTGATGACGCGAGGTGGCCGGCGTGTGATGTCAGCCGCGTCATACGCGGAAGGAGCAGCCCGACACTCGGCCGAGTGTCGCCCGGGCTGCGGCCGGTCAGCCATTCCGGAGCGGGGACATGGAGAGGAGCCAGGACGCCGTCGTGGGACCTCCCGACCAGCACTGGGCTGGAGAAAGCCCCAGGTGAGTACAACTTTCATTTTTTGGCTGAGCTCGGAGTCCCTTTAACATTGAGGCAGAAACGCATCCGCAATCCAAAATCTGCAGCAGCCCGGGAGTATGCGTTTCTGCAAAACGCCTCCCGCTCTGGTGTGCACCAGCCCATTGAAATACATTACCCTAGCGGATCCGCACCCGCAAGCGGATCGCAAACCGCAGCAGAACCGCTCTGGTGTGCACTAGGCCAGAGTCTTTTTTTTTCAGGTTGCTTCAAACACTGCACACTGAGAGCATTGTCCATAGGGATTCCCAACACCAATATTGCTGAGCTTTATGCAGACTAAGTTTGGAAGACACCAGAAATTCTATGCAGGAAGCCATGAAGTTAATACGTAAGTTTGAAATGCATTCAGGGTTCAGAACAAATAGAAGCATACCTGATCTGACATGTGGCATGATGAGATAAGCATGTGCACATGTGGAACCAAGCATTTATTTTTTTGCCTGTTTTTTGTCCGCTAAACCTAGGTGCGTCTTATAGTCCGGATCATCTTTCCGAAAAATACGGTATATACAGTATAAAACAAAAAATAAACATGTTTTGTATCTTCTTGTTGCTGTTATTTTTTGTTTGTTTTTTGTTTGTTTTTTTACATAATCTTTGCGTGGTGAATAAATAAGAGGTCTAGAGAAGACTTTACTTATTCACTTGAGAAGTGGTGACTACTAGCTTAATCCCTTACCAAAGCAGTCAGGTGGCACATAACTGTCCTCTTTCCAGGAATGCCTGCAGGGCCGGATTTTCCATAAGGCACTGTAGGCACATGCCTGCAGGCGCCTTATGTTGGAGAGGCAGCCCCCCTTCTCAGATCCATGACCTCAGGAGCTTACAGTCTAATCCAGGCATGGGCAAACTCGGCTCTCCAGCTGTTACAGAACTACAAGTCCCACAATGCATTTGCCTTTACTGTGGCTGTCAGACTCCTGCAATGCATTGTGGGACTTGTAGTTCCTTAACAGCTGGAGGGCCAAGTTTGCCCATGCCTGGTCTAATCCCTTCCTCATATCACTAAACTCAGGCACTTACAACCGAATTCTTGCCTAATGTCAGTAAGGATTATATGAGACTGTGATTAGAGTATAAGATTCAGTAAGGACAGTTAGTTACATAAGGAAGGGATTAGAGTTCAGTACATTTTTACTTGGGGGTGTGGCCTGTGTTTAGGGGTGGAATTTAGGGCCTCTGAGTTGTAAATCTGGCGCTGATTGCCTGCATCATAAAGTGGTGGGTTCTCATAAGCATTAGGTACTGGTGGGTTAGAGGAAGAATAAGGAATAGAGGGGAATTCTGTTTTTTTTGTTTTTTTAAAACGCAACATTGAGTAAATAAACTTTCCTGACTGTTAAATGTTTATTGGCTCAAAGAATGAGATCAGCAGCATAGTGAGAACCTGACACCAGCAGTAGTTAATCTCACAGTTAGACTTTCCCATCACATTGTGAGAAAGCACGGAAAAGCAGCCGCTTGCTCTCAGAGCAAGGCGGCTGCTTCCGCGTCCTGCATGGCGGCGCGGCGTGGAGGAACCGCCGCATGCTGCATAAACAGCGGTGAACGCGGAGAAGCCGCCGCATGCAGTGCGGCGGCTCCCGCGGCAGGCATCAGGGACAGTGCTGGTGTGGCTGGGACTCATAGTCCACCAGGGTTGAGTGACGCGCGCGCGCGCAGGGAGGCAGGCCCTATATGGCAGCCAGAAGGTCAGCTGATTGAGCGGGTCAGCTGACATTTCCATCGATCCTCATTGGTCCAGCAATTAGGGGAGGTACTGGAGAGTCCTTTTGTATATATACTGCTGGCTGTTCACTTGCCCGTTGTCTGGCGTTGCGATCATTACATGGTAGCACTCAGACCTGAGTCAGATCCGAAAGTGTGCCGGGACCAGCTGGAGCTGTAATCCTACACTTAGCTAGATTCTGTTTGATAGCTTTAAGTACTAGTTTTATTGTGATTATCTGTTATGACCCTTTTTGCCTGCCTGACCATTCTTCTGAACTCTGATCCTGCACCTTGCTATTTCTGATACTCTGTTGCCGAACCCCGGCTCAACCTTAGACTTCGCCTCTGCTTTCTGATCCTGTACCTCGATATTTCTGATACCCTGTTGCCGAACCCAGCCTGTACTTTAGACTCTGCCTCCGTCTCCTGAATCTGTACCTTATCTGACTGTGTGTTAACGACCTGGCTTGCCAGACCTCGAGAACCGACCTTACTGTTAGAGGCGGTTCCCAGTCTTGATAGTGACACTTCTTCCTGAGTGTCATTCTCAGACAGTCCTTCCATCTTTCAGCCTGACTCCTCCCTCCTAGGAGAGTTCAGGCCTCCGGAAGGAATTTGAGCAGTACTCCTTACTGCTCTGAGGCCTAGTCCTCTAGTTTACTGTTACACCAATCACTACACTCTACTCAGGTGTCCAGAGGTTAGCTAGTATATCGGATTATCGGTGATACTGCAGATCATCTATAATCTGGTATATATCTGTATTCCCGGTGATACTGCCGTTCACCGGTAATCAGATCCTCTCTGTGTTACACCGATCGTTACACACATACAGTATAAAGCAGTGCATCTCACATGTCTTAAGGGCAAATCATAAACAAACCAAGGGCAATTCCAGACATTTATCAATTTTCCTGCAATCGCATCCTTTTCATCTAATTGTGCATCAGGTTTGGTGACTGTTCATTGTAGTCTCAGAATTAAAAAAAAAGTAACAATTTAGCCCACTGTACAAATCAAAGCCACAGACTTACTTTGCGCAGTAGGGTTATCCTTTCTATCCTTATGTTGAAAGCAATAGACACTGTAAAAAATATATACATCTTTATCAAAGAAGTAATACATTGAAACATTTTAGAACAAAGGTTAGAGATTGAAGACTAATAGCATCTGGTCACATTAACTAGAAAGCCTAGCCATGGATTTGTTTTATTTTTTAAGTAAAACCTATTTATTATACTCTTTAAAAGAATTACTTGCTTAGGCATGCATAAATTCCACAATTCTGGCTGTACCAGTTCAAAAGCAGTAGGGGGCTTGGAATGAGAAGCAATCAGGGTACTATAATTTTAAAAAAATGCAACAGTGAGTGTAATACAGAGGTGCCCACACTTTTTCGCCTTGTGAGCTACTTTAGAACATTAGCAAGTTAAAATGATCTACCCATGTGCAATTTTAGGAGCACACTTGTATATACAGAATGGAAAATGTAGTGTTTTCAGGATCTACCATGAAGGCCTTTGCGATCTACCGGTAGATCGCGATCTACCTAATGGGCACCCCTGGTGTAATATATATATCTGAGGGTCCCAGCCATCCCATCCAGGATCCCCGCTCTTGAGTGTCCCAGCCGCCGGATCTTCTTCACTGTAGTCTCATACGCAGGCTACAGCCATGCGGTAAACACGCGGTGCCACCCCGCCGACATCCTTCACTTCATAGTTGCAGTGCCCCCTTCTGTGTGACGAGCAGTGCACGTGCGCCTGAAGTCATGTGTGACCCCGGGGCATGTGCGCCGCTCGTCACACAGAAGGGTGCACTGTAACTACGAAGAGGATGCGCGTGCTTACCACATGGCTGCAGTCTGAGTATGAGACTACAGGTACAGTGAAGAAGATCCGGAAGCTGGGACACTCAAGAGCAGGGATCCTGGATGGGAAAGCTGGGACCCTCGGATGACAGCTGCTGGAACCCTTGAATGACCCTCGGATGATGGCAGTCAGAGGGAGGAGGAGAGGATCGCGGCGACAGGATCAGGTGAGATGCAGCAGGGGTGAAGTGTAGTGTAGTTTGGGTTGGCTGTAGGATTTAGTTAGTGAAGTGTAGTGTAATTTGGGTTGGCTGCAGGGGTTAGTTATTGAAGTGTAGTGTAGTGTAGTTGGTGGTGGTAGCAGGGGTCAGTGAAGTGAAGTGTAGTTGGTGGGGGCAGCAGGGGTAAGTGAAGTGTAGTGTGGCAGGATTTAGTGTAGATGGGCAGTGTAGCTTAGATAGAGACAGTATTGGGGGGGGGGGGGGGGGTGTTAAAGTCCATAAGATGCCCCTGCACCATAGACCATTTTTCCTTGATTTTTTGCCCTCTAAATCTAGGTGCGTCTTATATTTCTAAAAATACGGTATATATATATATATGTATATATATATATATATAATATATATATATATATATATATATATATATATATATATATATATATATATATATATATATATATATATATATATATATATATATATATATATATATATATATATACAGTGGCTTGCAAAAGTATTTGGCCCCCTTGAAGTTTTCCACATTTTTGTCACATTACTGCCACAAACATGCATCAATTTTATTGGCATTCCACATGAAAGACCAATACAAAGTGGTGTACAAGTGAGAAGTGGATCGAAAATCATACATCATTCCAAACATTTTTTTACAAATAAATAACTGCAAAGTGGGGTGTGCGTAATTATTCGGCCCCCTGAGTCAATACTTTGTAGAACCACCTTTTGCTGCAATTACAGCTGCCAGTCTTTTAGGGTATGTCTCTACCAGCTTTGCACATCTAGAGACTGAAATCCTTGCCCATTCATCTTTGCAAAACAGCTCCAGCTCAGTCAGATTAGATGGACAGCGTTTGTGAACAGCAGTTTTCAGATCTTGCCACAGATTCTCGATTGGATTTAGATCTGAACTTTGACTGGGCCATTCTAGCACATAGATATGTTTTGTTTTAAACCATTCCATTGTTGCCCTAGCTTATTGTTTAGGGTCGTTGTCCTGCTGGAAGGTGAACCTCTGCCCCAGTCTCAAGTCTTTTGCAGACTCCAAGAGGTTTTCTTCCAAGATTGCCCTGTATTTGGCTCCATCCATCTTCCCATCAACTCTGGCTAGATTCCCTGTTCCTGCTGAAGAGAAGCACCCACAGAGCATGATGCTGCCACCACCATATTTGACAGTGGGGATGGTGTGTTTAGAGTGATGTGCAGTGTTAGTTTTCCGCCACACATAGCATTTTGCATTTTGGCCAAAAAGTTCAATTTTGGTCTCATCTGACCAGAGCACCTTCTTCCACATGGTTGCTGTGTCCCCCACATGGCTTGTGGCAAACTGCAAACGGGACTTCTTATGCTTTCTGTTAACAATGCCTTTCTTCTTGCCACTCTTCCATAAAGGCCAACTTTGTACAGTGTATGACTAATAGTTGTCCTATGGACAGAGTCTCCCACCTGAGCTGTAGATCTCTGCAGCTCGTCCAGAGTCACCATGGGCCTCTTGACTGCATTTCTGATCAGCGCTCTCCTTGTTTGGCCTCTGAGTTTAGGTGGACGGCCTTGTCTTGGTAGGTTTACAGTTGTGCCATACTCCTTCTATTTCTGAATGATCGCTTGAACAGTGCTCCGTAGGATGTTCAAGGCTTTGGAAATCTTTTTGTAGCCTAAGCCTGCTTTAAATTTCTCAATAACTTGATCCCTGACCTGTCTTGTGTGTTCTTTGGACTTCACGGTGTTGTTGATCCCAATATTCTCTTAGACAACCTCTGAGGCCCTCACAGAGCAGCTGTATTTGTACTGACATTATATTACATATAGGTGCACTCTATTTAGTCATTAACACTCATCAGGCAATGTCTATAGGCAACTGACTGCACTCAGATCAAAGGGGGCCAAATAATTATGCACACACCACTTTGCAGTTATTTATTTGTAAAAAATGTTTGGAATCATGTATGATTTTCGTTCCACTTCTCATGTGTACACCACTTTGTGTTGGTCTTTCATATATATATATATAAAAGAGTCTGAAGCCATTAAAATTACCTCTTTTTATTTAACACTCTTGTTCAGCATTATGAGCAAAGATGATTCATCGCATCCCGCGGCGAAGCGAGGTCTTTATCCCGGGGCAAAATTCCACAACTTTCTAGGTCATGGATTTTGCTGCCTGAAGGAGGTAGAGCTTTGCGCTGTAGCTCTGCCTCCAGTCCAATCAATTTCCGCTGATCACTGCCTCTCCCAGCCCCTTTCAGTCTTCTTTCAATGAGAGGGGCGGGGAGAGGCGGCCAAAAGTGGTGATTAACTGCACTGGAGGCAGAGCAACTGCAATCAGCTCTGCCTCTACCAGGAAGTATTGGAGGATTTTGCACCAGTGATTTCAGTGGGTAAAGACATCGTTCTGTCACGGGAACGTGGCGAATCATTCACACAGACCCAGCCACACACATACAGCCACAGCTCCTCTCTCTCCTAACCTGGCTGTCCTACACATGCTATTGCTAGCTGTAATCACCTTGGCAGCAAGAGAGGTGGAGCTACATCGTGCCTGCGTGTGCTCATCCTCTCCCTATCTAATGCATGTGAAAATAACTACAGAGGTGATAACTTAACGCCCTGCCGACCGCTCCACACCAATTGCGTAAACGCGTCGGCAGCCCCAGGACCACTCCACGCCCATTGGCATGAATGGCTGAGGGCGGGGATAGCAGGGGATCGGGCGTGCCGATGCGCACATCGCCGCTGGAATTACAGAGCTCCGCCTTCAGTCTCCCAGCGCCGATCACTGCTCGGAGACTATTGCCGTCTAATAGGACTGTACAGCGATGTACACGGCTGTCCCCCTGGGGGACACAGGAGCAATCTGCTGTGATATGCTGTGATAGGCTGAAGCATATCACAGCCAATCGCTGTGATAGGCTGACGGGGGGAGGGAGGGATATTAAATTCATTAAAAAATAGGGAAATTTTATAAAAAAAAATAATAAAATAAATATTTATAAAAAATAATCCTGGGGGCGATCTGACCCCACCAACAAAAAGCTCTGTAGGTGGGGAGAAAAGGGGGGGGGGATCACTTGTGTGCTGAGTTGGACGGCTATGCAGCGAGGCCCTAAAGCTGAACTGGCCCAATTAGGGGAAAATGGCGTGGTCACTGGGGAGGAGGGGGGGGGGGGGGGGTGTAACACCGCGGTCCTCAAGTGATTAAAAAAAACTGTATCTAAGGATTGAACTATTGAACTTCATCCCAATCAGTAGCTGATGCCTTTTCCACAAGAAATATTTACCTTTTCCTGAATAGATCACGGTAGGGCGGTTGGGGGGGGGGGGCGTCTGTATGACTGATATTGTGGTGAAATTCTTCCCATAGAGTAATGTCATCACTATAGTCCTGACTGACAGTTTGCTGTCTGTGAACCTCATTGCATTATGGGAAATAACAGCTTTTTTTTCCAACTGCCAAGCAAGTGGACATGGTGCATGTCCCTAATGAGTCATGAGGCAGTGATGAAAAATGTCAGGTGGAGCCTAGGAGGATCAGGAAGGAAGTTGACGTGTGTGTGTAGCGGCTGGTCGAAGCCAGTGAGTGAAAGAAGCCAGGGCTGAGGTAGAGGGATATGCTATATGCTGGATCATCGTGGAGGCAGCGGGGGAGAGCCCGTAGCAACTTTGAACTGGGAGCATGAGAGTACATTTTATAATAAAGGTTTTTAAACAGTGTAACACTATGGGCTTGATTAACTAAACTGTGATAACTCATAGCATGGCCGAGCTAGCGTTTTTGCGCGCGTTTTCACACGCAATCGTGAATTTTTACGCGCAATCACAAATTTTCACACGCAATCGTGAAAATTCGCGATTGCGCACGAAAACACTAGCGCGGCCGTGCTATGAGTTATCCCGGTTTAGTGAATCATGCCCAATGAGAGTATTTTACTCTGATTTGAGGTTTATTGAGCATTGCTGAGAGTCAGCTGGGAAGTTGGAACCTGGACCCTGATGTGTGGATGAGTCTAGGCATTTGAGTGCATCACCAATCTAGCAGTGGTTACACCCTATGTGGTGAGTTTGTGCCCTGATGGGTGTCCTGGTGGTGGCAAAGTACCCCTGAAGCAGTTGAGGACTGTATTTTTAAGACTTGTGGCTGTATTGGGACTGTCTTGTAATTGTGATGCGCTTAAAGTATACCAGAGATAAATATTTTTAAAAAAATCATACATACCTGGAGCTTCCTCCAGCCCCCTCCAGCCTGATCGCTCTCTCTTCTCTGTCCTCCACATCCTCAATCTTCTGTAAAAGGTCCTGGTATCTTCCGCCAGTGCACATTGCTCCTCTGTCTCGTTCTCACGGTCAGGAGAGTTCTCTGACCGTGCAGTAGTACTGTGCAGCCGCAGAAAGCTCCTGGGGATGGCAGCGCAGCGGGGTGGGCGCGCGGCTGGACTACGCATGCGCTGTAAGCCCCGACTGGCCAAGATATCTCCGTGCAGAGTCGTGATAAAAAAATAGACAAAGAGATGCCTGGATTTGCATAAAAGATTTTTATGAGAACGTGGAAAAATATAAGCATTACTTACCCAAATGTATTTTGCCTTTCAACGTATACACCCTTAGCTTTCTTTACACAGGGATAATGATATGATCTCCTGCATTCTGGTACTTCACAGCCAACAGTAGCTCCTCTCTTTTTACAGTGTGGACATGTCTGCAAATTGGAAAAGAAAACCATGGTTATCACTACTACTGTGCACAAGGATAATATAAAAACATTCAGGTGGTAAGTTATTTAGGGCAAAGCTAGACAGGTGCTGGAATAGTGCCTATCCTGTACATTCACTGAGCACACGTAGGAGGGGTCAGGAGGAATGTCCTGCGGTTGGGCACCACTGATTACTGTACAGCAGGGCCGGTACAAGGTTCTCCAGCACTAGAGGCAGAGACTCCAAAGTACATCCCCGAACCACGCCCACGCCAGTATACGTAGCAAATGTGCTTCTAGTATTGGCTGCCTCCTCAGTATAATATCCTGATGTGACCCCTGTATAGTACCCAGATGTGCCCCCTTCCCTCCCCCCCCCCAAGTGTAGTAGCCAGATATACCCCCACCCAAGTATAGTAGTTAGATGTGAACCCCCTCCCTCCCCCCAGTATAGTAGCCAGATGTGCCCCATCATCCCCCAGTGTACTAGTCAAGTAACCAGATGTGCCCCATTCCCCAGTATAGTAGTAAGATGTGTCCCTCCTCCCTCCCCAGCATATTAGCCACCACTGCCACACAGTGGCGTTGCTAGGATCCTAAGAGATCCGGGGCACTCCAGCCAAAAAATGGGTGTGGCCACATACACACCAGAATGTGGGTGTGGTCATGGGTGGAGCCAAATTTACATGAACTTAACAGCAGTGTAAGTAGGCCTGCCCAGAAAAATGTTGGATGAAGGCCCCTCCTCCATTAATGCAAAAAAAAATTTAAAAAACTAAAATGCAGCTTATCACATAAATAGGCAGTGTTACTTAAACATAACTAGGCAGCGTTACCTGACTTCTGTGCTGGCTGGCTGGTCTGGATTTCCGCTGGATGGGCTGCCCTGCTGTTGTCTGGCAGTCCCTCCATAGTATTCCCTGTCCTTCTAGTGGACCCCCTCCCATGCTTCCACAGGCCTCCCATCAGGCATTGCAAGTCCAAGCATGCCCCTACAAAAGAACCACAGCTCCCTGCATGCCCCCAGAAAGGCACCACTTAGTAGTAGAACTCAAGAGGACCGGCACCATCCATTTGTAAATTGCTCTTTTATTTTCTTGTAAGAAACATTACAGCGGTCAAAGCAACGTTTCAGGGCAGCTGTCCCTTTGTCAAGCTGTGCTGTGAATGAACAAACATATACTGACCACATACTTCTATTTATACCCCCAGCAGTAGCAAGGAATATCCAATCATGGAGCATTATCAAATATATAACCAATCATCCTGGTCCTGCCCTGTGCGGACCTGATGGGGAACTACTCACGTTTCTGGCTATTGGAGCGTTCAAACATGGTGTTCACCCACCTATCCCACCTCACCAGAGTCCGCCCCCTGTCCGGCCATCCCCCTGAGCCAGGTCATCACTGCAGCACCTCCCACCAGGCCGCAGCACCGGCGGACCTGATGGGGAACTTGCCTGTGTGACGTGACGAGGGGGGCTAAGCCCCGCCTATTGTGTCTCCCTAGCAGCCACAGATGCAGGCGGCGGAGCAGCCACCGCACTGTGCTGTGTGATGTAAACAGGGGGAGTGTCGGCAACGGCAGACAATGGGAGGAGACCTCCGCATGCAGAGATACAGAGTCCTGTAATATGATAGATGATAGAGGGCATGCAAAGGAGATGGAGTAGAGGCAAATAAGATAAACTTTATGTACATGATGGCATACAAAAAGGAAAGGGGATCATCATAGGTTAACATATAATAGGCACTATACATAGTGTAGTGAACACAATGTCGCAATGTGACATCATGTTCAAAGCTGGGCACAATGGAGCAGCAGATGAACAAAAACTATATAAATGGCAATAAATCAAGTTCTCTATTTAGACCCCGCGGCTCCATTGTGTCCAGCTTTTTAATCCAAAATGCTTTCCTATAAAGTAACTTTTTGATTCTATCACCTCCTCTCCTAAGGGGCCCAACCTGTTCAATAATCATATACCTAAGTTGGCTTACATGGTGTTTAGCCTGATGAAAATGGTAAGCTACTGCTTGGTCAGTCAAAGATTCTCTAATCGCATGCTTATGCGACGAGAAACGGTTTTTAATCTTTTGTGTGGTCTGCCCGACGTAATAACAGTCCACATGGACATTTTAATGCATACACTACATAACTCAAGTCGCATGTAAAACAATCATGTATCTTGAAATTAAGACCCCTGTAGGGGTGTACAATCTGGTCACCCCTAATTCACTGAATTACAATGAACGCAATTACGGAAACGTGCCTCTGCAATTGGATTTTGACTGACCTCTTGGACCACAATCAGCGCGGACCAATTGGTCTCGCAGATTGGGTGCCTTTTTGTAGGAGATAACTGGAGGGTTTTTAAAATGTTGTATATCTGGGAAGCTGTCAGAGAGTAAATACCAATGCCTCTTAATAATTTTAGCTATACGATCACTCTGCGTATTATACCGTGCTACAAATGGTATTCTCTCTCTGACATCTCTGCGTTGACCCTTTTCCTCGATGTTACCCTCCTGGACCCGAGATCTGGCCCCATTAACTATTTCCTCTGCATAACCTCTGCAAATGAATTTGTCTTGCATCTCATTGATCCTCCGTGTCCACCGTGTCCTAACCTCGTCATCATCCACTATCCTGTGTACTCTCTGAAATTGTCCGACTGGGACGGATCTCCTAGTGGCCCACGGATGGAAACTCCCAAAGTGCAAAAGAGAATTTACATCCGTGGGCTTAGTGTAGAGATCCGTAACCAGTTTCTGATCCCTGCGTATCACCAGTGTATCAAGAAAACTAACCTGTTCCATAGAACTATGAACAGTAAGTTTAATGTCTGGGCACCTGTGCATAAGTTGGTCAACAAACTCAAGGAGGGTCGAATGCTGCCCCGCCCACACGCAAAATATATCATCAATGTAACGAAACTATTGAATTGCATGTTTCTGAAACAGCTCATTTGTATAAACAAACATTCCCTCATAAACTCCCATATAAATATTTGCGTAGGACGGGGCCACATTCGACCCCATGGCCGTACCCCTCATCTGCATATAGAACTCTTTACAAGAGGGTTTTTCAGATCCGTCAATCAATCAGAACGGACGCGGAGGGGTGGATGACAGAGGAGAGGGAGGAGGCGGTATAAGAGACCGACTGCAGTCGCGCCAACCGAGACAACCAAAGAAGTAATTGTGGTTAACATATCTTCTGTGACACTGACCACATCCCAGCTATCCGCTCTCAATTATGGCCTCTCTTTTCACCCACCAATTTTCCAGATCCATTGGAGATAGACGTGGAGTTACAAAGTTTTTTTTCGAACTATTAAGCTTAAATATTTTTTATCAGTTCCAAGAACATTTGAAAGCACACGGGCTCCTTTGATGGAATCCGATAGTCTCAATTTATGGGACACTACATTGTGAGTCAAAAGCAAGTAGCACTTGTCTTGGATGCAGGGCATGCATTTTTCAGTCTGACAGAGGCGGTGTATGCCTGTGCGATTAACCATTCAATTGCAACATGTGTTTAGGGATGCGCAGCCTTTCCCCCCACCTTTTCTTAACTTTGTAACTATATAACTATCAGGTTAGCTGCTCCCAGCCCCTCCTCCTGAGTTTCCTGTTTGCATGATAAGTAGTAGCAGATTTGCATCTGAATTGAATGCGAAGTGTGCAGAAAATCTATTTAGGTGCTGCACACTGAGCTGGTGGTCATTTCAGATGCAGCCTTAGTGGAATGCGCTGGCGTTCTCCTCGCTGAAAAGCAAGTTCCAGCCTACCTCATGCCAAATGATAGATATAAACATTAAAAAAGTACATTAGTGACGCTAGGGGGACAGGCCAGGAAGAGAAGATGTCTGCAGAATCTGGAGACCAAGTGGCCAGACGTGAGTACTGCCACCCTCTGCCTGAGGAACATTCGGGGCACCCCAGAATAGATCCGTGGCACGTGCCACTGATCTTTGGGGCTAACAATGCCCCTGCTGCCACATACTGCAGGAGTGGGCCAATGAGGGGAGGGATTATAAATGTGATCTTCCCTCATTCATAGTATGCATATTTGTATGTAACCTGTGTTATCTTTATTAGAATTAATAAACTATGATTGGCAGTCGAACAGCAAATACTGGTGTTCTGAGTGTTTGAATGTAGGAACCACACTCTAGGGGCTGTCAACTTATACTGCTTAAAGGGAACCTGAGGTGAGATTTCCTGGCTGTCCTGCCAATCCTCTGCCTCAAATACTTTTTGTAATGTTGTGGTGTTTGGTGTATACACTTCAGAGTTTTCTGATTATTAGTGATCCGCAGTATCACTAGTAATACAGATATATTTGATTATATGGTGATCTGCGGCATCACCAATAATACAAATATTTATGCGTACTCTGGAAAACAAGGTACAGATAACTTGTGGAAAACCCACCACACTGACGTTAACTCAGAGGGATGGAGACCTCTGGAAGGAAGGGCAGTGTGTGCGATTCTGCGACTAGGATAAGAACGCAGAATTGCGTTCCTCAACAGTAATGATATGCTGAGGAGTTACTGAGTTCCCCGCAAGAAGAACTCAGCAGAGTTAACCCTTTAGTGGAAACCCACTAAAGGGGGCAAAGTCAAACGGAAAAACGGTTCGGTATCAGAACTGGCAAAGAAGTACCGAATCGACAGACAGAAATCAAGATCAGAGGTCAAGCCAAGGTCAGCAACGGGAAATCAGATGAGCAGAGGTACAGAATCGAGAAACACAAGTGTAGTCAGAAGCCAAGCCAATAGTCGGTAACGGTACGGGCTGGCGAAGTACAAAATCAGGAGACAAGAGGATAAAGAGGTAACAGGCAAAAGGTCATACACAATATAATGCAATAGTACTTTAGGCTATCAACAGAATCTGGCTAAGTGTGGATCCCCAGCTCCAGCTGGTTCTAGCACACTTTGGGATCTGACTAGGGTCTGAGTGCTAACACACAAGTATTCGCTGACTGCAGACAACTTGCAACTGACAGAATGCCTGCTTTTATACTGTGCTGGACTCAAACAGCCCGCCCAGCCATTCAACCAATCACAACGTGGCTCAAGGACCTTGCAGTACAGCTCAAGGACCTTGCTGAGGTCAGCTGACCAGCTGGTCAGCTGACTCTCTTTCTAAGAGTATAAAAGGCTCTACTGCACACGCGCGCGGCCCCTACGGGGTCCAGACTGTCATGAGAGGTGTCTCGGCGAGCAGCATGCCATGAGGCCTGTGAAGGTGTTCCAGGAGTGCAGCCTCGACGTGGAGTACGCTGAGAGGTCTGCGACTGAACGGTGGATCGTGCTACCGCTGCGGACGTGGACGTTTCTCCGCGTTCCGCATGCGGCCATGCGGGCGGTTGCGCTGCTGATGCGGACGCGGACACACGTCCGCGTTCAGCCTGCTGTTGCCTCATTACACTTTTAGCCATAGACCCCGAACAAGCATGCATCTATGACAAATCTGACAAGATTAGCTGCATGCTTGTTTCAGGTGTTTAATTAAGACCTTACAGACCAGAAAGATCAGCAGGACTGTCAGGCAACTGGCATTGTTTACAAGGGTACAAATATGGCAGCTTCTGTAGGGCTCACATCTCGAGTTCCTTTTAATGAATATCTACATACAAACTTGATGCAACTGTTGACATAGTGATAGGCGTAGGGGAGAAGCGATGTCCTCAGCAGTGCCATAGCCTGCAATGTTAGTTGCAGCCAGTGTTGCCAACCGTCAGTAAATTTACAGACTGTCAGTAAAAAAGTCAACAAATCTGGGCTGTCAGTAAAGTCCATGAAAACATTTGTGGTGTCAGTAAAAAAAAACCCTCTCTCTTTCCCAGAAGATCACAACACTTACTGCTTATCAGTTCACGTATCACTGTGGAATGTACACTGCTCTAGCTAAAGGTGGCCATACATCTGTAGACTTGGCGGCCGATCAACCATCAGATAAGACAATTATTATTGATATTGTAAAAATCGGTGCCACCAAGAGAATGCCTAGTTGACAATCAAACCAATTTCGGGCTGAAATTGGTTGCATGTATCAATTGCATGTATCAATCGGACATGCTGGAAAATCTCAGGTTGGCACGCTCGGGCATGCAGTGGTAAGGGCTGCGATAATTGAGAAAAAATGTGATGGAAACACCCAGTTGCATCCCCCAAATGTAAATATATCAAAGTCCCCCCCCCCTCCAGATGCCATGCATTAATACTTCACCTGTCCAGTGTCCGCCACTGCACTTTTCTTCGCTTCTACTCATTTGAGTATGTGGTTGCCGGTGTATTGCACGTAGGGTGCATGTGTGATATCTTTACTTTAATTTCAATAATAGTAGATGTCAGTAAAAAAAAGTGTTCTGCCAGTAAATTTTTTGTGCCTTATCAGTAAAAATGTATTTCTGAGGTTGGCAACACTGGTTGCAGCTGTATTGTGCCGGGATGCTTACATTTGCCACACTCGGCAGTAGATTGAATGAGACTCAAAAACGGCACAACAGTAAGAAGACTTTCATGCTAATCAATTTAACAATTGACTTTCCTGTTAATCAATATTTAATTTTTATGTTAATCAATAGGCCCGTTAACATCTAATGCGTTTTTCACACGCAGAAAAAAAATCTAACATCCTGCAGGATAATTCTGCACATTTTGTCAGTTTTCTCTATCAATTACATTAGCTGCTGTGAAAAAATGAGCGTGTTTTTCTGTCTAGAAAAACACTAGGTTTACAGAAAACTCATGCAAGAAAATATGTGCAGAAAACTGATAGACAAGTGTGTGCTCCGCCTAAGGTCTCGTTCACACTATATGCGCTGCACATTTTGGAAGCGCGTAAGGTGTATGATCAGCAAGAACATCCGAAGTGCATAGACAGCACTTCTGACGGTCAAACTATGCATGCAGCGCAGCGGTGCGATGCGCTATCGCATTGCTGCACTCATTTTTGGCAAAGCGCATCGCTGATCCCATTTACTGAAATAAATGGAATCAGCAGTGCACCGCACGGCAACGCAGATGGCGTGCAATCTGGTGTACTTCCGTCCCGAACGCACAGCCATATGTGTTGTCTAATGCTGGATACACACTTCGCGTTCCCGCACTCGATGCGCCCGTCGATTCGCGTCGACGTCGCATCGATTATTTCCGAGCATTTCCGAGTGCATTTCGATGATTGTTAAGTCGATTTACATGTAAAGTATGCCAAATCGACCTAACGATCCATCAAAAAGCGAATCGGACATGTCGGAAATAATCGAGTCGACACGAATCGACGGGCGCATCGAGTGTGGGAACGGGAAGTGTGTATCCAGCATTATGTGAACGAGGCCTTAATCAGTTTTTCTGTGCAGAAAACAGTCAATTGTGCCCCCTGACAAAATCCTTAATCTCATCATTCTGTTATTGATCCTTTGTTTGGCTTGTTGATGACCGTGTTTCCCCTAAAATAAGACCTCCCCTGAAAATAGGACCTAGCGTATATTTCAAGCATGCTTGAAATATAAGCCATCCCCTGAAAACAAGACCTACCGGTAGCTAAGGACGCTATGGGCTTGATTCACAAAGCGGTGCAAAGTGTTTGCACGCCAGTGAAAAGCCCCTTATCACGCCTAAACTCACTTTAGGCATGATAAGAAGCAACTCGCGCGAATTTTCCGCGCGCAAGGTATTGCGCGCGCAACCGCGCACGCGCGCGCGCAGCGTCCCTGCTTCGCGCGAAGCTCCCATTAAGCCCTATAGGACTTTGCGCGCGTACGCGCGGAAACTTCGCGCGAGTTGGAGCAAAAATCGGTGATAACTCAGTGGTGCAAAGGTTATCACGCCTAAAGTCTTTTAGGCGTGATAACTGAGTTATCACCGCTTTGTGAATCGAGCCCTATGTGTATGGGGAGTTGTGTGGGCTCTTACCGTACCTCCCTTGTGGCTGCGTCCCCCTCGGTTCCTTGTAACTTCTGTGGTGACCGGGATAGAATTGAAGCTGTACGGACCCCTATCTCCCTCATGCTGAGGCTGTACGTGAGGTCGCCTCTGTGACCGCGCTCCCCTATCGTCATTATCAATGTGTGCCTGGGACACATCAGCCAGGCGCACATTGATTATTGACCACACAACTCCCCATACACTAAAAGCATCTACCCCTCTCCTTAGAGTAAGCCCCCCCCATGAAAATAAGCCCTAGCACATATTTCCTCCCCAAAAAGAATATAAGACAGTGTCTTATATTCTGGGATAGACGGTAGGTTGCTTTTTTTTTATCGTCCTTGTTCTTTTCATTTGGAAAAAATAGTTAATAAACATTGAAATATATAATGAGCAATGGCCCAATCAGAAATGTTAATTCCTTGAAAAAAATATATATGTATGTCCATCCTACCTTTTTTTTCCCTCTTTTTATCTCAGCCAGCACATTTTTCAGATCTAGTGTAACCAGTCCAGATGAATAAGCCTGAAAGAAAAGGATACCGAAAAAAATGAAGCAAAACAACAAATGCAACTATAACTAAGATTTCTCTCAATAAATAACCTGCAATCCTCTTCAAATTATTCCATTGTTTTGGAGAAACTCAGAACCCCTTTAAGGATAACCATACAGTGTCAGGCTTCTATTACACTGCAAATTGCAATTCCGAATTCCGATGCTGATTTTCACTGGATTTTCACTGGATGCTAGCAACACAAGAAGACAAATGCAGCATGCAGGACTTTTTTTAATTGTATCAAAAATCTGAATTGGCTCTTTTATTCTACATGCGATTCCGATTTCCGATTTTGATGCAACTAAAAAAAGTTCTGCATGCTACATTTTTTCTTCTTGTGTTGTTAGCATTCAGTGAAATTCGGAATCAGATATGCAAATCGGAATAGCAAATTGGAATCGTATTGCCATTTGCAGTGTAAATAAGCCTCAAGCCATGTACTATACGCTGAAAAACTATTATTATTTATCTATGTGGTTTATCATTTTAACCATGACAAGCAAGATAATATAGTTTGGGGCGTTTTAGGGCTGAGGCCTATGTCATGTGAATTCTTTTTAGTCAGAAACTGAATCAAAAGCAATAAAATTGTTATTTTCATATACTCTGCAGTCTGCACCAAAATAAAACACTTGTAAAAAAACAACAAAAGTGACCGAATTGAAAAGAGAATACATAAATTGACATCTTAGGGTTTTTGAAATATGTATGCTATGAGGTTATACTATCTAGCAGTGGCTGGATGGTGCACTGGTTAAAGGCTCTGCCTCTGACACAGCAGGCTTGGGTTTGAATCTTGGCTCTTCCTGTTAATTAAGCCAGTCCCTATTCTGTAGGAAAACTTGGGCAAGACTCCCTAACACTGCTACTGCTTATAGAGCGCATTCTAGTGGCTGCAGATCTGGTGCTTTGAGTCCACCAGTAGAAAAGTGCAATGTAAATGTTCTGTGTTTGTGTCTTATTTTTGCAAATAATGCCTTGTAATCATTGATAGAGTACAATGAGAACACTAAAAAACACTAAACAGAAAAAAAAGACACCTTTATTTCCAAACTAGTAATCCCTGCCCGTTTAAAAACGGGCTCTAGATCTTTCCAGCGGCCGCAGCCGCCAGTGCGCATGCGCGCACGCTGCACACTGAGCGCACGCCCGAAACAGGCGCGCCCGCACCCGCCCACCTTGCTCACCTGCACCCGCCCACCTCGCCCGTCCTCCCAGCTCCCTGGTCCCAGCTGTCCGTTACTGCGCACATGCGCAGTAACAAAAAACCTGGGACACAGGGACAGCTGGCTGCTGGACGCAGCGACAGTTACTTTTATTAGGTAGGATAATATATTGTCACCAAACATTGTATTAGGAACATAATTTAAATGTGATAGCCGGGACAAATGGGCAAATAAAATGTGTGGGTTTTATCCATAGTAGCATTGTTTATTTTAAAACTATAGAGGATGAAATTGGAGAATTGGAAGGTATCTATTTTTTTTTCTTCATTTTTTTGACTTACTGGTTTACCTTACGTGCAGCCACACAGTATTTATACAAAAACAAAGACAATAAAGTGTCCATCCAAGTAATGTACAAATATGATAAACAGTTAAATAGCCAAATATAAACTATATATATCTACCAGATCGCAATACAAGAACAAAAGGCAGAGACATGTTCAGGGGCGAGCCAATAATTCGAAACCAGAGAAGGAGAGAATGAGTCAGGACAGGACCAGGAATGCAGGGGACCAGAGTTAAGTAAAAATAAAATAAGACCATACTCTTACTTGAATTACTTAAAGGAACCCTGAACAGTGAAAAGAACACAAATCACGGACTTACCTAGGGCTTCCTCAAGCTCCCTGTAGCCCACGAGGGGCCTCAGCGTCCTCCGGGTCCCCTCCTTGGTCCTATTAACCTGAAGACTTTGGACAAAGTCATGCGCAACTCCACATGCGCTGCCCTTCTGCGCACCACTGGCTTGATAACAAGTGCATCGCTGCTAGCCTCCTGCGCATGTGTGGTTTCAATATACCAAACTGCGCATGCACAGGAGGCTTACGCCACAGCTCTTGTGGTCGAGCTAGGTGTGTGGTTAGGCCGCACATGCACAGTTACGCACGGCTTCGCCCAAAGTTGCCAGGCTAATGGAGCCGCCAGCAGGACCACATAGGAGACTTAGGACTCTGAGGGACCTTGCAGGCTGGGGGGGGGGGGGGGGGGGGGGCGCTAGAGGAAGCCCCAGGTAAGTCCAGATTTTTTTTTCACTGTTCAGGGTCCCTTTAAACTGAATTTAAAATCACAATCATTAAAATATATGTAATGTCAGCCTCTTAGCATTTCCCCCTCGATTCCAGGCTCCCTCAGCCACTCCCCACCTTTGTTAGCTTCCACCAATAGGATGCCAAGCCGCGACCCAGGAATCCGATAGTGTCCGATCCAAGAATCCGATAGAGTCCCTATCTCGGCACAGTTGCTAGCTGTGTCCACTACAATACATTATATGTATAGCCAATTGGAGCAGAAGAAAAATATAGGAAACAACGTGCAAAGCAAACTTACAGCACAGTTGTCGTGAAGAAGGAAATATAGTCCAGGGTTTTTTATAAGTGGATCGTTTTTTCGGTTCCCCTCCTTACAGAAAACGCAGACTTCTGAGTCCATGATGGAGCAGCCCCTCCCTCAGGCACAGCCAACAGGAGTCCTACGACGTGTGGTCACTGCGGTTTTACCTCTGTGGTCACCTGTCCTGCACACACCACGCACACAGCCTGCATTCTTGTGTCAGCAGCAGAGCCGTTATGTTGATTGATGCACCTATGATGAGAATACAGTGTGTTCCTTCCAGAGCTATTAGTTTCGTTTCTGAGTGTGACGTAAATATCTGTTATTGTTGGATCTCAGCCATCAGCATTAGCCAAGAGCATTTTTTTTTTAAGAAAAACAAAAGTTTGCTTTCCTAAAACAGAAAGAATTTGCGATCATTCAGGTTGGAGTGAGCTTGGGATGTCTCCCAGAACAACACTGCTGAATATATGCAAATTAACCATTTTTTTAAGAATGTGCAGCATGGATTTATGACTGCTCCCCGTACCGCTCAGTCTGCAGGTAATGCAGAACAAGCTGGTTATCAGCTCTCTGGAGACGTGCCAGTTTTTTTTTTTTTTATTTTTTCTAGATGCAGAATTGTTCTGGTTTCACCATATTTATAGTAAACCTGCACTCTGCAGACCTGCTACATAAAAGCTAAATTTAGATCTTCTCCCTGACCTGTTTACACTAGAGACACTGCGCAGAGCACTTTTCAGTTTGTTTAAAAATTAAATAGATAAATAAATGCTCCCATTGACTAGCATTACAATAGTGGCGAAATTGCAAAGATCGTGATTTTAATGCAGGTTAATAGGATCATTTAAAAAAAAAAATTACGAAAACAACCTGAAAAGCGTTCTCCAGTGTGACAGGGTCCTGAGGCCCTGTTCACACTCGGGAATACAAAATCTCGATCGGCTAGCGATCGTGATTTTGCATTGCACTATTCCAGTGAAAGAGAATTGTGATACAATTGCCAGTAAAATGCTGCATGTAGTACGTTTGCGACCAGCGGTAATTGCAAACATGCCGCAATTGCTGCAGTGAGAGCAATGCCATAGGAATCACGAACGGGCCGAGTGGGATGGAACTGCAAATTGAAAACTCTTGTACCTATTGCTATACACAAGAGTAGTGTAACATAGTTCTCCCGCAACTTTTTTTTTTATAAAGAAATACTTTTGTACTTCACCTGTGTCCAGCGCCTGTAGGTTTTTTGGATACGGGAGGAAACTGGAGTGCCTGGAGGAACCCTTTACTCACACTGAACCCTCCCACTATCAATGCCTAACTTTATCCACCCCCCCCCTACCTTGTACGGTGCATGTGCAGGATACTCACAATGACGGAAGCATGATCGAGGACAAGCGCGGCCAGGTCCGTGCAGGCGCAGTGGCCATCGGCTGCCACAGTTGCCAAAACCGAAACTGAGCCACGCCGGGGAACCAAGGATCTGTTTGTCCTGGTGCGGGTACAGGGCAGCTGCAGTGGGCCGGTAGAAGCCCCAGATAAGTTAAACTGTTTTTTTTTATCGCTTTAGGTTCCCTTTAACCACCCACCCCCCATGGCTAACCTTAACCAGCCCCCTCCAATGGCTAACCTTAACCACCCACCCCGCACTGCTAACCTCCTTAACCACCCTCCCCCCATAGCTAACCCTAACCACCCACCCCGCATGGCTAACCTTCACCACCCACTTTGCACGGCTACCCTTAACCACCCACCTCACCTCCCCACAGCTAACCAGCATTTCCCTGCATGCTAACCAGACAATAGCTTACCATCCAATTCCCATGCTGGTGCGATTCTGGATGCAGCAGTTTTCCATAGCACACATCAGAATCTCTATAGAGATGTATGGCAGGGCTATAGCAATATGGCTGCAGCTCCGCCGCATCCAATTGAGAAATGAACATGGCACCCAGTGGAAATAAGCCCTAAATGGGAATTAGGGAACCAGAATCAAGGAACACCTTAATGATATTAAGAATAACAATGACAAGAGTCCTGTAGCAAAACATTTTAAAGAATTTCATAAAGGGAGCCCAAGGAGTTTAGATTCAGTGGTATTCATATAGATTGTTGATTAATAATAAAAGGGGTGACTATGACTACCGTATGTATTATGCCAAAAAGAACACATGGATACCTCAATACCTAATGCTCTTCTTTCAGACATAAATCTAAATGTCTTAAAGGAAATTTTAAGTCAACTTAAAAAAAAATGATTTTAACTTACCTGGGGCTTTTTACAGCCCCCTGGAATCATCCTGTGCCCACAACGCCAGTCCAAATCCCTCCGGCCAGCATCGGCGACTCCTTCTAAGCTGGCTGGCTACACAGCTCCTCAACGCACTCCCATGTGCAATATGCAGAAATTGCTACTGCGCATGCATCGCATCACAAAAAACTACATTCATATGACCCTGCCGCAGAGTGCACCAGGGTCATATGTAAACCCCGCCCTTTGCCGCCCCTCACCCAGTAAATGATACCCTGCTGGACAGGAAGTACGTCATTAGGATTCACGGCGTTCCGCGCATGCGTGCCACACCGCCGCCGCCAACATATTTAAATTTTCTGCATCGCCCATTGACTTTCATTATCTCTGCCGCTGCTGTGTTGCCACAGAAGTTTGCTGGTAACGCGCTGTCGATTTTGCGGTGGGTCAGTGGCCGATCAGGAACTTCTGGTGCGGCACAGTAAGTGTGCTACGCCCCATTGCCATACATTGTCCTTGCGTTACCCTGTGCTAAAACAGGGTAATGCAAGGCACACTTGCAAAGCAAGTGTAAAAGGGGCCTCAAATGTAAATGTCTATCATGCTTACAAACTGAGTACAAGAATATTAAATGTAATAAACTCACGCAGAAGGTGGATAGAGTCAGTCATGTTGGAGTATCGCATTGTGTGGGAACAAGGTTTAGTCTCCAGTGTGAATTACTACTTTCAGCCAACTGGTGTGGTCTCTTTGGTTCAAGCATGTTATAGTGCAGCTGTTCTCGTTGAAACATTCACAATCACAACTATGATATCTCAGTTGCAGAGGATAGAGCCCAAAGCTACTGATGCTGGCTGTTCTGTATGGCCAGGTTACCTATATCACAGGACTGGCTGTACATAATTATACCTTTACCGTAGGTAAAACATTTAATATACCGGTATACTAATCAGTGCTTTTTTTTCCACTCTGCTTCCCCAACACAGACCCCTTTTACGTGTCAAATCCATGCAATGGTTGGGCCTGATTTATAAAGGTTCTCCAAGCTAGAGGCCAGTGGAGAATGTTGAAGAAGTAACATGATCCAGGAAATCTGGCCTGACATTTTTACAAAGGTTCCCAGTGCAGCTGCATGCATGTGACATCAATCCCAAAAACACTAATTGCAAACTTTGAATGGGGTTTGGGAAGGTAGAAAAAAAGGACAGGAGAGGGAAACCGGGAGCCCAATCTGGTGTAGTACTGTGAGTAATAGTGGATTGGTAATACCGTTGGGAAAACTAATCCAAAAACATGGCCTGACATACCACTGCTATGCAGACGACACCCAACTATATCTTTCCTTCAAGCCTGGTGTGACAGACCCAACTCTAACTATAAATAGGGTTGCCAGGTCGGCTGATGGAGAAAACCAGACAGGGGGTGGAGTTAGGGGCGGAGTCAGAAGCGCACTTTTATGTAGAGTGGGGCTAAGCAATGGGCTTTTTAAAAAAATTTTTTATAGTATTTATATCGCACTGACATCTTCTGCAGCACATTACAGAGTACATAGCCATGTCACTAACTGTCCTCACCAGTAGTACTGGTCCAGTGCACATAAGAGACAGTTTTTCACCAGTAACTGCACATAAGAGACAGCTTTTCACCAGTAAATGCACATTATAAGAGACACCTTTTCGCCAGTAAATGCACATAATAAGAGACAGCTTTTCCCCAGTAAATGCACAAGAGACAGCTTTTCACCAGTAAATGCACATAATAAGACACAGCTTTTCACCAGTAAATGCACATAATAAGAGACAGCTTTTCACCAGTAAATGCACAAAAGAGACAGCTTTTCACCACTAAATGCACATAATGACAAACAGCCAGTGTTCCCAGTATATGTAGCCAGGGATATATGTCCCAGTATATGTAGCCAGGGGGTATATGTGCCCAGAATAGGTAGCCAGGGGGTATATGTGCCCAGAATAGGTAGCCAGGAGCTATATGTGCCCAGAATAGGTAGCCAGGGGCTATATGTGCCCAGAATAGGTAGCCAGGGGCTATATGTGCCCAGAATAGGTAGCCAGGGGCTATATGTGCCCGGAATAGGTAGCCAGGGGGTATATGTGCCCAGAATAGGTAGCCAGGGGCTATATGTGCCCAGAATAGGTAGCCAGGGGGTATATGTGCCCGGAATAGGTAGCCAGGGGCTATATGTGCCCAGAATAGGTTAGGTAGCCAGGTGCCCCCCGCCCCCCCCCCCCCCCCCTGCAGGAGGAGAACAGTGCAGCAGAGAGAGAGCTGGGAGCAGCGGTGGAGAAGGGGGGCAATCTCCCCCCCCCTTCCCTCACCTTAGGGTGCTCTCTCTCCCCCACTGTCTCCTCCAATATGATGTGCAGGCTGGCGGGTGGCTGCGGGCGGAACTTACCTCTGTGTCGCAGGCGCCGGAAGTTCGGGTCCCGCAGCCGCTGAGATTCGACTCAAAAAAGATACGGATCAAAGATTTGAATCATTCATGAGCCGGACAACACTATTCAGACTGATTAGTGTTGTCCGGCAGGGACGGATCTAGGGGGGGGGCAAGCGGGTCTCTTGCCCCAGGCGCAGTTTGTTGAATTCTTAAAAAGGCGGCAAAATGTGGATGGGGAATGGCAGTTTAGGCGCCAAAACCTGACCTTGCCCCAGGCGCAACTTGGGGCAACTTGGTCTAGATCCGTCCCTGTTGTCCGGCTCATGAATGATTCGGATCTTTGATCCGGATCTTTTTTGAGTGGAATCTCAGCGGCTGCGGGACCCGAACTTCCGGCGCTGGAGCGACACAGAGGTAAGTTCCGCCTGCAGCCACTCGCCAGCCTGCACATCATCCTGGAGGAGACAGCGGGGGAGAGAGAGCACCCTAAGGTGAGGGAAGGGGGGGAGATTGCCCCCCCTTCTCCACCGCTGCTCCCAGCTCTCTCTCTCCTGCGCTGTTCTCCTCCTGCGCTGCGGGGGGGGGGGCTCTAAACCGGACAACTTAATTGTCCGGTTTAGCATGCCTTTTTGCACCGGACACAGCGCACAAAAACCGGACTGTCCGGTGTAAAACCGGACACCTGGCAACCCTAACTATAAACGCCTGCTTACGTGAACTACAGCAATGGATGAATGACAACTGGCTGAAACTAAATGCAGACAAAACTGAAGTCCTTCTGATTGGAGGGCAGAGCATGATAACAAAACAACTTAACTTGCAGTCTTCAGCACTGGGAATAGGAGGCACGGATCTACGTAGCTCTGATCATGTGCGTAGCCTGGGAGTTCTAATTGATGGGGATTTAAACTTCAGAACTCAAATCTCTGCTGTGGTGAAATCATCCTATTTTCACCTGAAGAACATTGCAAAAATCAAGCACCTCATACCCCCAGAAGATCTGCCAACCTTAGTCCACGCTAACCAACCAACCCCGTCACTGCCACATAACGCCAGTCCTGCATTCCCTTCACTGGCTACCTATAGAATGGAGGGTCCTATTCAAGATCGGCCTACTGACATTTAAATCCCTGAATAATCTAGGCCCTGGATACATGAAAGATATGTTACAGCTGCGTAGCAATCCCCGCATTCTCAGATCCACAGGTTCTAATAATCTAGTCATACCCAGAGTCCACTTGGAAACTTTTGGTCCCAGAGCCTTCTGTCATGCGGCCCTAAGTTTTGGAACTCCTTACCTCAACAGATCAGGACAGCCCCATCCCTGGACGTGTTTAAATCCAGACTGAAAACCCACCTGTTCAGTCTGGCATTTGCAGAAATATAACTTTTGTTGTGTGAATACTTCATCCTTTTAATTACTGAATCTGAGAGAGCCTAAGCGCTTTGAGTCCTATGGGAGAAAAGCGCTATAGAAATGTTATTGTATTGTATTGTATTGTATTTTGTTCAAATATTAAAGCTGTTATACTCACAAAAGTAGGTTGCAAGATAAGCAACCAGTGAAATCGTGTGTGGGGAAGTACCGTCCCCACTCGGCCTTGTCAACTGGTGGTTGCAGCTCCTTCAAAAGGCCCACTTTACACAGTGGTGACTTGATGTGTGTGGGACTCCGCTCACAAACCCCAACTGCCGACAGTGCAGGAAACCGGGCTGCTCTGACCCAAAGTCCAATGCTGTAGAAAGTGAGTTCCGCACGATGTCGGTAGAATCAAACGGCTTTATTGAATCAACACATAAGGGCTAAAACCATCACCACATGCTGTCGGGTGTGGTCCCACTGCTTTTAAGGATCACCCTTGCTCACTTGCACCTATGCTATGATTAAGGACGTGTAACGTCCGAAACATGTCAGCATGTGGTGATGGTTTTAGCCCTTATGTGTTGATTCAATAAAGCCGTTTGATTGTACCGACATCGTGCGGAACTCACTTTCTACAGCATTACACAGTGGTGACCCCAATTTTGGGGTGAAACGTCCGCAGAAGAGGTGAGGAGGCGCCCGATATATATGCACAGTTTAGACGTATTCTATATACTTAGATGCAGTTTTCTCAAAGATTAGTAATAGATGGTCCTACCTTAAAGAAGTAAGTGCCCAGGATAGCTGCTGCTCTAAATAGGCACAGTATTCGACCTAAAGAAGCGTTTTTTACCGCAAAACGCGTTGTCGGTTAAGTGCCCAATAAAGTACCTATTTTTAAAGCAAAATGGATGGACTACTTCTTTAAAGAGAATCTGTATTGTTAAAATCGCTCAAAAGTAAACATACCAGTGCGTTAGGGGACATCTCCTATTACCCTCTGTCACAATTTCGCCGCTCCTCGCCGCATTAAAAGTGGTTAAAAACAGTTTTAAAAAGTTTGTTTGTAAACAAACAAAATGGCCACCAAAACAGGAAGTAGGTTGATGTACAGTATGTCCACACATAGAAAATACATCCATACATAAGCAGGCTGTATACAGCATTTCTTTTGAATCTCAAGAGATCATTTGTGTGTTTCTTTCCCCCATGCACTGAAGTTTCAGGCTGCTCTTTTCTTCCTGCAAACAGCTTTGCCCTTGTTTGTAATTCCTCAGTATGTGAAAGCCCAGCCAGCTCAGAGGACGATTTATCCAGCTGATTAGAGCAGATTCTCTCTTATCTAAATAACACACAGGCAGTGTGCATAGAGGGGCCAGAAAGGAGCGTACGTTAAAAAAGGGCGCCGGGAAAAAAGGGCGCAGGGTTTTAAAAGATAATCATGAATAACGTTTAAAAAAAATTGTGTTATATTTCGTTTAAAAATAATGTTTTATAAAGTTATAAATCATTAAATAATGTGTATAAAATCGGCAATTTTAAAAACGTTAATCTTCCCTGTTTAAAAATTGAAATTTATAATAACGTTTTATAAAACATTAATAAGAATTTTACTAAAGCTATACCTAACCCTACTCTCACACAGAACCCTCCCTGTACCTATCCCTAACCCCTAGACCCCCCTGTTGGTGCCTAACCCTAAGACCCCCCTGTTGGTGCCTAACCCTAAGACCCCCCTGGTGGTGCCTAAACCTAAGACCCCCTGTTGGTGCCTAACCCTAAGACCCCCCTGTTGGTGCCTAACCCTAAGACCCCCCTGTTGGTGCCTAACCCTAAGACCCCCCTGTTGGTGCCTAACCCTAAGACCCCCCTGTTGGTGCCTAAACCTAAGACCCCCCTGGTGGTGCCTAAACCTAAGACCCCCCCCTGTGATAAGCATTAATAACGTTTTAAAAAAATATGGTGCGGTTTTTCGTTTAAAAAAAAAAAAATATTGTACGGTTTTTCGTTTAAAAGTAATGTTTTAAAAAATATTGTACTGTTTTTCGTTTAAAAATAATGTTTTAAAAATTATAAATCATTAAATAATGTGTAATCATGAGAAACAGTTATAAAACATTAAAAGTCTCCGGGCGCCGCTTTTAAAACGTTATTTTTCTCCGGCGCCCTTTTTTCCTGTTGGGCGCCGATTTAAACGATATTTATTATGGGAGTGAATGGCGGCGCCCTTTTTGTCCACCTGCCTCATGCGCCCAAATTTCCTGCTTCCCAGAAAGGGTGAGTTCATAGCAGAACCACAACACTGAAGAACTTGGCAGCCTTCCAGACACAGGCTGACAAGTCTGACAGGGGAAAGATACATTGATTTATTACAGAGACTGTCATAGTAGAAAGTGCTGCAGTTAGCCAGAACACATTAGAATAGCTTTTGGAACATGTAGGATGATAAAAAACAGGATGCAATTTTTGTTACGGAGTCTCTTTAAGGTAGGACCATCTATTACTAATCTTTGAGAACACTGCATCTAAACTGTGCATATATATCGGGCGCCTCCTCACCTCTTCTGCTAATTGCAAACTTTGGTCACCTAGTAGTAGACAAGATTTAATAAACCCAGGTGAGGTTTTCTGGATCATTTGTGTTCCCCAGAGTTTTCCAGTTTAGGAGGAAAGTCTCTTTAGAGGCTGTCTCTATAAAAATGAAATAAACATTCTGGAAGACAAAGAGACAGAAGAATGGAAGGAAAGAAGAATGTAAGAACAGAAAACTTGAAAAAAAAGGTCAAGGTGAAGAAAGAAGTTTGCAGAAGAAAATTTCGGAAAAGAAACAAATACTGTGTACAGAAGAAGATACCGTATCAGGATAAAAATGCACAGGTTTCTTTTTCTCTTTATTCCAGTTTTAACTTTCATCCATGAGTTATAAATAGGTGGGGGAGTCAGGGAAGGGAGGGGGGGAATACAAAATGGCCAACTTTACGAATTTCCTAGAGAGGAAACATGCCTCTGGGAGTCTCATTATTGAAAGGGGCATGTATCTCTACCTCACTGAGTGCATGTATGAATAAAAATGATGAATTTTTTTTAATGGTGCAAGAAACAGCAAAGATTTCGAGATCGCGGAGAACCGTGAACTTTTCCGGAAGTTCGATTCGCCCCCATAGTGCATCATTAGGGTCAACTTTGACCCTCTACATCCTAGTTTCTCAACGTGCGGTACGCGTACCCCAGGGGGTACTTCTGATGGTTCCAGGGGGTACTCAGGCTTGATATACTTAACCAAGAATAACAAATTTAGAGTTTTAGAAAATGATACATCTTATTTAAACAACACCAAATTAGTAAATTAGCTATTTAAAAGTAATAGTAAACACTTGGAAATTGTTTAGAACCAATTATCCTGTACTACGATAAACATAAATTTGTCGAGGGGTACTTGTGATAATGTTTACTATGCTAGGGGGTACTTGGTGAGTACAGGGTTTTAAAAGGGGTACATACCAATAAAATGTTGAGAAACACTGCTCTACATCACAGTCAGCAGGCACATTGTATCCAATCAGGCTACACTCCCTCCTGGAGCCCCCCCCCTCCCCCTCTTATAAAAGGCAGGCAGTGTCAGGCATTGGCCTCACTCATGTGCCTGCAGTAAATACAGAAGGGACCGCTTCTGCAGACTCTCTCATAGGGAAAGATTAGTTAGGCTCCTGTAGGCTTCTTAGCTTACTCCTTGCTGATTCTTATTGCTAAAATAGCACCCCACAACAGCTCTTTTGAGAGCTAATTTGAGAGTTTTGCATAGACGGTCTTGATAATTCATACTGTGTGTGCCACTGCCAGGCCCAGCACATTCAGTGACTACCTGTTTGTGTGACAGGTGCACATTATCCATCACTGCATATACCTACCTGTTGTTCACAGTGCACTCACCCACCTACATGAGCGCACGCAGTGTCGCTGTGCCTGTCCGCTACCTGTCTGTGTGTGACAGGTGCACATTGTAATACCCATTACTGCATATACCTACCTACCTGTTGTTCACAGTGCACCCACCTACCTACGTGAGTTGAGCGCACACAGTGTCACTGTGCCTGTCCTCAACCTGTCTGTGTGTGACAGGTGCACATTGTAATACCCATTACTGCATATACCTACCTACCTGTTGTGCTCAGTGCACCCACCTCATCACTGCATATACCTACCTGTTGTGTTCAGTGCACCCACCTCATAACGGCATATACCTACCTGTTGTGTTCAGTGCACCCACATACCTACGTGAGTGCACGCAGTGTGATATACCACTCCGTGCATACCTGTTAACTGCACCTGTGTGACTGAACATTGTATTAGTCAAGTCAGTGCATACCTTTCACTTCATCCACCCCCCCCCCCCCTGATATGGACAAAACTGACCAAACTGGTAGAGGCAGAGGTAGAGGCAGACCCAGAGGAAGGCCACCCGGCAGGTCTGTACAAGGTCGTGCTGATGGCATTTCGTGCGGCCCTGGACCAAAGTACAGTGCTCAGAAGAAGGCACGTCCCATCAACTCCCAAGATTGTCAGGACGTGGTTGACTATTTAACACAGAACACCTCATCTTCCGCAACCACCAGCGCTACTCCAAGTACCACATCCGCTACATTTGACAGTTTGCAGGAGTTATTTGGTGGGGAAATCACTGATGCACAGTCATTATTGTTACAACCAGATGAAGGCGCTAAGCAAGTTACACCACCTCATATGTCTGAGTAAGGCAACACTATGGACGTACCGTGTGCGGAGGGGGATGATGAAGTACCTGCTGTTGGTGCAGTTTTGGAGGTGTCTGAGGCAAACGAAGCTGGGCAGGATGATTGTGATGATGACGATGATACAGATCCCACGTATGTTCCCAATAGAGGAGATGAACAGGGGGACAGTTCAGAGGTGGAGTCGAGTCAGAGAGGAGTAGGAGGAGACGAGTTGCTGAAAGAAGCAGGTGGAGCTTGTTGTCAGAAATCGCTGGTGGCAGTGTCCGGCGGCATGTATCGCCACCTATGTACAGCCAGCCAACATGCCCTTCAACATCAGCTGCTGATGCCACCATAGTGCCATCACCCCAGGGGGGCTCAGCGGTTTGGACATTTTTTAGTGTGTCTGCCTCAGATCGGAGCAATGCCATCTGTTCTCTCTGCCTCCAAAAATTGAGCTGTGGAAAGGCCAACACCCACATAGGGACAAGTGCCTTATGAAGGCACATGGAGAAAAGGCACAAACTGCAATGGGAAGAGCACCTGAGCAAAAGCAGCACACAAAAAAAAGCCACCCTCCTTTTCCTCTTCCTCCTTCAGGTGCAGCATCTTCAGCCGCTTTCTCCCTTGCACCTTCACAGCCACCCTCCTCCACTCTGCCTCTGCCCTTAAACGTTTCCTGCTCCTCTGCCCACAGCAGCCAGGTGTCTGTGAAAAAAATCTTTGAGCGGATGAAAGCCAATTTCTGCCAGGCACCCCCTTGCCCGGCGTCTGACAGCTGGCTTGGCGGAACTGTTAGCTCGCCAGCTGTTTCCATACCAGCTGGTGGACTCTGAGGCCTTTTGTAAATTTGTGGCCATTGGGACACCGCAGTGGACGATACCAGGCCGCAATTATTTCTCTAAAAAGGCGATACCCAAACTGTATCGTGAAGTGGAGAGGCAAGTGGTGTCATCTCTGGCATACAGCATTGGGTCAAGGGTCTACCTGACCACGGATGCCTGGTCTGCCAAGCACAGTCAGGGCCGCTACATTACTTACACAGCCCATTGGGTCAACCTGGTGACCAATGGCAAGCAGGGAGTACGTGGCTGTGCAGCGGACCAACTTGTGACACCTCCACGGCTTGCAGGCAGGCTTCCTGCCACCTCCTCTCCTTCTCCTCCTGCTACATCCTCTTCGCTATCGTCCTCCTCCTTGGCTGAATGGCAGTTCAACTCTACTGGTGCTGCGATCTCCTCTCCAGCTACACAGCCCCATCTCCCCAGGGCCTATGCTACATGCCAGGTACGACGGTGTCACGCCATCTTAGACATGTCTTGCCTCAAAACGGAGAGTCACACTGGACCAGCTCTTCTGGCTGCTCTTAACAAACAGGTGGATCAGTGGCTGACCCCGCACCAGCTGGAGATCTGCAACGTGGTGTGTGACAACAGCAATCTAATTTCCACTTTGAATTTGGGAAAGCTGACACATGTACCCTGCATGGCACATGTGCTGAATCTAGTCGTTCAAAGATTTGTGTCAAAGTACCCAGGCTTACGGGACATCCTGAAGCAGGCCAGGAAGTTGTGTGGGCATTTCAGGCGGTCTTACACGGCCATGGCACGCTTTGCGGACATTCAGCGGAGAAACAACTTGTCGGTGAGACGCTTGATATTTGATAGCCCGAATCGCTGGAATTTGACCCTGGTCATGTTCTCTCGCCAGCTAGAACAGGAGAAAGCCGTCACCCAGTACCTGTATCATTACAGTACAAGGACACAATCTGGGAGGATGGGGATGTTGTGGCCCAACAACTGGACACTGATGCGAAATGCATGCAGGGTCATGGAGCCCTTTGAGGAGGTGACCAAACTGGTGAGTCGCGATGAGGGCACCATCAGCGACTTAATCCCCTACGCCTACTTCCTGGAGCGTGCCGTGCGTAGAGTGGTGGATACAGCTGTGGAGGAGCGTAAACGAGAAGAGTTACGGCAGCAGGAGTCGTGGGAGCCATTTACACACGAACCCGATGTTCCCACAACACCTGCGGCAGCACAGAGGGGGGAGGAGGAGGAGGAAGAAGAGGAGTCGTGTGGGGAAGGAGAGGAGTCAGACTCTGATGATGATGATGATGAGGAAGGTGTTTCTGTGGAGGAGGAAGAGGCGGCGGAAGAAGAACAACCGCGGCAGCCGTCACAGGGGGCTTCTGCTGCTCCACGTTCCCGTAATATTGTTCGTGGCTGGGGGGAGGAAGAGGAGTTGCATCCCATCACTGAGGAAGAGCAAGCGGAGATGGAGAGTACGTCTGCATCCAGCTTTGTGCAAATGTCCTCTTTCATGTTGTCCAGCCTGTTGAGGGACCCCCGAATCAAAAAACTCAAGACGAATGACCTGTACTGGGTGGCCACGCTACTAGACCCTTGGTACAGGCACAAAGTGGCGGACCGTTACCAAGTCAACACAAGGCGGAAAGGATGCAGCACTTGCAGAACAAGCTGTCGATGATGATGCTCCCATAGACTTTACAATGCGTTTAAGGGTGATGTGGCTGCACAACGCAATCAAGGTACCACTGGCAGTAACCCTCCTCCTCCCACGTCCACACAGGCAAGGACAGGACGCTCCAGCGATCTCAGGGTAATGTCGGACATGCGGACGTTCTTTAGTCCAACGCCTCGCCATAGTCCTTCCGGATCCACCCTCCACCAACGCCTGGACCGGCAGGTAGCCGACTACCTGGCTTTGAGTGTGGATGTAGACTCTGCGAAAAGCGACGATGAACCCTTGGACTACTGGTTGCGCAGGCTTGACCTGTGGCCAGAGCTGTCCCAATTTGCCATACAACTTCTCTCTTGCCCTGCCGCAAGCGTCCTGTCAGAAAGGACCTTCAGTGCAGCTGGAGGCATAGTTACTGAGAAGAGAAGTCGCCTAAGTCACGACAGTGTTCAGTACCTGACCTTCATCAAAATGAATGAGGAATGGATCACGGAGGGCTACTGCACGACCGAAGACTAAGTCAGTCCCCACACACAGCATCTCTGCCTGCAGGCCGCTTGACTGCCTTCTCCGCCACCACCAACAGGGTCCAGGACTCTAGGCGGATTCCTGAATTTTTAAGGCCGCTGCTAGCAGCGGCCGCTACACAAATTTTTCTGGTGCGTGTACATGGCTGCCTAATTTTTCTGGCTGCACTGCGGGCGGCTGCAACAAAAACACAAAAGGCATGTACATGTGCCCATCCCCCTTCATGATCATTACCTTGCCGCGGTGAAGGGGCTTGCGTATCACAATGAAGCAATGACCGCCGGCTATTTGAGTGTCTCGGGTGGGGGTGGCACACTAAAGATAATAAGGTCGTTGCTTCATTGTGGTCAGACCAAATTTGATCAGCTGGACAGTCACTGTAGTTCTATCATTGAGCTACCACAGCCCGGCGACCATATGGGCTTGAAAAACGCCACGGCCTACACTCTGGCCACGGTGCGCACCACTCCAGCATGGCCGTCACTACGCAAACAGCTGTTTGCGGTGCGTTACACAGTGAGTTTGGTGTGTCAGTGTGAAGCAGAACTCTAATTACACTCCCTGATTGATGTATACCCATGCAAGATGTTTGAAAGCATGTTAGACCTGCAATTTAGCATTCAATGTGATTTCTGCCTTTATAACGCTGCTTTGCGTCAGATCCAGATTTTCCCCCGGGACTTTTGGTATCTATCCCACTCATCCATGCAAAAACTCAGATGTTAGACCCCTTGAAACATCTTTTCCATCACTTTTCTGGCCAGCATAAATGTTTCTAATTTTCAAAGTTCGCCTCCCTATTGAAGTCTATTGCGGTTCGCGAACTTTTCCGCGAACCGAACCTTCCGCAGAAGTTCGCGAACCGAAAATCGGAGGTTCGCGACATCTCTAGTTAGGAGCGCAGCGGGCTGATGGTCTGAGTGAATTTCAGTGTGTAATGCCATAAAGATCGGTACTCTACTCGCAGATGCCACCCAATAATTTTTTACAGTTCACTTTGCGGGCCTTTTTATGTGTAAAATATGTGTATGTCTGTGATTATTTATCTTATGCATGTTATATGGTTTGTCTTTTTGTTATAGGTTTGTCATTCTCACCATGTGGTCCGGCGCTCCTTTTTTAGGATCGTGACGGGCTGATAGTGTAATCCTACTTCTTTTTTTTTAGCGTGTGATGCCATAAGGTTTTACATACAGTGCGCAATAACCATGGACTTAGGAGAGGAATGGCTATGGCTATTGGGGAGGAGGAGGCCATAGGTCAGTGATGGCTAACCTTAGAACTCCAGCTGTGGTGGGACTATAAGTCCCATCAGGCATTGCAATGCTCTGACAGCTCTAAGCATAACTCAGGGAGGCAGAGGAATGGTGGGATTTGTAGTTTTCAGACAGTTGGAGTGCCAAGGTTAGCCATCACTGCCATAGGTTGTGGAAGAGGAAGTTTAAAACGTTAGAAGATGCATTTTTTTGTTTTATGTTCGTCATACTCAGTGTTTTGTGGTCCGGCCCTCCTATTTAGGGGAGCGACGGGCTGATGGTTTCATTTCAGTGTGTGTTTCCATAAAGATCAGTACTCTCTATTCGCAAATGCCACCCAACTCTTTTTTACAGCTCACTTTGTGGGCCTTTTTTATGTGTAAAATAGGTGCATGTCTGTGATTGCTTGTCTTATGCATATTATATGGTTTGTCTTTTTGTTATATGTTTGTCATTCTCACCATCTTGTGGTCCGGCATTCCTTTTTTAGGAGCGTGATGGTCTGTGCAATTTTACTTCATTTATTAGCGTGTGATGCCATAAGGCATTACATACAGTCGCAAGAACTGTGGACTTAGGAGAGGAATGGCTATGGCTATTGGGGAGGAGGAGGAGGCCATAGGTCAGTAAAGGCTAACCTTGGCATTCCAGCTGTGGTGGAACTACAAGCCCCATCAGGCATTGCAATGCTCTGACAGCTCTAAGCATAACTTGTTTACTATAACAGAAGTTTTATTATATCCAGGCTTACTTTACCAGGCGTTGCTCCCATAGACTTACAATGGAGATTGGACGGGACCTGGAGAGGTAGTTTACTATACCCAAATATTTACTATACCCGAGTATATTATAATGAGAGTACTCTGTGCCAGGCGTTACTCCCACATCCTTATATATTGCTGCTTGGCCCGGACCTGGACATTTAGTTTACTATAGCTGAAGTATTACTATATCATCATTTACTATAACGAGTTTATACTGTACTTAGGTAATACTTCCCCCAGAATTGTCCTGGGATCATTTCACTGCACAAAGCGTTGACCTATTGCAAGCGCAGCAGCAATCCCTAGTGCGTTTCAGGCCATACACAAAATAATTAAACACCTGTGAAAAAAAATCAGTGCTGATTAATGATAAACCGAAACTAAAACACAAATAAAAAAAAATAGTAAACAGACCATTCAATGCACTCATGAGGGGCTGCTTCGGATATACCAAGGCGATGCAAGAGATCAGGGACAGTGACCACCCAACCCATACAGATGTAAATACAGACCAAGAGGAGCAAGGGCCCTTTCCCACTAGGCTACAATCCTCTTTAAAAAGCAGATCATGGCCCTTTTGCTGATCGCAGCAGCACCACAATTATCAATTAAATAGCGGTGCTGTTTGTTCCACTAGCGTGATTCATTTTTTCCCTAAACGCAACCGCTGGCCTGTGCATTTTTCATTGCAGTTGGGCTGATATACTCACTGAATCACAGTACAATCATGGCAAAATTACAGTAGTAGATATGTAACCACTATCTGCGATTCCATAGGTGTAGATAATTGTCTTTTTCACCTCCTCTCCCCCCCCCCACATCCCCTCAGCAGTGTAGTTGTACACTGATCAGTGAATGGGAACATGAAGTATCTGCGATCAATGAACACCGGCATCAATGAGATGCTGGTGGTCATTGATAAAACTAAATTAAAAGCATACGCACACAGTACACAGGAATAAACTAGGAGGGAGGTGGGGATTAAATAGTAAAATTACACCCTAATACATTAACTTAAAAATACATAAATACCCCATAAAAATAACCTTTTACCTCCCCCAATCTTACATAGTTATCTTACATCAATAGCATCACACTTTCTGGAATGTCATGCTGGATCATACAGTCAATTACGGGTGTTTGGCCTTGAGTGCCTCGATTAGGAGAGGTGACATTGTAAATATACTTTTGCAAAAAGAGGCTAGGTGGATTTGTAATCCGAACACCAATGCACCAATGGGTCTCAATGAAGAGGTTGACTTCTCTGGTTTCTTGTAGGGCTTCTATCTATAGTGTTTATCTTTTGTGTTTCAGAGCTGTGGTCGGATTTTGATCATGTATATCCATCCTTGATGATGACATTACTATGTTATGCCATTCCTGCTGTCTGTATTTCTGGGACTCTTGTATGGACCATGCACACACCATTACATGTATATTTTTGGTGAATGGACTCTTTTTAAGAAATCATTTTTGTATTATATTTTATCTGACGCGTTTTTGTACTATTTTTCGTCGCTGTTCATGGTTGGATTGAGAACTGCTCATTTGCTGGGACTGTTTGTTTTTTCTATCCCTTTTCCTTTAATAGGACTTCATACTCATATTTGCACATTATAAATGTTGTGTGGTTTTGGTTAATCTCCATTTGCATGTGCTATGTTTGATTATATTGATAAGTAGATGTGATTATATATGAGTGAGCTCAAACGTTTACCAACATGTTAATTCACTCCTAAGCGCTCCATATTGCCTTGTATTCACTTCCTTATTTGCGCTTCAACAGGGCTCCATAGTTTTTGCAGGCTTATTGGCCCCTTTGTATAGGATTTCCCCCCTTAAGCGCCTTGTATAGCCTTATATTTACTTCCCTATATGCGCTCCAGCGTGGGTCCGCACTCTCTGAAGACTTTCAGGCTGCTACTCGTACCATTTACCTTTAAGCGCTTTGTATGGCCTTATACATACTTCCGTGGTTCCGTATTCTTTGGAGGCTGATGGTCCGCTTCCTGTACGAGCCTTCGCCGGGAACTGCTCTGACGTCACATCCAGTGATGTCGCTCCTGCCCTCCACTATTTAATCTGACGTTAGCATGCCAGCAGATGCACGGATCCCCCCGCTCTTTGAAAAAGCGTTGTGACGGCCGCGATACCGGTGGAGCAGTCCACCGAGGGTTCCCTACCTGGTCCTTACCACTGCCATTGCTTACCTTCTTGCTCAGCTAAGTATCACAGCTGCCTTATCTCTACACTGTTCACCTATAGTCACGTCTGATCTCACTCATTACTGTTAGGATGCATTGGGTTACTGTATCAGGTTTTTTTCTATGTATCTGTTCTCTGTTTCTACTGCAGCGCGTTTATTATTGCACTTTATCAGCTGAGTTACTGAACCCGGGTTCTTAGCCCAAGAGAGCTCTTATTCTGAGCATCTTGGTTGCTAGCATGTATCATATATTATTATTGATTTAGAATTATAGGTATGTTTTCCTATATGATGGACATATTGTGCATGTGGATATGGCTTCCTTATTTTTAATTGATTTTAACAATGTTGTAGTGGTGTATATTGATTAATAAATATTTTCTATATTTGCATATACATGGTGTAGTGCTAGTTCTTCAAGGCTGACACCTCCCTTTGTGTTTGTATTACTACGTACAGCCTTATCACACACTTGCAGTGATACTTCTTTGTACCCTAATACATTAACTTAAAAATACATAAATGCCCCATAAAAATAACCCTTTATCTCCCCCAATCTGACATAGTTAGCTAAATAAAGTAAGTGTGCGTGCGTGTATATATATATATATATATATATATATATATATATATATATATATACATACCGTGGCTTGCAAAGGTATTCGGCCCCCTTGAAGTTTTCCACATTTTGTCACATTACTGCCACAAACATGAATCAATTTTTTTGGAATTCCATGTGAAAGACCAATACAAAGTGGTGTACATGTGAGAAGTGGAACGAAAATCATACATGATTCCAAACATTTTTTACAAATAAATAACTGCAAAGTGGGGTGCGCATAATTATTCGGCCCCCTGAGTCAATACTTTGTAGAACCACCTTTTCCTGCAATTACAGCTGCCAGTCTTTTAGGGTATGTCTCTACCAGCTTTGCACATCTAGAGACTGAAATCCTTGCCCATTCTTCTTTGCAAAACAGCTCCATCTCAGTCAGATTAGATGGACAGCATTTGTGAACAGCAGTTTTCAGATCTTGCCACAGATTTTCGATTGGATTTAGATCTGGACTTTGACTGGGCCATTCTAACACATGGATATGTTTTGTTTTAAACCATTCCATTGTTGCCCTGGCTTTATGTTTAGGGTTTTTGTCCTGCTGGAAGGTGAACCTCCACCCCAGTCTCAAGTCTTTTGCAGACTCCAAGAGGTTTTCTTCCAAGATTGCCCTGTATTTGGCTCCATCCATCTTCCCATCAACTCTGACCAGCTTCCCTGTCCCTGCTGAAGAGAAGCACCCCCAGAGCATGATGCTGCCACCACCATATTTGACAGTGGGGATGGTGTGTTCACAATGATGGGCAGTGTTAGTTTCCAGCCACACATAGCGTTTTGCATTTTGGCCAAAAAGTTCCGTTTTGGTCTCATCTGACCAGAGCACCTTCTTCCACACGGTTGCTGTGTCCCCCACATGGCTTGTGGCAAACTGCAAACGGGACTTCTTATTAGTGATGGGCCGAACCTCTGATTTTAGGTTCGCGAACCGGGTTCGCGAACTTCCGCGGAAGGTTCGGTTCGCGAAAAAGTTCGCGAACCGCAATAGACTTCAATGGGGAGGCGAACTTTGAAAAATAGAAAAAATTATGCTGGCCACAAAAGTGATAGAAAAGATGTTTCAAGGGGTCTAACACCTGGAGGGGGGCATGGCGGAGTGGGATACACGGCAAAAGTCCCGGGGGAAAATCTGAATGTGACGCAAAACAGCGTTTTAAGGGCAGAAATCATGTTGAATGCTAAATTGCAGACCTAACGTGTTTTAAAACATCTTGCATGTGTATACATCAATCAGGTAGTGTTCTTAGAATACTGCTTCACACTAACGCACCAAACTAACTGTGTAACGCACCGCAAGTTACCAGCTGTTTGTGTAGTGGCGGCCATGCTGGACTACTGCGCAACATGGCGAGATTGCTCTTCCTCACTCAGTGATGTCAGGTAATGTGTGACTGCCTTCTCAACTTTCCATGGCATTGTTAAAAAGCTTACGTTCTGTTTTTAAATTACATTATCTACTTGCTGTGTACTTGTTCAGTACCGCTACAATGAGAATCCTATGGAGGCGGGCAATTCTGGCATTGTGACCACGGGTAATGGCCGGGGAATGAGGGTTTGAATCCGGTGTGGTGCCTGAGCAACGGCTACCACTACACATCCAAGGAGGGCAGCAGGCAGGCATGCATGCCCGCCCCGAGGTAGTGACCAAAAATAACAATACAGGAGGACTATCGAGGGCTTGCTGTATTTGAAATGAATGTACTTTAAATACTTTAACGAGAACCAGTTATGGCGGGCAAAGATGATACCACATTCCTTTCACGAGAATCATATGGAGACGGGCAAGTCTGCCATTTGTGACCCCCGGTAATGGCCGGGGAATGAGGGATGGAATCCGGTGTGGAGCCTGAGCAACAGCTACTACTACACACCCAAGGAGGGCAGCAGGCAGGCATGCACGCCCGCCCCGAGGTAGTGACCAAAAATAACAATACAGGACTCAGGAGGACTTTTGAGGCCCTAATTGTAATGAATCAACTTTAAATCCTTTAAAGAGAATCTGTATTGTTAAAATCGCACAAAAGTAAACATACCAGTGCGTTAGGGGACATCTCCTATTCCCCTCTGTCACAATTTCGCCGCTCCCCGCCGCATTAAAAGTGGTTAAAAACAGTTTTAAAAAGTTTGTTTATAAACAAACAAAATGGCCACCAAAACAGGAAGTAGGTTGATGTACAGTATGTCCACACATAGAAAATACATCCATACACAAGCAGGCTGTATACAGCCTTCCTTTTGAATCTCAAGAGATCATTTGTGTGTTTCTTTCCCCCCTGAGGGGGGAGTGCATAGCAGAACCACAACACTGAAGAACTTGGCAGCCTTCCAGACACAGGCTGACAAGTCTGACAAGGGAAAGATACATTGATTTATTACAAAGACTGTGATAGTACAAAGTGCTGCAGTAAGCCAGAACACATTAGAATAGCTTTTGGAACTTGTAGGATGATAAAAAACAGGATGCAATTTTTGTTACGGAGTCTCTTCAACGGGAATCCGTTATGGAGGGCAAGTCTGCCATTGTCACCACGGGTAATGGGCGGGGAATGAAGGTTGGATTCCGGCCCATAGTGGGAGCCTGCTGAGACCCATGCTGTAGCTGCCCTGACCGTGCTTTGCAGACTAGGCATCTGTGGTCAGATGGACCCTAGACCCAGCGGAAGACAAACCAAGTCGAAAGCATTTGCCAAGAATGTTTTACGGAGGGCAAGTTTTTTGCCATTTTTTTTCAATAGTTTGAAAATGTAGATGATTGTATTTTTCAATTGTTTTAAAATGTAGATGGATGTATTTTTCAATTGTTTGAAACTGTAGATGGTTGAATTTTTAAATTTTTTGGAACTGTAGATGGTTGTATTGCATTCCGAAGTTGGAGCCTGAGCAATGGCTCCCACCACACATCCCACCACTGCATTGTCTGGCTGTGAAGCAGGTAACATCTCTCTGCTCTCTCTCCCTTCTGGAGATCAGCATCATCTGCAGCACAAACCATCATCTGCAGCACAAGAACCATCATCTGCAGCCCAGACCAAGTACGATGGCGGCGCGCACAGACGCAGCGGCTTCATGCTACCCACATTGGTGCTCTCTTCTATTAATTTTCTTCCTACTGACCTTCACCGCCTCACAAGCAAAGGCAAGCATCCACTACAATCGCCAGGAGCTTCTACAGATTGGATCAAGCAGAACAGGAGATTACTTTAACACGGAATCAATACCGCAGGAGATTCTTAGATCACCGGGTCTTTCGTTAACCACTGCTATCCTCGGAAATAGACGGGGCAGAAAGCGAAGCAAGAGGAAACAAAAGAGAGGTAAGCGATCAGGACTGCTAACTAGACTGAGAGCTACTCCACATAAAACCCCTCTTCCTAGCGCACTGCTTGCAAATGTGAGATCCCTCGCAAATAAAATGGATGTGCTCTGACTGGATATCTCCACGTATAAAACTATGAGAGACTGTTGCCTTTTGATTTTTTCGGAGACATGGCTGGACCCCTCTATACCAGACACTGCAGTTGAGCTTGCAGACCACACGCTTCACCGTGCTGATCGAACGCATGATTCTGGCAAGAAAACAGGTGGAGGACTATGTGTTTATATCAATAATGCTTGGTGCACTAACGTAACCATAATCAACAAGTCTTGTTCACCTGATGTGGAATATCTAATGCTGAGATGTCAACCGTTTTACCTACCCAGGGAACATACAGTTATTATAATTATGGCAGTATACATTCCACCTCGTGCCAATACTAAGTCAGCAAATGAACAACTGTTTGATGTCATTAGTAAGCAACAGAACTTACACCCTGATGCAATTTTCATCATTGCTGGAGATTTTAACCTAGCAAATCTTAAGAAGGTATTTCCCAGATTTTATCAGCATGTGGACTGTAAAACCAGAGGAGAAAACACCTTGGATCATGTCTATACAAACATAAAAAGTGCCTATAAGATCACCCCACGCCCCCCACTGGGACAGTCTGGACATCTATCTTTGTTTCTTATTCCCTCATACAAAGCCATTATCAACACTGCTTAACCAATTAGCAAGTCTGTTAAAGTCTGGCCTGAGACTGCCGTCTCTCAGCTCCAAGATTGCTTTGAAAATACGGATTGGGATATTTTCTTTCATGAAACAGACCTGGAGACTAGTACTTCCTCTGTATTGTCATATGTTAATTTCTGTGTGGACACCATCACTGTCAACAAAAGAATTACAGTTTACCCAAATCATAAACCATGGATAACAAAAGAACTCAAGGGACTTCTAAAGAATAGAAACAAAGCTTTTAAAATACAGGACAAAGACGCATATTCTTCAGCCAGAGAAAGTCTGAAAAAAGGCATACGAAATGCAAAACTTAACTACAAACAAAGGATTGAGAAAAACTTTGAAAATGACTCAAACCCAAGGAGGATGTGGCAAAGCATTCAACTATTCACAGTTTACAAAAAAAAAGAATAGCACTCAACATACACTGGACAATAACATCCCCAGCCTAGCAGAGGAACTTAACAACTTCTTTGCTAGATTTGAAAAAGACAACAATCGGCCTCCAGTCAACTTTGGGCCCACTACAGACTCACAGCCATTAATCCTTCACATACATGAAGTGCAGCAAGCACTCAAAAATATCAACACCAGGAAAGCTGCAGGTCCTGATGGTGTGCAAGGACGTGTGCTCCAGGCCTGTGCTGGTCAACTAGCGAAAGTTTTTACACAAATATTCAACCTCTCTCTGTTCCTGGGTATAGTCCCATCATGCCTTAAATCTACAACCATTGTGCCAGTCCCAAAAAATCCTAGGATAACCTGTCTTAATGATTATCGACCAGTTTCTCTAACCCCTGTCATCGCCAAGTGCTTTGAACGATTGGTAGCCACACACATCAAGGCCTCCATCCCAGCAAATCTAGATCAACACCAATTTGCTTACCGAACAAATAGATCAACTGAGGATGCCATCTGTGTAGCTCTCCATGCTGCCCTCTCACACCTGGAAAAGCCCAACTCCTATGTTAGGATGCTCTTTGTTGACTACAGCTCAGCATTTAACACCATTGTACCTAGCCAGCTGACAAACAAACTCCATGCTCTAGGTCTTGCTCCCTCCATATGTACTTGGTTATTGGACTTCCTTACTAATCGCCCTCAAACTGTCAGACTAGGAAAACAGACATCCTCCACCCTTACCCTGAGCACTGGCGTGCCACAGGGCTGTGTATTAAGCCCTCTCCTCTATGCATTTTTCACCCATGACTGCCAGCCTATCCATACCTCAAACGTAATTGTTAAGTTTGCAGATGATACGACTGTCATTGGGCTTATATCAGACAATGAGGAAGCTGCATACAGAGAAGAAGTTAGGAACCTGACTGCATGGTGCGACATTAACAACCTGTTATTAAATACAAAGAGGACCAAAGAAATTATTCTGGACTTTAGGATCACCAAAAAGACTACTCACTTACCGCTAATGATCAATGCAGAGGCTGTGGAGAGAGTTTCCAGCTTCAAATTTTTGGGAGTCACCATCGCAGAGAACCTGTCCTGGGCTGACAATGCTTTAGCTCTAACTGGCAAAGCACAACAACGCCTCTACTTTCTGAGAAAACTAAGGAGCGCTAACCTCCCACAGAAGCTACTGGTTAATTTCTACAGATGCACTATAGAAAGCGTTCTGACCAATTGCATGACGGCCTGGTACAACAGCTGCACGAAGGCTACTAGCAGTGACGTAGCTAAGGAGCTGTGGGCCCTGGTGCAGGTTTTACATGCCCCCCCCCCCCAAGAACTTTATACATAGCAATTGATACAGCGCACCAAAACTTGCCAAGGACAAGCACAGTGTCAGAGGTGCAAGAACTGGGAACAGTGTGCTAAGGATTGCTACTATTCAAAGCATCTATAGAATTGATTATTACCAGCACAGGACCAATAGAGAGCTAATACTGTGATAGAGGGTGGACCCTTCGGGGCCCCTCTGGACCAAGGGCCCCGGTGCGGTCGCTACCTCTGCACCCCCTATTGCTACGTCCCTGGCTACTAGAGAAGCCCTGCAGCGAGTTGTTAAAACAGCAGAAGCCATTATTGGCACTGAACTACCATCACTGGAACTTTTATATAATACTCGCAGCTTGAGAAGGGCCAAAAACATTATCAAAGACAACACTCACCCTGGAAATGCCTTGTTTGAGCTCCTTCCATCAGGTAAACGTTTTAGATCAACCCTCACACACAAACAGACTAAAAGACAGCTTTTTCCCATCCGCCATAAACTTGATAAACTCTGAACGTTCTCTGAAATAATTAACACTGTGCACAAATTGTTTAAACATCTGTAATACCTGGCATACTTGTATAATTTCTTCTCTTCCTTGTTACTATCACTATGTTCCCTATATGCACCGTGGGGTTGTCATAAAAAGTAATTTCGTTGTGTTATGCAATGACAATAAAGTGAATTGAATTGAATCCAGGCAAGGAGGGCAGCAGGCAGGCATGCACGCCTGCCCTGAGGTAGTGACCAAAAATAACAATACAGGACTCAGGAGGACCTTTTGAGGCCCTAATTGTAATGAATCAACTTTAAATCCTTTAACGGGAATCCGTTATGGAGGGCAAGTCTGCCATTGTTGTCACTACGTCCACGGGTAATGGGCGGGGAATGAAGGTTGGATTCCAGGCCGAAGTGGGAGCCTGCTGAGAGCCATGCTGTAGCTGCCCTGACCGTGCTTTGCAGACCAGGCATCTGTGGTCAGATGGACCCTTGACCCAGCGGAAGACAAACCAAGTCGAAAGCATTTGCCAAGAATGTTTTACGGAGGGCAAGTTTTTTGCCATTTTTTAAAATTGTTTTAAAATGTAGATGGTTGTATTTTTCAATTGTTTTAAAATGTAGATGGTTGTATTTTTAAATTGTTTGAAACTGTAGATGGTTGTATTTTTAAATTGTTTGAAACTGTAGATGGTTGTATTGCGTTCCGGAGTTGGAGCCTGAGCAACGGCTACCACCACACATCCAGGCAAGGAGGGCAGCAGGCAGGCATGCACGCCCGCCCCGAGGTAGTGACCAAAAATAACAATACAGGGCAGGAGGACCTTTTGAGGCCCTAATTGTAATGAATCAACTTTAAATCCTTTAACGGGAATCCGTTATGGAGGGCAAGTCTGCCATCCATTCAAGTGCAAGTTATGCACTGACTACCAGGTAAAATGTGCAGTCACAGATGAAGTGAAAGGTATGCAGTGACTGCAAACAGCCGTTTGTGTAGTGACGGCCGTGCTGGACTGGTGCGCACCATGACGAGAGTGCAGGTGATGGTGGCTTTTCAGCCCATATGGTCGCCCGGCTGATGTAGCTGAATGACAGAACAGTGATTGTCCAGCTGATCAAATTTGGTCTGACCACAATGAAACAACAATCTTATTATCATCTTTGGTGTGCCACCCCCACCCGAGACACTCATATAGCCGGCGGTCATTGCTTCATTGTGATACGCAAGCCCCTTCACCGCGGCAAGGTAATGATCATGAAGGGGGATGGGCACATGTACATGCCTTTTGTTTTTTTGTTGCAGCTGCCTGCAGTTCAGCCAGAAAAATTGCATATGCACGCCCCAGAAAAATTAGTATAGTGGCCGCTGCTAGCAGCGGCCTTAAAAATTCTGGAATCCGCCTAGAGTCCTGGACCCTGGTGGTGGTGGCGGAGAAGGCAGTCAAGCGGCCTGCAGGCAGAGATGCTGTGTGTGGGGACTGACTTACTCTTCGGTCGTGCAATAGCCCTCAGGGATCCATGCCTCATTTATTTTGATAAAGGTCAGGTACTGAACACTGTCATGACTTAGGCGACTTCTCAGTGAGAATGCCTCCAGCTGCACTGAAGGTCCTTTCTGACAGGACTCTTGCGGCAGGGCAAGAGAGAAGTTGTATGGCAAATTGGGACAGCTCTGGCCACAGGTCAAGCATGCGCAACCAGTAGAGCAAAGGTTCATCCTCGCTGCTCGCAGTCGCAGTGTGTACATCCACACTTAAGGCCAGGTAGTCGGCTACCTGCTGGTCCAGGCTTTGGTGGAGGGTGGATCCCGAAGGGCTACTGCGAGGCGTTGGACTAAAGAATGTCCGCATGTCCGACATCACCCCGAGATCGCTGGAGCGTCCTGTCCTTGCCTGCGTGGACTGGGGAGGAGGAGGAGGATTACTGCCAGTGGTACCTTTATTGCGTTGTACTGTCACATCACCCTTAAATGCATTGTAAAGCATCATTGACAGCTGGTTCTGCAAGTGCTGCATCCTTTCCGCCTTGTGTTGAGTTGGTAACAGGTCTGCCACTTTGTGCCTGTACCGAGGGTCTAGTAGCGTGGCCACCCAGTACAGGTCATTCCCCTTGAGTTTTTTGATATGGGGGTCCCTCAACAGGCTGGACAACATGAAAGAGGACATCTGCACAAAGTCGGATCCAGACGTACTCTCCATCTCCTCTTGCTCTTCCACAGTGACGTCACGCAACTCCTCTTCCTCCTCCCAGCCACGAACAATACCACGGGAACGTGGAGCAGCAGAAGCCCCCTGTGATGGCTGCTGCGGTTGTCCTTCTGCCGCCGCCGCCGCCTCTTCCTCCTCCACAGAAACACCTTCCTCATAATCGTCATCCGAGTCTGACGCCTCTCCTTCCACACACGACTCCTCTTCTTCCTCCTCCTCCCCCCTCTGTGGTGCCGCAGGTGTCGAGGAAACATGTGGTTCGGATGTAAATCGCTCCCACGAATCCTCCTGCCGTAACTGTTCCTGTTCCTCCACAGCTTCATCCACCACTCTATGCACGGCACGCTCCAGGAAGTTAGCGTAGGGGATCAAGTCGCTGATGGTGCCTTCAGCGCGACTCACCAGGTTGGTCACCTCCTCAAACGGCCGCATGGTCCTGCATGCATTTCGCATCAGTGTCCAGTTGTTGGGCCACAACATCCCCATCTTCCCAGATTGTGTCCTTCTACTGTAGTTGTACAGGTACTGGGTGACGGCTTTCTCCTGGTCTAGCAGGCGAGAGAACATGAGCAGGGTGGAATTCCAGCGAGTTGGGCTATCGCATTTCAAGCGTCTCACCGGCAAGTTGTTTTTCCGCTGAATGTCCGCAAAGCGTGCTATGGCCGTATAAGACCGCCTGAAATGCCCACACAACTTCCTGGTCTGCTTCAGGACGTCCCATAAGCCTGGGTACTTTGAGACAAATCTTTGCACGACCAGATTCAGCACATGTGCCATGCAGGGTACATGTGTCAGCTTTCCTAAATTCAAAGCGGAAAGGAGATTGCTGCCGTTGTCACACACCACGTTGCCGATCTCCAGCTGGTGCGGGGTCAGCCATTGCTCCACCTGTTTGTTAAGAGCAGCCAGGAGAGCTGCTCCAGTGTGACTCTCCGCTTTGAGGCAAGACATGTCTAAAATTGCGTGACACCATCGTACCTGGCATGCAGCGTAGGCTCTGGGGAGATGGGGCTGTGTAGCTGGAGAGAAAGAGGAGATGGCAGCACCGCTACAGTTCAACTAACACTCAGCCAAGGAGGAGGAGGAGGTTGACAGCGAAGAGGATGTAGCTGGAGGAGGAGGAGAGGAGGTGGCAGGAGGCCTGCCTGCAAGCCGTGGAGGTGTGACAAGTCGGTCCGCTGCGCAGCCACGTACTCCCTGCTTGCTGCCATCGGTCACCAGGTTGACCAAATGGGCTGTGTGCGTAATGTAGCGGCCCTGCCTGTGCTTGGCAGACCAGGCATCCGTGGTCAGGTGGACCCTTGACCCAACGCTCTTCGCAATAGATGACACCACTTACCTATGAACTGCACGGTACAGTTTGGGTATGGCCTTTCGTGAAAAATAAGTGCGGCCTGGTTCTTCCACTGCGGTGTCCCAATGGCCACACATTTACAGAAAGCCTCTGACTCCACCAGCTTGTATGGTAATAGCTGGCGAGCTAATAGTTCCGCCACACCAGCTGTCAGACGCCGGACAAGAGGGTGACTGGCCGAAATTGGCTTCTTCCGCTCAAAGACTTCCTTCACGGACACCTGGCTACTGCTGTGGGCAGAGGAGCAGGAACCGCTCAAGGGCAGAGGTGGTGTGAAGGAGGGTGGCTGTGAAGGTTCAAGGGAGAAAGCGGATGAAGACGATGCACCTGAAGGAGGAAGAGGAGAAGGAGGGTGGCTTGTCTTTTGAGGGGTGCTGCTTTTCCTCAGGTGTTCTTCCCATAGCTGTTTGTGCCTTTTCTCCAGGTGCCTTCGTAAGACACTTGTCCCTACGTGAGTGTTGGCCTTTCCACGGCTCAATTTTTGGAGGCAGAGAGAACAGATGGCTTTGCTCCTATCTGAGGCACACACCGTAAAATATTTCCAAACCGCTGAGCCCCCCTGGGGTGATGGCACTACGGTGGCATCAACAGCTGACCTTGAAAGGCATGTTGGCTGGCTGGCCATAGCTGGCGATACATGGCGCTGGACACTGCCCCCAGCTATTTCTGAGGACGAGCTCCCTCTGCTTCTATCATGGAGTCGTCTCCTCCTACTCCTCTCTGGCTCCCCCTCTGAACTGTCCCCCTGGTCATCTCCTCTATTGGGAACAATCGTGACATCCGTATAATCGTCATCATAATCCTTCTGCCCAGCTTCGCTTTCCTCAGACAACTCCACAACTGCACCAACTTCAGGTGGTTCATCATGCCCCTCCTCACACATTACGTCCATACTATCGCCACCTAACTCAGACGTATGAGGTGGTGTACCTGCGCCTTATTCTTGTTGTTGCAGTAGTGGCTGTGAATCAGTGATTTCACCACCACCACCACCACCAAATAACTCCTGCGAAGTGTCAAATGCAGCGGATGTGGTGCTTGTCGTAGCTCTGGTGGCTGCGGGAGATGAGGTGTTCTATGCAAAATACTCAAGCACGTCCTCACAATTTTGGGAAGTGATGGCACGTGCCTTCTTCTGAGCACCGTACTTTGGTCCAGGTCTGCACGAAATCACAGCAACACCACCTCGCACAGACCTGCCAGTGCCAGGTGGCCTTCCTGTGGGTCTGCCTCTACCTCTTCCTCTACCTGGTTTGTCCATTTTGTCCATCTCGGGGGGAAGCTAGGTATATGCAGTGAGGTTATTTAACTCAACAGAAAAGGTAGATATGCAGTGAGGTGAGTTCACTGAATGCAAAAGTTAGCTACATGCATTGAGGTGAGTTCACTGAACACAAAAGGTAGCTATGTGCAGTGAGGTGAGTTCACTCAACCCAAAGGTAGTTATATATGCAGTGAGGTGAGTTCACTGAACACAACAGGTAGTTAGATGCAGTGAGGTGAGTTCACTCAACCCAAAGGTAGTTATATATGCAGTGAGGTGAATTCACTGAACACAACAGGTAGTTAGATGCAGTCAGCTGAGTTCACTCAACACAAAGGTAGTTATATATGCAGTGAGGTGAGTTCACTGAACACAACAGGTAGTTAGATGCAGTCAGCTGAGTTCACTCAACACAAAGGTAGTTATATATGCAGTGAGGTGAGTTCACTGAACACAAAAGGTAGCTATGTGCAGTGAGGTGAGTTCACTCAACCTAAAGGTAGTTATATATGCAGTGAGGTGAATTCACTGAACACAACAGGTAGTTAGATGCAGTCAGCTGAGTTCACTCAACACAAACATAGTTATATGCAGTGAGGTGAGTTCACTCAACAGAAAAGGTAGATATGCAGTGAGGTGAGTTCACTCAACACAACAGGTAGTTAGATGCAGTCAGCTGAGTTCACTCAACACAAAGGTAGTCATATATGCAGTGAGGTGAGTTCACTGAACACAACAGGTAGTTAGATGCAGTCAGCTGAGTTCACTCAACACAAACGTAGTTATATGCAGTGAGGTGAGTTCACTCAACAGAAAACGTAGATATGCAGTGAGGTGAATTCACTCAACCCAAAGGTAGTTATATATGCAGTGAGGTGAGTTCACTGAACACAACAGGTAGTTAGATGCAGTCAGCTGAGTTCACTCAACACAAAGGTAGTTATATATGCAGTGAGGTGAGTTCACTCAACAGAAAAGGTAGATATGCAGTGAGGTTAGTTCACTCAACTTAAAAGGTTGTTATATGCAGTGAGGCAAGTTCACTCAACACAAAAGGTAGTTATGTGCAGCGAGGTGGGTTCACTCAACACAAACGTAGGTGTATGCAGTGATGAGGTGGGTTAACTAAACACAACAGGTACTAGTAGTAGGTAAATGCACTACAGGGTGGGTAGTACAATGTGCAGCTCCCTGTCACACACACAGGTAGTCACTGAATGTGCTGCTGAATGCTGGTGGGCTGCTGGCAGTAGGACACACACATTATGAATTAGCAATGCTGTCTAAGCAACACAAGTGTCTCACACACACACAGGTAGTCACTGAATGTGCTGCTGCTGCTGCTGCTGGCAGTGGGACACACAGTATGAATTAGCAATGCTGTCTAAAAAACACAAGTGTCAGTTTTAAACACAGAAAAAAAAATGATCACAAGGATGAGCTCTGAAAAGAGCTGTTCTGGGGCGCTATTATAGCAATAAGATTCAGCTAGGAGCAAGCTAAGAAGGAAAGAGCCTGCCTAATCTGTCCCTAGGATAACAAGTCTGTAGCAGCTGTCCCTAGTCTGTCTCTAGCAGGCACACGAGCGAGGATAATGGCCGCCGGAGCCTGCCTTATATAAGGGGGGGGGGGGCTCCAGGGCTTAGTATAGCCGGATTGGCTACAATGCGCCTGCTGACTGTGATGCAGAGGGACAAAGTTGACCCTCATAGAGCATTATGGGGCGAATCGAACTTCCGGGAAAGTTCGCCTTCGCCGGCGAAGGCGAACCACCCAAAGTTCGCCTGGAACCGTTCGCCGGCGAACCGTTCGGCCCATCTCTACTTCTTATGCTTTTCTGTTAACAATGGCTTTCTTCTTGCCACTCTTCCATAAAGGTCAATTTTGTGCAGTGCATGACTAATAGTTGTCCTATGGACAGATTCCCTCACCTGAGCTGTAGATCTCTGCAGCTCGTCCAGAGTCACCATGGGCCTCTTGACTGCATTTCTGATCAGCGCTCTCCTTGTTTGGCCTGTGAGTTTAGGTGGACGGCCTTGTCTTGGTAGGTTTTCAGTTGTGCCATACTCCTTCCATTTCTGAATGATCGCTTGAACAGTGCTCCGTGGGATGTTCAAGGCTTTGGAAATCTTTTTGTAGCCTAAGCCTGCTTTAAATTTCTCAATAACTTTATCCCTGACCTGTCTGGTGTGTTCTTTGGACTTCATGGTGTTGATGCTCCCAATATTATCTTAGACAACCTCTGAGGCCATCACAGAGCAGCTGTATTTGTACTGACAGTAGATTACACACAGGTGCACTCTATTTAGTTATTAGCACTCATCAGGCAATCTCTATGGGCAACTGACTGCACTCAGACCAAAGTGGGCTGAATAATTACGCACACCTTACTTTGCAGTTATTGATTTGTAAAAAATGTTTGGAATCATGTACGATTTTCGATCCACTTCTCACGTGTACACCACTTTGTATTGGTCTTTCACGTGGAATTCCAATAAAATTGATGCATGTTTGTGGCAGTAATGTGATAAAATGTGGAAAAGTTCAAGGGGGCCAAATACTTTTGCAAGCCACTGTATATATATATATAATATATGTATATGTACACAGTGCTGCCCATATTTATTCATACCTCTGGCAAATTTTGACTTAAAGTGACTCTTATTCAACCAGCAAGTAATTTTTTGATGGGAAATGACATAGGTGTCTCCCAAAAGATAACATTTTAAAGGGACCCTGAGCAGTACACAAGAATGAAATAGGTACTTACCTGGGACTTCCTCCAGCCCACCATAGGCCGTGAGGTCCCCCGAAGTCCTCCTGGCTCCTCTCCCGGTCCCGCTGGTGACTTCATCACTGGCTACACCCGGACCGAGTGTGGGCCCAACACCGTCATCACGGTGGCCAGCGTGACAGTCCTGCGCATGTGTGGTTTTCTAACTTTGAACCACGCATCTGCAAGACTGTCACACCAGCCACCATGATAACGTGTAGCGGCCGGCGTGATGACGCGGAGCGTCACCATTCAGGTATTGTTGGGCCGAGACTCGGTCCCGGGTGTCGCCGGTAATGAAGTCACCAGCGGGACCAAGAGAGGAGCCAGGAAGAGGCCGGGGGACCTCGCGGCCTACGGTGGGCTGGAGGAAGCCCCAGGTAAGTACTGATTTCATTTTTATCTACTGCTCTGGGTCCCTTTAAAAAATACATGAGTATGTAACCTCAGGGACTCAACTTTTTTAACCACTTACCGACCGCCCACAGCCGATGGGCGGCGGCAAGGGCTGGGCCCAAACGACCACAATACGCACATTGGCGGTGGCGGGGGGCGTGGTTATGCGGCCATCAGCCACCGGCGACGCGATCAGCCACCGGCGACAGCCGCCCCCCTCGCGCTGTAACCCGCCGGCCGTTCTGAAGTGCCGGCGAGTTACTAGCTGCCTGATCGCCGGTAACTAAATGTATAATAGGCTTTGTAATGTATACAAAGCCTATTATACAGGCTGCCTCCTGCCCTGGTGGTCCCAGTGTCCGAGGGACCACCAGGGCAGGCTGCAGCCACCCTAGTCTGCACCAAGCACACTGATCCTGCCCCCCCTTCCCTCTGATTGCCCACAGCACCCCTCAGACCCCCCCTGCCCACCCCCAAGACCACTGTTTGCACCTAATCACCCCCCTAATCACCCATCAATCACTCCCTGTCACTATCTGTCAATGCTATTTTTTTATGTCCTAAACTGCCCCCTGCTCCCTCCTGATCACTCCCCACCCCTCAGATTCTCCTCAGACCCCCCCCCCCCCTGTGTACTGTATGCCTCTATCCCCCCTGTAATAACCCACTGATCATCTGTCAATCACCCATCACTCACCCCCTGTCACTGCCACCCATCAATCAGCCCCTAACCTGCCCCTTGCGGGCAATCTGATCACCCACCCACACCATCAGATTGCCCGCAGATCCGACGTCGGATCACCTCCCAAGTGCATTGTTTACATCTGTTCTCTCCTCTAAACACCCACTAATTACCCATCAATCACCCATCAATCACACCCTATCACCACCTGTCATTGTTACCCATCAGATTAGACCCTAATCTGCCCCTTGCGGGCACCCAATCACCCACCCGCCCACACGCTCAGATTGCCCTCAGACCCCCCCCCCTTATCAATTCACCAGTGCATTATTTACATCTGTTCTTCACTGTAATAACCCACTGATCACCTGTCAATCACCCATCAATCACCCCCTGTCACTGCCACCCATCAATCAGCCCCTAACCTGCCCCTTGCGGGCAATCTGATCACCCACCCACACCATCAGATCGCCCGCAGATCCGACGTCAGATCACCTCCCAAGTGCATTATTTACATCTGTTCTCTCCTCTAAACACCCACTAATTACCCATCAATCACCCCCTGTCACTGCTACCCATCAGATTAGACCCCTATCTGCCCCTAGGGCACCCAATCACCCGCCCACACCCTCAGAACGACCTCAGACCCCCCCAGACCTCCCCCCCTGTGTACTATATACATCTATTCTCCCCTGTAATCACCTGTCAATCACCTGTCATTCACCCATCATTCACCCGTCAATCACCACCTGTCACTGCCACTTATCAGATCAGACCCTAACCTGCCTCTTACGGGTATCTGATCACCCTCCCACACCATCAGATTTCCCCAGACCTACCCTCAGATCACCTCCAAAGTGCATTGTTTACATCTGTTCTGCCATCTAATCACCCACTGATCACCCATCAATCACCCCCTGTCACTGCTACCCATCAGATTAGACCCCTATCTGCCCCTAGGGCACCCAATCACACGCCCACACCCTCAGAATGCCCTCAGACCCCAGCCCTGATCACCTCACCAGTGCATTGCTTGCATCGATTCCCCCCTCTAATCACACCTTGAGACACCCATCAATCACCTCCTGTCACTCCCTAGCACACCTACCTATCAGATCAAGCCCTAATTTGCCCCGTGTGGGCTCCTGATCACTCGGCCAAACCCTCAGATCCCCCTCAGACCCCCTTCCGATCACTTCCCCAGTGCATTGATTGCATCTATTTTCCCCTCTAACCACCCCCTGAGACACCCATCAATTACCTCCTGTCACCCCCCTAGCACTCCTATCCATCAGATCAGGCCCAATACAACCTTTCATCTAAGAGGCCACCCTGCTTATGACCGGTTCCACAACATTCGCCCCCTCATAGACCACCTGTCATCAAAATTTGCAGATGCTTATACCCCTGAACAGTCATTTTGAGACATTTGGTTTCCAGACTACTTACGGTTTTGGGCCCGTAAAAATGCCAGGGCAGTATAGGAACCCCACAGATGACCCCATTTTAGAAAAAAGACACCCCAAGGTATTCTGTTAGGTGTATGGCGAGTTCATAGAAGATTTTATTTTTTGTCAAAAGTTAGCGGAAATTGATTTTTATTGTTTTTTTTCACAAAGTGTCATTTTTCACTAACTTGTGACAAAAAATAAAATCTTCTATGAACTCACCATACACCTAACGGAATACCTTGGGGTGTCTTCTTTCTAAAATGGGTCACTTGTGGGGTTCCTATACTGCCCTGGCATTTTAGGGGCCCTAAACCGTGAGGAGTAGTCTAGAAAACAAATGCCTCAATATGACCTGTGAATAAGACGTTGGGCCCCTTAGCGCACCTAGGCTGCAAAAAAATGTCACACATGTGGTATCGCCGTACTCAGGAGAAGTAGTACAATGTGTTTTGGGGTGTATTTTTACACATACCCATGCTGGGTGGGAGAAATCTCTCTGTAAATGGACAATTTTGTGTAAAAAAAATCAAAAATTTGTCATTTACAGAGATATTTCTCCCACCCAGCATGGATATATGTAAAAATACACCACAAAACACATTATACTACTTCTTCTGAGCACGGCAGTACCACATGTGTGGCACTTTTTTAAGGGCTAAGGGGCCCAAAGTCCAATGAGTTCCTTTAGGATTTCACAGGTAATTTTGCGACATTTGGTTTCAAGACTACTCCTCACGGTTTAGGGCCCCTAAAATGCCAGGGCAGTATAGGAACCCCACAAATGACCCCATTTTAGAAAGAAGACACCCAAAGGTATTCCGTTAGGAGTATGGTGAGTTCATAGAAGATTTTATTTTTTGTCACAAGTTAGCGGAAAATGACACTTTGTGAAAAAAACAATTAAAATCAATTTCCGCTAACTTGGATAGGAGTGCTAGGGGGGTTACAGGAGGTTATTGATGGGTGTCTCAGGGGGTGGTTAGAGGGGAAAATAGATGCAATCAATGCACTGGGGAGGTACTCATTGGACTTTGGGCCCCTTAGCGCACTTAGGGTGCAAAAAAGTGCAACACATGTGGTATCACCGTACTCAGGAGAAGTAGTATAATGTGTTTTGGGGTGTATTTTTACACATACCCATGCTGAGTGGGAGAAATATCTCTGTAAATGGACAATTGTGTGTAAAAAAATCAAAAAATTGTCATTTACAGAGATATTTCTCCCACCCAGCATGGGTATGTGTAAAAATACACCCCAAAACACATTATACTACTTCTCCTGAGTACGGCAATACCACATGTGTGGCACTTTTTTTGCAGCCTAACTGCGCTAAGGGGCCCAAAGTCCAATGAGCACCTTTAGGCTTTACAGGGGTGCTTACAATTAGGCACCCCCAAAATGCCAGGACAGTAAACACACCCCACAAATGACCCCATTTTGTAAAGTAGACATTTAAAGGTATTCAGAGAGGACCATAGTGAGGCCGTGGCAGATTTCATTTTTTTTTTTGTCGCAAGTTAGAAGACATGGAAACTTTTTTTTTTGTCACAAAGTGTCATTTTCCGCTTACTTGTGACAAAAAATAAAATCTTCTATGAACTCACCATGCCTCTCAGTGAATACTTTGGGAGGTCTTCTTTCCAAAATGGGGTCATTTGGGGGGTATTTATACTATCCTGGAATTTTAGCACCTCATGAAACATGACAGGGGGTCAGAAAAGTCAGAGATGCTTCAAAATGGGAAAATTCGCTTTTGGCACCATAGTTTGTAAACGCTATAACTTTTACCCAAACCAATAGATATACACTGAATGGATTTTTTTTAATCAAAGACATGTAGCACAATACATTTGGATAAAAATGTATACAGAATTTTTACTTTATTTGAAAAATGTCAGCACAGGAAGTAAAAAAAAAATCATTTTTTTTGACAAAATTCATGTGTTTTTTGATGAATATAATAAAAACTAAATCTCGCAGCAGCAATCAAATAGCACCAAAAGAAAGCTGTATTAGTGACAAGAAAAGGAGGTAAAATTCATTTAGGTGGTAGGTTGTATGACCGAGCAATAAACCATGAAAGCTGCAGTGGTCTGAATGGAGAAAAAGGCTCTGGTCCTTAAGGGGCGAAAAGACTGTGGTCCTCAAGTGGTTAATATGTATGTCATGAGGGTATATTACTGCTATTTTTGCAAATAAAGGCTTGTAATTAGTGATGGATGCAAAACTGAAAAAATACACCTTTATTTCCAAATAAAATATTGTTGCCATACATTGTACTAGTGACAATACTGTAGAAAAGAGAGCGACAGGCACTGCTGGTAGATAGATTTAATAGTAGTGAGCAGTGGTTACAGGCAGTAAGTCATAGCGTGACAGATGTGGCAGTTAATCCATTAAACATACCGTTTCGCAGGGCTGGTCTCATGCAGTGGGTGTGGGCATAAAAAGCCTAACGGCTATGTCAAGCCAAGCGGCGCAAGCGTCAGCCTCAGAATCAGCGCCGTTCGACGTAAAATGGCCATTAGGCTTTTTATGACAGATGTTGCAGTCAATCCATTAAACATACCGGTTTGCAGGGCTGGTCTCATGCAGTGGGTGTGGGAACAAAAAGCCTAACGGATGACAGCCTCGGAAGAAGAGCCACTTGGCGTGAAACGGCCATTAGGCTTTTTGTGCCCGCACCCAAGGCATGAGACCAACTCTGCAAACCAGTATGTTTAATGGATGGACTGTCACACTATGACTGACTGCCTGTAACCACTGAACACTACTATTAAATCTATCTCGCAGCAGTGCCTGTCCCTCTCTTTTCTACAGTATTGCCATCTTTGCATCTTAATTACATGAAGCAACAAGAGCATGCTGCAGTACAGCCGGGAGACGAGATCTACACAGTGAGGCCTCTTGCACACTACATGCGATTCCGTTTTTTTTTTTTTTTTATACGATACGATTTTTGATTCCGATTAAAACAAAAAAGTACAGCATGCTGCTACGTTTTTAAATCTGAGTCAAAAATCAGATTGTATAAAAAAAATCGGAATCGCATGTAGTGTGCAAGAGGCGTCACTGTGTTTGTATACAGTACATTGTAGTGCCTATATCCCCCTACCTTTTAAAATATATTGTACTAGGGAGGAACATAATTTAAACGTTGTAATAACTGGGTCAAATAAAATGTGTGGGTTTTATCCACAGTAGCATGTTTTATTTTAAGACTATAATGGCTGAAAACTGAGAAATAATGCATCTTTTCCTTTTTATTATTATTATTCCTGTTAAAATGCATTTTGAATAAAATAATTCTTAGCAAAATGTACCACCCAAAGACAGCGTGATTTGTGGCGAAAGCCACAAGATATAGATCATTTTGTTGTGATAAGTAGTGATAAAGTTATTGGGAATGGGAGGAGTGCTCAAAGGTGAAAATTGTTCTGGTCCATAAGGGTAGAACCCCTCAGTTGTGAAGTGGTTAAAAAGGACCTCCATGCAGAAAATAAAAATCAGTCAGCACTGCTGTAATGAAAAGTTATATTTTCCTTCGGAGTCTCGTCCGACGAAGCTGCCCCGAAGACCCCGCATCACTACACTTCCGCCACTTGGCCCCGCCTGCCCTCTTTCTTCCAAGAAAAAATGCCTGGCAATTGAATGCAGTAAATAGCTTGGATTGTTATTTTCTGCATGGAGGTCCTCTTTAAAAAGAATCTGTACTCTAAAATTCTTACATTAAAAAGCATACCATTCTATTCATTATGTTCTCCTGGGCCTCTCTATGCTGTTTCTGCCACTCCCTGCTGCAATCCTGGCTTGTAATTGCCAGTTTTAGGCAGTGTTTACAAATAAAAGACATGGCTGCTAACCAGCATGTGATAGGCTGAGAGAAGCTCAGTCTGTGACTCATACAGAGCCTGGAGGGGGCTTGGAGAGGGTGTGCATAACCTCTGCCTATCACAAGCAGAGCAGCACATTCCTTCCTGAGCCAACAAAGCCGGCAAAGGAAAGAAGATTAGATTATATAACAGAGATAATACAGCCACTGTGCAAATAAGAAAGGCTGCAGTAAGACAGACCACATTAGAACAGGTATAGGAACTTATAGGATAGAAGAAATAAGTCTGAAAATTTTGTTACAGAGCCTCTTTAAGGTACTGTGATCGCAACGCAGCACTATTATGCTTGTGAGCGCCCTAAGTAAAGGGGACAGAGTTAAAAAACTATATTGATAATAGGAGAAAAAAGGGCAAGTGCTACAGATAATTCACTGATCAGGCAGCAAAGGCGGGGGGAGGGGGGGGGGGGGGGCGGGGGGGATTTCCTGTTCCAAATGTATGCACGGTGCCTGGGTTTCCTCACAGTGCCAGTGAGAGCGGAGCTTTCAGGCTGGGCTTAGCAGTAGTTTGGGAACATAATAAAAATATGATGATGTAATAAGATTTAGGCCCCGTTCACACCTACGTGGGAATCGCGCGATTCCCGCTAACTGCAAACCGCTGGCGTTTTAAACAAAATGCTAGTCCTATTATAGTCTATGGCAGTGTTCTCACTGCCACGATCATGGGCGTTTTGCGGTTATCGCTAATTCCTAGTGTGAACAAGCCCTAAGGTGTAATGTTATGGTATGGTATCCATTTTAAAGTAGTTTGCTCAGGGCGGAGTTTTGTGCTATTTGGGGGCTGGGGCTCAGTGACAGTTCGGGCGGGGCTTCACACTGGTCCCAGCGCCCTTTGAAATATATTGAAAATAAAATGTAATGTAATGTTATCCTACCTAATAAAAGGTAAGTGGTGCTGCGTCCCATGTCCATCCCGTCCGTGCTTTTTGTGCACTGCGTATGTGCAGTGACGCAGAGACACTGCCGAGAGCTAGAGGAGGACGGGGCCAGAAGGGGGTTGGCGTGAGCGGCGTTTGACAGGTGCGAGGCGTGCGACAGGTGCCTGGTTGGCACGCGCATGCGCGCAGCGCATTAGGGACAGACTTAGCCGTTTAGGGCTTAGGTCCACTAGTAAGTATATAAATTGCTTAAAGTACTTTGGCCAGGGGAGCTGAGGCGGAGTTTCATGTAGTTGGGGCGGGGGCTTAGCTGCGGTCTGGGCAGGGTTTCACGCTGATCTCAGCACCCTTTTATATAATCTTAAAATTACATTAATATGATGTTATGTATTAATGTAATGCTATGGTACTGTACATGTGTATATATTATATAAAGTACATTGGCCAGGCAATCTGGGGGCAGAGTTTCATGCCATTTGGGGTGGGGCTTAGTGTTAGTTTGGGGGCGTGGTTTCACGTCGATCCCAAGCTCTTTCAAATATATTGATAATAAAATGAATGTAATGTCATGGTACTATATATATATATATATATATATATATATATATATGTATGTATATATATATATATATATATATATTTATTTATATATATATATATATATATATGTGTGTATATATATATATATGTATATATATATATATATATATATATGTGTATATATATATATATATATATATATATATATATATATATATATATATATATATTACTTTGGCCAGGGAGGCTGGTTGCACAGCTCCCATCACGTCACACAAGCTCGAGGCATCAGCGTGACGTCATAGTAGAGCAGCTGCTTCCTGTAAACAACCCCCGCGGACACACTAGCGGGGACAGGCGAAGGAGCTGGAGGTGACTGAGGCTGGAGCTCAGATATCTGAACAGCAGCCAGCGGCATCACGGAGCAGCCAGGAGCCCCCATGTCAGCAGATAGGAGGCATTACTGTGCCGGAGCGCCCCCTGCTGGACCTGATAAGTAACGTTACTGTAACAATGTCTTCTAGAATTCACTGGAGTTAGAGATAAATATCGGGGAGGCAATTGAGTTATGATAAGTATTAGAGATGGGAAGTTCGGATCTTTTCAATGATCCGGATGATTCGAATCGGATCATTGAAGAGATCCGGATCTTTGATCCGAATCTCGGATCATTTTACTACCGGAAGCATTCGGGGTGAAATGAACAGCAGGACAGGTCTGTGGACAGGAGAAGGGGAGGGAGTGGACACACAGAGAAGGGGAGAAGATGGACAGAGGGCAGGGAGTGGACAGAGAAGGGAGGAGGGACGAGCAGAGAGCAGAAATGTTTGCACGTAATACCCACATGCTGAAGTCATATGCTTTACATATATTACACCTATATGTTCATCTGTACACTTTGAAAGAAAAGGTCGCACAGTGAAAGAAAGCATTCCCAGAAGTGAAGTGCAGCTGTTTAGTGCCGAGTGCAGGAGGATTATATTGCCTTTCAATCACACTGTCTGCAAAGTTACTGAGCTGTGCTGAGCCAAAAGCTTCCAATGTGTTCACTGTGCAGCACTACGGAACAGACAGCCTGTAATGGGCAGCACATTGCAGCCAGTATGTGTGCTCTACACATATCTGGCAGTGGCACCCATGTCCCCTCTCTCTCATCTACCTGTCTCCCTGCAAGGCTGCCTCCCATCCAACAGAGCGATCCCTGCTTCCAGGACCCCGCTGCCCGCTGAGAGGGGGCGTGTCGCTCATGGCCCCGCCCCTTTTGCGATCCGAATCGTTCATTTTGATGATTCGGATGATTGACTCATAAAATAGATTCGGATCAAAGATCCGAATCGTTCATGATCCGGACAACACTAATAAGTATGGTTACTGTAACAATGTCTTCTAGAATTCACTGGAGTTAGAGATAAATATCGGGGAGGCAATTGAGTTATGAGCAGTGAAGGGATATTTTCAGCCTTATGGGAAATCCCGCACATAAGGCTGCTGAACACAAGGGAATAGGGCGGCTGCATGCAGAGCTGCATAGCAACAGGGAACTGCTGAAAAGTACAGCTAAATGTCCCATACATACTATAGGCAATTCTAAAGCCATTTTAGACGGGGGATCTCGTGCCGTTTGGGGGCGGGGCTTAAAGGCGGTGTGGGGCGGGGCTTCGCACTGGTCTTATGTTACATTGGCTTATGGTACATGTGTTTATATTACATAAAGTACTTTGGCTGGGGGTGGAGTTTCGTGCTGTTTGGGGCGGGGCTTAGTGACGGTTTGGGGGTGAGGCCTCGCACCCATACCAATGCTCTTTGAAACATATTGATAATGAAATGAATGTAATGTCATGATACAGTATATGTGTATTTAATGTAATGTTATGGTATTTGTGTATGTATTACATAAAGTGCAGTGCTTTGGCCAGGGAAACTGGGGGCGGGGCTTAGTGACGGTTTGGGGGAGTGGCTTCACGTCGATCCAGCGCTCTTTCAACTATATATAGATAATAAAATGAAAGTAATGTCATGGTACAATATATATATTAATGTATTGTTATGGTATATGTGTATATATGTATGTATTACTTCGGCTAGGGGGGCTGGTTGCGCTGGCCAAAGTAATACATACATATATACACATATCCCGCGGAGGTTTGTTTACAGGAGGCAGCTGCTCTAGTACTATGACGTCACGCTGATGCCTCGAGCTTGTGACCTGATGGGAGCTGTGCAACCAGTGGGCGATCACGTCACACAAGCTCGAGGCAACAGCGTGACGTCATAGTGGAGCAGCTGCTTCCTGTAAACAACCCCCCCCCCGCGGACACACTAGCGGGGACAGGCGAAGGAGCTGGACGAGGCTGAGGCTGGAGCGGACGGGACATCTCTGAGCAGCAGCCAGCGGCATCACGGAGCAGCCAGGAGCCCGCATGATGTCAGCAGAGAGGAGGCATTAGCTGTGCCGGAGCGCCCCCTGCTGGACCTGATAAGTATGGTTACTGTAACAATGTCTTAGTGAATTCCTTGGAGTACATATCGGGGACGCAATTGAGTAATGAGCAGTGAAGGGATATTCTCAGCCTTATTTCTGCCTTATGGGAAATCCCGCACATAAGGCTGCTGAACACAAGGGAATAGGGCGGCTGCATGCAGAGCTGCACAGCAACAGGGAACTGCTGAAAATTACAGCTAAATGTCCCATACATACTATAGGCAATTCTAAAGTCATTTTAGACGGGGGTCTCGTGCCGTTTGGGGGCGGGGCTTAAAGGCGGTTTGGGGCGGGGCTTCGCACTGGTCTTATGTTACATTGGCTTATGGTACAATGCTCTTTGAATGTAATGTCATGATACAGTATATGTGTATTTAATGTAATGTTATGGTATTTGTGTATGTATTACATAAAGTGCAGTGCTTTGGCCAGGGAAACTGGGGGCGGGGCTTAGTGACGGTTTGGGGAGTGACTTCACGTCGATCCAGCGCTCTTTCAACTATATATAGATAATAAAATGAAAGTAATGTCATGGTACAATATATATATTAATGTAGTGTTATGGTGTGTATGTGTATACACATATGGTGTATGTGTATATATGTATGTATTCGGCTAGGGGGGCTGGTTGCGCTGGCCAAAGTAATGCATACTGTATATATACACACATATCCCGCGGAGGTTTGTTTACAGGAGGCAGCTGCTCTAGTACTATGACGTCACGCTGATGCCTCGAGCTTGTGACCTGATGGATCTGTGCAACCAGTGGGCGATGGGAGCCTCCCATCACGTCACACAAGCTCGAGGCATCAGCGTGACGTCATAGTGGAGCAGCTGCTTCCTGTAAACAACCCCCCGCGGACACACTAGCGGGGACAGGCGAAGGAGCTGGACGAGGCTGAGGCTGGAGCGGACGGGACATCTCTGAGCAGCAGCCAGCGGCATCACGGAGCAGCCAGGAGCCCGCATGATGTCAGCAGAGAGGAGGCATTAGCTGTGCCGGAGTGCCCCCTGCTGGACCTGATAAGTAACGTTACTGTAACAATGTCTTAGTGAATTCCTTGGAGTACATATCGGGGACGCAATTGAGTTATGAGCAGTGAAGGGATATTCTCAGCCTTATTTCTGCCTTATGGGAAATCCCGCACATAAGGCTGCTGAACACATGACCTGGATAAGACCCATAGGTTCCCCCTCCCCTGTAAACACCAGGCTGCGACAATTGTTTGGAATACCAAGGCCACAGCTTTTATTAACATTATTTGCTGGTTACATTCCATACTTAAAAAAGTGTTAGTATACAATAATCAATTTCTTACTAAAACAACAACTATTTTCCCATAACCAGCTTTCCTTTTCTTCTTATCTCGTTGAAGAGTCCCCTGACAAGGCCGCCATCACCAAAGTAGCCGCAAGCCATGTTCCATCTCAGCTCTGCGGGTAACTTTATTCCGTCCTTGTTGTAATTATGCCTCCAAGTCGGCCTTGCAAAGGACCCGCCATGCTGTGACGAAAGAGACCTCTCCCCTGCTACATTCTTAAGCCTGCCTTCTTCAGACGGGTGGGAGGGTGGGTGTTGCTCTGCTGGTTCCTTGAGGTGAAAAGGAAGTCCCTTTGTCTGATTTGTAATTATCAAAGGCTAGCAGATTCCTGCCTGCCTTCGTTTGACACCTTGACCTGAACTGACCAATCGGGATGCCTGGGGTCACCTTTCTCCCATCCAGGTCATGTGCTCCTGTCGCCTAGTCCAGCTCTGGAGCTCTCTTGACCTGGATAAGACCCATAGGTTCCCCCTCCCCTGTAAACACCAGGCTGCGACAATTGTTTGGAATACCAAGGCCACAGCTTTTATTAACATTATTTGCTGGTTACATTCCATACTTTAAAAAGTGTTAGTATACAATAATCAATTTCTTACTAAAACAACAACTATTTTCCCATAACCAGCTTTCCTTTTCTTCTTATCTCGTTGAAGAGTCCCCTGACAAGGCCGCCATCACCAAAGTAGCCGCAAGCCATGTTCCATCTCAGCTCTGCGGGTAACTTTATTCCGTCCTTGTTGTACTTATGCCTCCAAGTCGGCCTTGCAAAGGACCCGCCACAGCATTCTGGGAGTTGACCCTCAACCCCGAATGCCCTGCCACACGCTGAGGGCGGCTTACCGGGCCTCCCTCAGCCCAAGTAGGAACACATCGTACCGATGCCACAATTTTTGTAATCCACATAGTGCCATAGTAGTGGCAAGCAATGATTTGTATCAGTTCTGCGGGTAACCATCACCGCACATTTTCCAATAGCATGTTGCCGCAAGCCATGATCCATCCTAGCTCTGCGGGTAAACATCTACACAAATTCTATATCGCATGCTGCCCTAGCAGCCGCGAGCCATGATCCATCCTAGTTCTCGGGCAACCATCACTACCATTTCTTAATAGCAGGTAACTTTTCCAAAACTAAAGTAACCACCTGGATCTTGTCCAGGGCCCATGCCGCTTCCATAGCTGCCTTCAGCCCCTCAGGAAGACGTTGCCCTGAATTTAGGGTCATGAGCTGTACCCATCTCGTTGATATTTTCCTATTCCCCCCAATAACTTGTTATGGCTTATTTACCTGACCTCATGATGTGTTAACCTTGTGTGCTCGCATTTTGGGGGACCCACCCGGGACCATTACTGGCCAACACCACCAGTATTTTATACAGGAACCTTTGGGGGGGCGCCCCCCCATGTCATAATAACACGCTCCGTAGCTGGAATGTAATTACTGTATGCACACAATATAATGCTATTTTCCCAAAAGCCTCGATCATTAGAATGGTAAAAGAACACCTCTGGCCTTGACCTGTCCTAAGCTCCCCCCAAGGATTGTGCCATATGACTTGTATACCATGGGTGTCTGATACCACTTCTGCCTATTAACCAGTGCTATGCGCACAGGGTCTGAATTGCTCTTCCATTGTCTTATCCATCAGATTTTGCCACAGGGCCTTATTTTGTAATTTACCACTCTTTTAAATGTTAACTTTCCGAATTGGTAGCATTTACTATGTACTTTCTTTGGAAGGGTTATTGTCCATGTGCTCCCTCGCAGTGCGTATGGAAAACATGAGCTAATAATGAGGTCTTCACTTACTATGCTTTATCAATAGTGAATTTCGGGTATTTAACCCCTGTTTTGCAATGTGGTCTTCATGATATCCAATAGAATTTTCTTTTAAAATTGTATTGGTTTTTCGGGTTAGATTTAATGTAGTTTCCAATGTGTACGAGCATATAATGCCACCTATGGGATATGTTTAACAGGCTGTAGGGGATTTTGTCGCTCCAATGTGCGCAAGCATATAGTGCAACCCATGGAATATGTTTTACAGACTATGGGGAATGTAGTAGCTCCAATGCGTAGAGGCATATCCTGCAGCCTACGGAATATGCTAAACAGACTATGGGGAGTGTTGCAGCTCTAATGCGTAGAAGCATTTCATGCAGCCTACGGAATATGTTTAACCGACTCTGGGGAATGTTGCAGCTTCAATGCGCACAAGCATATATATACTGTACATATATATATATATATATATATATATATATATATATATATATATATATATATATATATATATATATGTATTCTGCCCTGATACAAAGGCATCGCTATGCCTGTAGTAAAACAAATCCATGTTGTGAATTCCCTTTTTCTTACAGTTGTAGTGATTCTTGTCTATGTCCTTTCCCTGCTGTGAGTTACAGGTGGGAAAAACAAGAGAGAATAATTAGGCCTCAGTAGGCCTGAACGATTTTAGGAAAAGATTGAATCGCACGATTTCTGTCAGAAATTGCGATTTCGATTCGATTCACGATTTTATTCAAATCAAGCTTTAGACCAACCAGACCAAGGCGAGAGTCATCGAGGGGCGGCTGGGAGATTATCATGTCGCCTATCCCTTGTTTCCCCTTGCGGCACTTATTATGGGGGGGTATGAGTCATGTCACAGAGGCGGTCGGGACAATTAATATTAGGAATGGGGTAGGTATGGTAAAGGTAAGCAGTGGGGGTGGGATGGGTGTTACGCTGATACACACGCACACACTTAATTCTCCATCTCAGAGCACTCACACTTTATCTTGCAGTACTCACTGATACACAGTTATCCACACTCACTAATACACACACTTCATCTTGCAGCACTCACTGATAGTTACACACATCCTGCAGTACACACACACTTATCCACTCACTGATACACACACATCCTGCAGCACACACTGAAATGCACACACACATACTTATCCACACACACTGACTGAAAGACACAGTCACGCACTTCAGTCTTGCCTACAGCTCCATCTCCCCCACGCTGTGCAGATAGATCCATGTGCTCTCTCCTGTGCTTCCTGACAACTTCTGGAAGGGGGGGGGGAGGAGGGAGGGAATTTCTTCTCTGCTCTCTGCTACACGCTGAGCTGCTTTGTAATGCGGAGGAAAAGTCAGACCAGACAATAGCTTTCTGTCTCGCTGTGGTCTGCACATCAGTGGAGCAAATGAGTGCCTATTAGTTTTAGTGCCTATATCAGCTTCACAGAAGGAGCGAGCGAGAGACTGTGGGCGGAGTCTGCCGCCCACCCTGAGCTGACGATCAAGCTAGGAGGAGTGACAGAGCAAGAGCCTGCCGCTGCTGGGATCTGCTGATGACAGGAGGAGGAGGAGGAGAAGGTGGCATTAACTACACAGAAGTATAGAGATACTGAGCTGCCGGGGAGTGAGAGCCGCCGCTTTTTGTACACAGACATTTGTACATGCTGCGCTGCTGCTACTGTACAGCAAGAGGGAGCAGTACAACAAATATCGGCAAAAATCGACACTTTGGCGATCACGGAATCGTCACTTCCGTGATCGCGATTTCGATACAAAAACGATAAATCGTTCAGGCCTAGGCCTCAGCCTAACTGTGCTTTATTTGCAAGAGAATCAGGCTTAATAACGCTGCTTGGCAATGTGGTCTCAATACTACCACGGAGAATACATTTTAACAATTCTAGAGTTTGTCAGGTTGGATTTGCTGCAAGCTGTAATATATGGAAGCCCAACATGTATCCAGTGTGATATGTCTAACCGACTCTGAGGTCATAATAACTACTTAGTTTAATATAGAATAACATACGCCTCGCATGGGCACGCACATAGCGGCCTATACAGATTATAAAGGGTACTTCATGCTAATTGTGCCGGTCCCTACAAGGAGCCATCTCATAGAATGCCTTATGCCTATTCGAATATTACGACTCGATCCCCTCGGAGGGAAACCTGAGTAGTTGACTAATAATCCTGTCCGCTGTAGGTATCACATCAGTGGTCACGCAATATCCTCCTCCTGCAGTGACTGGCCCTATATCTGGCAACTTATTGCACTATGTACTAGGTTGGCGCTCTATACATACAATACTTAATAATAATAATTAAATTAATATAGTGTCTGCAGCATTATGCTAAGCCCTTAAAATTGCCCCTAAAGGATGCCAATTTTAGTGACTTGCATAGTTTTAACTCCTTCCCACATTCTCTAACTGGTCCTGATGCCCCCTAGTGTTTTCTCTTGTACCATGATCCATGGTGATAGGTCAGACTGTCTGACTATCAGCCTTTTTTCTTCCCTATCTCTGTTATTACAGACCAGGAATTCTAGCAGAAAGGGAGGGGGAGGGGGATGGAGGTGATATCTGGCTTAAGCCAAACCAAATTGCTGACCATCTGCCTCCTCCCCCACCCTGTGCTTACAACGTTTTTGAAAGCCCCTATGCATCTTATGTCTTAAAACTTGCTATAATTTCTTTATCATGTTATGTTTGTCACTGTAATGCTTCCAATTCAATCTTATGTATGAGTGCTTATTCGTCAATCAATGCTTTGTATATTCTGTCCCATGTTTGTTTCTTACTTAGGAGGCACAATAGAATGAAGCTCTGTGACCCGTATGCACAAGACAAATAACATGTGTAATGTGCTGTTGTCGTGGTGGACTCCAAGCATTTCTAAGCCGCAGCCGTCAAGGGGCGCTCCCTAAAAATTAGCGGTGTTAGGCACTGATGCTGCGCAATATTGCTATTTGTTAAGCCAACATGTTACACCAAACCCCCCCTTCCCTTCTCATGCTGTCCTAAAGGTATATCAAGTTTGGTATATTTTATAATTGCCTCAAAGGGAAACTAAACTGAGCAGGACATGAAGTCCCCCCCCCCCCCCCCCCCCCAAACACCAGCTACCTGACCCTCCTGCCGATAATGTGTCACTAATACTTTCAGCCACAGTCCTTCCTCAGGCATGCAGATCAGGTGCTCCGTCTGAAGCCAGACTGGAATAGCAGCATGTCTGTCTCAGGTGTGCGATGCAGACATTACTGAAGCCCAAAAGATCGGCAGGACTGGCAAGCAACCAGCCCTGCCCGAAAGGAAACATCCAGATTTCGGCCTTTTATCTCTCACTGCCACTACCGTGTAATTCCCTTAACATTCAAAACATGGGAAGGACATACCAACACCATGCATCAGGGCCGATTCCCCGAAAATACTGGGTCTGCAGCCTCGTGCTAAAATGCATTTGCGTAGAAACAAATTGCAGCAACCCAGATACTATTTACCAACTTGCCTGGCGTATTTTGGGTAACTAAAGATCACTGGCTCCCACCCGATGCAGACGGGCCCGATCACGGGCTTCAATCCTGGACCCTCAGAGTAGCAGTCTGATGTTAAACTGACTGCGTTATCCGATGCTAGCGCTGCTTCAGTGGCGTAGCTAAGGAGCTGTGGGCCCCGATGCAAGTTTTACAATGGGGCCCCACAGAGCTCTCAATACATAACAATTGATACAGCGCACCAAAACCTGTCAATGGCAACTACAGTGTCAGAGGTGCAAGAAGGGGATGGGGAACAGCTTGTTGATGATTATCCATATTCAAAGTATCTATAGAAGTGACTATTATGAGCACAGGATCAATAGAGAACTAATACTGTACTTGAGCGAGGGCCCCTCGGGGCCCCTCTGGCCCAAGGGCCCCGGTGCGGTCGCAACCTCTGCAACCCCTATTGCTACGCCCCTGCGCTGCTTGGGTTTAAGACTCCTGACCTTTCTGTGAGATTCGCCGCTAATCCCTTCCTCCTGGGCCTTGTTCTGCATCCCTGCTAGCATTTCCCTCTTATTTAGTAGCAGATTCGCCTGCTCTAACCTAAGGAGCCAGCTGGGCAGATTTTGGAAAATATACCTGTTATTGTCTTCTGTAGTGATCTCCTCACCTGAGTCTGCCGCCATAGGCGCCTCTGATCCTGTTCCTGGTGACCCTCTACCCCGAGCATTTTGCTCCAGGGGGCGTCCGCTGTGATGCTCCAGAGTCTGGTGCAGCTGCGGTAGTAAAAAAGTGCCGCCACCCCTTCCACACATCCGAGAGCCTGCGGTCTCCCCTGTGCGGGGTGGCTGCTGTGAGGCCGGGCCTCCCACGGTTCCATTGTCTTCTGCCTTGCGTGTACAATTCCTCGTGACTTCTGCGTCTCCGAGCACTGACCCTACAGGAACCTTGCCACGTCTCCATTCAACCCGCTTTGAGTTCTTTTACATGTGCGTGTGCTCTTGCCAGCACAGCCCGGGTTGGAGCCTGCCTTAGCTGTTACTTCGCCTCCGCTGCTCCGGGAACATGTAGTTCCTCCCCTTTGGGTCCCTTGCTTATTCTTCCATCCGGCCTCTCCTTGCCTGCCTGCCTGTCCCCCCCCCACCACCTCTCTCCCTCGGGTGCTTACCAGTGGGTATGCTGAATGGGCTAACCCCGGCTGCTGGGACCCCTGCATGTGTGGGTGGGGCGCAGGCTGTGGTGGGGGGTGTCGGGCGGGGGGGGGTCAATCTGGTGCTGGCTGCTTCTGGGCCTCGGCTAGCCTGACCCCCCCACTATGGAGACTGGATGTGGGAGGGCCCCTGGTGGGGCGGTGGTGGATAGCCCCCAATTTTCCTTCTATTATGTGTGCCCCGGGGCCTCAACTCCCCGCTGCTCAGCAACGCCCTGTAGCGGCGGCTGGGTTGCTGCAGCAGCTGGTCGTCGCTGGATTGGTGGCGATCAGCGGACCGGCGGCCATTTTCTTGAGGCCGCCGGGCGCCGCCATCTTGCCATGAGCATTTTGATGTTCGGCGGCCATTTTCTGGAGGCCGCCGGGCGCCATGCTTTTTGGGGCCTGTGCGCTGCCCGGGAGGGGGTGTAGCCGGGGCAGGGAGCCCAAAGATCGGCGGTTTTGAGCCGCGGAGGGAAGGGAGCTGTCGCTGCAAGCTGCTGGCCGGGGATGGAGGACCCTAATTGGGGGTGCCTGGAGCTGGACCCCGTCGGGCGGGGGGGGGGGCCCGATCGCTCCCTTGTTGTGGAACTTGCCGGGCGCCCGGGCCTGCGGGGAAGTGGTAAGTGGAAGGGCTGGGGCCTGGCCCAGCCTTTAGGTTCTTCGGCGGGCAGAGCCCTCATCCTCTCCAGCGGTGCTAAACAGGGTGGGGGAGGGCGGTTAAAAACTGTATACCCCAAGAGGAAGGATGGATGGATGGATATCCGGCTGGAGGGGAAGGCTGCCAGGGCGGGTGGATGTTGTGCCAGGGGTAGAATCACTACCAGGCACGGGCTCCAGCGATGAGGCCTGGGACAAATGAATGGGCTTAGCTGGTAGGGCCTGCAGACAGGCCTGGCCCAGGGGGAGGATGGATGAGGGGAGGAAGGATAAAGGGGTCGCTTGGGGCTGGGAAGATTGGGGCTAAGGAAGCTGGAATAAGGGGAGAAGCTGACCTTAGTGGATTTTGAGAAGGATGCGTGCGTGTCTGCCTGTCCCAGGGCCTTTATCAGCTGCTGCTGCTGCTCTCCTGTGTAGGTGTTGCTCTGCTGGTTCCTTGAGGTGAAAAGGAAGTCCCTTTGTCTGATTTGTAATTATCAAAGGCTAGCAGATTCCTGCCCGCCTTCGTTTGACACCTTGACCTGAACTGACCAATCGGGATGCCTGGGGTCACCTTTCTCCCATCCAGGTCATGTGCTCCTGTCGCCTAGTCCAGCTCTGGAGCTCTCTAGAAGAGAATAGGGCGGCTGCATGCAGAGCTGCACAGCAACAGGGAACTGCTGAAAATCACAGCTGCTAAATGTCCCATACATACTATAGCAGGGGTCCAGGGGCGTAGCAATAGGGGTTGCAGAGGTAGCGACCGCATCGGGGCCCTTGGGCCAGAGGGGCCCTCCCTCAACTACAGTATTAGCTCTCTATTGGTCCTGTGCTCATAATAATCACTTCAATAGATAGTTTGTTAAGGATCACCACTATTCAAAGTGTTTGCCATCCTTTTCTTGCACCTCTGACACTGTAGTTGCCCTTGGCAGGTTTTGGTGCGTCGTATCAATTGTTACGTATAGAGTGCTTTGGGGGGCCCCATTGTAAAACTTGCATCGGGGCCCACAGCTCCTTAACTACGCCACTGCAGGGGTCTCAAACTCAATTTACCTGGGGGGCCGCAGGAGGCAAAGTCTGGATGAGGCTGGGCCGCATAAGGAATTTCACGATCGCGGCGCATCGCCGCCTCTGCCCGCCCCTCTCACTCTTCCTTCAGAGAGGGGCGGGGAGAGGCGGCGATTGACGTCAGGAGGGGCAGAGCTGAAGCTGAAAGCTCTGCCCCTTCCAGGAAATGCTGGTGGATTGCCCCGCGGGCAATTTGGGGGCTCTGCAGCCCTCATTTAGCGGCGGGGATGCGGCGGATTACTTGGGAGCACTGAAGCGAACTATAAGGAAGCTTTTGCCGGCGAGGGCCACAAAATATTGTATCGGGGGCCGCGAGTTTGAGACCCCTGTACTATAGGCAATATTAAAGTCATTTGGCCATGGGGGCAGAGGGCGGAGTTCCGTGTCTGTTTGGGGGCGGAGCTTAGTGGTGGTTTGGGGCGGGGTTTCGCACTGGTCTTAGAGCCCTTTCAAATAGATTGAAAATAAACTGCATGTAACTGCTGAAAATGACAACAAAATGTCCAGTACATATTATAGGGAGTTTAATCAGGACTTTTCAAGAATTGTATGGTGTGTGATAGATTGTCAATTACTTGATGTAAAGTTCCAATCAATTTTTTCTGAGCTTTCAATTATTTTATTCGTGATTGGGTAAAAATTGAATAGGTGTGTGGTACATTGAATCAGTAAGAAAAATTGATTGCTATCCTTGAATTAAACAGATATTTTAAAAATTGTATGGTATGTGGCCACTTTAAAGAGAGTCTGAAGCGAGAATAAATCTCGCTTCAGACCTCATAAATAGCAGGGGCATGTGTGCCCCTGCTAAACCGCCGCTATCCCGCGGCTTAACGGGGGTCCCTGATCCCACAAATCCCCTCCGTAAAGCGGGGGAGCGCTTCCTGGTTGGGGCAGGGCTAACCGCCGCAGCCCTGCCCCACGCTCGTCTGTCAGCGCGTATCTCCGCCTCTCCCCCGCCCCTCTCAGTCTACCTTCACTGAGAGGGGCGGGGGAGAGGCGGCGATGCGCCGCTGATAGACGCGACTGGAGGCAGGGATGTACGACCAAGACGTGCGGGGGGGGTTTGGGGGTGAAGGGACCCCCGTTTAGCGGCGCGATAGCGGCGGTTTAGCAGGGGCACACGTGCCCGTGCTAACTTTGAGCTCTGAAGCGAGATTTATTCTCACTTCAGAGTCTCTTTAAAAGAGTTCTCCGGTATATTTTAAAAAGCTAAAACTGACACTTACCTGGTGCTTCTATCGCCCCCCTGCAGCTGTGATGTCCCGCGCTGTCCTCCTCCGATGCCACGTTCCCCGGCGCCGGTAACCTGCTAATTGTTCATCTAACTAGATAAACAGAACTGGCTGCGAGGCCGTGGCTGTACTGTACAGTACTGTAATGCAGTACTATACTGCACCTGCGTAGTAAGCTCCCGGTGACACACGCGGGAGTGAGCATGCAGCCGGCAGCCGCAGTTCTATTCATCTAGTTAGATGAACAATTAGCAGGTTACCGGCGGCGGGGAACGGAGCATCGGAGGAGGACAGCGCGGGACATCACAGCTGCAAGCGCCTGATAGAAGCACCAGGTAAGTGTCAGTTTTAGCTTTATAAAATACAATGGAGAACCCCTTTAAGAAATGCTGCTAAAGTTGAATTTAGAGCTCATCTCTCTACTGTAGTAAAGTTGGAATGCAATTAGTGCAGAGTGAATTTGTACAGTGCGAATCTAATGACAGGGTTAATAATTGCATGAACATTGGATGTGTGTCCCAGGCTTTAGGCCAGGCTTACACTAAATCAGTTGCTGTCAGCACCGGACAACTGATGTGCAGCACAGCTGAAGGAATTGTCCACGTTCCTCTATGGCTATGTAAACAGTGGTGCGCTGTGGTGTGGCCGCGCATTGTGATGCAGCTTTCCTCAATGTACCACCTATGCAGCGTTCACGGTGAGGCCGGTGGAGTTTTAATGGCATGTGGCATCCTATGCAGTGCGTTACCGCAATATGCAGAGGGACAGTGAAGCATACATTTTATTGGCTGTATGCTTCACTGTAAGCAACTCAACGCAGGAATAATGTGTGAAGCGACTTTCCCATTACATTGCGTTCCAGCTCTTACAAGAAACGCAAAGTCCACTGTGTACCTAGCAACTGGCCCCGTTCACAACGGTGCAATGTAACAGCTGCTTTGTCATGCAGCTTACCGCAATGCAATGCACCACCTTTGTGACGATCACAGTGTGGCGGGAGCGTTGCAGCATAGCAGGTTGCAGTATGGTAAGGCACTGCATGTAGTGCAATACGGGTAAACGCGTGCGTCAACAGTACGTGAAGAATACTTTTCATTAACGTTATGCTTCACTGTGCTTCACTGTACCCGAGTATACTTTTTTATTCTGTTGCATTGTGCTCCTGTTACACAGGGAATGCAACGTCTCAACTTTTGAATGTGGTTTAGCTCTTGCTAATGCAATGCAATGGGGGATGTTTACGAAATCACATCGCTCCAGTGTGGACACACACACAGGATAACAGCAAGAGCTCACAAAGCGCTTAGAAAAGCTCTTGTAGTGTGAATGAGCCCTAATTAAAGAGGAACTTCAGCCTAAACAAACATACTGTCGTTAAAGGGATACTGTAGGGGGGTCGGGGGAAAATGAGTTGAACTTACCCGAGGCTTCTAATGGTCCCCCATAGACATCCTGTGCCCGCGCAGCCACTCACCGATGCTCCAGCTCCGCCTCTGGTTCACTTCTGGAATTTCAGACTTTAAAGTTTGAAAACCACTGCGCCTGCGTTGCTATGTCCTCGATCCCGCTGATGTCACCAGGAGCGTATAACACAAGCCCAGTAAGGTCTGTGGGTGCGCAGTATGCTCCTGGTGACATCAGCGGGATCGAGGACACGGCAACCCAGGCGCAGTGGTTTTCAGACTTTAACCACTTGAGGACCCACCCTTTACCCCCCCTTAAGGACCAGCGCTGTTTTAGCTGATCTGTGATGGGTGGGCTCTGCAGCCCCCAGCACAGATCAGGGTGCAGGCAGAGCGACCAGATCGCCCCCCTTTTTTCCCCACTAGGGGGATGATGTGCTGGGGGGGTCTGATCGCTCCTGCCTGCCGGGTGTTGCGGGGGGGGGGGCACCTCAAAGCCCCCCTCCGCGGCGAAATCCTCCCCCTCCCTCTCCTACCTGGCCCCCCCTGGTGAACCGGGCTGCACAGGACGCTATCCGTCCTGTGCAACCAGTGACAGGCTGTCCCCTGTCACATGGCTGCGATCCCCGGCCACTGATTGGCCGGGGATCGCCGATCTGCCTTACGGCGCTGCTGCGCAGCAGCGCCGTACAATGTAAACAAAGCGGATTATTTCCGCTTGTGTTTACATTTAGCCTGCGAGCCGCCGTCGGCGGCCCGCAGGCTATTCACGGAGCCCCCCGCCGTGAATTGACAGGAAGCAGCCGCTCGCGCGAGCGGCTGCTTCCTGATTAATCAGCCTGCAGCTGGCGACGCAATACTGCGTCGCTTGTCCTGCAGCTGCCACTTTGCCGACGCACGGTATAAGCGTGCGGTCGGCAAGTGGTTAAAGTCTGAAATTCCAGAAGTGAACCGGAGGTGGAGCCGGAGCATCGGTGAGTGGCTGCGCGGGCACAGGATGTCTGCGGGGGACCATTAGAAGCCCCGGGTAAGTTCAACTAATTTTCCCCCGACCCCCCTACAGTATCCCTTTAAGTTTCATTAGTTATGTTAATTACAATAGATAGGTAATATAATCTCTTACCCACCCTGTTTTAAAAGAACAGTCAAATGTTTGTGATTTCATGATGGCAGCCATCTTTTTGGTTGAAAGGAGGTGACAGCGAGCATGAGGCACAGTTCCAACTGTCCTGTGTGCTGATCACCACTCCCAGTTGCTAGGCAACGTGAATAACAACATCAGAAATCCTATTATGCTTTGCACAGCATCAGGGGAAAAAAACCTGGGCAGTTTTCTTTGATGGGTAGAGCTTAGCTAAAAATGCAGCTAAAAATGATGCTTTGGTAAGAAAAACAAAGTTCTGATGCTGTGAAACTGTTAAGAAATGAAATTCAAGGGAAATGAAAGGTCTATTCTGTGATGAGGTGCTTTCACTGAACACAACAGTTAGCTCTATGCTGTGATGAGGTGGGTTCACTGAACACAACAGTTAGGTCTATGCTGTGATGAGGTGCTTTCACTGAACACAACAGTTAGGTCTACCGAACAGTCAGGTCTATGCTGTGATGAGGTGGGTTCGCTGAACACAACAGTCAGGTCTCTGCAGTGGTGAGGTGGGTTCCCTGAATACAACAGTCAGGTCTCTGCTGTGGTGAGGTGGGTTCCCTGAACACAACAGTCAGGTCTCTGCTGTGGTGAGGTAGGTTCCCTGAACACAACAGTCAGGTCTCTGCTGTGGTAAGGTGGGTTCCCTGAACACAACAGTCAGGTCTCTGATGTGGTGAGGTAGGTTCCCTGAACACAACAGTCAGGTCTCTGCTGTGGTGAGGTGGGTTCCCTGAACACAACAGTCAGGTCTCTGCTGTGGTGAGGTGGGTTCCCTGAACACAACAGTCAGGTCTCTGCGGTGTTGAGGTGGGTTCCCTGAACACAACTGTCAGGTCTCTGCTGTGGTGAGGTGGGATTTGCCAAACACAACAGTCAGGTCTCTGCTGTGGTGAGGTGGGTTCCCTGAACACAACAGTCAGGTCTATGCTGTGGTGAGGTGAGTTCGCTGAACACAACAGTCAGGTCTCTGCTGTGCTGAGGTGGGTTCCCTGAACACAACAGTCAGGTCTCTGCTGTGGTGAGGTGGGTTCCCTGAACACAACAGTCAGGTCTCTGCTGTGCTAAGGTGGGTTCCCTAAACACAACTGTCAGGTCTCTGCTGTGGTGAGGTGGGATTCGCCAAACACAACAGTCAGGTCTCTGCTGTGGTGAGGTGGGTTCCCAGAACACAACAGTCAGGTCTATGCTGTGGTGAGGTGAGTTCGCTGAACACAACAGTCAGGTCTCTGCTGTGGTGAGGTGGGTTCCCTGCACACAACAGTAAGGTCTCTGCTGTGGTGAGGTAGGTTCCCTGAACACAACAGTCAGGTCTCTGCTGTGGTGAGGTGGGTTCCCTGAACCCAACAGTCAGGTCTCTGCTGTGGTGAGGTGGGTTCCCTGAACACAACAGTCAGGACTCTGCTGTGGTGAGGTGGGTTCCCTGAACACAACAGTCAGGTCTATGCTGTGGTGAGGTGAGTTCGCTGAACACAACAGTCAGGTCTCTGCTGTGGTGAGGTGGGTTCCCTGAATACAACAGTCAGGTCTCTGCTGTGGTGAGGTGGGTTCCCTGCACACAACAGTAAGGTCTCTGCTGTGGTGAGGTAGGTTCCCTGAACACAACAGTCAGGTCTCTGCTGTGGTGAGGTGGGATCCCTGAACCCAACAGTCAGGTCTCTGCTGTGGTGAGGTGGGTTCCCTGAACACAACAGTCAGGACTCTGCTGTGGTGAGGTGGGTTCCCTGAACACAACAGTCAGGTCTCTGCTGTGGTGAGGTGGGTTTCGCCGAAGAAGACAGTCAGGTCTCTGCTGTGGTGAGGTGGGATTCGCCGAACAAAACAGTCAGGTCTCTGCTGTGGTGAGGTGGGATTCGCCGAACACAACAGTCAGGTCTCTGCTGTGGTGAGGTGGGATTCGCCGAACTCAACAGTCAGGTCTCTGCTGTGGTGAGGTGGGATTCGCCGAACTCAACAGTCAGGTCTCTGCTGTGGTGAGGTGGGATTCGCCGAACTCAACAGTCAGGTCTCTGCTGTGGTGAGGTGGGATTCGCCAAACTCAACAGTCAGGTCTCTGCTGTGGTGAGGTGGGATTCGCCGAACACAACAGTCAGGTCTCTGCTGTGGTGAGGTGGGATTCGCCGAACACAACAGTCAGGTCTCTGCTGTGGTGAGGTGGGTTCCCTGAACACAACAGTCAGGTCTCTGCTGTGGTGAGGTGGGTTCCCTGAACACAACAGTCAGGTGTCTGCTGTGGTGAGGTGGGTTCCCTGAACACAACAGTCAGGTCTCTGCTGTGGTGAGGTGGGATTCGCCGAAGAAGACAGTCAGGTCTCTGCTGTGGTGAGGTGGGATTCGCCGAACAAAACAGTCAGGTCTCTGCTGTGGTGAGGTGGGATTCGCCGAACAAAACAGTCAGGTCTCTGCTGTGGTGAGGTGGGATTCGCCGAACTCAACAGTCAGGTCTCTGCTGTGGTGAGGTGGGATTCGCCGAACTCAACAGTCAGGTCTCTGCTGTGGTGAGGTGGGATTCGCCGAACTCAACAGTCAGGTCTCTGCTGTGGTGAGGTGGGATTCGCCAAACTCAACAGTCAGGTCTCTGCTGGGGTGAGGTGGGATTCGCCGAACACAACAGTCAGGTCTCTGCTGTGGTGAGGTGGGTTCCCTGAACACAACAGTCAGGTCTCTGCTGTGGTGAGGTGGGTTCCCTGAACACAACAGTCAGGTCTCTGCTGTGGTGAGGTGGGATTCGCCGAACACAACAGTCAGGTCTCTGCTGGGGTGAGGTGGGATTCGCCGAACACAACAGTCAGGTCTTTGCTGTGGTTAGTCGGGATTCGCCGAACACAACAGTCAGGTCTCTGCTGTGGTGAGGTGGGATTCGCCGAACACAACAGTCAGGTCTCTGCTGTGGTGAGGTGGGATTCGCCGAGCTCAACAGTCAGGTCTCTGCTGTGGTGAGGTGGGATTCGCCGAACACAACAGTCAGGTCTCTGCTGTGGTGAGGTGAGATTCGCCGAGCTCAACAGTCAGGTCTCTGCTGTGGTGAGGTGGGATTCGCCGAACACAATAGTCAGGTCTCTGCTGTGGTGAGGGGGGATTCGCCGAGCTGAACAGTCAGGTCTCTGCTGTGGTGAGGTGGGATTCGCCGAACACAACAGTCAGGTCTCTGCTGTGGTGAGGTGGGATTCGCCGAGCTCAACAGTCAGGTTTATGCTGTGGTGAGGTGGGATTCGCCGAACACCACAGTCAGGTCTCTGCTGTGGTGAGGTGGGAATCGCCGAACACAACAGTCAGGTCTCTGCTGTGGTGAGGTGGGATTCGCCGAGCTCAACAGTCAGGTCTCTGCTGTGGTGAGGTAGGATTCGCCAAACTCAACAGTCAGGTCTCTGCTGGGGTGAGGTGGGATTCGCCGAGCTCAACAGTCAGGTCTCTGCTGTGGTGAGGTGGGATTCGCCGAGCTCAACAGTCAGGTCTCTGCTGTGGTGAGAAGGGATTCGCCGAACTCAACAGTCAGGTCTCTGCTGTGGTGAGGTGGGTTCCCTGAAAACAACAGTCAGGTCTCTGCTGTGGTGAGGTGGGTTCCCTGAACACAACAGTCAGGTCTCTGCTGTGGTGACGTGGGATTCGCCGAACACAACAGTCAGGTCTCTGCTGTGGTGAGGTGGGATTCGCCGAAATCAACAGTCAGGTCTCTGCTGTGGTGAGGTGGGATTCGCCATACAACAGTCAGGTCTCTGCTGGGGTGAGGTGGGATTCGCCGAACACAACAGTCAGGTCTCTGCTGTGGTGAGGTGGGATTCGCCGAACACAACAGTCAGGTCTCTGCTGTGGTGAGGTGGGATTTGCCGAACACAACAGTCAGGTCTCTGCTGTGGTGAGGTGGGATTTGCCGAGCTCAACAGTCAGGTCTCTGCTTTGGTGAGGTGGGATTCGCCGAGCTCAACAGTCAGGTCTCTGCTGTGGTTAGGTGGGATTCGCCGAGCTCAACAGTCAGGTCTCTGCTGTGGTGAGGTGGGATTCGCCGAACACAACAGTCAGGTCTCTGCTGTGGTGAGGTGGGATTCGCCGAGCTCAACAGTCAGGTCTCTGCTGTGGTGAGGTGGGATTCGCCGAACTCAACAGTCAGGTCTCTGCTGTGGTGAGGTGGGTTCCCTGAACACAAAAGTCAGGTCTCTGCTGTGGTGAGGTGGGTTCCCTGAACACAACAGTCAGGTCTATGCTGTGGTGAGGTGAGTTCCCTGAATACAACAGTCAGGTCTCTGCTGTGGTGAGGTGGATTCCCTGAACACAACAGTCAGGTCTCTGCTGTGGTGAGGTAGGTTCCCTGAACACAACAGTCAGGTCTCTGCTGTGGTGAGGTAGGTTCCCTGAACACAACAGTCAGGTCTCTGCTGTGGTGAGGTGGGTTCCCTGAACACAACAGTCAGGTCTCTGCTGTGGTGAGGTGGGTTCCCTGAACACAACAGTCAGGTCTCTGCTGTGGTTAGGTGGGATTCGCCGAACACAACAGTCAGGTCTCTGCTGTGGTGAGGTGGGATTCGCAGAACACAACAGTCAGGTCTCTGCTGTGGTGAGGTGGGATTCGCCGAGCTCAACAGTCAGGTCTCTGCTGTGGTGAGGTGGGATTCGCCGAACACAACAGTCAGGTCTCTGCTGTGGTGAGGTGAGATTCGCCGAGCTCAACAGTCAGGTCTCTGCTGTGGTGAGGTGGGATTCGCCGAACACAACAGTCAGGTCTCTGCTGTGGTGAGGTGGGATTCGCCGAGCTCAACAGTCAGGTCTCTGCTGTGGTGAGGTGGGATTCGCCGAACACAACAGTCAGGTCTCTGCTGTGGTGAGGTGGCAATCGCCAAGCTCAACAGTCAGGTTTATGCTGTGGTGAGGTGGGATTCGCCGAACACCACAGTCAGGTCTCTGCTGTGGTGAGGTGGGATTTGCCGAACACAACAGTCAGGTCTCTGCTGTGGTGAGGTGGGATTCGCCAAGCTCAACAGTCAGGTCTCTGCTGTGGTGAGGTGGGATTCGCCAAACTCAACAGTCAGGTCTCTGCTGGGGTGAGGTGGGATTCGCCGAGCTCAACAGTCAGGTCTCTGCTGTGGTGAGGAGGGATTCGCCGAGCTCAACAGTCAGGTCTCTGCTGTGGTGAGGTGGGATTCGCCGAACTCAATAGTCAGGTCTCTGCTGTGGTGAGGTGGATTCCCTGAACACAACAGTCAGGTCTCTGCTGTGGTGAGGTAGGTTCCCTGAACACAACAGTCAGGTCTCTGCTGTGGTGAGGTGGGATTTGCCGAACACAACAGTCAGGTCTCTGCTGTGCTGAGGTGGGATTCGCCGAGCTCAACAGTCAGGTCTCTGCTGTGGTGAGGTGGATTCCCTGAACACAACAGTCAGGTCTCTGCTGTGGTGAGGTAGGTTCCCTGAACACAACAGTCAGGTCTCTGCTGTGGTGAGGTGAAATTTGCCGAACACAACAGTCACGTCTCTGCTGTGGTGAGGTGGGATTCGCCGAGCTCAACAGTCAGGTCTCTGCTGTGGTGAGGTGGGATTCGCCGAACACAACAGTCAGGTCTCTGCTGTGGTGAGGTGGGATTCGCCGAGCTCAACAGTCAGGTCTCTGCTGTGGTGAGGTGGGATTCGCCGAACACAACAGTCAGGTCTCTGCTGTGGTGAGGTGGCAATCGCCGAGCTCAACAGTCAGGTTTATGCTGTGGTGAGGTGGGATTCGCCGAACACCACAGTCAGGTCTCTGCTGTGGTGAGGTGGGATTTGCCGAACACAACAGTCAGGTCTCTGCTGTGGTGAGGTGGGATTCGCCGAGCTCAACAGTCAGGTCTCTGCTGTGGTGAGGTGGGATTCGCCAAACTCAACAGTCACGTCTCTGCTGGGGTGAGGTGGGATTCGCCGAGCTCAACAGTCAGGTCTCTGCTGTGGTGAGGTGGGATTCGCTGAGCTCAACAGTCAGGTCTCTGCTGTGGTGAGGTGGGATTCGCCGAACTCAACAGTCAGGTCTCTGCTGTGGTGAGGTGGATTCCCTGAACACAACAGTCAGGTCTCTGCTGTGGTGAGGTAGGTTCCCTGAACAAAACAGTCAGGTCTCTGCTGTGGTGAGGTGGGATTTGCCGAACACAACAGTCAGGTCTCTGCTGTGGTGAGGTGGGATTCGCCGAGCTCAACAGTCAGGTCTCTGCTGTGGTGAGGTGGGATTCGCCGAACTCAACAGTCAGGTCTCTGCTGTGGTGAGGTGGATTCCCTGAACACAACAGTCAGGTCTCTGCTGTGGTGAGGTAGGTTCCCTGAACACAACAGTCAGGTCTCTGCTGTGGTGAGGTGGGATTTGCCGAACACAACAGTCACGTCTCTGCTGTTGTGAGGTGGGATTCACCAAGCTCAACAGTCAGGTCTCTGCTGTGGTGAGGTGGGATTCGCCGAGCTCAACAGTCAGGTCTCTGCTGTGGTGAGGTGGGATTCACCGAACTCAACAGTCAGGTCTCTGCTGTGGTGAGGTGGATTCCCTGAACACAACAGTCAGGTCTCTGCTGTGGTGAGGTGGGTTCCCTGAACACAACAGTCAGGTCTCTGCTTTGGTGAGGTGGGTTCCCTGAACACAACAGTCAGGTCTCTGCTGTGGTGAGGTGGGATTCGCCGAACACAACAGTCAGGTCTCTGCTGGGGTGAGGTGGGATTCGCCGAACACAACAGTCAGGTCTCTGCTGTGGTGAGCTGGGTTTCGCCAAACACAACAGTCAGGTCTCTGCTGTGGTGAGGTGGGATTCGCCGAACACAACAGTCAGGTCTCTGCTGTGGTGAGGTGGGATTCGCCGAGCTCAACAGTCAGGTCTCTGCTGTGGTGAGGTGGGATTCGCCGAACACAACAGTCAGGTCTCTGCTGTGGTAAGGTGAGATTCGCCGAGCTCAACAGTCAGGTCTCTGCTGTGGTGAGGTGGGATTCGCCGAACACAACAGTCAGGTCTCTGCTGTGGTGAGGTGGGATTCGCCGAGCTCAACAGTCAGGTCTCTGCTGTGGTGAGGTGGGATTCGCCGAGCTCAACAGTCAGGTTTATGCTGTGGTGAGGTGGGATTCGCCGAACACCACAGTCAGGTCTCTGCTGTGGTGAGGTGGGATTCGCCGAGCTCAACAGCCAGGTCTCTGCTGTGGTGAGGTGGGATTCGCCGAGCTCAACAGTCAGGTCTCTGCTGTGGTGAGGTGGGATTCGCCGAACTTAACAGTCAGGTCTCTGCTGTGGTGAGGTGGATTCCCTGAACACAACAGTCAGGTCTCTGCTGTGGTGCGGTAGGTTCCCTGAACACAACAGTCAGGTCTCTGGTGTGGTGAGGTAGGTTCCCTGAACACAACAGTCAGGTCTCTGCTGTGGTGAGGTGGGTTCCCTGAACACAACAGTCAGGTCTCTGCTTTGGTGAGGTGGGTTCCCTGAACACAACAGTCAGGTCTCTGCTGTGGTGAGGTGGGATTCGCCGAACACAACAGTCAGGTCTCTGCTGTGGTGAGGTGGGATTTGCCGAACACAACAGTCAGGTCTCTGCTGTGGTGAGGTGGGATTCGCCGAGCTCAACAGTCAGGTCTCTGCTGTGGTGAGGTGGGATTCGCCGAACTCAACAGTCAGGTCTCTGCTGTGGTGAGGTGGATTCCCTGAACACAACAGTCAGGTCTCTGCTGTGGTGAGATAGGTTCCCTGAACACAACAGTCAGGTCTCTGCTGTGGTGAGGTGGGATTTGCCGAACACAACAGTCACGTCTCTGCTGTGGTGAGGTGGGATTCGCCGAGTTCAACAGTCAGGTCTCTGCTGTGGTGAGGTGGGATTCGCCGAACACAACAGTCAGGTCTCTGCTGTGGTGAGGTGGGATTCGCCGAGCTCAACAGTCAGGTCTCTGCTGTGGTGAGGTGGGATTCGCCGAACACAACAGTCAGGTCTCTGCTGTGGTGAGGTGGCAATCGCCGAGCTCAACAGTCAGGTTTATGCTGTGGTGAGGTGGGATTCGCCGAACACCACAGTCAGGTCTCTGCTGTGGTGAGGTGGGATTTGCCGAACACAACAGTCAGGTCTCTGCTGTGGTGAGGTGGGATTCGCCGAGCTCAACAGTCAGGTCTCTGCTGTGGTGAGGTGGGATTCGCCAAACTCAACAGTCAGGTCTCTGCTGGGGTGAGGTGGGATTCGCCGAGCTCAACAGTCAGGTCTCTGCTGTGGTGAGGAGGGATTCGCTGAGCTCAACAGTCAGGTCTCTGCTGTGGTGAGGTGGGATTCGCCGAACTCAACAGTCAGGTCTCTGCTGTGGTGAGGTGGATTCCCTGAACACAACAGTCAGGTCTCTGCTGTGGTGAGGTAGGTTCCCTGAACACAACAGTCAGGTCTCTGCTGTGGTGAGGTGGGATTTGCCGAACACAACAGTCAGGTCTCTGCTGTGGTGAGGTGGGATTCGCCGAGCTCAACAGTCAGGTCTCTGCTGTGGTGAGGTGGGATTCGCCGAACTCAACAGTCAGGTCTCTGCTGTGGTGAGGTGGATTCCCTGAACACAACAGTCAGGTCTCTGCTGTGGTGAGGTAGGTTCCCTGAACACAACAGTCAGGTCTCTGCTGTTGTGAGGTGGGATTCACCGAGCTCAACAGTCAGGTCTCTGCTGTGGTGAGGTGGGATTCGCCGAGCTCAACAGTCAGGTCTCTGCTGTGGTGAGGTGGGATTCGCCGAACTCAACAGTCAGGTCTCTGCTGTGGTGAGGTGGATTCCCTGAACACAACAGTCAGGTCTCTGCTGTGGTGCGGTAGGTTCCCTGAACACAACAGTCAGGTCTCTGCTGTGGTGAGGTATGTTCCCTGAACACAACAGTCAGGTCTCTGCTGTGGTGAGGTGGGTTCCCTGAACACAACAGTCAGGTCTCTGCTTTGGTGAGGTGGGTTCCCTGAACACAACAGTCAGGTCTCTGCTGTGGTGAGGTGGGATTCGCCGAACACAACAGTCAGGTCTCTGCTAGGGTGAGGTGGGATTCGCCGAACACAACAGTCAGGTCTCTGCTGTGGTGAGGTGGGTTTCGCCGAACACAACAGTCAGGTCTCTGCTGTGGTGAGGTGGGATTCGCCGAACACAACAGTCAGGTCTCTGCTGTGGTGAGGTGGGATTCGCCGAGCTCAACAGTCAGGTCTCTGCTGTGGTGAGGTGGGATTCGCCGAACACAACAGTCAGGTCTCTGCTGTGGTGAGGTGAGATTCGCCGAGCTCAACAGTCAGGTCTCTGCTGTGGTGAGGTGGGATTCGCCAAACACAACAGTCAGGTCTCTGCTGTGGTGAGGTGGGATTCGCCGAGCTCAACAGTCAGGTCTCTGCTGTGGTGAGGTGGGATTCGCCAAACTCAACAGTCAGGTCTCTGCTGTGGTGAGGTGGGATTCGCCGAGCTCAACAGTCAGGTCTCTGCTGTGGTGAGGTGGGATTCGCCGAGCTCAACAGTCAGGTCTCTGCTGTGGTGAGGTGGGATTCGCCGAACTCAACAGTCAGGACTCTGCTGTGGTGAGGTGGGTTCCCTGAACACAACAGTCAGGTCTCTGCTGTGGTGAGGTGGGTTCCCTGAACACAACAGTCAGGTCTCTGCTGTGGTGAGGTGGGATTCGCCGAACACAACAGTCAGGTCTCTGCTGTGGTGAGGTGGGATTCGCCGAAATCAACAGTCAGGTCTCTGCTGTGGTGAGGTGGGATTCGCCATACAACAGTCAGGTCTCTGCTGGGGTGAGGTGGGATTCGCTGAACACAACAGTCAGGTCTCTGCTGTGGTTAGGTGGGATTCGCCGAACACAACAGTCAGGTCTCTGCTGTGGTGAGGTGGGATTTGCCGAACACAACAGTCAGGTCTCTGCTGTGGTGAGGTGGGATTCGCCGAGCTCAACAGTCAGGTCTCTGCTGTGGTGAGGTGGGATTCGCCTAGCTCAACAGTCAGGTCTCTGCTGTGGTGAGGTGGGATTCGCCGAACACAACAGTCAGGTCTCTGCTGTGGTGAGGTGGGATTCGCCAAGCTCAACAGTCAAGTCTCTGCTGTGGTGAGGTGGGATTCGCCGAACACAACAGTCAGGTCTCTGCTGTGGTGAGGTGGGATTCGCCGAACACAACAGTCAGGTCTCTGCTTTGGTGAGGTGGGATTCGCCGAGCTCAACAGTCAGGTCTCTGCTGGGGTGAGGAGGGATTCGCTGAGCTCAACAGTCAGGTCTCTGCTGTGGTGAGGTGGGATTCGCCGAACACAACAGTCAGGTCTCTGCTGTGGTGAGGTGGGATTCGCCGAACTCAACAGTCAGGTCTCTGCTGTGGTGAGGTGGGATTCGCCGAACACAACAGTCAGGTCTCTGCTGTGGTGAGGTGAGATTCGCCGAGCTCAACAGTCAGGTCTCTGCTGTGGTGAGGTGGGATTCGCCCAACACAACAGTCAGGTCTCTGCTGTGGTGAGGTGGGATTCGCCGAGCTCAACAGTCAGGTCTCTGCTGTGGTGAGGTGGGATTCGCCGAACACAACAGTCAGGTCTCTGCTGTGGTGAGGTGGCAATCGCCGAGCTCAACAGTCAGGTTTATGCTGTGGTGAGGTGGGATTCGCCGAACACCACAGTCAGGTCTCTGCTGTGGTGAGGTGGGATATGCCGAACACAACAGTCAGGTCTCTGCTGTGGTGAGGTGGGATTCGCCGAGCTCAACAGTCAGGTCTCTGCTGTGGTGAGGTGGGATTCGCCAAACTCAACAGTCAGGTCTCTGCTGGGGCGAGGTGGGATTCGCCGAGCTCAACAGTCAGGTCTCTGCTGTGGTGAGGTGGATTCCCTGAACACAACAGTTAGGTCTCTGCTGTGGTGAGGTACGTTCCCTGAACACAACAGTCAGGTCTCTGCTGTGGTGAGGTGGGATTTGCCGAACACAACAGTCAGGTCTCTGCTGTGGTGAGGTGGGATTCGCCGAGCTCAACAGTCAGGTCTGTGCTGTGGTGAGGTGGGATTCGCCGAGCTCAACAGTCAGGTCTCTGCTGTGGTGAGGTGGATTCCCTGAACACAACAATCAGGTCTCTGCTGTGGTGAGGTGGATTCCCTGAACACAACAGTTAGGTCTCTGCTGTGGTGAGGTGGGTTCCCTGAACAGAACAGTCAGGTCTCTGCTGTGGTGAGGTGGGATTCGCCGAACACAACAGTCAGGTCTCTGCTTTGGTGAGGTGGGATTCGCTGAGCTCAACAGTCAGGTCTCTGCTGTGGTGAGGTGGGATTCGCCGAGCTCAACAGTCAGGTCTCTGCTGTGGTGAGGTGGGATTCGCCGAACACAACAGTCAGGTCTCTGCTGTGGTGAGGTGGGATTCGCCGAGCTCAACAGTCAGGTCTCTGCTGTGGTGAGGTGGGATTCGCCGAGCTCAACAGTCAGGTCTCTGCTGTGGTGAGGTGGGATTCGCCGAACACAACAGTCAGGTCTCTGCTGTGGTGAGGTGGCAATCGCCGAGCTCAACAGTCAGGTTTATGCTGTGGTGAGGTGGGATTCGCCGAACACCACAGTCAGGTCTCTGCTGTGGTGAGGTGGGATTTGCCGAACACAACAGTCAGGTCTCTGCTGTGGTGAGGTGGGTTCCCTGAACACAAAAGTCAGGTCTCTGCTGTGGTTAGGTGGGTTCCCTGAACACAACAGTCAGGTCTATGCTGTGGTGAGGTGAGTTCCCTGAATACAACAGTCAGGTCTCTGCTGTGGTGAGGTGGATTCCCTGAACACAACAGTCAGGTCTCTGCTGTGGTGAGGTAGGTTCCCTGAACACAACAGTCAGGTCTCTGCTGTGGTGAGGTAGGTTCCCTGAACACAACAGTCAAGTCTCTGCTGTGGTGAGGTGGGTTCCCTGAACACAACAGTCAGGTCTCTGCTGTGGTGAGGTGGGTTCCCTGAACACAACAGTCAGGTCTCTGCTGTGGTGAGGTGGGATTCGCCGAACACAACAGTCAGGTCTCTGCTGTGGTGAGGTGGGATTCGCCGAGCTCAACAGTCAGGTCTCTGCTGTGGTGAGGTGGGATTCGCCGAGCTCAACAGTCAGGTTTATGCTGTGGTGAGGTGGGATTCGCCGAACACCACAGTCAGGTCTCTGCTGTGGTGAGGTGGGATTCGCCGAACACAACAGTCAGGTCTCTGCTGTGGTGAGGTGGGATTCGCCGAGCTCAACAGTCAGGTCTCTGCTGTGGTGAGGTGGGATTCGCCAAACTCAACAGTCAGGTCTCTGCTGTGGTAAGGTGGGATTCGCCGAGCTCAACAGTCAGGTCTCTGCTGTGGTGAGGTGGGATTCGCCGAACTCAACAGTCAGGTCTCTGCTGTGGTGAGGTGGGTTCCCTAAACACAACAGTCAGGTCTCTGCTGTGGTGAGGTGGGTTCCCTGAACACAACAGTCAGGTCTCTGCTGTGGTGAGGTGGGATTCGCCGAACACAACAGTCAGGTCTCTGCTGTGGTGAGGTGGGATTCGCCGAAATCAACAGTCAGGTCTCTGCTGTGGTGAGGTGGGAGTCGCCGAGCTCAACAGTCAGGTCTCTGCTGTGGTGAGGTGGGATTCGCCGAGCTCAACAGTCATGTCTCTGCTGTGGTGAGGTGGAATTCGCCGAACACAACAGTCAGGTCTCTGCTGTGGTTAGGTGGGATTCGCCGAGCTCAACAGTCAGGTCTGTGCTGTGGTGAGGTGGGATTCGCCGAACACAACAGTCAGGTCTCTGCTGTGGTGAGGTGGGATTCGCCGAACACAACAGTCAGGTCTCTGCTTTGGTGAGGTGGGATTCGCCGAACTCAACAGTCAGGTCTCTGCTGTGGTGAGGTGGGTTCCCTGAACACAAAAGTCAGGTCTCTGCTGTGGTGAGGTGGGTTCCCTGAACACAACAGTCAGGTCTATGCTGTGGTGAGGTGAGTTCCCTGAATACAACAGTCAGGTCTCTGCTGTGGTGAGGTGGATTCCCTGAACACAACAGTCAGGTCTCTGCTGTGGTGAGGTAGGTTCCCTGAACACAACAGTCAGGTCTCTGCTGTGGTGAGGTAGGTTCCCTGAACACAACAGTCAGGTCTCTGCTGTGGTGAGGTGGGTTCCCTGAACACAACAGTCAGGTCTCTGCTGTGGTGAGGTGGGTTCCCTGAACACAACAGTCAGGTCTCTGCTGTGGTTAGGTGGGATTCACCGAACACAACAGTCAGGTCTATGCTGTGGTGAGGTGAGTTCCCTGAATACAACAGTCAGGTCTCTGCTGTGGTGAGGTGGATTCCCTGAACACAACAGTCAGGTCTCTGCTGTGGTGAGGTAGGTTCCCTGAACACAACAGTCAGGTCTCTGCTGTGGTGAGGTGAGATTCGCCGAGCTCAACAGTCAGGTCTCTGCTGTGGTGAGGTGGGATTCGCCGAACACAACAGTCAGGTCTCTGCTGTGGTGAGGTGAGATTCGCCGAGCTCAACAGTCAGGTCTCTGCTGTGGTGAGGTGGGATTCGCCGAACACAACAGTCAGGTCTCTGCTGTGGTGAGGTGGGATTCGCCGAGCTCAACAGTCAGGTCTCTGCTGTGGTGAGGTGGGATTCGCCGAACACAACAGTCAGGTCTCTGCTGTGGTGAGGTGGCAATCGCCGAGCTGAACAGTCAGATTTATGCAGTGGTGAGGTGGGATTCGCCGAACACCACAGTCAGGTCTCTGCTGTGGTGAGGTGGGATTTGCCGAACACAACAGTCAGGTCTCTGCTGTGGTGAGGTGGGATTCGCCGAGCTCAACAGTCAGGTCTCTGCTGTGGTGAGGTGGGATTCGCCAAACTCAACAGTCAGGTCTCTGCTGGGGTGAGGTGGGATTCGCCGAGCTCAACAGTCAGGTCTCTGCTGTGGTGAGGTGGGATTCGCCGAGCTCAACAGTCAGGTCTCTGCTGTGGTGAGGTGGGATTCGCCGAACTCAACAGTCAGGTCTCTGCTGTGGTGAGGTGGATTCCCTTAACACAACAGTCAGGTCTCTGCTGTGGTGAGGTAGGTTCCCTGAACACAACGGTCAGGTCTCTGCTGTGGTGAGGTGGGATTTGCCGAACACAACAGTCAGGTCTTTGCTGTGGTGAGGTGGGATTCGCCGAGCTCAACAGTCAGGTCTGTGCTGTGGTGAGGTGGGATTCGCCGAACACAACAGTCAGGTCTCTGCTGTGGTGAGGTGGGATTCGCCGAACACAACAGTCAGGTCTCTGCTTTGGTGAGGTGGAATTCGCCGAGCTCAACAGTCAGGTCTCTGCTGTGGTGAGGTGGGATTCGCCGAGCTCAACAGTCAGGTCTCTGCTGTGGTGAGGTGGGATTCGCCGAACACAACAGTCAGGTCTCTGCTGTGGTGAGGTGGGATTCGCCGAGCTCAACAGTCAGGTCTCTGCTGTGGTGAGGTGGGATTCGCCGAACACAACAGTCAGGTCTCTGCTGTGGTTAGGTGGGATTCGCCGAGCTCAACAGTCAGGTCTGTGCTGTGGTGAGGTGGGATTCGCCGAACACAACAGTCAGGTCTCTGCTGTGGTGAGGTGGGATTCGCCGAACACAACAGTCAGGTCTCTGCTTTGGTGAGGTGGGATTCGCCGAGCTCAACAGTCAGGTCTCTGCTGGGGTGAGGTGGGATTCGCTGAGCTCAACAGTCAGGTCTCTGCTGTGGTGAGGTGGGATTCGCCGAACACAACAGTCAGGTCTCTGCTGTGGTGAGGTGGGATTCGCCGAACTCAACAGTCAGGTCTCTGCTGTGGTGAGGTGGGATTCGCCGAACACAACAGTCAGGTCTCTGCTGTGGTGAGGTGAGATTCGCCGAGCTCAACAGTCAGGTCTCTGCTGTGGTGAGGTGGGATTCGCCGAACACAACAGTCAGGTCTCTGCTGTGGTGAGGTGGGATTCGCCGAGCTCAACAGTCAGGTCTCTGCTGTGGTGAGGTGGGATTCGCCAAACACAACAGTCAGGTCTCTGCTGTGGTGAGGTGGCAATCGCCGAGCTGAACAGTCAGGTTTATGCTGTGGTGAGGTGGGATTCGCCGAACACCACAGTCAGGTCTCTGCTGTGGTGAGGTGGGATTTGCCGAACACAACAGTCAGGTCTCTGCTGTGGTGAGGTGGGATTCGCCGAGCTCAACAGTCAGGTCTCTGCTGTGGTGAGGTGGGATTCGCCAAACTCAACAGTCAGGTCTCTGCTGGGGTGAGGTGGGATTCGCCGAGCTCAACAGTCAGGTCTCTGCTGTGGTGAGGTGGGATTCGCCGAGCTCAACAGTCAGGTCTCTGCTGTGGTGAGGTGGGATTCGCCGAACTCAACAGTCAGGTCTCTGCTGTGGTGAGGTGGATTCCCTGAACACAACAGTCAGGTCTCTGCTGTGGTGAGGTAGGTTCCCTGAACACAACAGTCAGGTCTCTGCTGTGGTGAGGTGGGATTTGCCGAACACAACAGTCAGGTCTCTGCTGTGGTGAGGTGGGATTCGCCATACAACAGTCAGGTCTCTGCTGGGGTGAGGTGGGATTCGCTGAACACAACAGTCAGGTCTCTGCTGTGGTTAGGTGGGATTCGCCGAACACAACAGTCAGGTCTCTGCTGTGGTGAGGTGGGATTTGCCGAACACAACAGTCAGGTCTCTGCTGTGGTGAGGTGGGATTCGCCGAGCTCAACAGTCAGGTCTCTGCTGTGGTGAGGTGGGATTCGCCTAGCTCAACAGTCAGGTCTCTGCTGTGGTGAGGTGGGATTCGCCGAACACAACAGTCAGGTCTCTGCTGTGGTGAGGTGGGATTCGCCGAGCTCAACAGTCAAGTCTCTGCTGTGGTGAGGTGGGATTCGCCGAACACAACAGTCAGGTCTCTGCTGTGGTGAGGTGGGATTCGCCGAACACAACAGTCAGGTCTCTGCTTTGGTGAGGTGGGATTCGCCGAGCTCAACAGTCAGGTCTCTGCTGGGGTGAGGAGGGATTCGCTGAGCTCAACAGTCAGGTCTCTGCTGTGGTGAGGTGGGATTCGCCGAACACAACAGTCAGGTCTCTGCTGTGGTGAGGTGGGATTCGCCGAACTCAACAGTCAGGTCTCTGCTGTGGTGAGGTGGGATTCGCCGAACACAACAGTCAGGTCTCTGCTGTGGTGAGGTGAGATTCGCCGAGCTCAACAGTCAGGTCTCTGCTGTGGTGAGGTGGGATTCGCCCAACACAACAGTCAGGTCTCTGCTGTGGTGAGGTGGGATTCGCCGAGCTCAACAGTCAGGTCTCTGCTGTGGTGAGGTGGGATTCGCCGAACACAACAGTCAGGTCTCTGCTGTGGTGAGGTGGCAATCGCCGAGCTCAACAGTCAGGTTTATGCTGTGGTGAGGTGGGATTCGCCGAACACCACAGTCAGGTCTCTGCTGTGGTGAGGTGGGATTTGCCGAACACAACAGTCAGGTCTCTGCTGTGGTGAGGTGGGATTCGCCGAGCTCAACAGTCAGGTCTCTGCTGTGGTGAGGTGGGATTCGCCAAACTCAACAGTCAGGTCTCTGCTGGGGCGAGGTGGGATTCGCCGAGCTCAACAGTCAGGTCTCTGCTGTGGTGAGGTGGATTCCCTGAACACAACAGTTAGGTCTCTGCTGTGGTGAGGTACGTTCCCTGAACACAACAGTCAGGTCTCTGCTGTGGTGAGGTGGGATTTGCCGAACACAACAGTCAGGTCTCTGCTGTGGTGAGGTGGGATTCGCCGAGCTCAACAGTCAGGTCTGTGCTGTGGTGAGGTGGGATTCGCCGAGCTCAACAGTCAGGTCTCTGCTGTGGTGAGGTGGATTCCCTGAACACAACAATCAGGTCTCTGCTGTGGTGAGGTGGATTCCCTGAACACAACAGTTAGGTCTCTGCTGTGGTGAGGTGGGTTCCCTGAACAGAACAGTCAGGTCTCTGCTGTGGTGAGGTGGGATTCGCCGAACACAACAGTCAGGTCTCTGCTTTGGTGAGGTGGGATTCGCTGAGCTCAACAGTCAGGTCTCTGCTGTGGTGAGGTGGGATTCGCCGAGCTCAACAGTCAGGTCTCTGCTGTGGTGAGGTGGGATTCGCCGAACACAACAGTCAGGTCTCTGCTGTGGTGAGGTGGGATTCGCCGAGCTCAACAGTCAGGTCTCTGCTGTGGTGAGGTGGGATTCCCCGAGCTCAACAGTCAGGTCTCTGCTGTGGTGAGGTGGGATTCGCCGAACACAACAGTCAGGTCTCTGCTGTGGTGAGGTGGCAATCGCCGAGCTCAACAGTCAGGTTTATGCTGTGGTGAGGTGGGATTCGCCGAACACCACAGTCAGGTCTCTGCTGTGGTGAGGTGGGATTTGCCGAACACAACAGTCAGGTCTCTGCTGTGGTGAGGTGGGTTCCCTGAACACAAAAGTCAGGTCTCTGCTGTGGTTAGGTGGGTTCCCTGAACACAACAGTCAGGTCTATGCTGTGGTGAGGTGAGTTCCCTGAATACAACAGTCAGGTCTCTGCTGTGGTGAGGTGGATTCCCTGAACACAACAGTCAGGTCTCTGCTGTGGTGAGGTAGGTTCCCTGAACACAACAGTCAGGTCTCTGCTGTGGTGAGGTAGGTTCCCTGAACACAACAGTCAAGTCTCTGCTGTGGTGAGGTGGGTTCCCTGAACACAACAGTCAGGTCTCTGCTGTGGTGAGGTGGGTTCCCTGAACACAACAGTCAGGTCTCTGCTGTGGTGAGGTGGGATTCGCCGAACACAACAGTCAGGTCTCTGCTGTGGTGAGGTGGGATTCGCCGAGCTCAACAGTCAGGTCTCTGCTGTGGTGAGGTGGGATTCGCCGAGCTCAACAGTCAGGTTTATGCTGTGGTGAGGTGGGATTCGCCGAACACCACAGTCAGGTCTCTGCTGTGGTGAGGTGGGATTCGCCGAACACAACAGTCAGGTCTCTGCTGTGGTGAGGTGGGATTCGCCGAGCTCAACAGTCAGGTCTCTGCTGTGGTGAGGTGGGATTCGCCAAACTCAACAGTCAGGTCTCTGCTGTGGTAAGGTGGGATTCGCCGAGCTCAACAGTCAGGTCTCTGCTGTGGTGAGGTGGGATTCGCCGAACTCAACAGTCAGGTCTCTGCTGTGGTGAGGTGGGTTCCCTAAACACAACAGTCAGGTCTCTGCTGTGGTGAGGTGGGTTCCCTGAACACAACAGTCAGGTCTCTGCTGTGGTGAGGTGGGATTCGCCGAACACAACAGTCAGGTCTCTGCTGTGGTGAGGTGGGATTCGCCGAAATCAACAGTCAGGTCTCTGCTGTGGTGAGGTGGGAGTCGCCGAGCTCAACAGTCAGGTCTCTGCTGTGGTGAGGTGGGATTCGCCGAGCTCAACAGTCATGTCTCTGCTGTGGTGAGGTGGAATTCGCCGAACACAACAGTCAGGTCTCTGCTGTGGTTAGGTGGGATTCGCCGAGCTCAACAGTCAGGTCTGTGCTGTGGTGAGGTGGGATTCGCCGAACACAACAGTCAGGTCTCTGCTGTGGTGAGGTGGGATTCGCCGAACACAACAGTCAGGTCTCTGCTTTGGTGAGGTGGGATTCGCCGAACTCAACAGTCAGGTCTCTGCTGTGGTGAGGTGGGTTCCCTGAACACAAAAGTCAGGTCTCTGCTGTGGTGAGGTGGGTTCCCTGAACACAACAGTCAGGTCTATGCTGTGGTGAGGTGAGTTCCCTGAATACAACAGTCAGGTCTCTGCTGTGGTGAGGTGGATTCCCTGAACACAACAGTCAGGTCTCTGCTGTGGTGAGGTAGGTTCCCTGAACACAACAGTCAGGTCTCTGCTGTGGTGAGGTAGGTTCCCTGAACACAACAGTCAGGTCTCTGCTGTGGTGAGGTGGGTTCCCTGAACACAACAGTCAGGTCTCTGCTGTGGTGAGGTGGGTTCCCTGAACACAACAGTCAGGTCTCTGCTGTGGTTAGGTGGGATTCACCGAACACAACAGTCAGGTCTATGCTGTGGTGAGGTGAGTTCCCTGAATACAACAGTCAGGTCTCTGCTGTGGTGAGGTGGATTCCCTGAACACAACAGTCAGGTCTCTGCTGTGGTGAGGTAGGTTCCCTGAACACAACAGTCAGGTCTCTGCTGTGGTGAGGTGAGATTCGCCGAGCTCAACAGTCAGGTCTCTGCTGTGGTGAGGTGGGATTCGCCGAACACAACAGTCAGGTCTCTGCTGTGGTGAGGTGAGATTCGCCGAGCTCAACAGTCAGGTCTCTGCTGTGGTGAGGTGGGATTCGCCGAACACAACAGTCAGGTCTCTGCTGTGGTGAGGTGGGATTCGCCGAGCTCAACAGTCAGGTCTCTGCTGTGGTGAGGTGGGATTCGCCGAACACAACAGTCAGGTCTCTGCTGTGGTGAGGTGGCAATCGCCGAGCTGAACAGTCAGGTTTATGCAGTGGTGAGGTGGGATTCGCCGAACACCACAGTCAGGTCTCTGCTGTGGTGAGGTGGGATTTGCCGAACACAACAGTCAGGTCTCTGCTGTGGTGAGGTGGGATTCGCCGAGCTCAACAGTCAGGTCTCTGCTGTGGTGAGGTGGGATTCGCCAAACTCAACAGTCAGGTCTCTGCTGGGGTGAGGTGGGATTCGCCGAGCTCAACAGTCAGGTCTCTGCTGTGGTGAGGTGGGATTCGCCGAGCTCAACAGTCAGGTCTCTGCTGTGGTGAGGTGGGATTCGCCGAACTCAACAGTCAGGTCTCTGCTGTGGTGAGGTGGATTCCCTTAACACAACAGTCAGGTCTCTGCTGTGGTGAGGTAGGTTCCCTGAACACAACGGTCAGGTCTCTGCTGTGGTGAGGTGGGATTTGCCGAACACAACAGTCAGGTCTTTGCTGTGGTGAGGTGGGATTCGCCGAGCTCAACAGTCAGGTCTGTGCTGTGGTGAGGTGGGATTCGCCGAACACAACAGTCAGGTCTCTGCTGTGGTGAGGTGGGATTCGCCGAACACAACAGTCAGGTCTCTGCTTTGGTGAGGTGGAATTCGCCGAGCTCAACAGTCAGGTCTCTGCTGTGGTGAGGTGGGATTCGCCGAGCTCAACAGTCAGGTCTCTGCTGTGGTGAGGTGGGATTCGCCGAACACAACAGTCAGGTCTCTGCTGTGGTGAGGTGGGATTCGCCGAGCTCAACAGTCAGGTCTCTGCTGTGGTGAGGTGGGATTCGCCGAACACAACAGTCAGGTCTCTGCTGTGGTTAGGTGGGATTCGCCGAGCTCAACAGTCAGGTCTGTGCTGTGGTGAGGTGGGATTCGCCGAACACAACAGTCAGGTCTCTGCTGTGGTGAGGTGGGATTCGCCGAACACAACAGTCAGGTCTCTGCTTTGGTGAGGTGGGATTCGCCGAGCTCAACAGTCAGGTCTCTGCTGGGGTGAGGTGGGATTCGCTGAGCTCAACAGTCAGGTCTCTGCTGTGGTGAGGTGGGATTCGCCGAACACAACAGTCAGGTCTCTGCTGTGGTGAGGTGGGATTCGCCGAACTCAACAGTCAGGTCTCTGCTGTGGTGAGGTGGGATTCGCCGAACACAACAGTCAGGTCTCTGCTGTGGTGAGGTGAGATTCGCCGAGCTCAACAGTCAGGTCTCTGCTGTGGTGAGGTGGGATTCGCCGAACACAACAGTCAGGTCTCTGCTGTGGTGAGGTGGGATTCGCCGAGCTCAACAGTCAGGTCTCTGCTGTGGTGAGGTGGGATTCGCCAAACACAACAGTCAGGTCTCTGCTGTGGTGAGGTGGCAATCGCCGAGCTGAACAGTCAGGTTTATGCTGTGGTGAGGTGGGATTCGCCGAACACCACAGTCAGGTCTCTGCTGTGGTGAGGTGGGATTTGCCGAACACAACAGTCAGGTCTCTGCTGTGGTGAGGTGGGATTCGCCGAGCTCAACAGTCAGGTCTCTGCTGTGGTGAGGTGGGATTCGCCAAACTCAACAGTCAGGTCTCTGCTGGGGTGAGGTGGGATTCGCCGAGCTCAACAGTCAGGTCTCTGCTGTGGTGAGGTGGGATTCGCCGAGCTCAACAGTCAGGTCTCTGCTGTGGTGAGGTGGGATTCGCCGAACTCAACAGTCAGGTCTCTGCTGTGGTGAGGTGGATTCCCTGAACACAACAGTCAGGTCTCTGCTGTGGTGAGGTAGGTTCCCTGAACACAACAGTCAGGTCTCTGCTGTGGTGAGGTGGGATTTGCCGAACACAACAGTCAGGTCTCTGCTGTGGTGAGGTGGGATTCGCCATACAACAGTCAGGTCTCTGCTGGGGTGAGGTGGGATTCGCTGAACACAACAGTCAGGTCTCTGCTGTGGTTAGGTGGGATTCGCCGAACACAACAGTCAGGTCTCTGCTGTGGTGAGGTGGGATTTGCCGAACACAACAGTCAGGTCTCTGCTGTGGTGAGGTGGGATTCGCCGAGCTCAACAGTCAGGTCTCTGCTGTGGTGAGGTGGGATTCGCCTAGCTCAACAGTCAGGTCTCTGCTGTGGTGAGGTGGGATTCGCCGAACACAACAGTCAGGTCTCTGCTGTGGTGAGGTGGGATTCGCCGAGCTCAACAGTCAAGTCTCTGCTGTGGTGAGGTGGGATTCGCCGAACACAACAGTCAGGTCTCTGCTGTGGTGAGGTGGGATTCGCCGAACACAACAGTCAGGTCTCTGCTTTGGTGAGGTGGGATTCGCCGAGCTCAACAGTCAGGTCTCTGCTGGGGTGAGGAGGTATTCGCTGAGCTCAACAGTCAGGTCTCTGCTGTGGTGAGGTGGGATTCGCCGAACACAACAGTCAGGTCTCTGCTGTGGTGAGGTGGGATTCGCCGAACTCAACAGTCAGGTCTCTGCTGTGGTGAGGTGGGATTCGCCGAACACAACAGTCAGGTCTCTGCTGTGGTGAGGTGAGATTCGCCGAGCTCAACAGTCAGGTCTCTGCTGTGGTGAGGTGGGATTCGCCCAACACAACAGTCAGGTCTCTGCTGTGGTGAGGTGGGATTCGCCGAGCTCAACAGTCAGGTCTCTGCTGTGGTGAGGTGGGATTCGCCGAACACAACAGTCAGGTCTCTGCTGTGGTGAGGTGGCAATCGCCGAGCTCAACAGTCAGGTTTATGCTGTGGTGAGGTGGGATTCGCCGAACACCACAGTCAGGTCTCTGCTGTGGTGAGGTGGGATTTGCCGAACACAACAGTCAGGTCTCTGCTGTGGTGAGGTGGGATTCGCCGAGCTCAACAGTCAGGTCTCTGCTGTGGTGAGGTGGGATTCGCCAAACTCAACAGTCAGGTCTCTGCTGGGGCGAGGTGGGATTCGCCGAGCTCAACAGTCAGGTCTCTGCTGTGGTGAGGTGGATTCCCTGAACACAACAGTTAGGTCTCTGCTGTGGTGAGGTACGTTCCCTGAACACAACAGTCAGGTCTCTGCTGTGGTGAGGTGGGATTTGCCGAACACAACAGTCAGGTCTCTGCTGTGGTGAGGTGGGATTCGCCGAGCTCAACAGTCAGGTCTGTGCTGTGGTGAGGTGGGATTCGCCGAGCTCAACAGTCAGGTCTCTGCTGTGGTGAGGTGGATTCCCTGAACACAACAATCAGGTCTCTGCTGTGGTGAGGTGGATTCCCTGAACACAACAGTTAGGTCTCTGCTGTGGTGAGGTGGGTTCCCTGAACAGAACAGTCAGGTCTCTGCTGTGGTGAGGTGGGATTCGCCGAACACAACAGTCAGGTCTCTGCTTTGGTGAGGTGGGATTCGCTGAGCTCAACAGTCAGGTCTCTGCTGTGGTGAGGTGGGATTCGCCGAGCTCAACAGTCAGGTCTCTGCTGTGGTGAGGTGGGATTCGCCGAACACAACAGTCAGGTCTCTGCTGTGGTGAGGTGGGATTCGCCGAGCTCAACAGTCAGGTCTCTGCTGTGGTGAGGTGGGATTCGCCGAGCTCAACAGTCAGGTCTCTGCTGTGGTGAGGTGGGATTCGCCGAACACAACAGTCAGGTCTCTGCTGTGGTGAGGTGGCAATCGCCGAGCTCAACAGTCAGGTTTATGCTGTGGTGAGGTGGGATTCGCCGAACACCACAGTCAGGTCTCTGCTGTGGTGAGGTGGGATTTGCCGAACACAACAGTCAGGTCTCTGCTGTGGTGAGGTGGGTTCCCTGAACACAAAAGTCAGGTCTCTGCTGTGGTTAGGTGGGTTCCCTGAACACAACAGTCAGGTCTATGCTGTGGTGAGGTGAGTTCCCTGAATACAACAGTCAGGTCTCTGCTGTGGTGAGGTGGATTCCCTGAACACAACAGTCAGGTCTCTGCTGTGGTGAGGTAGGTTCCCTGAACACAACAGTCAGGTCTCTGCTGTGGTGAGGTAGGTTCCCTGAACACAACAGTCAAGTCTCTGCTGTGGTGAGGTGGGTTCCCTGAACACAACAGTCAGGTCTCTGCTGTGGTGAGGTGGGTTCCCTGAACACAACAGTCAGGTCTCTGCTGTGGTGAGGTGGGATTCGCCGAACACAACAGTCAGGTCTCTGCTGTGGTGAGGTGGGATTCGCCGAGCTCAACAGTCAGGTCTCTGCTGTGGTGAGGTGGGATTCGCCGAGCTCAACAGTCAGGTTTATGCTGTGGTGAGGTGGGATTCGCCGAACACCACAGTCAGGTCTCTGCTGTGGTGAGGTGGGATTCGCCGAACACAACAGTCAGGTCTCTGCTGTGGTGAGGTGGGATTCGCCGAGCTCAACAGTCAGGTCTCTGCTGTGGTGAGGTGGGATTCGCCAAACTCAACAGTCAGGTCTCTGCTGTGGTAAGGTGGGATTCGCCGAGCTCAACAGTCAGGTCTCTGCTGTGGTGAGGTGGGATTCGCCGAACTCAACAGTCAGGTCTCTGCTGTGGTGAGGTGGGTTCCCTAAACACAACAGTCAGGTCTCTGCTGTGGTGAGGTGGGTTCCCTGAACACAACAGTCAGGTCTCTGCTGTGGTGAGGTGGGATTCGCCGAACACAACAGTCAGGTCTCTGCTGTGGTGAGGTGGGATTCGCCGAAATCAACAGTCAGGTCTCTGCTGTGGTGAGGTGGGAGTCGCCGAGCTCAACAGTCAGGTCTCTGCTGTGGTGAGGTGGGATTCGCCGAGCTCAACAGTCATGTCTCTGCTGTGGTGAGGTGGAATTCGCCGAACACAACAGTCAGGTCTCTGCTGTGGTTAGGTGGGATTCGCCGAGCTCAACAGTCAGGTCTGTGCTGTGGTGAGGTGGGATTCGCCGAACACAACAGTCAGGTCTCTGCTGTGGTGAGGTGGGATTCGCCGAACACAACAGTCAGGTCTCTGCTTTGGTGAGGTGGGATTCGCCGAACTCAACAGTCAGGTCTCTGCTGTGGTGAGGTGGGTTCCCTGAACACAAAAGTCAGGTCTCTGCTGTGGTGAGGTGGGTTCCCTGAACACAACAGTCAGGTCTATGCTGTGGTGAGGTGAGTTCCCTGAATACAACAGTCAGGTCTCTGCTGTGGTGAGGTGGATTCCCTGAACACAACAGTCAGGTCTCTGCTGTGGTGAGGTAGGTTCCCTGAACACAACAGTCAGGTCTCTGCTGTGGTGAGGTAGGTTCCCTGAACACAACAGTCAGGTCTCTGCTGTGGTGAGGTGGGTTCCCTGAACACAACAGTCAGGTCTCTGCTGTGGTGAGGTGGGTTCCCTGAACACAACAGTCAGGTCTCTGCTGTGGTTAGGTGGGATTCACCGAACACAACAGTCAGGTCTATGCTGTGGTGAGGTGAGTTCCCTGAATACAACAGTCAGGTCTCTGCTGTGGTGAGGTGGATTCCCTGAACACAACAGTCAGGTCTCTGCTGTGGTGAGGTAGGTTCCCTGAACACAACAGTCAGGTCTCTGCTGTGGTGAGGTGAGATTCGCCGAGCTCAACAGTCAGGTCTCTGCTGTGGTGAGGTGGGATTCGCCGAACACAACAGTCAGGTCTCTGCTGTGGTGAGGTGAGATTCGCCGAGCTCAACAGTCAGGTCTCTGCTGTGGTGAGGTGGGATTCGCCGAACACAACAGTCAGGTCTCTGCTGTGGTGAGGTGGGATTCGCCGAGCTCAACAGTCAGGTCTCTGCTGTGGTGAGGTGGGATTCGCCGAACACAACAGTCAGGTCTCTGCTGTGGTGAGGTGGCAATCGCCGAGCTGAACAGTCAGGTTTATGCAGTGGTGAGGTGGGATTCGCCGAACACCACAGTCAGGTCTCTGCTGTGGTGAGGTGGGATTTGCCGAACACAACAGTCAGGTCTCTGCTGTGGTGAGGTGGGATTCGCCGAGCTCAACAGTCAGGTCTCTGCTGTGGTGAGGTGGGATTCGCCAAACTCAACAGTCAGGTCTCTGCTGGGGTGAGGTGGGATTCGCCGAGCTCAACAGTCAGGTCTCTGCTGTGGTGAGGTGGGATTCGCCGAGCTCAACAGTCAGGTCTCTGCTGTGGTGAGGTGGGATTCGCCGAACTCAACAGTCAGGTCTCTGCTGTGGTGAGGTGGATTCCCTTAACACAACAGTCAGGTCTCTGCTGTGGTGAGGTAGGTTCCCTGAACACAACGGTCAGGTCTCTGCTGTGGTGAGGTGGGATTTGCCGAACACAACAGTCAGGTCTTTGCTGTGGTGAGGTGGGATTCGCCGAGCTCAACAGTCAGGTCTGTGCTGTGGTGAGGTGGGATTCGCCGAACACAACAGTCAGGTCTCTGCTGTGGTGAGGTGGGATTCGCCGAACACAACAGTCAGGTCTCTGCTTTGGTGAGGTGGAATTCGCCGAGCTCAACAGTCAGGTCTCTGCTGTGGTGAGGTGGGATTCGCCGAGCTCAACAGTCAGGTCTCTGCTGTGGTGAGGTGGGATTCGCCGAACACAACAGTCAGGTCTCTGCTGTGGTGAGGTGGGATTCGCCGAGCTCAACAGTCAGGTCTCTGCTGTGGTGAGGTGGGATTCGCCGAACACAACAGTCAGGTCTCTGCTGTGGTTAGGTGGGATTCGCCGAGCTCAACAGTCAGGTCTGTGCTGTGGTGAGGTGGGATTCGCCGAACACAACAGTCAGGTCTCTGCTGTGGTGAGGTGGGATTCGCCGAACACAACAGTCAGGTCTCTGCTTTGGTGAGGTGGGATTCGCCGAGCTCAACAGTCAGGTCTCTGCTGGGGTGAGGTGGGATTCGCTGAGCTCAACAGTCAGGTCTCTGCTGTGGTGAGGTGGGATTCGCCGAACACAACAGTCAGGTCTCTGCTGTGGTGAGGTGGGATTCGCCGAACTCAACAGTCAGGTCTCTGCTGTGGTGAGGTGGGATTCGCCGAACACAACAGTCAGGTCTCTGCTGTGGTGAGGTGAGATTCGCCGAGCTCAACAGTCAGGTCTCTGCTGTGGTGAGGTGGGATTCGCCGAACACAACAGTCAGGTCTCTGCTGTGGTGAGGTGGGATTCGCCGAGCTCAACAGTCAGGTCTCTGCTGTGGTGAGGTGGGATTCGCCAAACACAACAGTCAGGTCTCTGCTGTGGTGAGGTGGCAATCGCCGAGCTGAACAGTCAGGTTTATGCTGTGGTGAGGTGGGATTCGCCGAACACCACAGTCAGGTCTCTGCTGTGGTGAGGTGGGATTTGCCGAACACAACAGTCAGGTCTCTGCTGTGGTGAGGTGGGATTCGCCGAGCTCAACAGTCAGGTCTCTGCTGTGGTGAGGTGGGATTCGCCAAACTCAACAGTCAGGTCTCTGCTGGGGTGAGGTGGGATTCGCCGAGCTCAACAGTCAGGTCTCTGCTGTGGTGAGGTGGGATTCGCCGAGCTCAACAGTCAGGTCTCTGCTGTGGTGAGGTGGGATTCGCCGAACTCAACAGTCAGGTCTCTGCTGTGGTGAGGTGGATTCCCTGAACACAACAGTCAGGTCTCTGCTGTGGTGAGGTAGGTTCCCTGAACACAACAGTCAGGTCTCTGCTGTGGTGAGGTGGGATTTGCCGAACACAACAGTCAGGTCTCTGCTGTGGTGAGGTGGGATTCGCCGAGCTCAACAGTCAGGTCTGTGCTGTGGTGAGGTGGGATTCGCCGAACACAACAGTCAGGTCTCTGCTGTGGTGAGGTGGGATTCGCCGAACACAACAGTCAGGTCTCTGCTTTGGTGAGGTGGGATTCGCCGAACACAACAGTCAGGTCTCTGCTGTGGTGAGGTGGGATTCGCCGAGCTCAACAGTCAGGTCTCTGCTATGGTGAGGCGGGATTCGCCGAGCTCAACAGTCATGTCTCTGCTGTGGTGAGGTGGGATTCGCCGAACACAACAGTCAGGTCTCTGCTGTGGTGAGGTGGGATTCGCCGAGCTCAACAGTCAGGTCTGTGCTGTGGTGAGGTGGGATTCGCCGAACACAACAGTCAGGTCTCTGCTGTGGTGAGGTGGGATTCGCCGAACACAACAGTCAGGTCTCTGCTTTGGTGAGGTGGGATTCGCCGAGCTCAACAGTCAGGTCTCTGCTGGGGTGAGGTGGGATTCGCCGAACACAACAGTCAGGTCTCTGCTGTGGTGAGGTGGGATTCGCCGAACTCAACAGTCAGGTCTCTGCTGTGGTGAGGTGGGATTCGCCGAACACAACAGTCAGGTCTCTGCTGTGGTGAGGTGAGATTCGCCGAGCTCAACAGTCAGGTCTCTGCTGTGGTGAGGTGGGATTCGCCGAACACAACAGTCAGGTCTCTGCTGTGGTAAGGTGGGATTCGTCGAGCTCAACAGTCAGGTCTCTGCTGTGGTGAGGTGGGATTCGCCGAACACAACAGTCAGGTCTCTGCTGTGGTGAGGTGGCAATCGCCGAGCTGAACAGTCAGGTTTATGCTGTGGTGAGGTGGGATTCGCCGAACACCACAGTCAGGTCTCTGCTGTGGTGAGGTGGCATTTGCCGAACACAACAGTCAGGTCTCTGCTGTGGTGAGGTGGGATTCGCCGAGCTCAACAGTCAGGTCTCTGCTGTGGTGAGGTGGGATTCGCCAAACACAACAGTCAGGTCTCTGCTTTGGTGAGGTGGGATTCGCCGAGCTCAACAGTCAGGTCTCTGCTGGGGTGAGGTGGGATTCGCCGAACACAACAGTCAGGTCTCTGCTGTGGTGAGGTGGGATTCGCCGAACTCAACAGTCAGGTCTCTGCTGTGGTGAGGTGGGATTCGCCGAACACAACAGTCAGCTCTCTGCTGTGGTGAGGTGAGATTCGCCGAGCTCAACAGTCAGGTCTCTGCTGTGGTGAGGTGGGATTCGCCGAACACAACAGTCAGGTCTCTGCTGTGGTAAGGTGGGATTCGTCGAGCTCAACAGTCAGGTCTCTGCTGTGGTGAGGTGGGATTCGCCGAACACAACAGTCAGGTCTCTGCTGTGGTGAGGTGGCAATCGCCGAGCTGAACAGTCAGGTTTATGCTGTGGTGAGGTGGGATTCGCCGAACACCACAGTCAGGTCTCTGCTGTGGTGAGGTGGCATTTGCCGAACACAACAGTCAGGTCTCTGCTGTGGTGAGGTGGGATTCGCCGAGCTCAACAGTCAGGTCTCTGCTGTGGTGAGGTGGGATTCGCCAAACTCAACAGTCAGGTCTCTGCTGGGGTGAGGTGGGATTCGCCGAGCTCAACAGTCAGGTCTCTGCTGTGGTGAGGTGGGATTCGCCGAGCTCAACAGTCAGGTCTCTGCTGTGGTGAGGTGGGATTCGCCGAACTCAACAGTCAGGTCTCTGCTGTGGTGAGGTGGATTCCCTGAACACAACAGTCAGGTCTCTGCTGTGGTGAGGTAGGTTCCCTGAACACAACAGTCAGGTCTCTGCTGTGGTGAGGTGGGATTTGCCGAACAGAACAGTCAGGTCTCTGCTGTGGTGAGGTGGGATTCGCCGAGCTCAACAGTCAGGTCTGTGCTGTGGTGAGGTGGGATTCGCCGAACACAACAGTCAGGTCTCTGCTGTGGTGAGGTGGGATTCGCCGAACACAACAGTCAGGTCTCTGCTTTGGTGAGGTGGGATTCGCCGAGCTCAACAGTCAGGTCTCTGCTGTGGTGAGGTGGGATTCGCCGAGCTCAACAGTCAGGTCTCTGCTGTGGTGAGGTGGGATTCGCCGAACACAACAGTCAGGTCTCTGCTGTGGTGAGGTGGGATTCGCCGAGCTCAACAGTCAAGTCTCTGCTGTGGTGAGGTGGGATTCGCCGAACTCAACAGTCAGGTCTCTGCTGTGGTGAGGTGGGTTCCCTGAACACAAAAGTCAGGTCTCTGCTGTGGTGAGGTGGGTTCCCTGAACACAACAGTCAGGTCTCTGCTGTGGTGAGGTGGATTCCCTGAACACAACAGTCAGGTCTCTGCTGTGGTGAGGTAGGTTCCCTGAACACAACAGTCAGGTCTCTGCTGTGGTGAGGTAGGTTCCCTGAACACAACAGTCAGGTCTCTGCTGTGGTGAGGTGGGTTCCCTGAACACAACAGTCAGGTCTCTTCTGTGGTGAGGTGGGTTCCCTGAACACAACAGTCAGGTCTCTGCTGTGGTTAGGTGGGATTCGCCGAACACAACAGTCAGGTCTCTGCTGTGGTGAGGTGGGATTCGCCGAACACAACAGTCAGGTCTCTGCTGTGGTGAGGTGGGATTCGCTGAGCTCAACAGTCAGGTCTCTGCTGTGGTGAGGTGGGATTCGCCGAACACAACAGTCAGGTCTCTGCTGTGGTGAGGTGAGATTCGCCGAGCTCAACAGTCAGGTCTCTGCTGTGGTGAGGTGGGATTCGCCGAACACAACAGTCAGGTCTCTGCTGTGGTGAGGTGAGATTCGCCGAGCTCAACAGTCAGGTCTCTGCTGTGGTGAGGTGGGATTCGCCGAACACAACAGTCAGGTCTCTGCTGTGGTGAGGTGGGATTCGCCGAGCTCAACAGTCAGGTCTCTGCTGTGGTGAGGTGGGATTCGCCGAACACAACAGTCAGGTCTCTGCTGTGGTGAGGTGGCAATCGCCGAGCTGAACAGTCAGGTTTATGCAGTGGTGAGGTGGGATTCGTCGAACACCACAGTCAGGTCTCTGCTGTGGTGAGGTGGGATTTGCCGAACACAACAGTCAGGTCTCTGCTGTGGTGAGGTGGGATTCGCCGAGCTCAACAGTCAGGTCTCTGCTGTGGTGAGGTGGGATTCGCCAAACTCAACAGTCAGGTCTCTGCTGGGGTGAGGTGGGATTCGCCGAGCTCAACAGTCAGGTCTCTGCTGTGGTGAGGTGGGATTCGCCGAGCTCAACAGTCAGGTCTCTGCTGTGGTGAGGTGGGATTCGCCAAACTCAACAGTCAGGTCTCTGCTGTGGTGAGGTGGATTCCCTTAACACAACAGTCAGGTCTCTGCTGTGGTGAGGTAGGTTCCCTGAACACAACAGTCAGGTCTCTGCTGTGGTGAGGTGGGATTTGCCGAACACAACAGTCAGGTCTTTGCTGTGGTGAGGTGGGATTCGCCGAGCTCAACAGTCAGGTCTGTGCTTTGGTGAGGTGGGATTCGCCGAACACAACAGTCAGGTCTCTGCTGTGGTGAGGTGGGATTCGCCGAACACAACAGTCAGGTCTCTGCTTTGGTGAGGTGGGATTCGCCGAGCTCAACAGTCAGGTCTCTGCTGTGGTGAGGTGGGATTCGCCGAGCTCAACAATCAGGTCTCTGCTGTGGTGAGGTGGGATTCGCCGAACACAACAGTCAGGTCTCTGCTGTGGTGAGGTGGGATTCGCCGAGCTAAACAGTCAGGTCTCTGCTGTGGTGAGGTGGGATTCGCCGAACTCAACAGTCAGGTCTCTGCTGTGGTGAGGTGGGTTCCCTGAACACAAAAGTCAGGTCTCTGCTGTGGTGAGGTGGGTTCCCTGAACACAACAGTCAGGTCTATGCTGTGGTGAGGTGAGTTCCCTGAATACAACAGTCAGGTCTCTGCTGTGGTGAGGTAGGTTCCCTGAACACAACAGTCAGGTCTCTGCTGTGGTGAGGTAGGTTCCCTGAACACAACAGTCAGGTCTCTGCTGTGGTGAGGTGGGTTCCCTGAACACAACAGTCAGGTCTCTGCTGTGGTGAGGTGGGTTCCCTGAACACAACAGTCAGGTCTCTGCTGTGGTTAGGTGGGATTCACCGAACACAACAGTCAGGTCTATGCTGTGGTGAGGTGAGTTCCCTGAATACAACAGTCAGGTCTCTGCTGTGGTGAGGTGGATTCCCTGAACACAACAGTCAGGTCTCTGCTGTGGTGAGGTAGGTTCCCTGAACACAACAGTCAGGTCTCTGCTGTGGTGAGGTGAGATTCGCCGAGCTCAACAGTCAGGTCTCTGCTGTGGTGAGGTGGGATTCGCCGAACACAACAGTCAGGTCTCTGCTGTGGTGAGGTGAGATTCGCCGAGCTCAACAGTCAGGTCTCTGCTGTGGTGAGGTGTGATTCGCCGAACACAACAGTCAGGTCTCTGCTGTGGTGAGGTGGGATTCGCCGAGCTCAACAGTCAGGTCTCTGCTGTGGTGAGGTGGGATTCGCCGAACACAACAGTCAGGTCTCTGCTGTGGTGAGGTGGCAATCGCCGAGCTGAACAGTCAGGTTTATGCAGTGGTGAGGTGGGATTCGCCGAACACCACAGTCAGGTCTCTGCTGTGGTGAGGTGGGATTTGCCGAACACAACAGTCAGGTCTCTGCTGTGGTGAGGTGGGATTCGCCGAGCTCAACAGTCAGGTCTCTGCTGTGGTGAGGTGGGATTCGCCAAACTCAACAGTCAGGTCTCTGCTGGGGTGAGGTGGGATTCGCCGAGCTCAACAGTCAGGTCTCTGCTGTGGTGAGGTGGGATTCGCCGAGCTCAACAGTCAGGTCTCTGCTGTGGTGAGGTGGGATTCGCCGAACTCAACAGTCAGGTCTCTGCTGTGGTGAGGTGGATTCCCTTAACACAACAGTCAGGTCTCTGCTGTGGTGAGGTAGGTTCCCTGAACACAACAGTCAGGTCTCTGCTGTGGTGAGGTGGGATTCGCCGAGCTCAACAGTCAGGTCTCTGCTGTGGTGAGGTGGGATTCGCCGAGCTCAACAGTCAGGTCTCTGCTGTGGTGAGGTGGGATTCGCCGAACACAACAGTCAGGTCTCTGCTGTGGTGAGGTGGGATTCGCCGAGCTCAACAGTCAGGTCTCTGCTGTGGTGAGGTGGGATTCGCCGAACTCAACAGTCAGGTCTCTGCTGTGGTGAGGTGGGTTCCCTGAACACAAAAGTCAGGTCTCTGCTGTGGTGAGGTGGGTTCCCTGAACACAACAGTCAGGTCTATGCTGTGGTGAGGTGAGTTCCCTGAATACAACAGTCAGGTCTCTGCTGTGGTGAGGTGGATTCCCTGAACACAACAGTCAGGTCTCTGCTGTGGTGAGGTAGGTTCCCTGAACACAACAGTCAGGTCTCTGCTGTGGTGAGGTAGGTTCCCTGAACACAACAGTCAGGTCTCTGCTGTGGTGAGGTGGGTTCCCTGAACACAACAGTCAGGTCTCTGCTGTGGTGAGGTGGGTTCCCTGAACACAACAGTCAGGTCTCTGCTGTGGTTAGGTGGGATTCACCGAACACAACAGTCAGGTCTCTGCTGTGGTGAGGTGGGATTCGCCGAGCTCAACAGTCAGGTCTCTGCTGTGGTGAGGTGGGATTCACCGAACTCAACAGTCAGGTCTCTGCTGTGGTGAGGTGGATTCCCTGAACACAACAGTCAGGTCTCTGCTGTGGTGAGGTAGGTTCCCTGAACACAACAGTCAGGTCTCTGCTGTGGTGAGGTAGGTTCCCTGAACACAACAGTCAGGTCTCTGCTGTGGTGAGGTGGGTTCCCTGAACACAACAGTCAGGTCTCTGCTGTGGTGAGGTGGGTTCCCTGAACACAACAGTCAGGTCTCTGCTGTGGTTAGGTGGGATTCACCGAACACAACAGTCAGGTCTATGCTGTGGTGAGGTGAGTTCCCTGAATACAACAGTCAGGTCTCTGCTGTGGTGAGGTGGATTCCCTGAACACAACAGTCAGGTCTCTGCTGTGGTGAGGTAGGTTCCCTGAACACAACAGTCAGGTCTCTGCTGTGGTGAGGTGAGATTCGCCGAGCTCAACAGTCAGGTCTCTGCTGTGGTGAGGTGGGATTCGCCGAACACAACAGTCAGGTCTCTGCTGTGGTGAGGTGAGATTCGCCGAGCTCAACAGTCAGGTCTCTGCTGTGGTGAGGTGGGATTCGCCGAACACAACAGTCAGGTCTCTGCTGTGGTGAGGTGGGATTCGCCGAGCTCAACAGTCAGGTCTCTGCTGTGGTGAGGTGGGATTCGCCGAACACAACAGTCAGGTCTCTGCTGTGGTGAGGTGGGATTTGCCGAACACAACAGTCAGGTCTCTGCTGTGGTGAGGTGGGATTCGCCGAGCTCAACAGTCAGGTCTCTGCTGTGGTGAGGTGGGATTCGCCAAACTCAACAGTCAGGTCTCTGCTGGGGTGAGGTGGGATTCGCCGAGCTCAACAGTCAGGTCTCTGCTGTGGTGAGGTGGGATTCGCCGAGCTCAACAGTCAGGTCTCTGCTGTGGTGAGGTGGGATTCGCCGAACTCAACAGTCAGGTCTCTGCTGTGGTGAGGTGGATTCCCTTAACACAACAGTCAGGTCTCTGCTGTGGTGAGGTAGGTTCCCTGAACACAACAGTCAGGTCTCTGCTGTGGTGAGGTGGGATTTGCCGAACACAACAGTCAGGTCTTTTCTGTGGTGAGGTGGGATTCGCCGAGCTCAACAGTCAGGTCTGTGCTGTGGTGAGGTGGGATTCGCCGAACACAACAGTCAGGTCTCTGCTGTGGTGAGGTGGGATTCGCCGAACACAACAGTCAGGTCTCTGCTTTGGTGAGGTGGAATTCGCCGAGCTCAACAGTCAGGTCTCTGCTGTGGTGAGGTGGGATTCACCGAGCTCAACAGTCAGGTCTCTGCTGTGGTGAGGTGGGATTCGCCGAACACAACAGTCAGGTCTCTGCTGTGGTGAGGTGGGATTCGCCGAGCTCAACAGTCAGGTCTCTGCTGTGGTGAGGTGGGATTCGCCGAACACAACAGTCAGGTCTCTGCTGTGGTTAGGTGGGATTCGCCGAGCTCAACAGTCAGGTCTGTGCTGTGGTGAGGTGGGATTCGCCGAACACAACAGTCAGGTCTCTGCTGTGGTGAGGTGGGATTCGCCGAACACAACAGTCAGGTCTCTGCTTTGGTGAGGTGGGATTCGCCGAGCTCAACAGTCAGGTCTCTGCTGGGGTGAGGTGGGATTCGCTGAGCTCAACAGTCAGGTCTCTGCTGTGGTGAGGTGGGATTCGCCGAACACAACAGTCAGGTCTCTGCTGTGGTGAGGTGGGATTCGCCGAACTCAACAGTCAGGTCTCTGCTGTGGTGAGGTGGGATTCGCCGAACACAACAGTCAGGTCTCTGCTGTGGTGAGGTGAGATTCGCCGAGCTCAACAGTCAGGTCTCTGCTGTGGTGAGGTGGGATTCGCCGAACACAACAGTCAGGTCTCTGCTGTGGTGAGGTGGGATTCGCCGAGCTCAACAGTCAGGTCTCTGCTGTGGTGAGGTGGGATTCGCCAAACACAACAGTCAGGTCTCTGCTGTGGTGAGGTGGCAATCGCCGAGCTGAACAGTCAGGTTTATGCTGTGGTGAGGTGGGATTCGCCGAACACCACAGTCAGGTCTCTGCTGTGGTGAGGTGGGATTTGCCGAACACAACAGTCAGGTCTCTGCTGTGGTGAGGTGGGATTCGCCGAGCTCAACAGTCAGGTCTCTGCTGTGGTGAGGTGGGATTCGCCAAACTCAACAGTCAGGTCTCTGCTGGGGTGAGGTGGGATTCGCCGAGCTCAACAGTCAGGTCTCTGCTGTGGTGAGGTGGGATTCGCCGAGCTCAACAGTCAGGTCTCTGCTGTGGTGAGGTGGGATTCGCCGAACTCAACAGTCAGGTCTCTGCTGTGGTGAGGTGGATTCCCTGAACACAACAGTCAGGCCTCTGCTGTGGTGAGGTAGGTTCCCTGAACACAACAGTCAGGTCTCTGCTGTGGTGAGGTGGGATTTGCCGAACACAACAGTCAGGTCTCTGCTGTGGTGAGGTGGGATTCGCCGAGCTCAACAGTCAGGTCTGTGCTGTGGTGAGGTGGGATTCGCCGAACACAACAGTCAGGTCTCTGCTGTGGTGAGGTGGGATTCGCCGAACACAACAGTCAGGTCTCTGCTTTGGTGAGGTGGGATTCGCCGAACACAACAGTCAGGTCTCTGCTGTGGTGAGGTGGGATTCGCCGAGCTCAACAGTCAGGTCTCTGCTATGGTGAGGCGGGATTCGCCGAGCTCAACAGTCATGTCTCTGCTGTGGTGAGGTGGGATTCGCCGAACACAACAGTCAGGTCTCTGCTGTGGTGAGGTGGGATTCGCCGAGCTCAACAGTCAGGTCTGTGCTGTGGTGAGGTGGGATTCGCCGAACACAACAGTCAGGTCTCTGCTGTGGTGAGGTGGGATTCGCCGAACACAACAGTCAGGTCTCTGCTTTGGTGAGGTGGGATTCGCCGAGCTCAACAGTCAGATCTCTGCTGGGGTGAGGTGGGATTCGCCGAACACAACAGTCAGGTCTCTGCTGTGGTGAGGTGGGATTCGCCGAACTCAACAGTCAGGTCTCTGCTGTGGTGAGGTGGGATTCGCCGAACACAACAGTCAGGTCTCTGCTGTGGTGAGGTGAGATTCGCCAAGCTCAACAGTCAGGTCTCTGCTGTGGTGAGGTGGGATTCGCCGAACACAACAGTCAGGTCTCTGCTGTGGTAAGGTGGGATTCGTCGAGCTCAACAGTCAGGTCTCTGCTGTGGTGAGGTGGGATTCGCCGAACACAACAGTCAGGTCTCTGCTGTGGTGAGGTGGCAATCGCCGAGCTGAACAGTCAGGTTTATGCTGTGGTGAGGTGGGATTCGCCGAACACCACAGTCAGGTCTCTGCTGTGGTGAGGTGGCATTTGCCGAACACAACAGTCAGGTCTCTGCTGTGGTGAGGTGGGATTCGCCGAGCTCAACAGTCAGGTCTCTGCTGTGGTGAGGTGGGATTCGCCAAACTCAACAGTCAGGTCTCTGCTGGGGTGAGGTGGGATTCGCCGAGCTCAACAGTCAGGTCTCTGCTGTGGTGAGGTGGGATTCGCCGAGCTCAACAGTCAGGTCTCTGCTGTGGTGAGGTGGGATTCGCCGAACTCAACAGTCAGGTCTCTGCTGTGGTGAGGTGGATTCCCTGAACACAACAGTCAGGTCTCTGCTGTGGTGAGGTAGGTTCCCTGAACACAACAGTCAGGTCTCTGCTGTGGTGAGGTGGGATTTGCCGAACAGAACAGTCAGGTCTCTGCTGTGGTGAGGTGGGATTCGCCGAGCTCAACAGTCAGGTCTGTGCTGTGGTGAGGTGGGATTCGCCGAACACAACAGTCAGGTCTCTGCTGTGGTGAGGTGGGATTCGCCGAACACAACAGTCAGGTCTCTGCTTTGGTGAGGTGGGATTCGCCGAGCTCAACAGTCAGGTCTCTGCTGTAGTGAGGTGGGATTCGCCGAGCTCAACAGTCAGGTCTCTGCTGTGGTGAGGTGGGATTCGCCGAACACAACAGTCAGGTCTCTGCTGTGGTGAGGTGGGATTCGCCGAGCTCAACAGTCAAGTCTCTGCTGTGGTGAGGTGGGATTCGCCGAACTCAACAGTCAGGTCTCTGCTGTGGTGAGGTGGGTTCCCTGAACACAACAGTCAGGTCTCTGCTGTGGTGAGGTGGATTCCCTGAACACAACAGTCAGGTCTCTGCTGTGGTGAGGTAGGTTCCCTGAACACAACAGTCAGGTCTCTGCTGTGGTGAGGTAGGTTCCCTGAACACAACAGTCAGGTCTCTGCTGTGGTGAGGTGGGTTCCCTGAACACAACAGTCAGGTCTCTTCTGTGGTGAGGTGGGTTCCCTGAACACAACAGTCAGGTCTCTGCTGTGGTTAGGTGGGATTCGCCGAACACAACAGTCAGGTCTCTGCTGTGGTGAGGTGGGATTCGCCGAACACAACAGTCAGGTCTCTGCTGTGGTGAGGTGGGATTCGCCGAGCTCAACAGTCAGGTCTCTGCTGTGGTGAGGTGGGATTCGCCGAACACAACAGTCAGGTCTCTGCTGTGGTGAGGTGGATTCCCTGAACACAACAGTCAGGTCTCTGCTGTGGTGAGGTAGGTTCCCTGAACACAACAGTCAGGTCTCTGCTGTGGTGAGGTAGGTTCCCTGAACACAACAGTCAGGTCTCTGCTGTGGTGAGGTGGGTTCCCTGAACACAACAGTCAGGTCTCTGCTGTGGTGAGGTGGGTTCCCTGAACACAACAGTCAGGTCTCTGCTGTGGTTAGGTGGGATTCACCGAACACAACAGTCAGGTCTCTGCTGTGGTGAGGTGGGATTCGCCGAGCTCAACAGTCAGGTCTCTGCTGTGGTGAGGTGGGATTCACCGAACTCAACAGTCAGGTCTCTGCTGTGGTGAGGTGGATTCCCTGAACACAACAGTCAGGTCTCTGCTGTGGTGAGGTAGGTTCCCTGAACACAACAGTCAGGTCTCTGCTGTGGTGAGGTAGGTTCCCTGAACACAACAGTCAGGTCTCTGCTGTGGTGAGGTGGGTTCCCTGAACACAACAGTCAGGTCTCTGCTGTGGTGAGGTGGGTTCCCTGAACACAACAGTCAGGTCTCTGCTGTGGTTAGGTGGGATTCACCAAATACAACAGTCAGGTCTATGCTGTGGTGAGGTGAGTTCCCTGAATACAACAGTCAGGTCTCTGCTGTGGTGAGGTGGATTCCCTGAACACAACAGTCAGGTCTCTGCTGTGGTGAGGTAGGTTCCCTGAACACAACAGTCAGGTCTCTGCTGTGGTGAGGTGAGATGCGCCGAGCTCAACAGTCAGGTCTCTGCTGTGGTGAGGTGGGATTCGCCGAACACAACAGTCAGGTCTCTGCTGTGGTGAGGTGAGATTCGCCGAGCTCAACAGTCAGGTCTCTGCTGTGGTGAGGTGGGATTCGCCGAACACAACAGTCAGGTCTCTGCTTTGGTGAGGTGGAATTCGCCGAGCTCAACAGTCAGGTCTCTGCTGTGGTGAGGTGGGATTCGCCGAGCTCAACAGTCAGGTCTCTGCTGTGGTGAGGTGGGATTCGCCGAACACAACAGTCAGGTCTCTGCTGTGGTGAGGTGGGATTCGCCGAGCTCAACAGTCAGGTCTCTGCTGTGGTGAGGTGGGATTCGCCGAACACAACAGTCAGGTCTCTGCTGTGGTTAGGTGGGATTCGCCGAGCTCAACAGTCAGGTCTGTGCTGTGGTGAGGTGGGATTCGCCGAACACAACAGTCAGGTCTCTGCTGTGGTGAGGTGGGATTCGCCGAACACAACAGTCAGGTCTCTGCTTTGGTGAGGTGGGATTCGCCGAGCTCAACAGTCAGGTCTCTGCTGGGGTGAGGTGGGATTCGCTGAGCTCAACAGTCAGGTCTCTGCTGTGGTGAGGTGGGATTCGCCGAACACAACAGTCAGGTCTCTGCTGTGGTGAGGTGGGATTCGCCGAACTCAACAGTCAGGTCTCTGCTGTGGTGAGGTGGGATTCGCCGAACACAACAGTCAGGTCTCTGCTGTGGTGAGGTGAGATTCGCCGAGCTCAACAGTCAGGTCTCTGCTGTGGTGAGGTGGGATTCGCCGAACACAACAGTCAGGTCTCTGCTGTGGTGAGGTGGGATTCGCCGAGCTCAACAGTCAGGTCTCTGCTGTGGTGAGGTGGGATTCGCCAAACACAACAGTCAGGTCTCTGCTGTGGTGAGGTGGCAATCGCCGAGCTGAACAGTCAGGTTTATGCTGTGGTGAGGTGGGATTCGCCGAACACCACAGTCAGGTCTCTGCTGTGGTGAGGTGGGATTTGCCGAACACAACAGTCAGGTCTCTGCTGTGGTGAGGTGGGATTCGCCGAGCTCAACAGTCAGGTCTCTGCTGTGGTGAGGTGGGATTCGCCAAACTCAACAGTCAGGTCTCTGCTGGGGTGAGGTGGGATTCGCCGAGCTCAACAGTCAGGTCTCTGCTGTGGTGAGGTGGGATTCGCCGAGCTCAACAGTCAGGTCTCTGCTGTGGTGAGGTGGGATTCGCCGAACACAACAGTCAGGTCTCTGCTGTGGTGAGGTGGATTCCCTGAACACAACAGTCAGGCCTCTGCTGTGGTGAGGTAGGTTCCCTGAACACAACAGTCAGGTCTCTGCTGTGGTGAGGTGGGATTTGCCGAACACAACAGTCAGGTCTCTGCTGTGGTGAGGTGGGATTCGCCGAGCTCAACAGTCAGGTCTGTGCTGTGGTGAGGTGGGATTCGCCGAACACAACAGTCAGGTCTCTGCTGTGGTGAGGTGGGATTCGCCGAACACAACAGTCAGGTCTCTGCTTTGGTGAGGTGGGATTCGCCGAACACAACAGTCAGGTCTCTGCTGTGGTGAGGTGGGATTCGCCGAGCTCAACAGTCAGGTCTCTGCTATGGTGAGGCGGGATTCGCCGAGCTCAACAGTCATGTCTCTGCTGTGGTGAGGTGGGATTCGCCGAACACAACAGTCAGGTCTCTGCTGTGGTGAGGTGGGATTCGCCGAGCTCAACAGTCAGGTCTGTGCTGTGGTGAGGTGGGATTCGCCGAACACAACAGTCAGGTCTCTGCTGTGGTGAGGTGGGATTCGCCGAACACAACAGTCAGGTCTCTGCTTTGGTGAGGTGGGATTCGCCGAGCTCAACAGTCAGATCTCTGCTGGGGTGAGGTGGGATTCGCCGAACACAACAGTCAGGTCTCTGCTGTGGTGAGGTGGGATTCGCCGAACTCAACAGTCAGGTCTCTGCTGTGGTGAGGTGGGATTCGCCGAACACAACAGTCAGGTCTCTGCTGTGGTGAGGTGAGATTCGCCAAGCTCAACAGTCAGGTCTCTGCTGTGGTGAGGTGGGATTCGCCGAACACAACAGTCAGGTCTCTGCTGTGGTAAGGTGGGATTCGTCGAGCTCAACAGTCAGGTCTCTGCTGTGGTGAGGTGGGATTCGCCGAACACAACAGTCAGGTCTCTGCTGTGGTGAGGTGGCAATCGCCGAGCTGAACAGTCAGGTTTATGCTGTGGTGAGGTGGGATTCGCCGAACACCACAGTCAGGTCTCTGCTGTGGTGAGGTGGCATTTGCCGAACACAACAGTCAGGTCTCTGCTGTGGTGAGGTGGGATTCGCCGAGCTCAACAGTCAGGTCTCTGCTGTGGTGAGGTGGGATTCGCCAAACTCAACAGTCAGGTCTCTGCTGGGGTGAGGTGGGATTCGCCGAGCTCAACAGTCAGGTCTCTGCTGTGGTGAGGTGGGATTCGCCGAGCTCAACAGTCAGGTCTCTGCTGTGGTGAGGTGGGATTCGCCGAACTCAACAGTCAGGTCTCTGCTGTGGTGAGGTGGATTCCCTGAACACAACAGTCAGGTCTCTGCTGTGGTGAGGTAGGTTCCCTGAACACAACAGTCAGGTCTCTGCTGTGGTGAGGTGGGATTTGCCGAACAGAACAGTCAGGTCTCTGCTGTGGTGAGGTGGGATTCGCCGAGCTCAACAGTCAGGTCTGTGCTGTGGTGAGGTGGGATTCGCCGAACACAACAGTCAGGTCTCTGCTGTGGTGAGGTGGGATTCGCCGAACACAACAGTCAGGTCTCTGCTTTGGTGAGGTGGGATTCGCCGAGCTCAACAGTCAGGTCTCTGCTGTAGTGAGGTGGGATTCGCCGAGCTCAACAGACAGGTCTCTGCTGTGGTGAGGTGGGATTCGCCGAACACAACAGTCAGGTCTCTGCTGTGGTGAGGTGGGATTCGCCGAGCTCAACAGTCAAGTCTCTGCTGTGGTGAGGTGGGATTCGCCGAACTCAACAGTCAGGTCTCTGCTGTGGTGAGGTGGGTTCCCTGAACACAACAGTCAGGTCTCTGCTGTGGTGAGGTGGATTCCCTGAACACAACAGTCAGGTCTCTGCTGTGGTGAGGTAGGTTCCCTGAACACAACAGTCAGGTCTCTGCTGTGGTGAGGTAGGTTCCCTGAACACAACAGTCAGGTCTCTGCTGTGGTGAGGTGGGTTCCCTGAACACAACAGTCAGGTCTCTTCTGTGGTGAGGTGGGTTTCCTGAACACAACAGTCAGGTCTCTGCTGTGGTTAGGTGGGATTCGCCGAACACAACAGTCAGGTCTCTGCTGTGGTGAGGTGGGATTCGCCGAACACAACAGTCAGGTCTCTGCTGTGGTGAGGTGGGATTCGCCGAGCTCAACAGTCAGGTCTCTGCTGTGGTGAGGTGGGATTCGCCGAACACAACAGTCAGGTCTCTGCTGTGGTGAGGTGGATTCCCTGAACACAACAGTCAGGTCTCTGCTGTGGTGAGGTAGGTTCCCTGAACACAACAGTCAGGTCTCTGCTGTGGTGAGGTAGGTTCCCTGAACACAACAGTCAGGTCTCTGCTGTGGTGAGGTGGGTTCCCTGAACACAACAGTCAGGTCTCTGCTGTGGTGAGGTGGGTTCCCTGAACACAACAGTCAGGTCTCTGCTGTGGTTAGGTGGGATTCACCGAACACAACAGTCAGGTCTCTGCTGTGGTGAGGTGGGATTCGCCGAGCTCAACAGTCAGGTCTCTGCTGTGGTGAGGTGGGATTCACCGAACTCAACAGTCAGGTCTCTGCTGTGGTGAGGTGGATTCCCTGAACACAACAGTCAGGTCTCTGCTGTGGTGAGGTAGGTTCCCTGAACACAACAGTCAGGTCTCTGCTGTGGTGAGGTAGGTTCCCTGAACACAACAGTCAGGTCTCTGCTGTGGTGAGGTGGGTTCCCTGAACACAACAGTCAGGTCTCTGCTGTGGTGAGGTGGGTTCCCTGAACACAACAGTCAGGTCTCTGCTGTGGTTAGGTGGGATTCACCGAATACAACAGTCAGGTCTATGCTGTGGTGAGGTGAGTTCCCTGAATACAACAGTCAGGTCTCTGCTGTGGTGAGGTGGATTCCCTGAACACAACAGTCAGGTCTCTGCTGTGGTGAGGTAGGTTCCCTGAACACAACAGTCAGGTCTCTGCTGTGGTGAGGTGAGATGCGCCGAGCTCAACAGTCAGGTCTCTGCTGTGGTGAGGTGGGATTCGCCGAACACAACAGTCAGGTCTCTGCTGTGGTGAGGTGAGATTCGCCGAGCTCAACAGTCAGGTCTCTGCTGTGGTGAGGTGGGATTCGCCGAACACAACAGTCAGGTCTCTGCTGTGGTGAGGTGGGATTCGCCGAGCTCAACAGTCAGGTCTCTGCTGTGGTGAGGTGGGATTCGCCGAACACAACAGTCAGGTCTCTGCTGTGGTGAGGTGGCAATCGCCGAGCTGAACAGTCAGGTTTATGCAGTGGTGAGGTGGGATTCGCCGAACACCACAGTCAGGTCTCTGCTGTGGTGAGGTGGGATTTGCCGAACACAACAGTCAGGTCTCTGCTGTGGTGAGGTGGGATTCGCCGAGCTCAACAGTCAGGTCTCTGCTGTGGTGAGGTGGGATTCGCCAAACTCAACAGTCAGGTCTCTGCTGGGGTGAGGTGGGATTCGCCGAGCTCAACAGTCAGGTCTCTGCTGTGGTGAGGTGGGATTCGCCGAGCTCAACAGTCAGGTCTCTGCTGTGGTGAGGTGGGATTCGCCGAACTCAACAGTCAGGTCTCTGCTGTGGTGAGGTGGATTCCCTTAACACAACAGTCAGGTCTCTGCTGTGGTGAGGTAGGTTCCCTGAACACAACAGTCAGGTCTCTGCTGTGGTGAGGTGGGATTTGCCGAACACAACAGTCAGGTCTTTGCTGTGGTGAGGTGGGATTCGCCGAGCTCAACAGTCAGGTCTGTGCTGTGGTGAGGTGGGATTCGCCGAACACAACAGTCAGGTCTCTGCTGTGGTGAGGTGGGATTCGCCGAACACAACAGTCAGGTCTCTGCTTTGGTGAGGTGGAATTCGCCGAGCTCAACAGTCAGGTCTCTGCTGTGGTGAGGTGGGATTCGCCGAGCTCAACAGTCAGGTCTCTGCTGTGGTGAGGTGGGATTCGCCAAACACAACAGTCAGGTCTCTGCTGTGGTGAGGTGGGATTCGCCGAGCTCAACAGTCAGGTCTCTGCTGTGGTGAGGTGGGATTCGCCGAACACAACAGTCAGGTCTCTGCTGTGGTTAGGTGGGATTCGCCGAGCTCAACAGTCAGGTCTGTGCTGTGGTGAGGTGGGATTCGCCGAACACAACAGTCAGGTCTCTGCTGTGGTGAGGTGGGATTCGCCGAACACAACAGTCAGGTCTCTGCTTTGGTGAGGTGGGATTCGCCGAGCTCAACAGTCAGGTCTCTGCTGGGGTGAGGTGGGATTCGCTGAGCTCAACAGTCAGGTCTCTGCTGTGGTGAGGTGGGATTCGCCGAACACAACAGTCAGGTCTCTGCTGTGGTAAGGTGGGATTCGCCGAACTCAACAGTCAGGTCTCTGCTGTGGTGAGGTGGGATTCGCCGAACACAACAGTCAGGTCTCTGCTGTGGTGAGGTGAGATTCGCCGAGCTCAACAGTCAGGTCTCTGCTGTGGTGAGGTGGGATTCGCCGAACACAACAGTCAGGTCTCTGCTGTGGTGAGGTGGGATTCGCCGAGCTCAACAGTCAGGTCTCTGCTGTGGTGAGGTGGGATTCGCCAAACACAACAGTCAGGTCTCTGCTGTGGTGAGGTGGCAATCGCCGAGCTGAACAGTCAGGTTTATGCTGTGGTGAGGTGGGATTCGCCGAACACCACAGTCAGGTCTCTGCTGTGGTGAGGTGGGATTTGCCGAACACAACAGTCAGGTCTCTGCTGTGGTGAGGTGGGATTCGCCGAGCTCAACAGTCAGGTCTCTGCTGTGGTGAGGTGGGATTCGCCAAACTCAACAGTCAGGTCTCTGCTGGGGTGAGGTGGGATTCGCCGAGCTCAACAGTCAGGTCTCTGCTGTGGTGAGGTGGGATTCGCCGAGCTCAACAGTCAGGTCTCTGCTGTGGTGAGGTGGGATTCGCCGAACTCAACAGTCAGGTCTCTGCTGTGGTGAGGTGGATTCCCTGAACACAACAGTCAGGTCTCTGCTGTGGTGAGGTAGGTTCCCTGAACACAACAGTCAGGTCTCTGCTGTGGTGAGGTGGGATTTGCCGAACACAACAGTCAGGTCTCTGCTGTGGTGAGGTGGGATTCGCCGAACACAACAGTCAGGTCTCTGCTGTGGTGAGGTGGGATTCGCCGAGCTCAACAGTCAGGTCTCTGCTGTGGTGAGGTGGGATTCGCCGAACACAACAGTCAGGTCTCTGCTGTGGTGAGGTGGATTCCCTGAACACAACAGTCAGGTCTCTGCTGTGGTGAGGTAGGTTCCCTGAACACAACAGTCAGGTCTCTGCTGTGGTGAGGTAGGTTCCCTGAACACAACAGTCAGGTCTCTGCTGTGGTGAGGTGGGTTCCCTGAACACAACAGTCAGGTCTCTGCTGTGGTGAGGTGGGTTCCCTGAACACAACAGTCAGGTCTCTGCTGTGGTTAGGTGGGATTCACCGAACACAACAGTCAGGTCTCTGCTGTGGTGAGGTGGGATTCGCCGAGCTCAACAGTCAGGTCTCTGCTGTGGTGAGGTGGGATTCACCGAACTCAACAGTCAGGTCTCTGCTGTGGTGAGGTGGATTCCCTGAACACAACAGTCAGGTCTCTGCTGTGGTGAGGTAGGTTCCCTGAACACAACAGTCAGGTCTCTGCTGTGGTGAGGTAGGTTCCCTGAACACAACAGTCAGGTCTCTGCTGTGGTGAGGTGGGTTCCCTGAACACAACAGTCAGGTCTCTGCTGTGGTGAGGTGGGTTCCCTGAACACAACAGTCAGGTCTCTGCTGTGGTTAGGTGGGATTCACCGAATACAACAGTCAGGTCTATGCTGTGGTGAGGTGAGTTCCCTGAATACAACAGTCAGGTCTCTGCTGTGGTGAGGTGGATTCCCTGAACACAACAGTCAGGTCTCTGCTGTGGTGAGGTAGGTTCCCTGAACACAACAGTCAGGTCTCTGCTGTGGTGAGGTGAGATGCGCCGAGCTCAACAGTCAGGTCTCTGCTGTGGTGAGGTGGGATTCGCCGAACACAACAGTCAGGTCTCTGCTGTGGTGAGGTGAGATTCGCCGAGCTCAACAGTCAGGTCTCTGCTGTGGTGAGGTGGGATTCGCCGAACACAACAGTCAGGTCTCTGCTGTGGTGAGGTGGGATTCGCCGAGCTCAACAGTCAGGTCTCTGCTGTGGTGAGGTGGGATTCGCCGAACACAACAGTCAGGTCTCTGCTGTGGTGAGGTGGCAATCGCCGAGCTGAACAGTCAGGTTTATGCAGTGGTGAGGTGGGATTCGCCGAACACCACAGTCAGGTCTCTGCTGTGGTGAGGTGGGATTTGCCGAACACAACAGTCAGGTCTCTGCTGTGGTGAGGTGGGATTCGCCGAGCTCAACAGTCAGGTCTCTGCTGTGGTGAGGTGGGATTCGCCAAACTCAACAGTCAGGTCTCTGCTGGGGTGAGGTGGGATTCGCCGAGCTCAACAGTCAGGTCTCTGCTGTGGTGAGGTGGGATTCGCCGAGCTCAACAGTCAGGTCTCTGCTGTGGTGAGGTGGGATTCGCCGAACTCAACAGTCAGGTCTCTGCTGTGGTGAGGTGGATTCCCTTAACACAACAGTCAGGTCTCTGCTGTGGTGAGGTAGGTTCCCTGAACACAACAGTCAGGTCTCTGCTGTGGTGAGGTGGGATTTGCCGAACACAACAGTCAGGTCTTTGCTGTGGTGAGGTGGGATTCGCCGAGCTCAACAGTCAGGTCTGTGCTGTGGTGAGGTGGGATTCGCCGAACACAACAGTCAGGTCTCTGCTGTGGTGAGGTGGGATTCGCCGAACACAACAGTCAGGTCTCTGCTTTGGTGAGGTGGAATTCGCCGAGCTCAACAGTCAGGTCTCTGCTGTGGTGAGGTGGGATTCGCCGAGCTCAACAGTCAGGTCTCTGCTGTGGTGAGGTGGGATTCGCCAAACACAACAGTCAGGTCTCTGCTGTGGTGAGGTGGGATTCGCCGAGCTCAACAGTCAGGTCTCTGCTGTGGTGAGGTGGGATTCGCCGAACACAACAGTCAGGTCTCTGCTGTGGTTAGGTGGGATTCGCCGAGCTCAACAGTCAGGTCTGTGCTGTGGTGAGGTGGGATTCGCCGAACACAACAGTCAGGTCTCTGCTGTGGTGAGGTGGGATTCGCCGAACACAACAGTCAGGTCTCTGCTTTGGTGAGGTGGGATTCGCCGAGCTCAACAGTCAGGTCTCTGCTGGGGTGAGGTGGGATTCGCTGAGCTCAACAGTCAGGTCTCTGCTGTGGTGAGGTGGGATTCGCCGAACACAACAGTCAGGTCTCTGCTGTGGTAAGGTGGGATTCGCCGAACTCAACAGTCAGGTCTCTGCTGTGGTGAGGTGGGATTCGCCGAACACAACAGTCAGGTCTCTGCTGTGGTGAGGTGAGATTCGCCGAGCTCAACAGTCAGGTCTCTGCTGTGGTGAGGTGGGATTCGCCGAACACAACAGTCAGGTCTCTGCTGTGGTGAGGTGGGATTCGCCGAGCTCAACAGTCAGGTCTCTGCTGTGGTGAGGTGGGATTCGCCAAACACAACAGTCAGGTCTCTGCTGTGGTGAGGTGGCAATCGCCGAGCTGAACAGTCAGGTTTATGCTGTGGTGAGGTGGGATTCGCCGAACACCACAGTCAGGTCTCTGCTGTGGTGAGGTGGGATTTGCCGAACACAACAGTCAGGTCTCTGCTGTGGTGAGGTGGGATTCGCCGAGCTCAACAGTCAGGTCTCTGCTGTGGTGAGGTGGGATTCGCCAAACTCAACAGTCAGGTCTCTGCTGGGGTGAGGTGGGATTCGCCGAGCTCAACAGTCAGGTCTCTGCTGTGATGAGGTGGGATTCGCCGAGCTCAACAGTCAGGTCTCTGCTGTGGTGAGGTGGGATTCGCCGAACTCAACAGTCAGGTCTCTGCTGTGGTGAGGTGGATTCCCTGAACACAACAGTCAGGTCTCTGCTGTGGTGAGGTAGGTTCCCTGAACACAACAGTCAGGTCTCTGCTGTGGTGAGGTGGGATTTGCCGAACACAACAGTCAGGTCTCTGCTGTGGTGAGGTGGGATTCGCCGAACACAACAGTCAGGTCTCTGCTGTGGTGAGGTGGGATTCGCCGAGCTCAACAGTCAGGTCTCTGCTGTGGTGAGGTGGGATTCGCCGAACACAACAGTCAGGTCTCTGCTGTGGTGAGGTGGCAATCGCCGAGCTGAACAGTCAGGTTTATGCAGTGGTGAGGTGGGATTCGTCGAACACCACAGTCAGGTCTCTGCTGTGGTGAGGTGGGATTTGCCGAACACAACAGTCAGGTCTCTGCTGTGGTGAGGTGGGATTCGCCGAGCTCAACAGTCAGGTCTCTGCTGTGGTGAGGTGGGATTCGCCAAACTCAACAGTCAGGTCTCTGCTGGGGTGAGGTGGGATTCGCCGAGCTCAACAGTCAGGTCTCTGCTGTGGTGAGGTGGGATTCGCCGAGCTCAACAGTCAGGTCTCTGCTGTGGTGAGGTGGGATTCGCCGAACTCAACAGTCAGGTCTCTGCTGTGGTGAGGTGGATTCCCTTAACACAACAGTCAGGTCTCTGCTGTGGTGAGGTAGGTTCCCTGAACACAACAGTCAGGTCTCTGCTGTGGTGAGGTGGGATTTGCCGAACACAACAGTCAGGTCTTTGCTGTGGTGAGGTGGGATTCGCCGAGCTCAACAGTCAGGTCTGTGCTGTGGTGAGGTGGGATTCGCCGAACACAACAGTCAGGTCTCTGCTGTGGTGAGGTGGGATTCGCCGAACACAACAGTCAGGTCTCTGCTTTGGTGAGGTGGGATTCGCCGAGCTCAACAGTCAGGTCTCTGCTGTGGTGAGGTGGGATTCGCCGAGCTCAACAGTCAGGTCTCTGCTGTGGTGAGGTGGGATTCGCCGAACACAACAGTCAGGTCTCTGCTGTGGTGAGGTGGGATTCGCCGAGCTGAACAGTCAGGTCTCTGCTGTGGTGAGGTGGGATTCGCCGAACTCAACAGTCAGGTCTCTGCTGTGGTGAGGTGGGTTCCCTGAACACAAAAGTCAGGTCTCTGCTGTGGTGAGGTCAGTTCCCTGAACACAACAGTCAGGTCTATGCTGTGGTGAGGTGAGTTCCCTGAATACAACAGTCAGGTCTCTGCTGTGGTGAGGTAGGTTCCCTGAACACAACAGTCAGGTCTCTGCTGTGGTGAGGTAGGTTCCCTGAACACAACAGTCAGGTCTCTGCTGTGGTGAGGTGGGTTCCCTGAACACAACAGTCAGGTCTCTGCTGTGGTGAGGTGGGTTCCCTGAACACAACAGTCAGGTCTCTGCTGTGGTTAGGTGGGATTCACCGAACACAACAGTCAGGTCTATGCTGTGGTGAGGTGAGTTCCCTGAATACAACAGTCAGGTCTCTGCTGTGGTGAGGTGGATTCCCTGAACACAACAGTCAGGTCTCTGCTGTGGTGAGGTAGGTTCCCTGAACACAACAGTCAGGTCTCTGCTGTGGTGAGGTGAGATTCGCCGAGCTCAACAGTCAGGTCTCTGCTGTGGTGAGGTGTGATTCGCCGAACACAACAGTCAGGTCTCTGCTGTGGTGAGGTGGGATTCGCCGAGCTCAACAGTCAGGTCTCTGCTGTGGTGAGGTGGGATTCGCCGAACACAACAGTCAGGTCTCTGCTGTGGTGAGGTGGCAATCGCCGAGCTGAACAGTCAGGTTTATGCAGTGGTGAGGTGGGATTCGCCGAACACCACAGTCAGGTCTCTGCTGTGGTGAGGTGGGATTTGCCGAACACAACAGTCAGGTCTCTGCTGTGGTGAGGTGGGATTCGCCGAGCTCAACAGTCAGGTCTCTGCTGTGGTGAGGTGGGATTCGCCAAACTCAACAGTCAGGTCTCTGCTGGGGTGAGGTGGGATTCGCCGAGCTCAACAGTCAGGTCTCTGCTGTGGTGAGGTGGGATTCGCCGAGCTCAACAGTCAGGTCTCTGCTGTGGTGAGGTGGGATTCGCCGAACTCAACAGTCAGGTCTCTGCTGTGGTGAGGTGGATTCCCTTAACACAACAGTCAGGTCTCTGCTGTGGTGAGGTAGGTTCCCTGAACACAACAGTCAGGTCTCTGCTGTGGTGAGGTGGGATTCGCCGAGCTCAACAGTCAGGTCTCTGCTGTGGTGAGGTGGGATTCGCCGAGCTCAACAGTCAGGTCTCTGCTGTGGTGAGGTGGGATTCGCCGAACACAACAGTCAGGTCTCTGCTGTGGTGAGGTGGGATTCGCCGAGCTCAACAGTCAGGTCTCTGCTGTGGTGAGGTGGGATTCGCCGAACTCAACAGTCAGGTCTCTGCTGTGGTGAGGTGGGTTCCCTGAACACAAAAGTCAGGTCTCTGCTGTGGTGAGGTGGGTTCCCTGAACACAACAGTCAGGTCTATGCTGTGGTGAGGTGAGTTCCCTGAATACAACAGTCAGGTCTCTGCTGTGGTGAGGTGGATTCCCTGAACACAACAGTCAGGTCTCTGCTGTGGTGAGGTAGGTTCCCTGAACACAACAGTCAGGTCTCTGCTGTGGTGAGGTAGGTTCCCTGAACACAACAGTCAGGTCTCTGCTGTGGTGAGGTGGGTTCCCTGAACACAACAGTCAGGTCTCTGCTGTGGTGAGGTGGGTTCCCTGAACACAACAGTCAGGTCTCTGCTGTGGTTAGGTGGGATTCACCGAACACAACAGTCAGGTCTCTGCTGTGGTGAGGTGGGATTCGCCGAACACAACAGTCAGGTCTCTGCTGTGGTGAGGTGGGATTCGCCGAGCTCAACAGTCAGGTCTCTGCTGTGGTGAGGTGGGATTCGCCGAACACAACAGTTAGGTCTCTGCTGTGGTGAGGTGAGATTCGCCGAGCTCAACAGTCAGGTCTCTGCTGTGGTGAGGTGGGATTCGCCGAACACAACAGTCAGGTCACTGCTGTGGTGAGGTGGGATTCGCCGAGCTCAACAGTCAGGTCTCTGCTGTGGTGAGGTGGGATTCGCCAAACACAACAGTCAGGTCTCTGCTGTGGTGAGGTGGCAATCGCCGAGCTCAACAGTCAGGTTTATGCTGTGGTGAGGTGGGATTCGCTGAACACCACAGTCAGGTCTCTGCTGTGGTGAGGTGGGATTTGCCGAACACAACACTCAGGTCTCTGCTGTGGTGAGGTGGGATTCGCCGAGCTCAACAGTCAGGTCTCTGCTGTGGTGAGGTGGGATTTGCCAAACGCAACAGTCAGGTCTCTGCTGGGGTGAGGTGGGATTCGCCGAGCTCAACAGTCAGGTCTCTGCTGTGGTGAGGTGGGATTCGCCGAGCTCAACAGTCAGGTCTCTGCTGTGGTGAGGTGGGATTCGCCGAACTCAACAGTCAGGTCTCTGCTGTGGTGAGGTGGATTCCCTGAACACAACAGTCAGGTCTCTGCTGTGGTGAGGTAGGTTCCCTGAGCACAACAGTCAGGTCTCTGCTGTGGTGAGGTGGGATTTGCCGAACACAACAGTCAGGTCTCTGCTGTGGTGAGGTGGGATTCGCCGAGCTCAACAGTCAGGTCTCTGCTGTGGTGAGGTGGGATTCACCGATCTCAACAGTCAGGTCTCTGCTGTGGTGAGGTGGATTCCCTGAACACAACAGTCAGGTCTCTGCTGTGGTGAGGTAGGTTCCCTGAACACAACAGTCAGGTCTCTGCTGTGGTGAGGTGGGATTTGCCGAACACAACAGTCAGGTCTCTGCTGTGGTGAGGTGGGATTCGCCGAGCTCAACAGTCAGTTCTCTGCTGTGGTGAGGTGGGATTCGCCAAACTCAACAGTCAGGTCTCTGCTGTGGTGAGGTGGATTCCCTGAACACAACAGTCAGGTCTCTGCTGTGGTGAGGTAGGTTCCCTGAACACAACAGTCAGGTCTCTGCTGTGGTGAGGTGGGATTTGCCGAACACAACAGTCACGTCTCTGCTGTGGTGAGGTGGGATTCGCCGAGCTCAACAGTCAGGTCTCTGCTGTGGTGAGGTGGGATTCGCCGAGCTCAACAGTCAGGTCTCTGCTGTGGTGAGGTGGGATTCGCCGAACTCAACAGTCAGGTCTCTGCTGTGGTGAGGTGGATTCCCTGAACACAACAGTCAGGTCTCTGCTGTGGTGCGTTAGGTTCCCTGAACACAACAGTCAGGTCTCTGCTGTGGTGAGGTAGGTTCCCTGAACACAACAGTCAGTTCTCTGCTGTGGTGAGGTGGGTTCCCTGAACACAACAGTCAGGTCTCTGCTTTGGTGAGGTGGGTTCCCTGAACACAACAGTCAGGTCTCTGCTGTGGTGAGGTGGGATTCGCCGAACACAACAGTCAGGTCTCTGCTGTGGTGAGGTGGGATTCGCCGAGCTCAACAGTCAGGTCTCTGCTGTGGTGAGGTGGGATTCGCCGAACACAACAGTCAGGTCTCTGCTGTGGTGAGGTGGGATTCGCCGAACACCACAGTCAGGTCTCTGCTGTGGTGAGGTGGCATTTGCCGAACACAACAGTCAGGTCTCTGCTGTGGTGAGGTGGGATTCGCCGAGCTCAACAGTCAGATCTCTGCTGTGGTGAGGTGGGATTCGCCAAACTCAACAGTCAGGTCTCTGCTGGGGTGAGGTGGGATTCGCCGAGCTCAACAGTCAGGTCTCTGCTGTGGTGAGGTGGGATTCGCCGAGCTCAACAGTCAGGTCTCTGCTGTGGTGAGGTGGGATTCGCCGAACTCAACAGTCAGGTCTCTTCTGTGGTGAGGTGGATTCCCTGAACACAACAGTCAGGTCTCTGCTGTGGTGAGGTAGGTTCCCTGAACACAACAGTCAGGTCTCTGCTGTGGTGAGGTGGGATTTGCCGAACAGAACAGTCAGGTCTCTGGTGTGGTGAGGTGGGATTCGCCGAGCTCAACAGTCAGGTCTGTGCTGTGGTGAGGTGGGATTCGCCGAACACAACAGTCAGGTCTCTGCTGTGGTGAGGTGGGATTCGCCGAACACAACAGTCAGGTCTCTGCTTTGGTGAGGTGGGATTCGCCGAGCTCAACAGTCAGGTCTCTGCTGTGGTGAGGTGGGATTCGCCGAGCTCAACAGTCAGGTCTCTGCTGTGGTGAGGTGGGATTCGCCGAACACAACAGTCAGGTCTCTGCTGTGGTGAGGTGGGATTCGCCGAGCTCAACAGTCAAGTCTCTGCTGTGGTGAGGTGGGATTCGCCGAACTCAACAGTCAGGTCTCTGCTGTGGTGAGGTGGGTTCCCTGAACACAAAAGTCAGGTCTCTGCTGTGGTGAGGTGGGTTCCCTGAACACAACAGTCAGGTCTATGCTGTGGTGAGGTGAGTTCCCTGAATACAACAGTCAGGTCTCTGCTGTGGTGAGGTGGATTCCCTGAACACAACAGTCAGGTCTCTGCTGTGGTGAGGTAGGTTCCCTGAACACAACAGTCAGGTCTCTGCTGTGGTGAGGTAGGTTCCCTGAACACAACAGTCAGGTCTCTGCTGTGGTGAGGTGGGTTCCCTGAACACAACAGTCAGGTCTCTGCTGTGGTGAGGTGGGTTCCCTGAACACAACAGTCAGGTCTCTGCTGTGGTTAGGTGGGATTCGCCGAACACAACAGTCAGGTCTCTGCTGTGGTGAGGTGGGATTCGCCGAACAAAACAGTCAGGTCTCTGCTGTGGTGAGGTGGGATTCGCCGAGCTCAACAGTCAGGTCTCTGCTGTGGTGAGGTGGGATTCGCCGAACACAACAGTCAGGTCTCTGCTGTGGTGAGGTGAGATTCGCCGAGCTCAACAGTCAGGTCTCTGCTGTGGTGAGGTGGGATTCGCCGAACACAACAGTCAGGTCTCTGCTGTGGTGAGGTGAGATTTGCCGAGCTCAACAGTCAGGTCTCTGCTGTGGTGAGGTGGATTCCCTTAACACAACAGTCAGGTCTCTGCTGTGGTGAGGTGAGATTTGCCGAGCTCAACAGTCAGGTCTCTGCTGTGGTGAGGTGGGATTCGCCGAACACAACAGTCAGGTCTCTGCTGTGGTGAGGTGGGATTCGCCGAACACAACAGTCAGGTCTCTGCTGTGGTGAGGTGGCAATCGCCGAGCTGAACAGTCAGGTTTATGCAGTGGTGAGGTGGGATTCGCCGAACACCACAGTCAGGTCTCTGCTGTGGTGAGGTGGGATTTGCCGAACACAACAGTCAGGTCTCTGCTGTGGTGAGGTGGGATTCGCCGAGCTCAACAGTTAGGTCTCTGCTGTGGTGAGGTGGGATTCGCCAAACTCAACAGTCAGGTCTCTGCTGGGGTGAGGTGGGATTCGCCGAGCTCAACAGTCAGGTCTCTGCTGTGGTGAGGTGGGATTCGCCGAGCTCAACAGTCAGGTCTCTGCTGTGGTGAGGTGGGATTCGCCGAACTCAACAGTCAGGTCTCTGCTGTGGTGAGGTGGATTCCCTTAACACAACAGTCAGGTCTCTGCTGTGGTGAGGTAGGTTCCCTAAACACAACAGTCAGGTCTCTGCTGTGGTGAGGTGGGTTCCCTGAACACAACAGTCAGGTCTCTGCTGTGGTGAGGTGGGATTTGCCGAACAGAACAGTCAGGTCTCTGGTGTGGTGAGGTGGGATTCGCCGAGCTCAACAGTCAGGTCTGTGCTGTGGTGAGGTGGGATTCGCCGAACACAACAGTCAGGTCTCTGCTGTGGTGAGGTGGGATTCGCCGAACACAACAGTCAGGTCTCTGCTTTGGTGAGGTGGGATTCGCCGAGCTCAACAGTCAGGTCTCTGCTGTGGTGAGGTGGGATTCGCCGAGCTCAACAGTCAGGTCTCTGCTGTGGTGAGGTGGGATTCGCCGAACACAACAGTCAGGTCTCTGCTGTGGTGAGGTGGGATTCGCCGAGCTCAACAGTCAAGTCTCTGCTGTGGTGAGGTGGGATTCGCCGAACTCAACAGTCAGGTCTCTGCTGTGGTGAGGTGGGTTCCCTGAACACAAAAGTCAGGTCTCTGCTGTGGTGAGGTGGGTTCCCTGAACACAACAGTCAGGTCTATGCTGTGGTGAGGTGAGTTCCCTGAATACAACAGTCAGGTCTCTGCTGTGGTGAGGTGGATTCCCTGAACACAACAGTCAGGTCTCTGCTGTGGTGAGGTAGGTTCCCTGAACACAACAGTCAGGTCTCTGCTGTGGTGAGGTAGGTTCCCTGAACACAACAGTCAGGTCTCTGCTGTGGTGAGGTGGGTTCCCTGAACACAACAGTCAGGTCTCTGCTGTGGTGAGGTGGGTTCCCTGAACACAACAGTCAGGTCTCTGCTGTGGTTAGGTGGGATTCGCCGAACACAACAGTCAGGTCTCTGCTGTGGTGAGGTGGGATTCGCCGAACAAAACAGTCAGGTCTCTGCTGTGGTGAGGTGGGATTCGCCGAGCTCAACAGTCAGGTCTCTGCTGTGGTGAGGTGGGATTCGCCGAACACAACAGTCAGGTCTCTGCTGTGGTGAGGTGAGATTCGCCGAGCTCAACAGTCAGGTCTCTGCTGTGGTGAGGTGGGATTCGCCGAACACAACAGTCAGGTCTCTGCTGTGGTGAGGTGAGATTTGCCGAGCTCAACAGTCAGGTCTCTGCTGTGGTGAGGTGGATTCCCTTAACACAACAGTCAGGTCTCTGCTGTGGTGAGGTGAGATTTGCCGAGCTCAACAGTCAGGTCTCTGCTGTGGTGAGGTGGGATTCGCCGAACACAACAGTCAGGTCTCTGCTGTGGTGAGGTGGGATTCGCCGAACACAACAGTCAGGTCTCTGCTGTGGTGAGGTGGCAATCGCCGAGCTGAACAGTCAGGTTTATGCAGTGGTGAGGTGGGATTCGCCGAACACCACAGTCAGGTCTCTGCTGTGGTGAGGTGGGATTTGCCGAACACAACAGTCAGGTCTCTGCTGTGGTGAGGTGGGATTCGCCGAGCTCAACAGTTAGGTCTCTGCTGTGGTGAGGTGGGATTCGCCAAACTCAACAGTCAGGTCTCTGCTGGGGTGAGGTGGGATTCGCCGAGCTCAACAGTCAGGTCTCTGCTGTGGTGAGGTGGGTTCCCTGAACACAACAGTCAGGTCTCTGCTGTGGTGAGGTGGGATTTGCCGAACAGAACAGTCAGGTCTCTGGTGTGGTGAGGTGGGATTCGCCGAGCTCAACAGTCAGGTCTGTGCTGTGGTGAGGTGGGATTCGCCGAACACAACAGTCAGGTCTCTGCTGTGGTGAGGTGGGATTCGCCGAACACAACAGTCAGGTCTCTGCTTTGGTGAGGTGGGATTCGCCGAGCTCAACAGTCAGGTCTCTGCTGTGGTGAGGTGGGATTCGCCGAGCTCAACAGTCAGGTCTCTGCTGTGGTGAGGTGGGATTCGCCGAACACAACAGTCAGGTCTCTGCTGTGGTGAGGTGGGATTCGCCGAGCTCAACAGTCAAGTCTCTGCTGTGGTGAGGTGGGATTCGCCGAACTCAACAGTCAGGTCTCTGCTGTGGTGAGGTGGGTTCCCTGAACACAAAAGTCAGGTCTCTGCTGTGGTGAGGTGGGTTCCCTGAACACAACAGTCAGGTCTATGCTGTGGTGAGGTGAGTTCCCTGAATACAACAGTCAGGTCTCTGCTGTGGTGAGGTGGATTCCCTGAACACAACAGTCAGGTCTCTGCTGTGGTGAGGTAGGTTCCCTGAACACAACAGTCAGGTCTCTGCTGTGGTGAGGTAGGTTCCCTGAACACAACAGTCAGGTCTCTGCTGTGGTGAGGTGGGTTCCCTGAACACAACAGTCAGGTCTCTGCTGTGGTGAGGTGGGTTCCCTGAACACAACAGTCAGGTCTCTGCTGTGGTTAGGTGGGATTCGCCGAACACAACAGTCAGGTCTCTGCTGTGGTGAGGTGGGATTCGCCGAACAAAACAGTCAGGTCTCTGCTGTGGTGAGGTGGGATTCGCCGAGCTCAACAGTCAGGTCTCTGCTGTGGTGAGGTGGGATTCGCCGAACACAACAGTCAGGTCTCTGCTGTGGTGAGGTGAGATTCGCCGAGCTCAACAGTCAGGTCTCTGCTGTGGTGAGGTGGGATTCGCCGAACACAACAGTCAGGTCTCTGCTGTGGTGAGGTGAGATTTGCCGAGCTCAACAGTCAGGTCTCTGCTGTGGTGAGGTGGATTCCCTTAACACAACAGTCAGGTCTCTGCTGTGGTGAGGTGAGATTTGCCGAGCTCAACAGTCAGGTCTCTGCTGTGGTGAGGTGGGATTCGCCGAACACAACAGTCAGGTCTCTGCTGTGGTGAGGTGGGATTCGCCGAACACAACAGTCAGGTCTCTGCTGTGGTGAGGTGGCAATCGCCGAGCTGAACAGTCAGGTTTATGCAGTGGTGAGGTGGGATTCGCCGAACACCACAGTCAGGTCTCTGCTGTGGTGAGGTGGGATTTGCCGAACACAACAGTCAGGTCTCTGCTGTGGTGAGGTGGGATTCGCCGAGCTCAACAGTTAGGTCTCTGCTGTGGTGAGGTGGGATTCGCCAAACTCAACAGTCAGGTCTCTGCTGGGGTGAGGTGGGATTCGCCGAGCTCAACAGTCAGGTCTCTGCTGTGGTGAGGTGGGATTCGCCGAGCTCAACAGTCAGGTCTCTGCTGTGGTGAGGTGGGATTCGCCGAACTCAACAGTCAGGTCTCTGCTGTGGTGAGGTGGATTCCCTTAACACAACAGTCAGGTCTCTGCTGTGGTGAGGTAGGTTCCCTAAACACAACAGTCAGGTCTCTGCTGTGGTGAGGTGGGATTTGCCGAACACAACAGTCAGGTCTCTGCTGTGGTGAGGTGGGATTCGCCGAGCTCAACAGTCAGGTCTATGCTGTGGTGAGGTGGGATTCGCCGAACACAACAGTCAGGTCTCTGCTGTGGTGAGGTGGGATTCGCCGAACACAACAGTCAGGTCTCTGCTTTGGTGAGGTGGGATTCGCCGAGCTCAAAAGTCAGGTCTCTGCTGTGGTGAGGTGGGATTCGCCGAGCTCAACAGTCAGGTCTCTGCTGTGGTGAGGTGGGATTCGCCGAACACAACAGTCAGGTCTCTGCTGTGGTGAGGTGGGATTCGCCGAGCTCAACAGTCAGGTCTCTGCTGTGGTGAGGTGGGATTCGCCGAACTCAACAGTCAGGTCTCTGCTGTGGTGAGGTGGGTTCCCTGAACACAAAAGTCAGGTCTATGCTGTGGTGAGGTGAGTTCCCTGAATACAACAGTCAGGTCTCTGCTGTGGTGAGGTGGATTCCCTGAACAAAACAGTCAGGTCTCTGCTGTGGTGAGGTAGGTTCCCTGAACACAACAGTCAGGTCTCTGCTGTGGTGAGGTAGGTTCCCTGAACACAACAGTCAGGTCTCTGCTGTGGTGAGGTGGGTTCCCTGAACACAACAGTCAGGTCTCTGCTGTGGTGAGGTGGGTTCCCTGAACACAACAGTCAGGTCTCTGCTGTGGTTAGGTGGGATTCACCGAACACAACAGTCAGGTCTCTGCTGTGGTGAGGTGGGATTCGCCGAACACAACAGTCAGGTCTCTGCTGTGGTGAGGTGGGATTCGCCGATCTCAACAGTCAGGTCTCTGCTGTGGTGAGGTGGGATTCGCCGAACACAACAGTCAGGTCTCTGCTGTGGTGAGGTGGGTTCCCTGAACACAAAAGTCAGGTCTATGCTGTGGTGAGGTGAGTTCCCTGAATACAACAGTCAGGTCTCTGCTGTGGTGAGGTGGATTCCCTGAACAAAACAGTCAGGTCTCTGCTGTGGTGAGGTAGGTTCCCTGAACACAACAGTCAGGTCTCTGCTGTGGTGAGGTAGGTTCCCTGAACACAACAGTCAGGTCTCTGCTGTGGTGAGGTGGGTTCCCTGAACACAACAGTCAGGTCTCTGCTGTGGTGAGGTGGGTTCCCTGAACACAACAGTCAGGTCTCTGCTGTGGTTAGGTGGGATTCACCGAACACAACAGTCAGGTCTCTGCTGTGGTGAGGTGGGATTCGCCGAACACAACAGTCAGGTCTCTGCTGTGGTGAGGTGGGATTCGCCGATCTCAACAGTCAGGTCTCTGCTGTGGTGAGGTGGGATTCGCCGAACACAACAGTCAGGTCTCTGCTGTGGTGAGGTGAGATTCGCCGAGCTCAACAGTCAGGTCTCTGCTGTGGTGAGGTGGGATTCGCCGAACACAACAGTCAGGTCTCTGCTGTGGTGAGGTGGGATTCGCCTAGCTCAACAGTCAGGTCTCTGCTGTGGTGAGGTGGGATTCGCCGAACACAACAGTCAGGTCTCTGCTGTGGTGAGGTGGCAATCGCCGAGCTCAACAGTCAGGTTTATGCTGTGGTGAGGTGGGATTCGCTGAACACCACAGTCAGGTCTCTGCTGTGGTGAGGTGGGATTTGCCGAACACAACACTCAGGTCTCTGCTGTGGTGAGGTGGGATTCGCCGAGCTCAACAGTCAGGTCTCTGCTGTGGTGAGGTGGGATTTGCCAAACTCAACAGTCAGGTCTCTGCTGGGGTGAGGTGGGATTCGCCGAGCTCAACAGTCAGGTCTCTGCTGTGGTGAGGTGGGATTCGCCGAGCTCAACAGTCAGGTCTCTGCTGTGGTGAGGTGGGATTCGCCGAACTCAACAGTCAGGTCTCTGCTGTGGTGAGGTGGATTCCCTGAACACAACAGTCAGGTCTCTGCTGTGGTGAGGTAGGTTCCCTGAACACAACAGTCAGGTCTCTGCTGTGGTGAGGTGGGATTTGCCGAACACAACAGTCAGGTCTCTGCTGTGGTGAGGTGGGATTCGCCGAGCTCAACAGTCAGGTCTCTGCTGTGGTGAGGTGGGATTCACCGAACTCAACAGTCAGGTCTCTGCTGTGGTGAGGTGGATTCCCTGAACACAACAGTCAGGTCTCTGCTGTGGTGAGGTAGGTTCCCTGAACACAACAGTCAGGTCTCTGCTGTGGTGAGGTGGGATTTGCCGAACACAACAGTCAGGTCTCTGCTGTGGTGAGGTGGGATTCGCCGAGCTCAACAGTCAGTTCTCTGCTGTGGTGAGGTGGGATTCGCCAAACTCAACAGTCAGGTCTCTGCTGTGGTGAGGTGGATTCCCTGAACACAACAGTCAGGTCTCTGCTGTGGTGAGGTAGGTTCCCTGAACAAAACAGTCAGGTCTCTGCTGTGGTGAGGTGGGATTTGCCGAACACAACAGTCACGTCTCTGCTGTGGTGAGGTGGGATTCGCCGAGCTCAACAGTCAGGTCTCTGCTGTGGTGAGGTGGGATTCGCCGAGCTCAACAGTCAGGTCTCTGCTGTGGTGAGGTGGGATTCGCCGAACTCAACAGTCAGGTCTCTGCTGTGGTGAGGTGGATTCCCTGAACACAACAGTCAGGTCTCTGCTGTGGTGCGGTAGGTTCCCTGAACACAACAGTCAGGTCTCTGCTGTGGTGAGGTAGGTTCCCTGAACACAACAGTCAGGTCTCTGCTGTGGTGAGGTGGGTTCCCTGAACACAACAGTCAGGTCTCTGCTTTGGTGAGGTGGGTTCCCTGAACACAACAGTCAGGTCTCTGCTGTGGTGAGGTGGGATTCGCCGAACACAACAGTCAGGTCTCTGCTGTGGTGAGGTGGGATTTGCCGAACACAACAGTCAGGTCTCTGCTGTGGTGAGGTGGGATTCGCCGAGCTCAACAGTCAGGTCTCTGCTGTGGTGAGGTGGGATTCGCCGAACTCAACAGTCAGGTCTCTGCTGTGGTGAGGTGGATTCCCTGAACACAACAGTCAGGTCTCTGCTGTGGTGAGGTAGGTTCCCTGAACAGAACAGTCAGGTCTCTGCTGTGGTGAGGTGGGATTTGCCGAACACAACAGTCTCGTCTCTGCTGTGGTGAGGTGGGATTCGCCGAGCTCAACAGTCAGGTCTCTGCTGTGGTGAGGTGGGATTCGCCGAACACAACAGTCAGGTCTCTGCTGTGGTGAGGTGGGATTCGCCGAGCTCAACAGTCAGGTCTCTGCTGTGGTGAGGTGGGATTCGCCGAACACAACAGTCAGGTCTCTGCTGTGGTGAGGTGGCAATCGCCGAGCTCAACAGTCAGGTTTATGCTGTGGTGAGGTGGGATTCGCCGAACACCACAGTCAGGTCTCTGCTGTGGTGAGGTGGGATTTGCCGAACACAACAGTCAGGTCTCTGCTGTGGTGAGGTGGGATTCGCCGAGCTCAACAGTCAGGTCTCTGCTGTGGTGAGGTGGGATTCGCCAAACTCAATAGTCAGGTCTCTGCTGGGGTGAGGTGGGATTCGCCGAGCTCAACAGTCAGGTCTCTGCTGTGGTGAGGTGGGATTCGCTGAGCTCAACAGTCAGGTCTCTGCTGTGGTGAGGTGGGATTTGCCGAACACAACAGTCAGGTCTCTGCTGTGGTGAGGTGGGATTCGCCGAGCTCAGCAGTCAGGTCTCTGCTGTGGTGAGGTGGGATTCGCCGAACTCAACAGTCAGGTCTCTGCTGTGGTGAGGTGGATTCCCTGAACACAACAGTCAGGTCTCTGCTGTGGTAAAGGTAGGTTCCCTGAACACAACAGTCAGGTCTCTGCTGTGGTGAGGTGGGATTTGCCGAACACAACAGTCACGTCTCTGCTGTGGTGAGGTGTGATTCGCCAAGCTCAACAGTCAGGTCTCTGCTGTGGTGAGGTGGGATTCGCCGAGCTCAACAGTCAGGTCTCTGCTGTGGTGAGGTGGGATTCGCCGAACTCAACAGTCAGGTCTCTGCTGTGGTGAGGTGGATTCCCTGAACACAACAGTCAGGTCTCTGCTGTGGTGCGGTAGGTTCCCTGAACACAACAGTCAGGTCTCTGCTGTGGTGAGGTAGGTTCCCTGAACACAACAGTCAGGTCTCTGCTGTGGTAAGGTGAGATTTGCCGAGCTCAACAGTCAGGTCTCTGCTGTGGTGAGGTGGGATTCGCCGAACACAACAGTCAGGTCTCTGCTGTGGTGAGGTGGGATTCGCCGAGCTCAACAGTCAGGTCTCTGCTGTGGTGAGGTGGGATTCGCCGAGCTCAACAGTCAGGTTTATGCTGTGGTGAGGTGAGATTTGCCGAACACCACAGTCAGGTCTCTGCTGTGGTGAGGTGGGATTCGCCGAGCTCAACAGTCAGGTCTCTGCTGTGGTGAGGTGGGATTCGCCGAGCTCAACAGTCAGGTCTCTGCTGTGGTGAGGTGGGATTCGCCGAACTCAACAGTCAGGTCTCTGCTGTGGTGAGGTGGATTCCCTGAACACAACAGTCAGGTCTCTGCTGTGGTGCGGTAGGTTCCCTGAACACAACAGTCAGGTCTCTGCTGTGGTGAGGTAGGTTCCCTGAACACAACAGTCAGGTCTCTGCTGTGGTGAGGTGGGTTCCCTGAACACAACAGTCAGGTCTCTGCTTTGGTGAGGTGGGTTCCCTGAACACAACAGTCAGGTCTCTGCTGTGGTGAGGTGGGATTCGCCGAACACAACAGTCAGGTCTCTGCTGTGGTGAGGTGGGATTTGCCGAACACAACAGTCAGGTCTCTGCTGTGGTGAGGTGGGATTCGCCGAGCTCAACAGTCAGGTCTCTGCTGTGGTGAGGTGGGATTCGCCGAACTCAACAGTCAGGTCTCTGCTGTGGTGAGGTGGATTCCCTGAACACAACAGTCAGGTCTCTGCTGTGGTGAGGTAGGTTCCCTGAACACAACAGTCAGGTCTCTGCTGTGGTGAGGTGGGATTTGCCGAACACAACAGTCACGTCTCTGCTGTGGTGAGGTGGGATTCGCCGAGCTCAACAGTCAGGTCTCTGCTGTGGTGAGGTGGGATTCGCCGAACACAACAGTCAGGTCTCTGCTGTGGTGAGGTGGCAATCGCAGAGCTCAACAGTCAGGTTTATGCTGTGGTGAGGTGGGATTCGCCGAACACCACAGTCAGGTCTCTGCTGTGGTGAGGTGGGATTTGCCGAACACAACAGTCAGGTCTCTGCTGTGGTGAGGTGGGATTCGCAGAGCTCAACAGTCAGGTCTCTGCTGTGGTGAGGTGGGATTCGCCAAACTCAACAGTCAGGTCTCTGCTGGGGTGATGTGGGATTCGCCGAGCTCAACAGTCAGGTCTCTGCTGTGGTGAGGTGGGATTCGCTGAGCTCAACAGTCAGGTCTCTGCTGTGGTGAGGTGGGATTCGCCGAACTCAACAGTCAGGTCTCTGCTGTGGTGAGGTGGATTCCCTGAACACAACAGTCAGGTCTCTGCTGTGGTGAGGTAGGTTCCCTGAACAAAACAGTCAGGTCTCTGCTGTGGTGAGGTGGGATTTGCCGAACACAACAGTCAGGTCTCTGCTGTGGTGAGGTGGGATTCGCCGAGCTCAACAGTCAGGTCTCTGCTGTGGTGAGGTGGGATTCGCCGAACTCAACAGTCAGGTCTCTGCTGTGGTGAGGTGGATTCCCTGAACACAACAGTCAGGTCTCTGCTGTGGTGAGGTAGGTTCCCTGAACACAACAGTCAGGTCTCTGCTGTGGTGAGGTGGGATTTGCCGAATACAACAGTCACGTCTCTGCTGTGGTGAGGTGGGATTCGCCGAGCTCAACAGTCAGGTCTCTGCTGTGGTGAGGTGGGATTCGCCGAGCTCAACAGTCAGGTCTCTGCTGTGGTGAGGTGGGATTCGCCGAACTCAACAGTCAGGTCTCTGCTGTGGTGAGTGGATTCCCTGAACACAACAGTCAGGTCTCTGCTGTGGTGCGGTAGGTTCCCTGAACACAACAGTCAGGTCTCTGCTGTGGTGAGGTAGGTTCCCTGAACACAACAGTCAGGTCTCTGCTGTGGTGAGGTGGGTTCCCTGAACACAACAGTCAGGTCTCTGCTTTGGTGAGGTGGGTTCCCTGAACACAACAGTCAGGTCTCTGCTGTGGTGAGGTGGGATTCGCCGAACACAACAGTCAGGTCTCTGCTGGGGTGAGGTGGGATTCGCCGAACACAACAGTCAGGTCTCTGCTGTGGTGAGGTGGGTTTCGCCAAACACAACAGTCAGGTCTCTGCTGTGGTGAGGTGGGATTCGCCGAACACAACAGTCAGGTCTCTGCTGTGGTGAGGTGGGATTCGCCAAGCTCAACAGTCAGGTCTCTGCTGTGGTGAGGTGGGATTCGCCGAACACAACAGTCAGGTCTCTGCTGTGGTAAGGTGAGATTCGCCGAGCTCAACAGTCAGGTCTCTGCTGTGGTGAGGTGGGATTCGCCGAACACAACAGTCAGGTCTCTGCTGTGGTGAGGTGGGATTCGCCGAGCTCAACAGTCAGGTCTCTGCTGTGGTGAGGTGGGATTCGCCGAGCTCAACAGTCAGGTTTATGCTGTGGTGAGGTGAGATTTGCCGAACACCACAGTCAGGTCTCTGCTGTGGTGAGGTGGGATTCGCCGAGCTCAACAGTCAGGTCTCTGCTGTGGTGAGGTGGGATTCGCCGAACTCAACAGTCAGGTCTCTGCTGTGGTGAGGTGGATTCCCTGAACACAACAGTCAGGTCTCTGCTGTGGTGCGGTAGGTTCCCTGAACACAACAGTCAGGTCTCTGCTGTGGTGAGGTAGGTTCCCTGAACACAACAGTCAGGTCTCTGCTGTGGTGAGGTGGGTTCCCTGAACACAACAGTCAGGTCTCTGCTTTGGTGAGGTGGGTTCCCTGAACACAACAGTCAGGTCTCTGCTGTGGTGAGGTGGGATTCGCCGAACACAACAGTCAGGTCTCTGCTGTGGTGAGGTGGGATTTGCCGAACACAACAGTCAGGTCTCTGCTGTGGTGAGGTGGGATTCGCCGAGCTCAACAGTCAGGTCTCTGCTGTGGTGAGGTGGGATTCGCCGAACTCAACAGTCAGGTCTCTGCTGTGGTGAGGTGGATTCCCTGAACACAACAGTCAGGTCTCTGCTGTGGTGAGGTAGGTTCCCTGAACACAACAGTCAGGTCTCTGCTGTGGTGAGGTGGGATTTGCCGAACACAACAGTCACGTCTCTGCTGTGGTGAGGTGGGATTCGCCGAGCTCAACAGTCAGGTCTCTGCTGTGGTGAGGTGGGATTCGCCGAACACAACAGTCAGGTCTCTGCTGTGGTGAGGTGGGATTCGCCGAGCTCAACAGTCAGGTCTCTGCTGTGGTGAGGTGGGATTCGCCTAACACAACAGTCAGGTCTCTGCTGTGGTGAGGTGGCAATCGCCGAGCTCAACAGTCAGGTTTATGCTGTGGTGAGGTGGGATTCGCCGAACACCACAGTCAGGTCTCTGCTGTGGTGAGGTGGGATTTGCCGAACACAACAGTCAGGTCTCTGCTGGGGTGAGGTGGGATTCGCCGAGCTCAACAGTCAGGTCTCTGCTGTGGTGAGGTGGGATTCGCTGAGCTCAACAGTCAGGTCTCTGCTGTGGTGAGGTGGGATTCGCCGAACTCAACAGTCAGGTCTCTGCTGTGGTGAGGTGGATTCCCTGAACATAACAGTCAGGTCTCTGCTGTGGTGAGGTAGGTTCCCTGAACACAACAGTCAGGTCTCTGCTGTGGTGAGGTGGGATTTGCCGAACACAACAGTCAGGTCTCTGCTGTGGTGAGGTGGGATTCGCTGAGCTCAACAGTCAGGTCTCTGCTGTGGTGAGGTGGGATTCGCCGAACTCAACAGTCAGGTCTCTGCTGTGGTGAGGTGGATTCCCTGAACACAACAGTCAGGTCTCTGCTGTGGTGAGGTAGGTTCCCTGAACACAACAGTCAGGTCTCTGCTGTGGTGAGGTGGGATTTGCCGAACACAACAGTCACGTCTCTGCTGTGGTGAGGTGGGATTCGCCGAGCTCAACAGTCAGGTCTCTGCTGTGGTGAGGTGGGATTCGCCGAGCTCAACAGTCAGGTCTCTGCTGTGGTAAGGTGAGATTTGCCGAGCTCAACAGTCAGGTCTCTGCTGTGGTGAGGTGGGATTCGCCGAACACAACAGTCAGGTCTCTGCTGTGGTGAGGTGGGATTCGCCGAGCTCAACAGTCAGGTCTCTGCTGTGGTGAGGTGGGATTCGCCGAGCTCAACAGTCAGGTTTATGCTGTGGTGAGGTGAGATTTGCCGAACACCACAGTCAGGTCTCTGCTGTGGTGAGGTGGGATTCGCCGAGCTCAACAGTCAGGTCTCTGCTGTGGTGAGGTGGGATTCGCCGAGCTCAACAGTCAGGTCTCTGCTGTGGTGAGGTGGGATTCGCCGAACTCAACAGTCAGGTCTCTGCTGTGGTGAGGTGGATTCCCTGAACACAACAGTCAGGTCTCTGCTGTGGTGCGGTAGGTTCCCTGAACACAACAGTCAGGTCTCTGCTGTGGTGAGGTAGGTTCCCTGAACACAACAGTCAGGTCTCTGCTGTGGTGAGGTGGGTTCCCTGAACACAACAGTCAGGTCTCTGCTTTGGTGAGGTGGGTTCCCTGAACACAACAGTCAGGTCTCTGCTGTGGTGAGGTGGGATTCGCCGAACACAACAGTCAGGTCTCTGCTGTGGTGAGGTGGGATTTGCCGAACACAACAGTCAGGTCTCTGCTGTGGTGAGGTGGGATTCGCCGAGCTCAACAGTCAGGTCTCTGCTGTGGTGAGGTGGGATTCGCCGAACTCAACAGTCAGGTCTCTGCTGTGGTGAGGTGGGATTCGCCGAACACAACAGTCAGGTCTCTGCTGTGGTGAGGTGGGATTCGCCGAGCTCAACAGTCAGGTCTCTGCTGTGGTGAGGTGGGATTCGCCGAGCTCAACAGTCAGGTTTATGCTGTGGTGAGGTGAGATTTGCCGAACACCACAGTCAGGTCTCTGCTGTGGTGAGGTGGGATTCGCCGAGCTCAACAGTCAGGTCTCTGCTGTGGTGAGGTGGGATTCGCCGAGCTCAACAGTCAGGTCTCTGCTGTGGTGAGGTGGGATTCGCCGAACTCAACAGTCAGGTCTCTGCTGTGGTGAGGTGGATTCCCTGAACACAACAGTCAGGTCTCTGCTGTGGTGCGGTAGGTTCCCTGAACACAACAGTCAGGTCTCTGCTGTGGGGAGGTAGGTTCCCTGAACACAACAGTCAGGTCTCTGCTGTGGTGAGGTGGGTTCCCTGAACACAACAGTCAGGTTTCTGCTTTGGTGAGGTGGGTTCCCTGAACACAACAGTCAGGTCTCTGCTGTGGTGAGGTGGGATTCGCCGAACACAACAGTCAGGTCTCTGCTGTGGTGAGGTGGGATTTGCCGAACACAACAGTCAGGTCTCTGCTGTGGTGAGGTGGGATTCGCCGAGCTCAACAGTCAGGTCTCTGCTGTGGTGAGGTGGGATTCGCCGAACTCAACAGTCAGGTCTCTGCTGTGGTGAGGTGGATTCCCTGAACACAACAGTCAGGTCTCTGCTGTGGTGAGGTAGGTTCCCTGAACACAACAGTCAGGTCTCTGCTGTGGTGAGGTGGGATTTGCCGAACACAACAGTCACGTCTCTGCTGTGGTGAGGTGGGATTCGCCGAGCTCAACAGTCAGGTCTCTGCTGTGGTGAGGTGGGATTCGCCGAACACAACAGTCAGGTCTCTGCTGTGGTGAGGTGGGATTCGCCGAGCTCAACAGTCAGGTCTCTGCTGTGGTGAGGTGGGATTCGCCGAACACAACAGTCAGGTCTCTGCTGTGGTGAGGTGGCAATCGCCGAGCTCAACAGTCAGGTTTATGCTGTGGTGAGGTGGGATTCGCCGAACACCACAGTCAGGTCTCTGCTGTGGTGAGGTGGGATTTGCCGAGCACAACAGTCAGGTCTCTGCTGGGGTGAGGTGGGATTCGCCGAGCTCAACAGTCAGGTCTCTGCTGTGGTGAGGTGGGATTCGCCAAACTTAACAGTCAGGTCTCTGCTGGGGTGAGGTGGGATTCGCCGAGCTCAACAGCCAGGTCTCTGCTGTGGTGAGGTGGGATTCGCTGAGCTCAACAGTCAGGTCTCTGCTGTGGTGAGGTGGGATTCGCCGAACTCAACAGTCAGGTCTCTGCTGTGGTGAGGTGGATTCCCTGAACATAACAGTCAGGTCTCTGCTGTGGTGAGGTAGGTTCCCTGAACACAACAGTCAGGTCTCTGCTGTGGTGAGGTGGGATTTGCCGAACACAACAGTCAGGTCTCTGCTGTGGTGAGGTGGGATTCGCCGAGCTCAACAGTCAGGTCTCTGCTGTGGTGAGGTGGGATTCGCCGAACTCAACAGTCAGGTCTCTGCTGTGGTGAGGTGGATTCCCTGAACACAACAGTCAGGTCTCTGCTGTGGTGAGGTAGGTTCCCTGAACACAACAGTCAGGTCTCTGCTGTGGTGAGGTGGGATTTGCCGAACACAACAGTCACGTCTCTGCTGTGGTGAGGTGGGATTCGCCGAGCTCAACAGTCAGGTCTCTGCTGTGGTGAGGTGGGATTCGCCGAGCTCAACAGTCAGGTCTCTGCTGTGGTAAGGTGAGATTTGCCGAGCTCAACAGTCAGGTCTCTGCTGTGGTGAGGTGGGATTCGCCGAACACAACAGTCAGGTCTCTGCTGTGGTGAGGTGGGATTCGCCGAGCTCAACAGTCAGGTCTCTGCTGTGGTTAGGTGGGATTCGCCGAGCTCAACAGTCAGGTTTATGCTGTGGTGAGGTGAGATTTGCCGAACACCACAGTCAGGTCTCTGCTGTGGTGAGGTGGGATTCGCCGAGCTCAACAGTCAGGTCTCTGCTGTGGTGAGGTGGGATTCGCCGAGCTCAACAGTCAGGTCTCTGCTGTGGTGAGGTGGGATTCGCCGAACTCAACAGTCAGGTCTCTGCTGTGGTGAGGTGGATTCCCTGAACACAACAGTCAGGTCTCTGCTGTGGTGCGGTAGGTTCCCTGAACACAACAGTCAGGTCTCTGCTGTGGTGAGGTAGGTTCCCTGAACACAACAGTCAGGTCTCTGCTGTGGTGAGGTGGGTTCCCTGAACACAACAGTCAGGTCTCTGCTTTGGTGAGGTGGGTTCCCTGAACACAACAGTCAGGTCTCTGCTGTGGTGAGGTGGGATTCGCCGAACACAACAGTCAGGTCTCTGCTGTGGTGAGGTGGGATTTGCCGAACACAACAGTCAGGTCTCTGCTGTGGTGAGGTGGGATTCGCCGAGCTCAACAGTCAGGTCTCTGCTGTGGTGAGGTGGGATTCGCCGAACTCAACAGTCAGGTCTCTGCTGTGGTGAGGTGGATTCCCTGAACACAACAGTCAGGTCTCTGCTGTGGTGAGGTAGGTTCCCTGAACACAACAGTCAGGTCTCTGCTGTGGTGAGGTGGGATTTGCCGAACACAACAGTCACGTCTCTGCTGTGGTGAGGTGGGATTCGCCGAGCTCAACAGTCAGGTCTCTGCTGTGGTGAGGTGGGATTCGCCGAACACAACAGTCAGGTCTCTGCTGTGGTGAGGTGGCAATCGCCGAGCTCAACAGTCAGGTTTATGCTGTGGTGAGGTGGGATTCGCCGAACACCACAGTCAGGTCTCTGCTGTGGTGAGGTGGGATTTGCCGAACACAACAGTCAGGTCTCTGCTGTGGTGAGGTGGGATTCGCAGAGCTCAACAGTCAGGTCTCTGCTGTGGTGAGGTGGGATTCGCCAAACTCAACAGTCAGGTCTCTGCTGGGGTGATGTGGGATTCGCCGAGCTCAACAGTCAGGTCTCTGCTGTGGTGAGGTGGGATTCGCTGAGCTCAACAGTCAGGTCTCTGCTGTGGTGAGGTGGGATTCGCCGAACTCAACAGTCAGGTCTCTGCTGTGGTGAGGTGGATTCCCTGAACACAACAGTCAGGTCTCTGCTGTGGTGAGGTAGGTTCCCTGAACAAAACAGTCAGGTCTCTGCTGTGGTGAGGTGGGATTTGCCGAACACAACAGTCAGGTCTCTGCTGTGGTGAGGTGGGATTCGCCGAGCTCAACAGTCAGGTCTCTGCTGTGGTGAGGTGGGATTCGCCGAACTCAACAGTCAGGTCTCTGCTGTGGTGAGGTGGATTCCCTGAACACAACAGTCAGGTCTCTGCTGTGGTGAGGTAGGTTCCCTGAACACAACAGTCAGGTCTCTGCTGTGGTGAGGTGGGATTTGCCGAACACAACAGTCACGTCTCTGCTGTGGTGAGGTGGGATTCGCCGAGCTCAACAGTCAGGTCTCTGCTGTGGTGAGGTGGGATTCGCCGAGCTCAACAGTCAGGTCTCTGCTGTGGTGAGGTGGGATTCGCCGAACTCAACAGTCAGGTCTCTGCTGTGGTGAGGTGGATTCCCTGAACACAACAGTCAGGTCTCTGCTGTGGTGCGGTAGGTTCCCTGAACACAACAGTCAGGTCTCTGCTGTGGTGAGGTAGGTTCCCTGAACACAACAGTCAGGTCTCTGCTGTGGTGAGGTGGGTTCCCTGAACACAACAGTCAGGTCTCTGCTTTGGTGAGGTGGGTTCCCTGAACACAACAGTCAGGTCTCTGCTGTGGTGAGGTGGGATTCGCCGAACACAACAGTCAGGTCTCTGCTGGGGTGAGGTGGGATTCGCCGAACACAACAGTCAGGTCTCTGCTGTGGTGAGGTGGGTTTCGCCAAACACAACAGTCAGGTCTCTGCTGTGGTGAGGTGGGATTCGCCGAACACAACAGTCAGGTCTCTGCTGTGGTGAGGTGGGATTCGCCGAGCTCAACAGTCAGGTCTCTGCTGTGGTGAGGTGGGATTCGCCGAACACAACAGTCAGGTCTCTGCTGTGGTAAGGTGAGATTCGCCGAGCTCAACAGTCAGGTCTCTGCTGTGGTGAGGTGGGATTCGCCGAACACAACAGTCAGGTCTCTGCTGTGGTGAGGTGGGATTCGCCGAGCTCAACAGTCAGGTCTCTGCTGTGGTGAGGTGGGATTCGCCGAGCTCAACAGTCAGGTTTATGCTGTGGTGAGGTGAGATTTGCCGAACACCACAGTCAGGTCTCTGCTGTGGTGAGGTGGGATTCGCCGAGCTCAACAGTCAGGTCTCTGCTGTGGTGAGGTGGGATTCGCCGAGCTCAACAGTCAGGTCTCTGCTGTGGTGAGGTGGGATTCGCCGAACTCAACAGTCAGGTCTCTGCTGTGGTGAGGTGGATTCCCTGAACACAACAGTCAGGTCTCTGCTGTGGTGCGGTAGGTTCCCTGAACACAACAGTCAGGTCTCTGCTGTGGTGAGGTAGGTTCCCTGAACACAACAGTCAGGTCTCTGCTGTGGTGAGGTGGGTTCCCTGAACACAACAGTCAGGTCTCTGCTTTGGTGAGGTGGGTTCCCTGAACACAACAGTCAGGTCTCTGCTGTGGTGAGGTGGGATTCGCCGAACACAACAGTCAGGTCTCTGCTGTGGTGAGGTGGGATTTGCCGAACACAACAGTCAGGTCTCTGCTGTGGTGAGGTGGGATTCGCCGAGCTCAACAGTCAGGTCTCTGCTGTGGTGAGGTGGGATTCGCCGAACTCAACAGTCAGGTCTCTGCTGTGGTGAGGTGGATTCCCTGAACACAACAGTCAGGTCTCTGCTGTGGTGAGGTAGGTTCCCTGAACACAACAGTCAGGTCTCTGCTGTGGTGAGGTGGGATTTGCCGAACACAACAGTCACGTCTCTGCTGTGGTGAGGTGGGATTCGCCGAGCTCAACAGTCAGGTCTCTGCTGTGGTGAGGTGGGATTCGCCGAACACAACAGTCAGGTCTCTGCTGTGGTGAGGTGGGATTCGCCGAGCTCAACAGTCAGGTCTCTGCTGTGGTGAGGTGGGATTCGCCGAACACAACAGTCAGGTCTCTGCTGTGGTGAGGTGGCAATCGCCGAGCTCAACAGTCAGGTTTATGCTGTGGTGAGGTGGGATTCGCCGAACACCACAGTCAGGTCTCTGCTGTGGTGAGGTGGGATTTGCCGAACACAACAGTCAGGTCTCTGCTGGGGTGAGGTGGGATTCGCCGAGCTCAACAGTCAGGTCTCTGCTGTGGTGAGGTGGGATTCGCCAAACTCAACAGTCAGGTCTCTGCTGGGGTGAGGTGGGATTCGCTGAGCTCAACAGTCAGGTCTCTGCTGTGGTGAGGTGGGATTCGCCGAACTCAACAGTCAGGTCTCTGCTGTGGTGAGGTGGATTCCCTGAACACAACAGTCAGGTCTCTGCTGTGGTGAGGTAGGTTCCCTGAACACAACAGTCAGGTCTCTGCTGTGGTGAGGTGGGATTTGCCGAACACAACAGTCAGGTCTCTGCTGTGGTGAGGTGGGATTCTCCGAGCTCAACAGTCAGGTCTCTGCTGTGGTGAGGTGGGATTCGCCGAACTCAACAGTCAGGTCTCTGCTGTGGTGAGGTGGATTCCCTGAACACAACAGTCAGGTCTCTGCTGTGGTGAGGTAGGTTCCCTGAACACAACAGTCAGGTCTCTGCTGTGGTGAGGTGGGATTTGCCGAACACAACAGTCACGTCTCTGCTGTGGTGAGGTGGGATTCGCCGAGCTCAACAGTCAGGTCTCTGCTGTGGTGAGGTGGGATTCGCCGAGCTCAACAGTCAGGTCTCTGCTGTGGTGAGGTGGGATTCGCCGAACTCAACAGTCAGGTCTCTGCTGTGGTGAGGTGGATTCCCTGAACACAACAGTCAGGTCTCTGCTGTGGTGCGGTAGGTTCCCTGAACACAACAGTCAGGTCTCTGCTGTGGTGAGGTAGGTTCCCTGAACACAACAGTCAGGTCTCTGCTGTGGTGAGGTGGGTTCCCTGAACACAACAGTCAGGTCTCTGCTTTGGTGAGGTGGGTTCCCTGAACACAACAGTCAGGTCTCTGCTGTGGTGAGGTGGGATTCGCCGAACACAACAGTCAGGTCTCTGCTGGGGTGAGGTGGGATTCGCTGAACACAACAGTCAGGTCTCTGCTGTGGTGAGGTGGGTTTCGCCGAACACAACAGTCAGGTCTCTGCTGTGGTGAGGTGGGATTCGCCGAACACAACAGTCAGGTCTCTGCTGTGGTGAGGTGGGATTCGCCGAGCTCAACAGTCAGGTCTCTGCTGTGGTGAGGTGGGATTCGCCGAACACAACAGTCAGGTCTCTGCTGTGGTGAGGTGAGATTCGCCGAGCTCAACAGTCAGGTCTCTGCTGTGGTGAGGTGGGATTCGCCGAACACAACAGTCAGGTCTTTGCTGTGGTGAGGTGGGATTCGCCGAGCTCAACAGTCAGGTCTCTGCTGTGGTGAGGTGGGATTCGCCGAGCTCAACAGTCAGGTTTATGCTGTGGTGAGGTGGGATTCGCCGAACACCACAGTCAGGTCTCTGCTGTGGTGAGGTGGGATTCGCCGAGCTCAACAGTCAGGTCTCTGCTGTGGTGAGGTGGGATTCGCCAAACTCAACAGTCAGGTCTCTGCTGTGGTGAGGTGGGATTCGCCGAGCTCAACAGTCAGGTCTCTGCTGTGGTGAGGTGGGATTCGCCGAGCTCAACAGTCAGGTCTCTGCTGTGGTGAGGTGGGATTCGCCGAACTCAACAGTCAGGTCTCTGCTGTGGTGAGGTGGGTTCCCTGAACACAACAGTCAGGTCTCTGCTGTGGTGAGGTGGGTTCCCTGAACACAACAGTCAGGTCTCTGCTGTGGTGAGGTGGGATTCGCCGAACACAACAGTCAGGTCTCTGCTGTGGTGAGGTGGGATTCGCCGAAATCAACAGTCAGGTCTCTGCTGTGGTGAGGTGGGATTCGCCATACAACAGTCAGGTCTCTGCTGGGGTGAGGTGGGATTCGCTGAACACAACAGTCAGGTCTCTGCTGTGGTTAGGTGGGATTCGCCGAACACAACAGTCAGGTCTCTGCTGTGGTGAGGTGGGATTTGCCGAACACAACAGTCAGGTCTCTGCTGTGGTGAGGTGGGATTCGCCGAGCTCAACAGTCAGGTCTCTGCTGTGGTGAGGTGGGATTCGCCGAGCTCAACAGTCAGGTCTCTGCTGTGGTGAGGTGGGATTCGCCGAACACAACAGTCAGGTCTCTGCTGTGGTGAGGTGGGATTCGCCGAGCTCAACAGTCAAGTCTCTGCTGTGGTGAGGTGGGATTCACCGAACACAACAGTCAGGTCTCTGCTGTGGTGAGGTGGGATTCGCCGAATACAACAGTCAGGTCTCTGCTTTGGTGAGGTGGGATTCGCCGAGCTCAACAGTCAGGTCTCTGCTGGGGTGAGGTGGGATTCGCTGAGCTCAACAGTCAGGTCTCTGCTGTGGTGAGGTGGGATTCGCCGAACACAACAGTCAGGTCTCTGCTGTGGTGAGGTGGGATTCGCCGAACACAACAGTCAGGTCTCTGCTGTGGTGAGGTGAGATTCGCCGAGCTCAACAGTCAGGTCTCTGCTGTCGTGAGGTGGGATTCGCCGAACACAACAGTCAGGTCTCTGCTGTGGTGAGATGGGATTCGCCGAGCTCAACAGTCAGGTCTCTGCTGTGGTGAGGTGGGATTCGCCGAACACAACAGTCAGGTCTCTGCTGTGGTGAGGTGGCAATCGCCGAGCTCAACAGTCAGGTTTATGCTGTGGTGAGGTGGGATTCGCCGAACACCACAGTCAGGTCTCTGCTGTGGTGAGGTGGGATTTGCCGAACACAACAGTCAGGTCTCTGCTGTGGTGAGGTGGGATTCGCCGAGCTCAACAGTCAGGTCTCTGCTCTGGTGAGGTGGGATTCGCCGAACTCAACAGTCAGGTCTCTGCTGGGGTGAGGTGGGATTCGCCGAGCTCAACAGTCAGGTCTCTGCTGTGGTGAGGTGGGATTCGCCGAGCTCAACAGTCAGGTCTCTGCTGTGGTGAGGTGGGATTCGCCGAACTCAACAGTCAGGTCTCTGCTGTGGTGAGGTGGATTCCCTGAACACAACAGTCAGGTCTCTGCTGTGGTGAGGTAGGTTCCCTGAACACAACAGTCAGGTCTCTGCTGTGGTGAGGTGGGATTTGCCGAACACAACAGTCACGTCTCTGCTGTGGTGAGGTGGGATTCGCCGAGCTCAACAGTCAGGTCTCTGCTGTGGTGAGGTGGGATTCGCCGAGCTCAACAGTCAGGTCTCTGCTGTGGTGAGGTGGGATTCGCCGAACTCAACAGTCAGGTCTCTGCTGTGGTGAGGTGGATTCCCTGAACACAACAGTCAGGTCTCTGCTGTGGTGCGGTAGGTTCCCTGAACACAACAGTCAGGTCTCTGCTGTGGTGAGGTAGGTTCCCTGAACACAACAGTCAGGTCTCTGCTGTGGTGAGGTGGGTTCCCTGAACACAACAGTCAGGTCTCTGCTTTGGTGAGGTGGGTTCCCTGAAAACAACAGTCAGGTCTCTGCTGTGGTGAGGTGGGATTCGCCGAACACAACAGTCAGGTCTCTGCTGGGGTGAGGTGGGATTCGCCGAACACAACAGTCAGGTCTCTGCTGTGGTGAGGTGGGTTTCGCCAAACACAACAGTCAGGTCTCTGCTGTGGTGAGGTGGGATTCGCCGAACACAACAGTCAGGTCTCTGCTGTGGTGAGGTGGGATTCGCCGAGCTCAACAGTCAGGTCTCTGCTGTGGTGAGGTGGGATTCGCCGAACACAACAGTCAGGTCTCTGCTGTGGTAAGGTGAGATTCGCCGAGCTCAACAGTCAGGTCTCTGCTGTGGTGAGGTGGGATTCGCCGAACACAACAGTCAGGTCTCTGCTGTGGTGAGGTGGGATTTGCCGAACACAACAGTCAGGTCTCTGCTGGGGTGAGGTGGGATTCGCCGAGCTCAACAGTCAGGTCTCTGCTGTGGTGAGGTGGGATTCGCCAAACTCAACAGTCAGGTCTCTGCTGGGGTGAGGTGGGATTCGCTGAGCTCAACAGTCAGGTCTCTGCTGTGGTGAGGTGGGATTCGCCGAACTCAACAGTCAGGTCTCTGCTGTGGTGAGGTGGATTCCCTGAACACAACAGTCAGGTCTCTGCTGTGGTGAGGTAGGTTCCCTGAACACAACAGTCAGGTCTCTGCTGTGGTGAGGTGGGATTTGCCGAACACAACAGTCAGGTCTCTGCTGTGGTGAGGTGGGATTCGCCGAGCTCAACAGTCAGGTCTCTGCTGTGGTGAGGTGGGATTCGCCGAACTCAACAGTCAGGTCTCTGCTGTGGTGAGGTGGATTCCCTGAACACAACAGTCAGGTCTCTGCTGTGGTGAGGTAGGTTCCCTGAACACAACAGTCAGGTCTCTGCTGTGGTGAGGTGGGATTTGCCGAACACAACAGTCACGTCTCTGCTGTGGTGAGGTGGGATTCGCTGAGCTCAACAGTCAGGTCTCTGCTGTGGTGAGGTGGGATTCGCCGAGCTCAACAGTCAGGTCTCTGCTGTGGTGAGGTGGGATTCGCCGAACTCAACAGTCAGGTCTCTGCTGTGGTGAGGTGGATTCCCTGAACACAACAGTCAGGTCTCTGCTGTGGTGCGGTAGGTTCCCTGAACACAACAGTCAGGTCTCTGCTGTGGTGAGGTAGGTTCCCTGAACACAACAGTCAGGTCTCTGCTGTGGTGAGGTGGGTTCCCTGAACACAACAGTCAGGTCTCTGCTTTGGTGAGGTGGGTTCCCTGAACACAACAGTCAGGTCTCTGCTGTGGTGAGGTGGGATTCGCCGAACACAACAGTCAGGTCTCTGCTGGGGTGAGGTGGGATTCGCTGAACACAACAGTCAGGTCTCTGCTGTGGTGAGGTGGGTTTCGCCGAACACAACAGTCAGGTCTCTGCTGTGGTGAGGTGGGATTCGCCGAACACAACAGTCAGGTCTCTGCTGTGGTGAGGTGGGATTCGCCGAGCTCAACAGTCAGGTCTCTGCTGTGGTGAGGTGGGATTCGCCGAACACAACAGTCAGGTCTCTGCTGTGGTGAGGTGAGATTCGCCGAGCTCAACAGTCAGGTCTCTGCTGTGGTGAGGTGGGATTCGCCGAACACAACAGTCAGGTCTTTGCTGTGGTGAGGTGGGATTCGCCGAGCTCAACAGTCAGGTCTCTGCTGTGGTGAGGTGGGATTCGCCGAGCTCAACAGTCAGGTTTATGCTGTGGTGAGGTGGGATTCGCCGAACACCACAGTCAGGTCTCTGCTGTGGTGAGGTGGGATTCGCCGAGCTCAACAGTCAGGTCTCTGCTGTGGTGAGGTGGGATTCGCCAAACTCAACAGTCAGGTCTCTGCTGTGGTGAGGTGGGATTCGCCGAGCTCAACAGTCAGGTCTCTGCTGTGGTGAGGTGGGATTCGCCGAGCTCAACAGTCAGGTCTCTGCTGTGGTGAGGTGGGATTCGCCGAACTCAACAGTCAGGTCTCTGCTGTGGTGAGGTGGGTTCCCTGAACACAACAGTCAGGTCTCTGCTGTGGTGAGGTGGGTTCCCTGAACACAACAGTCAGGTCTCTGCTGTGGTGAGGTGGGATTCGCCGAACACAACAGTCAGGTCTCTGCTGTGGTGAGGTGGGATTCGCCGAAATCAACAGTCAGGTCTCTGCTGTGGTGAGGTGGGATTCGCCATACAACAGTCAGGTCTCTGCTGGGGTGAGGTGGGATTCGCTGAACACAACAGTCAGGTCTCTGCTGTGGTTAGGTGGGATTCGCCGAACACAACAGTCAGGTCTCTGCTGTGGTGAGGTGGGATTTGCCGAACACAACAGTCAGGTCTCTGCTGTGGTGAGGTGGGATTCGCCGAGCTCAACAGTCAGGTCTCTGCTGTGGTGAGGTGGGATTCGCCGAGCTCAACAGTCAGGTCTCTGCTGTGGTGAGGTGGGATTCGCCGAACACAACAGTCAGGTCTCTGCTGTGGTGAGGTGGGATTCGCCGAGCTCAACAGTCAAGTCTCTGCTGTGGTGAGGTGGGATTCACCGAACACAACAGTCAGGTCTCTGCTGTGGTGAGGTGGGATTCGCCGAATACAACAGTCAGGTCTCTGCTTTGGTTAGGTGGGATTCGCCGAGCTCAACAGTCAGGTCTCTGCTGGGGTGAGGTGGGATTCGCTGAGCTCAACAGTCAGGTCTCTGCTGTGGTGAGGTGGGATTCGCCGAACACAACAGTCAGGTCTCTGCTGTGGTGAGGTGGGATTCGCCTAACTCAACAGTCAGGTCTCTGCTGTGGTGAGGTGGGATTCGCCGAACACAACAGTCAGGTCTCTGCTGTGGTGAGGTGAGATTCGCCGAGCTCAACAGTCAGGTCTCTGCTGTCGTGAGGTGGGATTCGCCGAACACAACAGTCAGGTCTCTGCTGTGGTGAGATGGGATTCGCCGAGCTCAACAGTCAGGTCTCTGCTGTGGTGAGGTGGGATTCGCCGAACACAACAGTCAGGTCTCTGCTGTGGTGAGGTGGCAATCGCCGAGCTCAACAGTCAGGTTTATGCTGTGGTGAGGTGGGATTCGCCGAACACCACAGTCAGGTCTCTGCTGTGGTGAGGTGGGATTTGCCGAACACAACAGTCAGGTCTCTGCTGTGGTGAGGTAGGTTCCCTGAACAAAACAGTCAGGTCTCTGCTGTGGTGAGGTGGGATTTGCCGAACACAACAGTCAGGTCTCTGCTGTGGTGAGGTGGGATTCGCCGAGCTCAACAGTCAGGTCTCTGCTGTGGTGAGGTGGGATTCGCCGAACTCAACAGTCAGGTCTCTGCTGTGGTGAGGTGGATTCCCTGAACACAACAGTCAGGTCTCTGCTGTGGTGAGGTAGGTTCCCTGAACACAACAGTCAGGTCTCTGCTGTGGTGAGGTGGGATTTGCCGAACACAACAGTCACGTCTCTGCTGTGGTGAGGTGGGATTCGCCGAGCTCAACAGTCAGGTCTCTGCTGTGGTGAGGTGGGATTCGCCGAGCTCAACAGTCAGGTCTCTGCTGTGGTGAGGTGGGATTCGCCGAACTCAACAGTCAGGTCTCTGCTGTGGTGAGGTGGATTCCCTGAACACAACAGTCAGGTCTCTGCTGTGGTGCGGTAGGTTCCCTGAACACAACAGTCAGGTCTCTGCTGTGGTGAGGTAGGTTCCCTGAACACAACAGTCAGGTCTCTGCTGTGGTGAGGTGGGTTCCCTGAACACAACAGTCAGGTCTCTGCTTTGGTGAGGTGGGTTCCCTGAACACAACAGTCAGGTCTCTGCTGTGGTGAGGTGGGATTCGCCGAACACAACAGTCAGGTCTCTGCTGGGGTGAGGTGGGATTCGCCGAACACAACAGTCAGGTCTCTGCTGTGGTGAGGTGGGTTTCGCCAAACACAACAGTCAGGTCTCTGCTGTGGTGAGGTGGGATTCGCCGAACACAACAGTCAGGTCTCTGCTGTGGTGAGGTGGGATTCGCCGAGCTCAACAGTCAGGTCTCTGCTGTGGTGAGGTGGGATTCGCCGAACACAACAGTCAGGTCTCTGCTGTGGTAAGGTGAGATTCGCCGAGCTCAACAGTCAGGTCTCTGCTGTGGTGAGGTGGGATTCGCCGAACACAACAGTCAGGTCTCTGCTGTGGTGAGGTGGGATTCGCCGAGCTCAACAGTCAGGTCTCTGCTGTGGTGAGGTGGGATTCGCCGAGCTCAACAGTCAGGTTTATGCTGTGGTGAGGTGAGATTTGCCGAACACCACAGTCAGGTCTCTGCTGTGGTGAGGTGGGATTCGCCGAGCTCAACAGTCAGGTCTCTGCTGTGGTGAGGTGGGATTCGCCGAGCTCAACAGTCAGGTCTCTGCTGTGGTGAGGTGGGATTCGCCGAACTCAACAGTCAGGTCTCTGCTGTGGTGAGGTGGATTCCCTGAACACAACAGTCAGGTCTCTGCTGTGGTGCGGTAGGTTCCCTGAACACAACAGTCAGGTCTCTGCTGTGGTGAGGTAGGTTCCCTGAACACAACAGTCAGGTCTCTGCTGTGGTGAGGTGGGTTCCCTGAACACAACAGTCAGGTCTCTGCTTTGGTGAGGTGGGTTCCCTGAACACAACAGTCAGGTCTCTGCTGTGGTGAGGTGGGATTCGCCGAACACAACAGTCAGGTCTCTGCTGTGGTGAGGTGGGATTTGCCGAACACAACAGTCAGGTCTCTGCTGTGGTGAGGTGGGATTCGCCGAGCTCAACAGTCAGGTCTCTGCTGTGGTGAGGTGGGATTCGCCGAACTCAACAGTCAGGTCTCTGCTGTGGTGAGGTGGATTCCCTGAACACAACAGTCAGGTCTCTGCTGTGGTGAGGTAGGTTCCCTGAACACAACAGTCAGGTCTCTGCTGTGGTGAGGTGGGATTTGCCGAACACAACAGTCACGTCTCTGCTGTGGTGAGGTGGGATTCGCCGAGCTCAACAGTCAGGTCTCTGCTGTGGTGAGGTGGGATTCGCCGAACACAACAGTCAGGTCTCTGCTGTGGTGAGGTGGGATTCGCCGAGCTCAACAGTCAGGTCTCTGCTGTGGTGAGGTGGGATTCGCCGAACACAACAGTCAGGTCTCTGCTGTGGTGAGGTGGCAATCGCCGAGCTCAACAGTCAGGTTTATGCTGTGGTGAGGTGGGATTCGCCGAACACCACAGTCAGGTCTCTGCTGTGGTGAGGTGGGATTTGCCGAACACAACAGTCAGGTCTCTGCTGGGGTGAGGTGGGATTCGCCGAGCTCAACAGTCAGGTCTCTGCTGTGGTGAGGTGGGATTCGCCAAACTCAACAGTCAGGTCTCTGCTGGGGTGAGGTGGGATTCGCTGAGCTCAACAGTCAGGTCTCTGCTGTGGTGAGGTGGGATTCGCCGAACTCAACAGTCAGGTCTCTGCTGTGGTGAGGTGGATTCCCTGAACACAACAGTCAGGTCTCTGCTGTGGTGAGGTAGGTTCCCTGAACACAACAGTCAGGTCTCTGCTGTGGTGAGGTGGGATTTGCCGAACACAACAGTCAGGTCTCTGCTGTGGTGAGGTGGGATTCTCCGAGCTCAACAGTCAGGTCTCTGCTGTGGTGAGGTGGGATTCGCCGAACTCAACAGTCAGGTCTCTGCTGTGGTGAGGTGGATTCCCTGAACACAACAGTCAGGTCTCTGCTGTGGTGAGGTAGGTTCCCTGAACACAACAGTCAGGTCTCTGCTGTGGTGAGGTGGGATTTGCCGAACACAACAGTCACGTCTCTGCTGTGGTGAGGTGGGATTCGCCGAGCTCAACAGTCAGGTCTCTGCTGTGGTGAGGTGGGATTCGCCGAGCTCAACAGTCAGGTCTCTGCTGTGGTGAGGTGGGATTCGCCGAACTCAACAGTCAGGTCTCTGCTGTGGTGAGGTGGATTCCCTGAACACAACAGTCAGGTCTCTGCTGTGGTGCGGTAGGTTCCCTGAACACAACAGTCAGGTCTCTGCTGTGGTGAGGTAGGTTCCCTGAACACAACAGTCAGGTCTCTGCTGTGGTGAGGTGGGTTCCCTGAACACAACAGTCAGGTCTCTGCTTTGGTGAGGTGGGTTCCCTGAACACAACAGTCAGGTCTCTGCTGTGGTGAGGTGGGATTCGCCGAACACAACAGTCAGGTCTCTGCTGGGGTGAGGTGGGATTCGCTGAACACAACAGTCAGGTCTCTGCTGTGGTGAGGTGGGTTTCGCCGAACACAACAGTCAGGTCTCTGCTGTGGTGAGGTGGGATTCGCCGAACACAACAGTCAGGTCTCTGCTGTGGTGAGGTGGGATTCGCCGAGCTCAACAGTCAGGTCTCTGCTGTGGTGAGGTGGGATTCGCCGAACACAACAGTCAGGTCTCTGCTGTGGTGAGGTGAGATTCGCCGAGCTCAACAGTCAGGTCTCTGCTGTGGTGAGGTGGGATTCGCCGAACACAACAGTCAGGTCTTTGCTGTGGTGAGGTGGGATTCGCCGAGCTCAACAGTCAGGTCTCTGCTGTGGTGAGGTGGGATTCGCCGAGCTCAACAGTCAGGTTTATGCTGTGGTGAGGTGGGATTCGCCGAACACCACAGTCAGGTCTCTGCTGTGGTGAGGTGGGATTCGCCGAGCTCAACAGTCAGGTCTCTGCTGTGGTGAGGTGGGATTCGCCAAACTCAACAGTCAGGTCTCTGCTGTGGTGAGGTGGGATTCGCCGAGCTCAACAGTCAGGTCTCTGCTGTGGTGAGGTGGGATTCGCCGAGCTCAACAGTCAGGTCTCTGCTGTGGTGAGGTGGGATTCGCCGAACTCAACAGTCAGGTCTCTGCTGTGGTGAGGTGGGTTCCCTGAACACAACAGTCAGGTCTCTGCTGTGGTGAGGTGGGTTCCCTGAACACAACAGTCAGGTCTCTGCTGTGGTGAGGTGGGATTCGCCGAACACAACAGTCAGGTCTCTGCTGTGGTGAGGTGGGATTCGCCGAAATCAACAGTCAGGTCTCTGCTGTGGTGAGGTGGGATTCGCCATACAACAGTCAGGTCTCTGCTGGGGTGAGGTGGGATTCGCTGAACACAACAGTCAGGTCTCTGCTGTGGTTAGGTGGGATTCGCCGAACACAACAGTCAGGTCTCTGCTGTGGTGAGGTGGGATTTGCCGAACACAACAGTCAGGTCTCTGCTGTGGTGAGGTGGGATTCGCCGAGCTCAACAGTCAGGTCTCTGCTGTGGTGAGGTGGGATTCGCCGAGCTCAACAGTCAGGTCTCTGCTGTGGTGAGGTGGGATTCGCCGAACACAACAGTCAGGTCTCTGCTGTGGTGAGGTGGGATTCGCCGAGCTCAACAGTCAAGTCTCTGCTGTGGTGAGGTGGGATTCACCGAACACAACAGTCAGGTCTCTGCTGTGGTGAGGTGGGATTCGCCGAATACAACAGTCAGGTCTCTGCTTTGGTGAGGTGGGATTCGCCGAGCTCAACAGTCAGGTCTCTGCTGGGGTGAGGTGGGATTCGCTGAGCTCAACAGTCAGGTCTCTGCTGTGGTGAGGTGGGATTCGCCGAACACAACAGTCAGGTCTCTGCTGTGGTGAGGTGGGATTCGCCGAACTCAACAGTCAGGTCTCTGCTGTGGTGAGGTGGGATTCGCCGAACACAACAGTCAGGTCTCTGCTGTGGTGAGGTGAGATTCGCCGAGCTCAACAGTCAGGTCTCTGCTGTCGTGAGGTGGGATTCGCCGAACACAACAGTCAGGTCTCTGCTGTGGTGAGATGGGATTCGCCGAGCTCAACAGTCAGGTCTCTGCTGTGGTGAGGTGGGATTCGCCGAACACAACAGTCAGGTCTCTGCTGTGGTGAGGTGGCAATCGCCGAGCTCAACAGTCAGGTTTATGCTGTGGTGAGGTGGGATTCGCCGAACACCACAGTCAGGTCTCTGCTGTGGTGAGGTGGGATTTGCCGAACACAACAGTCAGGTCTCTGCTGTGGTGAGGTGGGATTCGCCGAACTCAACAGTCAGGTCTCTGCTGTGGTGAGGTGGATTCCCTGAACACAACAGTCAGGTCTCTGCTGTGGTGAGGTAGGTTCCCTGAACACAACAGTCAGGTCTCTGCTGTGGTGAGGTGGGATTTGCCGAACACAACAGTCACGTCTCTGCTGTGGTGAGGTGGGATTCGCCGAGCTCAACAGTCAGGTCTCTGCTGTGGTGAGGTGGGATTCGCCGAGCTCAACAGTCAGGTCTCTGCTGTGGTGAGGTGGGATTCGCCGAACTCAACAGTCAGGTCTCTGCTGTGGTGAGGTGGATTCCCTGAACACAACAGTCAGGTCTCTGCTGTGGTGCGGTAGGTTCCCTGAACACAACAGTCAGGTCTCTGCTGTGGTGAGGTAGGTTCCCTGAACACAACAGTCAGGTCTCTGCTGTGGTGAGGTGGGTTCCCTGAACACAACAGTCAGGTCTCTGCTTTGGTGAGGTGGGTTCCCTGAAAACAACAGTCAGGTCTCTGCTGTGGTGAGGTGGGATTCGCCGAACACAACAGTCAGGTCTCTGCTGGGGTGAGGTGGGATTCGCCGAACACAACAGTCAGGTCTCTGCTGTGGTGAGGTGGGTTTCGCCAAACACAACAGTCAGGTCTCTGCTGTGGTGAGGTGGGATTCGCCGAACACAACAGTCAGGTCTCTGCTGTGGTGAGGTGGGATTCGCCGAGCTCAACAGTCAGGTCTCTGCTGTGGTGAGGTGGGATTCGCCGAACACAACAGTCAGGTCTCTGCTGTGGTAAGGTGAGATTCGCCGAGCTCAACAGTCAGGTCTCTGCTGTGGTGAGGTGGGATTCGCCGAACACAACAGTCAGGTCTCTGCTGTGGTGAGGTGGGATTTGCCGAACACAACAGTCAGGTCTCTGCTGGGGTGAGGTGGGATTCGCCGAGCTCAACAGTCAGGTCTCTGCTGTGGTGAGGTGGGATTCGCCAAACTCAACAGTCAGGTCTCTGCTGGGGTGAGGTGGGATTCGCTGAGCTCAACAGTCAGGTCTCTGCTGTGGTGAGGTGGGATTCGCCGAACTCAACAGTCAGGTCTCTGCTGTGGTGAGGTGGATTCCCTGAACACAACAGTCAGGTCTCTGCTGTGGTGAGGTAGGTTCCCTGAACACAACAGTCAGGTCTCTGCTGTGGTGAGGTGGGATTTGCCGAACACAACAGTCAGGTCTCTGCTGTGGTGAGGTGGGATTCGCCGAGCTCAACAGTCAGGTCTCTGCTGTGGTGAGGTGGGATTCGCCGAACTCAACAGTCAGGTCTCTGCTGTGGTGAGGTGGATTCCCTGAACACAACAGTCAGGTCTCTGCTGTGGTGAGGTAGGTTCCCTGAACACAACAGTCAGGTCTCTGCTGTGGTGAGGTGGGATTTGCCGAACACAACAGTCACGTCTCTGCTGTGGTGAGGTGGGATTCGCTGAGCTCAACAGTCAGGTCTCTGCTGTGGTGAGGTGGGATTCGCCGAGCTCAACAGTCAGGTCTCTGCTGTGGTGAGGTGGGATTCGCCGAACTCAACAGTCAGGTCTCTGCTGTGGTGAGGTGGATTCCCTGAACACAACAGTCAGGTCTCTGCTGTGGTGCGGTAGGTTCCCTGAACACAACAGTCAGGTCTCTGCTGTGGTGAGGTAGGTTCCCTGAACACAACAGTCAGGTCTCTGCTGTGGTGAGGTGGGTTCCCTGAACACAACAGTCAGGTCTCTGCTTTGGTGAGGTGGGTTCCCTGAACACAACAGTCAGGTCTCTGCTGTGGTGAGGTGGGATTCGCCGAACACAACAGTCAGGTCTCTGCTGGGGTGAGGTGGGATTCGCTGAACACAACAGTCAGGTCTCTGCTGTGGTGAGGTGGGTTTCGCCGAACACAACAGTCAGGTCTCTGCTGTGGTGAGGTGGGATTCGCCGAACACAACAGTCAGGTCTCTGCTGTGGTGAGGTGGGATTCGCCGAGCTCAACAGTCAGGTCTCTGCTGTGGTGAGGTGGGATTCGCCGAACACAACAGTCAGGTCTCTGCTGTGGTGAGGTGAGATTCGCCGAGCTCAACAGTCAGGTCTCTGCTGTGGTGAGGTGGGATTCGCCGAACACAACAGTCAGGTCTTTGCTGTGGTGAGGTGGGATTCGCCGAGCTCAACAGTCAGGTCTCTGCTGTGGTGAGGTGGGATTCGCCGAGCTCAACAGTCAGGTTTATGCTGTGGTGAGGTGGGATTCGCCGAACACCACAGTCAGGTCTCTGCTGTGGTGAGGTGGGATTCGCCGAGCTCAACAGTCAGGTCTCTGCTGTGGTGAGGTGGGATTCGCCAAACTCAACAGTCAGGTCTCTGCTGTGGTGAGGTGGGATTCGCCGAGCTCAACAGTCAGGTCTCTGCTGTGGTGAGGTGGGATTCGCCGAGCTCAACAGTCAGGTCTCTGCTGTGGTGAGGTGGGATTCGCCGAACTCAACAGTCAGGTCTCTGCTGTGGTGAGGTGGGTTCCCTGAACACAACAGTCAGGTCTCTGCTGTGGTGAGGTGGGTTCCCTGAACACAACAGTCAGGTCTCTGCTGTGGTGAGGTGGGATTCGCCGAACACAACAGTCAGGTCTCTGCTGTGGTGAGGTGGGATTCGTCGAAATCAACAGTCAGGTCTCTGCTGTGGTGAGGTGGGATTCGCCATACAACAGTCAGGTCTCTGCTGGGGTGAGGTGGGATTCGCTGAACACAACAGTCAGGTCTCTGCTGTGGTTAGGTGGGATTCGCCGAACACAACAGTCAGGTCTCTGCTGTGGTGAGGTGGGATTTGCCGAACACAACAGTCAGGTCTCTGCTGTGGTGAGGTGGGATTCGCCGAGCTCAACAGTCAGGTCTCTGCTGTGGTGAGGTGGGATTCGCCGAGCTCAACAGTCAGGTCTCTGCTGTGGTGAGGTGGGATTCGCCGAACACAACAGTCAGGTCTCTGCTGTGGTGAGGTGGGATTCGCCGAGCTCAACAGTCAAGTCTCTGCTGTGGTGAGGTGGGATTCACCGAACACAACAGTCAGGTCTCTGCTGTGGTGAGGTGGGATTCGCCGAATACAACAGTCAGGTCTCTGCCTTGGTTAGGTGGGATTCGCCGAGCTCAACAGTCAGGTCTCTGCTGGGGTGAGGTGGGATTCGCTGAGCTCAACAGTCAGGTCTCTGCTGTGGTGAGGTGGGATTCGCCGAACACAACAGTCAGGTCTCTGCTGTGGTGAGGTGGGATTCGCCTAACTCAACAGTCAGGTCTCTGCTGTGGTGAGGTGGGATTCGCCGAACACAACAGTCAGGTCTCTGCTGTGGTGAGGTGAGATTCGCCGAGCTCAACAGTCAGGTCTCTGCTGTCGTGAGGTGGGATTCGCCGAACACAACAGTCAGGTCTCTGCTGTGGTGAGATGGGATTCGCCGAGCTCAACAGTCAGGTCTCTGCTGTGGTGAGGTGGGATTCGCCGAACACAACAGTCAGGTCTCTGCTGTGGTGAGGTGGCAATCGCCGAGCTCAACAGTCAGGTTTATGCTGTGGTGAGGTGGGATTCGCCGAACACCACAGTCAGGTCTCTGCTGTGGTGAGGTGGGATTTGCCGAACACAACAGTCAGGTCTCTGCTGTGGTGAGGTGGGATTCGCCGAGCTCAACAGTCAGGTCTCTGCTCTGGTAAGGTGGGAGTCGCCAAACTCAACAGTCAGGTCTCTGCTGGGGTGAGGTGGGATTCGCCGAGCTCAACAGTCAGGTCTCTGCTGTGGTGAGGTGGGATTCGCCGAGCTCAACAGTCAGGTCTCTGCTGTGGTGAGGTGGGATTCGCCGAACTCAACAGTCAGGTCTCTGCTGTGGTGAGGTGGATTCCCTGAACACAACAGTCAGGTCTCTGCTGTGGTGAGGTAGGTTCCCTGAACACAACAGTCAGGTCTCTGCTGTGGTGAGGTGGGATTTGCCGAACACAACAGTCACGTCTCTGCTGTGGTGAGGTGGGATTCGCCGAGCTCAACAGTCAGGTCTCTGCTGTGGTGAGGTGGGATTCGCCGAGCTCAACAGTCAGGTCTCTGCTGTGGTGAGGTGGGATTCGCCGAACTCAACAGTCAGGTCTCTGCTGTGGTGAGGTGGATTCCCTGAACACAACAGTCAGGTCTCTGCTGTGGTGCGGTAGGTTCCCTGAACACAACAGTCAGGTCTCTGCTGTGGTGAGGTAGGTTCCCTGAACACAACAGTCAGGTCTCTGCTGTGGTGAGGTGGGTTCCCTGAACACAACAGTCAGGTCTCTGCTTTGGTGAGGTGGGTTCCCTGAACACAACAGTCAGGTCTCTGCTGTGGTGAGGTGGGATTCGCCGAACACAACAGTCAGGTCTCTGCTGGGGTGAGGTGGGATTCGCCGAACACAACAGTCAGGTCTCTGCTGTGGTGAGGTGGGTTTCGCCAAACGCAACAGTCAGGTCTCTGCTGTGGTGAGGTGGGATTCGCCGAACACAACAGTCAGGTCTCTGCTGTGGTGAGGTGGGATTCGCCGAGCTCAACAGTCAGGTCTCTGCTGTGGTGAGGTGGGATTCGCCGAACACAACAGTCAGGTCTCTGCTGTGGTAAGGTGAGATTCGCCGAGCTCAACAGTCAGGTCTCTGCTGTGGTGAGGTGGGATTCGCCGAACACAACAGTCAGGTCTCTGCTGTGGTGAGGTGGGATTCGCCGAGCTCAACAGTCAGGTCTCTGCTGTGGTGAGGTGGGATTCGCCGAGCTCAACAGTCAGGTTTATGCTGTGGTGAGGTGAGATTTGCCGAACACCACAGTCAGGTCTCTGCTGTGGTGAGGTGGGATTCGCCGAGCTCAACAGTCAGGTCTCTGCTGTGGTGAGGTGGGATTCGCCGAGCTCAACAGTCAGGTCTCTGCTGTGGTGAGGTGGGATTCGCCGAACTCAACAGTCAGGTCTCTGCTGTGGTGAGGTGGATTCCCTGAACACAACAGTCAGGTCTCTGCTGTGGTGCGGTAGGTTCCCTGAACACAACAGTCAGGTCTCTGCTGTGGTGAGGTAGGTTCCCTGAACACAACAGTCAGGTCTCTGCTGTGGTGAGGTGGGTTCCCTGAACACAACAGTCAGGTCTCTGCTTTGGTGAGGTGGGTTCCCTGAACACAACAGTCAGGTCTCTGCTGTGGTGAGGTGGGATTCGCCGAACACAACAGTCAGGTCTCTGCTGTGGTGAGGTGGGATTTGCCGAACACAACAGTCAGGTCTCTGCTGTGGTGAGGTGGGATTCGCCGAGCTCAACAGTCAGGTCTCTGCTGTGGTGAGGTGGGATTCGCCGAACTCAACAGTCAGGTCTCTGCTGTGGTGAGGTGGATTCCCTGAACACAACAGTCAGGTCTCTGCTGTGGTGAGGTAGGTTCCCTGAACACAACAGTCAGGTCTCTGCTGTGGTGAGGTGGGATTTGCCGAACACAACAGTCACGTCTCTGCTGTGGTGAGGTGGGATTCGCCGAACACAACAGTCAGGTCTCTGCTGTGGTGAGGTGAGATTCGCCGAGCTCAACAGTTAGGTCTCTGCTGTGGTGAGGTGGGATTCGCCGAACACAACAGTCAGGTCTTTGCTGTGGTGAGGTGGGATTCGCCGAGCTCAACAGTCAGGTCTCTGCTGTGGTGAGGTGGGATTCGCCGAGCTCAACAGTCAGGTTTATGCTGTGGTGAGGTGGGATTCGCCGAACACCACAGTCAGGTCTCTGCTGTGGTGAGGTGGGATTCGCCGAGCTCAACAGTCAGGTCTCTGCTGTGGTGAGGTGGGATTCGCCAAACTCAACAGTCAGGTCTCTGCTGTGGTGAGGTGGGATTCGCCGAGCTCAACAGTCAGGTCTCTGCTGTGGTGAGGTGGGATTCGCCGAGCTCAACAGTCAGGTCTCTGCTGTGGTGAGGTGGGATTCGCCGAACTCAACAGTCAGGTCTCTGCTGTGGTGAGGTGGGTTCCCTGAACACAACAGTCAGGTCTCTGCTGTGGTGAGGTGGGTTCCCTGAACACAACAGTCAGGTCTCTGCTGTGGTGAGGTGGGATTCGCCGAACACAACAGTCAGGTCTCTGCTGTGGTGAGGTGGGATTCGCCGAAATCAACAGTCAGGTCTCTGCTGTGGTGAGGTGGGATTCGCCATACAACAGTCAGGTCTCTGCTGGGGTGAGGTGGGATTCGCTGAACACAACAGTCAGGTCTCTGCTGTGGTTAGGTGGGATTCGCCGAACACAACAGTCAGGTCTCTGCTGTGGTGAGGTGGAATTTGCCGAACACAACAGTCAGGTCTCTGCTGTGGTGAGGTGGGATTCGCCGAGCTCAACAGTCAGGTCTCTGCTGTGGTGAGGTGGGATTCGCCGAGCTCAACAGTCAGGTCTCTGCTGTGGTGAGGTGGGATTCGCCGAACACAACAGTCAGGTCTCTGCTGTGGTGAGGTGGGATTCGCCGAGCTCAACAGTCAAGTCTCTGCTGTGGTGAGGTGGGATTCACCGAACACAACAGTCAGGTCTCTGCTGTGGTGAGGTGGGATTCGCCGAATACAACAGTCAGGTCTCTGCTTTGGTGAGGTGGGATTCACCGAGCTCAACAGTCAGGTCTCTGCTGGGGTGAGGTGGGAATCGCTGAGCTCAACAGTCAGGTCTCTGCTGTGGTGAGGTGGGATTCGCCGAACACAACAGTCAGGTCTCTGCTGTGGTGAGGTGGGATTCGCCGAACTCAACAGTCAGGTCTCTGCTGTGGTGAGGTGGGATTCGCCGAACACAACAGTCAGGTCTCTGCTGTGGTGAGGTGAGATTCGCCGAGCTCAACAGTCAGGTCTCTGCTGTCGTGAGGTGGGATTCGCCGAACACAACAGTCAGGTCTCTGCTGTGGTGAGATGGGATTCGCCGAGCTCAACAGTCAGGTCTCTGCTGTGGTGAGGTGGGATTCGCCGAACACAACAGTCAGGTCTCTGCTGTGGTGAGGTGGCAATCGCCGAGCTCAACAGTCAGGTTTATGCTGTGGTGAGGTGGGATTCGCCGAACACCACAGTCAGGTCTCTGCTGTGGTGAGGTGGGATTTGCCGAACACAACAGTCAGGTCTCTGCTGTGGTGAGGTGGGATTCGCCGAGCTCAACAGTCAGGTCTCTGCTCTGGTGAGGTGGGATTCGCCAAACTCAACAGTCAGGTCTCTGCTGGGGTGAGGTGGGATTCGCCGAGCTCAACAGTCAGGTCTCTGCTGTGGTGAGGTGAGATTCGCCGAGCTCAACAGTCAGGTCTCTGCTGTGGTGAGGTGGGATTCGCCGAACTCAACAGTCAGGTCTCTGCTGTGGTGAGGTGGATTCCCTGAACACAACAGTTAGGTCTCTGCTGTGGTGAGGTAGGTTCCCTGAACACAACAGTCAGGTCTCTGCTGTGGTGAGGTGGGATTTGCCGAACACAACAGTCAGGTCTCTGCTGTGGTGAGGTGGGATTCGCCGAGCTCAACAGTCAGGTCTGTGCTGTGGTGAGGTGGGATTCGCCGAACACAACAGTCAGGTCTCTGCTGTGGTGAGGTGGGATTCGCCGAACACAACAGTCAGGTCTCTGCTTTGGTGAGGTGGGATTCGCCGAGCTCAACAGTCAGGTCTCTGCTGTGGTGAGGTGGGATTCGCCGAGCTCAACAGTCAGGTCTCTGCTGTGGTGAGGTGGGATTCGCCGAACACAACAGTCAGGTCTCTGCTGTGGTGAGGTGGGATTCGCCGAGCTCAACAGTCAGGTCTCTGCTGTGGTGAGGTGGGATTCGCCTAACTCAACAGTCAGGTCTCTGCTGTGGTGAGGTGGGTTCCCTGAACACAAAAGTCAGGTCTCTGCTGTGGTGAGGTGGGATCCCTGAACACAACAGTCAGGTCTATGCTGTGGTGAGGTGAGTTCCCTGAATACAACAGTCAGGTATCTGCTGTGGTGAGGTGGATTCCCTGAACACAACAGTCAGGTCTCTGCTGTGGTGAGGTAGGTTCCCTGAACACAACAGTCAGGTCTCTGCTGTGGTGAGGTAGGTTCCCTGAACACAACAGTCAAGTCTCTGCTGTGGTGAGGTGGGTTCCCTGAACACAACAGTCAGGTCTCTGCTGTGGTGAGGTGGGTTCCCTGAACACAACAGTCAGGTCTCTGCTGTGGTGAGGTGGGATTCGCCGAACACAACAGTCAGGTCTCTGCTGTGGTGAGGTGGGATTCGCCGAGCTCAACAGTCAGGTCTCTGCTGTGGTGAGGTGGGATTCGCCGAGCTCAACAGTCAGGTTTATGCTGTGGTGAGGTGGGATTCGCCGAACACCACAGTCAGGTCTCTGCTGTGGTGAGGTGGGATTCGCCGAACACAACAGTCAAGTCTCTGCTGTGGTGAGGTGGGATTCGCCGAGCTCAACAGTCAGGTCTCTGCTGTGGTGAGGTGGGATTCGCCAAACTCAACAGTCAGGTCTCTGCTGTGGTGAGGTGGGATTCGCCGAGCTCAACAGTCAGGTCTCTGCTGTGGTGAGGTGGGATTCGCCGAGCTCAACAATCAGGTCTCTGCTGTGGTGAGGTGGGATTCGCCGAACTCAACAGTCAGGTCTCTGCTGTGGTGAGGTGGGTTCCCTAAACACAACAGTCAGGTCTCTGCTGTGGTGAGGTGGGTTCCCTGAACACAACAGTCAGGTCTCTGCTGGGGTGAGGTGGGATTCGCTGAACACAACAGTCAGGTCTCTGCTGTGGTTAGGTGGGATTCGCCGAACACAACAGTCAGGTCTCTGCTGTGGTGAGGTGGGATTTGCCGAACACAACAGTCAGGTCTCTGCTGTGGTGAGGTGGGATTCGCCGAGCTCAACAGTCAGGTCTCTGCTGTGGTGAGGTGGGATTCGCCGAGCTCAACAGTCATGTCTCTGCTGTGGTGAGGTGGGATTCGCCGAACACAACAGTCAGGTCTCTGCTGTGGTGAGGTGGGATTCGCCGAGCTCAACAGTCAGGTCTGTGCTGTGGTGAGGTGGGATTCGCCGAACACAACAGTCAGGTCTCTGCTGTGGTGAGGTGGGATTCGCCGAACACAACAGTCAGGTCTCTGCTTTGGTGAGGTGGGATTCGCCGAGCTCAACAGTCAGGTCTCTGCTGGGGTGAGGTGGGATTCGCTGAGCTCAACAGTCAGGTCTCTGCTGTGGTGAGGTGGGATTCGCCGAACACAACAGTCAGGTCTCTGCTGTGGTGAGGTGGGATTCGCCGAACTCAACAGTCAGGTCTCTGCTGTGGTGAGGTGGGATTCGCCGAACACAACAGTCAGGTCTCTGCTGTGGTGAGGTGAGATTCGCCGAGCTCAACAGTCAGGTCTCTGCTGTGGTGAGGTGGGATTCGCCGAACACAACAGTCAGGTCTCTGCTGTGGTGAGGTGGGATTCGCCGAGCTCAACAGTCAGGTCTCTGCTGTGGTGAGGTGGGATTCGCCGAACACAACAGTCAGGTCTCTGCTGTGGTGAGGTGGCAATCGCCGAGCTGAACAGTCAGGTTTATGCTGTGGTGAGGTGGGATTCGCCGAACACCACAGTCAGGTCTCTGCTGTGGTGAGGTGGGATTTGCCGAACACAACAGTCAGGTCTCTGCTGTGGTGAGGTGGGATTCGCCGAGCTCAACAGTCAGGTCTCTGCTGTGGTGAGGTGGGATTCGCCAAACTCAACAGTCAGGTCTCTGCTGTGGTGAGGTGGGATTCACCGAGCTCAACAGTCAGGTCTCTGCTGTGGTGAGGTGGGATTCGCCGAGCTCAACAGTCAGGTCTCTGCTGTGGTGAGGTGGGATTCGCCGAACTCAACAGTCAGGTCTCTGCTGTGGTGAGGTGGATTCCCTGAACACAACAGTCAGGTCTCTGCTGTGGTGAGGTAGGTTCCCTGAACACAACAGTCAGGTCTCTGCTGTGGTGAGGTGGGATTTACCGAACACAACACTCAGGTCTCTGCTGTGGTGAGGTGGGATTCGCCGAGCTCAACAGTCAGGTCTGTGCTGTGGTGAGGTGGGATTCGCCGAACACAACAGTCAGGTCTCTGCTGTGGTGAGGTGGGATTCGCCGAACACAACAGTCAGGTCTCTGCTTTGGTGAGGTGGGATTCGCCGAGCTCAACAGTCAGGTCTCTGCTGTGGTGAGGTGGGATTCGCCGAGCTCAACAGTCAGGTCTCTGCTGTGGTGAGGTGGGATTCGCCAAACACAACAGTCAGGTCTCTGCTGTGGTGAGGTGGGATTCGCCGAACACAACAGTCAGGTCTCTGCTTTGGTGAGGTGGGATTCGCCGAGCTCAACAGTCAGGTCTCTGCTGGGGTGAGGTGGGATTCGCTGAGCTCAACAGTCAGGTCTCTGCTGTGGTGAGGTGGGATTCGCCGAACACAACAGTCAGGTCTCTGCTGTGGTGAGGTGGGATTCGCCGAACTCAACAGTCAGGTCTCTGCTGTGGTGAGGTGGGATTCGCCGAACACAACAGTCAGGTCTCTGCTGTGGTGAGGTGAGATTTGCCGAGCTCAACAGTCAGGTCTCTGCTGTGGAGAGGTGGGATTCGCCGAACACAACAGTCAGGTCTCTGCTGTGGTGAGGTGGGATTCGCCGAGCTCAACAGTCAGGTCTCTGCTGTGGTGAGGTGGGATTCGCCGAACACAACAGTCAGGTCTCTGCTGTGGTGAGGTGGCAATCGCCGAGCTCAACAGTCAGGTTTATGCTGTGGTGAGGTGGGATTCGCCGAACACCACAGTCAGGTCTCTGCTGTGGTGAGGTGGGATTTGCCGAACACAACAGTCAGGTCTCTGCTGTGGTGAGGTGGGATTCGCCGAGCTCAACAGTCAGGTCTCTGCTCTGGTGAGGTGGGATTCGCCAAACTCAACAGTCAGGTCTCTGCTGGGGTGAGGTGGGATTCGCCGAGCTCAACAGTCAGGTCTCTGCTGTGGTGAGGTGGGATTCGCCGAGCTCAACAGTCAGGTCTCTGCTGTGGTGAGGTGGGATTCGCCGAACTCAACAGTCAGGTCTCTGCTGTGGTGAGGTGGATTCCCTGAACACAACAGTTAGGTCTCTGCTGTGGTGAGGTAGGTTCCCTGAACACAACAGTCAGGTCTCTGCTGTGGTGAGGTGGGATTTGCCGAACACAACAGTCAGGTCTCTGCTGTGGTGAGGTGGGATTCGCCGAGCTCAACAGTCAGGTCTGTGCTGTGGTGAGGTGGGATTCGCCGAACACAACATTCAGGTCTCTGCTGTGGTGAGGTGGGATTCGCCGAACACAACAGTCAGGTCTCTGCTTTGGTGAGATGGGATTCGCCGAGCTCAACAGTCAGGTCTCTGCTGTGGTGAGGTGGGATTCGCCGAGCTCAACAGTCAGGTCTCTGCTGTGGTGAGGTGGGATTCGCCGAACACAACAGTCAGGTCTCTGCTGTGGTGAGGTGGGATTCGCCGAGCTCAACAGTCAGGTCTCTGCTGTGGTGAGGTGGGATTCGCCGAACCCAACAGTCAGGTCTCTGCTGTGGTGAGGTGGGTTCCCTGAACACAAAAGTCAGGTCTCTGCTGTGGTGAGGTGGGTTCCCTGAACACAACAGTCAGGTCTATGCTGTGGTGAGGTGAGTTCCCTGAATACAACAGTCAGGTCTCTGCTGTGGTGAGGTAGGTTACCTGAACACAACAGTCAGGTCTCTGCTGTGGTGAGGTAGGTTCCCTGAACACAACAGTCAAGTCTCTGCTGTGGTGAGGTGGGTTCCCTGAACACAACAGTCAGGTCTCTGCTGTGGTGAGGTGGGTTCCCTGAACACAACAGTCAGGTCTCTGCTGTGGTGAGGTGGGATTCGCCGAACACAACAGTCAGGTCTCTGCTGTGGTGAGGTGGGATTCGCCGAGCTCAACAGTCAGGTCTCTGCTGTGGTGAGGTGGGATTCGCCGAGCTCAACAGTCAGGTTTATGCTGTGGTGAGGTGGGATTCGCCGAACACCACAGTCAGGTCTCTGCTGTAGTGAGGTGGGATTCGCCGAACACAACAGTCAGGTCTCTGCTGTGGTGAGGTGGGATTCGCCGAGCTCAACAGTCAGGTCTCTGCTGTGGTGAGGTGGGATTCGCCGAGCTCAACAGTCAGGTCTGTGCTGTGGTGAGGTGGGATTCGCCGAACACAACAGTCAGGTCTCTGCTGTGGTGAGGTGGGATTCGCCGAACACAACAGTCAGGTCTCTGCTTTGGTGAGGTGGGATTCGCCGAGCTCAACAGTCAGGTCTCTGCTGTGGTGAGGTGGGATTCGCCGAGCTCAACAGTCAGGTCTCTGCTGTGGTGAGGTGGGATTCGCCGAACACAACAGTCAGGTCTCTGCTTTGGTGAGGTGGGATTCGCCGAACACAACAGTCAGGTCTCTGCTTTGGTGAGGTGGGATTCGCCGAGCTCAACAGTCAGGTCTCTGCTGGGGTGAGGTGGGATTCGCTGAGCTCAACAGTCAGGTCTCTGCTGTGGTGAGGTGGGATTCGCCGAACACAACAGTCAGGTCTCTGCTGTGGTGAGGTGGGATTCGCCGAACTCAACAGTCAGGTCTCTGCTGTGGTGAGGTGGGATTCACCGAACACAACAGTCAGGTCTCTGCTGTCGTGAGGTGAGATTTGCCGAGCTCAACAGTCAGGTCTCTGCTGTGGTGAGGTGGGATTCGCCGAACACAACAGTCAGGTCTCTGCTGTGGTGAGGTGGGATTCGCCGAGCTCAACAGACAGGTCTCTGCTGTGGTGAGGTGGGATTCGCCGAACACAACAGTCAGGTCTCTGCTGTGGTGAGGTGGCAATCGCCGAGCTCAACAGTCAGGTTTATGCTGTGGTGAGGTGGGATTCGCCGAACACCACAGTCAGGTCTCTGCTGTGGTGAGGTGGGATTTGCCGAACACAACAGTCAGGTCTCTGCTGTGGTGAGGTGGGATTCGCCGAGCTCAACAGTCAGGTCTCTGCTCTGGTGAGGTGGGATTCGCCAAACTCAACAGTCAGGTCTCTGCTGGGGTGAGGTGGGATTCGCCGAGCTCAACAGTCAGGTCTCTGCTGTGGTGAGGTGGGATTCGCCGAGCTCAACAGTCAGGTCTCTGCTGTGGTGAGGTGGGATTCGCCGAACTCAACAGTCAGGTCTCTGCTGTGGTGAGGTGGATTCCCTGAACACAACAGTTAGGTCTCTGCTGTGGTGAGGTAGGTTCCCTGAACACAACAGTCAGGTCTCTGCTGTGGTGAGGTGGGATTTGCCGAACACAACAGTCAGGTCTCTGCTGTGGTGAGGTGGGATTCGCCGAGCTCAACAGTCAGGTCTGTGCTGTGGTGAGGTGGGATTCGCCGAACACAACAGTCAGGTCTCTGCTGTGGTGAGGTGGGATTCGCCGAACACAACAGTCAGGTCTCTGCTTTGGTGAGGTGGGATTCGCCGAGCTCAACAGTCAGGTCTCTGCTGTGGTGAGGTGGGATTCGCCGAGCTCAACAGTCAGGTCTCTGCTGTGGTGAGGTGGGATTCGCCGAACACAACAGTCAGGTCTCTGCTGTGGTGAGGTGGGATTCGCCGAGCTCAACAGTCAGGTCTCTGCTGTGGTGAGGTGGGATTCGCCGAACTCAACAGTCAGGTCTCTGCTGTGGTGAGGTGGGTTCCCTGAACACAAAAGTCAGGTCTCTGCTGTGGTGAGGTGGGTTCCCTGAACACAACAGTCAGGTCTATGCTGTGGTGAGGTGAGTTCCCTGAATACAACAGTCAGGTCTCTGCTGTGGTGAGGTGGATTCCCTGAACACAACAGTCAGGTCTCTGCTGTGGTGAGGTAGGTTCCCTGAACACAACAGTCAGGTCTCTGCTGTGGTGAAGTAGGTTCCCTGAACACAACAGTCAGGTCTCTGCTGTGGTGAGGTGGGTTCCCTGAACACAACAGTCAGGTCTCTGCTGTGGTGAGGTGGGTTCCCTGAACACAACAGTCAGGTCTCTGCTGTGGTGAGGTGGGATTCGCCGAAAACAACAGTCAGGTCTCTGCTGTGGTGAGGTGGGATTCGCCGAGCTCAACAGTCACGTCTCTGCTGTGGTGAGGTGGGATTCGCCGAGCTCAACAGTCAGGTTTATGCTGTGGTGAGGTGGGATTCGCAGAACACCACAGTCAGGTCTCTGCTGTAGTGAGGTGGGATTCGCCGAACACAACAGTCAGGTCTCTGCTGTGGTGAGGTGGGATTCGCCGAGCTCAACAGTCAGGTCTCTGCTGTGGTGAGGTGGGATTCGCCAAACTCAACAGTCAGGTCTCTGCTGTGGTGAGGTGGGATTCGCCGAGCTCAACAGTCAGGTCTCTGCTGTGGTGAGGTGGGATTCGCCGAGCTCAACAGTCAGGTCTCTGCTGTGGTGAGGTGGGATTCGCCGAACTCAACAGTCAGGTCTCTGCTGTGGTGAGGTGGGTTCCCTAAACACAACAGTCAGGTCTCTGCTGTAGTGAGGTGGGTTCCCTGAACACAACAGTCAGGTCTCTGCTGTGGTGAGGTGGGATTCGCCGAACACAACAGTCAGGTCTCTGCTGTGGTAAGGTGGGATTCGCCGAAATCAACAGTCAGGTCTCTGCTGTGGTGAGGTGGGATTCGCCATACAACAGTCAGGTCTCTGCTGGGGTGAGGTGGGATTCGCTGAACACAACAGTCAGGTCTCTGCTGTGGTTAGGTGGGATTCGCCGAACACAACAGTCAGGTCTCTGCTGTGGTGAGGTGGGATTTGCCGAACACAACAGTCAGGTCTCTGCTGTGGTGAGGTGGGATTCGCCGAGCTCAACAGTCAGGTCTCTGCTGTGGTGAGGTGGGATTCGCCGAGCTCAACAGTCATGTCTCTGCTGTGGTGAGGTGGGATTCGCTGAACACAACAGTCAGGTCTCTGCTGTGGTGAGGTGGGATTCGCCGAGCTCAACAGTCAGGTCTGTGCTGTGGTGAGGTGGGATTCGCCGAACACAACAGTCAGGTCTCTGCTGTGGTGAGGTGGGATTCGCCGAACACAACAGTCAGGTCTCTGCTTTGGTGAGGTTGGATTCACCGAGCTCAACAGTCAGGTCTCTGCTGGGGTGAGGTGGGATTCGCTGAGCTCAACAGTCAGGTCTCTGTTGTGGTGAGGTGGGATTCGCCGAACACAACAGTCAGGTCTCTGCTGTGGTGAGGTGGGATTCGCCGAACTCAACAGTCAGGTCTCTGCTGTGGTGAGGTGGGATTCGCCGAACACAACAGTCAGGTCTCTGCTGTGGTGAGGTGAGATTCACCGAGCTCAACAGTCAGGTCTCTGCTGTGGTGAGGTGGGATTCGCCGAACACAACAGTCAGGTCTCTGCTGTGGTGAGGTGGGATTCGCCGAGCTCAACAGTCAGGTCTCTGCTGTGGTGAGGTGGGATTCGCCGAACACAACAGTCAGGTCTCTGCTGTGGTGAGGTGGCAATCGCCGAGCTGAACAGTCAGGTTTATGCTGTGGTGAGGTGGGATTCGCCGAACACCACAGTCAGGTCTCTGCTGTGGTGAGGTGGGATTTGCCGAACACACAGTCAGGTCTCTGCTGTGGTGAGGTGGGATTCGCCGAGCTCAACAGTCAGGTCTCTGCTGTGGTGAGGTGGGATTCGCCAAACTCAACAGTCAGGTCTCTGCTGGGGTGAGGTGGGATTCGCCGAGCTCAACAGTCAGGTCTCTGCTGTGGTGAGGTGGGATTCGCCGAGCTCAACAGTCAGGTCTCTGCTGTGGTGAGGTGGGATTCGCCGAACTAAACAGTCAGGTCTCTGCTGTGGTGAGGTGGATTCCCTGAACACAACAGTCAGGTCTCTGCTGTGGTGAGGTAGGTTCCCTGAACACAACAGTCAGGTCTCTGCTGTGGTGAGGTGGGATTTGCCGAACACAACAGTCAGGTCTCTGCTGTGGTGAGGTGGGATTCGAAGAGCTCAACAGTCAGGTCTGTGCTGTGGTGAGGTGGGATTCGCCGAACACAACAGTCAGGTCTCTGCTGTGGTGAGGTGGGATTCGCCGAACACAACAGTCAGGTCTCTGCTTTGGTGAGGTGGGATTCGCTGAGCTCAACAGTCAGGTCTCTGCTGTGGTGAGGTGGGATTCGCCGAGCTCAACAGTCAGGTCTCTGCTGTGGTGAGGTGGGATTCGCCGAACACAACAGTCAGGTCTCTGCTGTGGTGAGGTGGGATTCGCCGAGCTCAACAGTCAGGTCTCTGCTGTGGTGAGGTGGGATTCGCCGAACTCAACAGTCAGGTCTCTGCTGGGGTGAGGTGGGATTCGCTGAGCTCAACAGTCAGGTCTCTGTTGTGGTGAGGTGGGATTCGCCGAACACAACAGTCAGGTCTCTGCTGTGGTGAGGTGGGATTCGCCGAACTCAACAGTCAGGTCTCTGCTGTGGTGAGGTGGGATTCGCCGAACACAACAGTCAGGTCTCTGCTGTGGTGAGGTGAGATTCACCGAGCTCAACAGTCAGGTCTCTGCTGTGGTGAGGTGGGATTCGCCGAACACAACAGTCAGGTCTCTGCTGTGGTGAGGTGGGATTCGCCGAGCTCAACAGTCAGGTCTCTGCTGTGGTGAGGTGGGATTCGCCGAACACAACAGTCAGGTCTCTGCTGTGGTGAGGTGGCAATCGCCGAGCTAAACAGTCAGGTTTATGCTGTGGTGAGGTGGGATTCGCCGAACACCACAGTCAGGTCTCTGCTGTGGTGAGGTGGGATTTGCCGAACACACAGTCAGGTCTCTGCTGTGGTGAGGTGGGATTCGCCGAGCTCAACAGTCAGGTCTCTGCTGTGGTGAGGTGGGATTCGCCAAACTCAACAGTCAGGTCTCTGCTGGGGTGAGGTGGGATTCGCCGAGCTCAACAGTCAGGTCTCTGCTGTGGTGAGGTGGGATTCGCCGAGCTCAACAGTCAGGTCTCTGCTGTGGTGAGGTGGGATTCGCCGAACTCAACAGTCAGTTCTCTGCTGTGGTGAGGTGGATTCCCTGAACACAACAGTCAGGTCTCTGCTGTGGTGAGGTAGGTTCCCTGAACACAACAGTCAGGTCTCTGCTGTGGTGAGGTGGGATTTGCCGAACACAACAGTCAGGTCTCTGCTGTGGTGAGGTGGGATTCGCCGAGCTCAACAGTCAGGTCTGTGCTGTGGTGAGGTGGGATTCGCCGAACACAACAGTCAGGTCTCTGCTGTGGTGAGGTGGGATTCGCCGAACACAACAGTCATGTCTCTGCTTTGGTGAGGTGGGATTCGCCGAGCTCAACAGTCAGGTCTCTGCTGTGGTGAGGTGGGATTCGCCGAGCTCAACAGTCAGGTCTCTGCTGTGGTGAGGTGGGATTCGCCGAACACAACAGTCAGGTCTCTGCTGTGGTGAGGTGGGATTCGCCGAACACAACAGTCAGGTCTCTGCTTTGGTGAGGTGGGATTCGCCGAGCTCAACAGTCAGGTCTCTGCTGGGGTGAGGTGAGATTCGCTGAGCTCAACAGTCAGGTCTCTGCTGTGGTGAGGTGGGATTCTCCGAACACAACAGTCAGGTCTCTGCTGTGGTGAGGTGGGATTCGCCGAACTCAACAGTCAGGTCTCTGCTGTGGTGAGGTGGGATTCGCCGAACACAACAGTCAGGTCTCTGCTGTGGTGAGGTGAGATTTGCCGAGCTCAACAGTCAGGTCTCTGCTGTGGTGAGGTGGGATTCGCCAAACACAACAGTCAGGTCTCTGCTGTGGTGAGGTGGGATTCGCCGAGCTCAACAGTCAGGTCTCTGCTGTGGTGAGGTGGGATTCGCCGAACACAACAGTCAGGTCTCTGCTGTGGTGAGGTGGCAATCGCCGAGCTCAACAGTCAGGTTTATGCTGTGGTGAGGTGGGATTCGCCGAACACCACAGTCAGGTCTCTGCTGTGGTGAGGTGGGATTTGCCGAACACAACAGTCAGGTCTCTGCTGTGGTGAGGTGGGATTCGCCGAGCTCAACAGTCAGGTCTCTGCTCTGGTGAGGTGGGATTCGCCAAACTCAACAGTCAGGTCTCTGCTGGGGTGAGGTGGGATTCGCCGAGCTCAACAGTCAGGTCTCTGCTGTGGTGAGGTGGGATTCGCCGAGCTCAACAGTCAGGTCTCTGCTGTGGTGAGGTGGGATTCGCCGAACTCAACAGTCAGGTCTCTGCTGTGGTAAGGTGGATTCCCTGAACACAACAGTTAGGTCTCTGCTGTGGTGAGGTAGGTTCCCTGAACACAACAGTCAGGTCTCTGCTGTGGTGAGGTGGGATTTGCCGAACACAACAGTCAGGTCTCTGCTGTGGTGAGGTGGGATTCGCCGAGCTCAACAGTCAGGTCTGTGCTGTGGTGAGGTGGGATTCGCCGAACACAACAGTCAGGTCTCTGCTGTGGTGAGGTGGGATTCGCCGAACACAACAGTCAGGTCTCTGCTTTGGTGAGGTGGGATTCGCCGAGCTCAACAGTCAGGTCTCTGCTGTGGTGAGGTGGGATTCGCCGAGCTCAACAGTCAGGTCTCTGCTGTGGTGAGGTGGATTCCCTGAACACAACAGTCAGGTCTCTGCTGTGGTGAGGTAGGTTCCCTGAACACAACAGTCAGGTCTCTGCTGTGGTGAGGTAGGTTCCCTGAACACAACAGTCAAGTCTCTGCTGTGGTGAGGTGGGTTCCCTGAACACAACAGTCAGGTCTCTGCTGTGGTGAGGTGGGTTCCCTGAACACAACAGTCAGGTCTCTGCTGTGGTGAGGTGGGATTCGCCGAACACAACAGTCAGGTCTCTGCTGTGGTAAGGTGGGATTCGCCGAGCTCAACAGTCAGGTCTCTGCTGTGGTGAGGTGGGATTCGCCGAGCTCAACAGTCAGGTTTATGCTGTGGTGAGGTGGGATTCGCCGAACACCACAGTCAGGTCTCTGCTGTAGTGAGGTGGGATTCGCCGAACACAACAGTCAGGTCTCTGCTGTGGTGAGGTGGGATTCGCCGAGCTCAACAGTCAGGTCTCTGCTGTGGTGAGGTGGGATTCGCCAAACTCAACAGTCAGGTCTCTGCTGTGGTGAGGTGGGATTCGCCAAGCTCAACAGTCAGGTCTCTGCTGTGGTGAGGTGGGATTCGCCGAGCTCAACAGTCAGGTCTCTGCTGTGGTGAGGTGGGATTCGCCGAACTCAACAGTCAGGTCTCTGCTGTGGTGAGGTGGGTTCCCTAAACACAACAGTCAGGTCTCTGCTGTAGTGAGGTGGGTTCCCTGAACACAACAGTCAGGTCTCTGCTGTGGTGAGGTGGGATTCGCCGAACACAACAGTCAGGTCTCTGCTGTGGTAAGGTGGGATTCGCCGAAATCAACAGTCAGGTCTCTGCTGTGGTGAGGTGGGATTCGCCATACAACAGTCAGGTGTCTGCTGTGGTGAGGTGGGATTCGCCGAGCTCAATAGTCAGGTCTCTGCTGTGGTGAGGTGGGATTCGCCGAGCTCAACAGTCATGTCTCTGCTGTGGTGAGGTGGGATTCGCCGAACACAACAGTCAGGTCTCTGCTGTGGTGAGGTGGGATTCGCCGAGCTCAACAGTCAGGTCTGTGCTGTGGTGAGGTGGGATTCGCCGAACACAACAGTCAGGTCTCTGCTGTGGTGAGGTGGGATTCGCCGAACACAACAGTCAGGTCTCTGCTTTGGTGAGGTGGGATTCACCGAGCTCAACAGTCAGGTCTCTGCTGGGGTGAGGTGGGATTCGCTGAGCTCAACAGTCAGGTCTCTGTTGTGGTGAGGTGGGATTCGCCGAACACAACAGTCAGGTCTCTGCTGTGGTGAGGTGGGATTCGCCGAACTCAACAGTCAGGTCTCTGCTGTGGTGAGGTGGGATTCGCCGAACACAACAGTCAGGTCTCTGCTGTGGTGAGGTGAGATTCACCGAGCTCAACAGTCAGGTCTCTGCTGTGGTGAGGTGGGATTCGCCGAACACAACAGTCAGGTCTCTGCTGTGGTGAGGTGGGATTCGCCGAGCTCAACAGTCAGGTCTCTGCTGTGGTGAGGTGGGATTCGCCGAACACAACAGTCAGGTCTCTGCTGTGGTGAGGTGGCAATCGCCGAGCTGAACAGTCAGGTTTATGCTGTGGTGAGGTGGGATTCGCCGAACACCACAGTCAGGTCTCTGCTGTGGTGAGGTGGGATTTGCCGAACACACAGTCAGGTCTCTGCTGTGGTGAGGTGGGATTCGCCGAGCTCAACAGTCAGGTCTCTGCTGTGGTGAGGTGGGATTCGCCAAACTCAACAGTCAGGTCTCTGCTGGGGTGAGGTGGGATTCGCCGAGCTCAACAGTCAGGTCTCTGCTGTGGTGAGGTGGGATTCGCCGAGCTCAACAGTCAGGTCTCTGCTGTGGTGAGGTGGGATTCGCCGAACTAAACAGTCAGGTCTCTGCTGTGGTGAGGTGGATTCCCTGAACACTACAGTCAGGTCTCTGCTGTGGTGAGGTAGGTTCCCTGAACACAACAGTCAGGTCTCTGCTGTGGTGAGGTGGGATTTGCCGAACACAACAGTCAGGTCTCTGCTGTGGTGAGGTGGGATTCGCCGAGCTCAACAGTCAGGTCTGTGCTGTGGTGAGGTGGGATTCGCCGAACACAACAGTCAGGTCTCTGCTGTGGTGAGGTGGGATTCGCCGAGCACAACAGTCAGGTCTCTGCTTTGGTGAGGTGGGATTCGCCGAGCTCAACAGTCAGGTCTCTGCTGTGGTGAGGTGGGATTCGCCGAGCTCAACAGTCGGGTCTCTGCTGTGGTGAGGTGGGATTCGCCGAACACAACAGTCAGGTCTCTGCTGTGGTGAGGTGGGATTCGCCGAGCTCAACAGTCAGGTCTCTGCTGTGGTGAGGTGGGATTCGCCGAACTCAACAGTCTGGTCTCTGCTGGGGTGAGGTGGGATTCGCTGAGCTCAACAGTCAGGTCTCTGTTGTGGTGAGGTGGGATTCGCCGAACACAACAGTCAGGTCTCTGCTGTGGTGAGGTGGGATTCGCCGAACTCAACAGTCAGGTCTCTGCTGTGGTGAGGTGGGATTCACCGAGCTCAACAGTCAGGTCTCTGCTGTGGTGAGGTGGGATTCGCCGAACACAACAGTCAGGTCTCTGCTGTGGTGAGGTGGGATTCGCCGAGCTCAACAGTCAGGTCTCTGCTGTGGTGAGGTGGGATTCGCCGAACACAACAGTCAGGTCTCTGCTGTGGTGAGGTGGCAATCGCCGAGCTGAACAGTCAGGTTTATGCTGTGGTGAGGTGGGATTCGCCGAACACCACAGTCAGGTCTCTGCTGTGGTGAGGTGGGATTTGCCGAACACACAGTCAGGTCTCTGCTGTGGTGAGGTGGGATTCGCCGAGCTCAACAGTCAGGTCTCTGCTGTGGTGAGGTGGGATTCGCCAAACTCAACAGTCAGGTCTCTGCTGGGGTGAGGTGGGATTCGCCGAGCTCAACAGTCAGGTCTCTGCTGTGGTGAGGTGGGATTCGCCGAGCTCAACAGTCAGGTCTCTGCTGTGGTGAGGTGGGATTCGCCGAACTCAACAGTCAGGTCTCTGCTGTGGTGAGGTGGATTCCCTGAACACAACAGTCAGGTCTCTGCTGTGGTGAGGTAGGTTCCCTGAACACAACAGTCAGGTCTCTGCTGTGGTGAGGTGGGATTTGCCGAACACAACAGTCAGGTCTCTGCTGTGGTGAGGTGGGATTCGCCGAGCTCAACAGTCAGGTCTGTGCTGTGGTGAGGTGGGATTCGCCGAACACAACAGTCAGGTCTCTGCTGTGGTGAGGTGGGATTCGCCGAACACAACAGTCAGGTCTCTGCTTTGGTGATGTGGGATTCGCCGAGCTCAACAGTCAGGTCTCTGCTGTGGTGAGGTGGGATTCGCTGAACACAACAGTCAGGTCTCTGCTGTGGTGAGGTGGGATTCGCCGAGCTCAACAGTCAGGTCTCTGCTGTGGTGAGGTGGGATTCGCCGAACTCAACAGTCAGGTCTCTGCTGTGGTGAGGTGGGTTCCCTGAACACAAAAGTCAGGTCTCTGCTGTGGTGAGGTGGGTTCCCTGAACACAACAGTCAGGTCTATGCTGTGGTGAGGTGAGTTCCCTGAATACAACAGTCAGGTCTCTGCTGTGGTGAGGTGGATTCACTGAACACAACAGTCAGGTCTCTGCTGTGGTGAGGTAGGTTCCCTGAACACAACAGTCAGGTCTCTGCTGTGGTGAGGTAGGTTCCCTGTACACAACAGTCAGGTCTCTGCTGTGGTGAGGTGGGATTCGCCGAACACAACAGTCAGGTCTCTGCTTTGGTGAGGTGGGATTCGCCGAGCTCAACAGTCAGGTCTCTGCTGTGGTGAGGTGGGATTCGCCGAGCTCAACAGTCAGGTCTCTGCTGTGGTGAGGTGGATTCCCTGAACACAACAGTCAGGTCTCTGCTGTGGTGAGGTAGGTTCCCTGAACACAACAGTCAGGTCTCTGCTGTGGTGAGGTAGGTTCCCTGAACACAACAGTCAAGTCTCTGCTGTGGTGAGGTGGGTTCCCTGAACACAACAGTCAGGTCTCTGCTGTGGTGAGGTGGGTTCCCTGAACACAACAGTCAGGTCTCTGCTGTGGTGAGGTGGGATTCGCCGAACACAACAGTCAGGTCTCTGCTGTGGTAAGGTGGGATTCGCCGAGCTCAACAGTCAGGTCTCTGCTGTGGTGAGGTGGGATTCGCCGAGCTCAACAGTCAGGTTTATGCTGTGGTGAGGTGGGATTCGCCGAACACCACAGTCAGGTCTCTGCTGTAGTGAGGTGGGATTCGCCGAACACAACAGTCAGGTCTCTGCTGTGGTGAGGTGGGATTCGCCGAGCTCAACAGTCAGGTCTCTGCTGTGGTGAGGTGGGATTCGCCAAACTCAACAGTCAGGTCTCTGCTGTGGTGAGGTGGGATTCGCCAAGCTCAACAGTCAGGTCTCTGCTGTGGTGAGGTGGGATTCGCCGAGCTCAACAGTCAGGTCTCTGCTGTGGTGAGGTGGGATTCGCCGAACTCAACAGTCAGGTCTCTGCTGTGGTGAGGTGGGTTCCCTAAACACAACAGTCAGGTCTCTGCTGTAGTGAGGTGGGTTCCCTGAACACAACAGTCAGGTCTCTGCTGTGGTGAGGTGGGATTCGCCGAACACAACAGTCAGGTCTCTGCTGTGGTAAGGTGGGATTCGCCGAAATCAACAGTCAGGTCTCTGCTGTGGTGAGGTGGGATTCGCCATACAACAGTCAGGTCTCTGCTGGGGTGAGGTGGGATTCGCTGAACACAACAGTCAGGTCTCTGCTGTGGTTAGGTGGGATTCGCCGAACACAACAGTCAGGTCTCTGCTGTGGTGAGGTGGGATTTGCCGAACACAACAGTCAGGTGTCTGCTGTGGTGAGGTGGGATTCGCCGAGCTCAATAGTCAGGTCTCTGCTGTGGTGAGGTGGGATTCGCCGAGCTCAACAGTCATGTCTCTGCTGTGGTGAGGTGGGATTCGCCGAACACAACAGTCAGGTCTCTGCTGTGGTGAGGTGGGATTCGCCGAGCTCAACAGTCAGGTCTGTGCTGTGGTGAGGTGGGATTCGCCGAACACAACAGTCAGGTCTCTGCTGTGGTGAGGTGGGATTCGCCGAACACAACAGTCAGGTCTCTGCTTTGGTGAGGTGGGATTCACCGAGCTCAACAGTCAGGTCTCTGCTGGGGTGAGGTGGGATTCGCTGAGCTCAACAGTCAGGTCTCTGTTGTGGTGAGGTGGGATTCGCCGAACACAACAGTCAGGTCTCTGCTGTGGTGAGGTGGGATTCGCCGAACTCAACAGTCAGGTCTCTGCTGTGGTGAGGTGGGATTCGCCGAACACAACAGTCAGGTCTCTGCTGTGGTGAGGTGAGATTCACCGAGCTCAACAGTCAGGTCTCTGCTGTGGTGAGGTGGGATTCGCCGAACACAACAGTCAGGTCTCTGCTGTGGTGAGGTGGGATTCGCCGAGCTCAACAGTCAGGTCTCTGCTGTGGTGAGGTGGGATTCGCCGAACACAACAGTCAGGTCTCTGCTGTGGTGAGGTGGCAATCGCCGAGCTGAACAGTCAGGTTTATGCTGTGGTGAGGTGGGATTCGCCGAACACCACAGTCAGGTCTCTGCTGTGGTGAGGTGGGATTTGCCGAACACACAGTCAGGTCTCTGCTGTGGTGAGGTGGGATTCGCCGAGCTCAACAGTCAGGTCTCTGCTGTGGTGAGGTGGGATTCGCCAAACTCAACAGTCAGGTCTCTGCTGGGGTGAGGTGGGATTCGCCGAGCTCAACAGTCAGGTCTCTGCTGTGGTGAGGTGGGATTCGCCGAGCTCAACAGTCAGGTCTCTGCTGTGGTGAGGTGGGATTCGCCGAACTAAACAGTCAGGTCTCTGCTGTGGTGAGGTGGATTCCCTGAACACTACAGTCAGGTCTCTGCTGTGGTGAGGTAGGTTCCCTGAACACAACAGTCAGGTCTCTGCTGTGGTGAGGTGGGATTTGCCGAACACAACAGTCAGGTCTCTGCTGTGGTGAGGTGGGATTCGCCGAGCTCAACAGTCAGGTCTGTGCTGTGGTGAGGTGGGATTCGCCGAACACAACAGTCAGGTCTCTGCTGTGGTGAGGTGGGATTCGCCGAGCACAACAGTCAGGTCTCTGCTTTGGTGAGGTGGGATTCGCCGAGCTCAACAGTCAGGTCTCTGCTGTGGTGAGGTGGGATTCGCCGAGCTCAACAGTCGGGTCTCTGCTGTGGTGAGGTGGGATTCGCCGAACACAACAGTCAGGTCTCTGCTGTGGTGAGGTGGGATTCGCCGAGCTCAACAGTCAGGTCTCTGCTGTGGTGAGGTGGGATTCGCCGAACTCAACAGTCTGGTCTCTGCTGGGGTGAGGTGGGATTCGCTGAGCTCAACAGTCAGGTCTCTGTTGTGGTGAGGTGGGATTCGCCGAACACAACAGTCAGGTCTCTGCTGTGGTGAGGTGGGATTCGCCGAACTCAACAGTCAGGTCTCTGCTGTGGTGAGGTGGGATTCACCGAGCTCAACAGTCAGGTCTCTGCTGTGGTGAGGTGGGATTCGCCGAACACAACAGTCAGGTCTCTGCTGTGGTGAGGTGGGATTCGCCGAGCTCAACAGTCAGGTCTCTGCTGTGGTGAGGTGGGATTCGCCGAACACAACAGTCAGGTCTCTGCTGTGGTGAGGTGGCAATCGCCGAGCTGAACAGTCAGGTTTATGCTGTGGTGAGGTGGGATTCGCCGAACACCACAGTCAGGTCTCTGCTGTGGTGAGGTGGGATTTGCCGAACACACAGTCAGGTCTCTGCTGTGGTGAGGTGGGATTCGCCGAGCTCAACAGTCAGGTCTCTGCTGTGGTGAGGTGGGATTCGCCAAACTCAACAGTCAGGTCTCTGCTGGGGTGAGGTGGGATTCGCCGAGCTCAACAGTCAGGTCTCTGCTGTGGTGAGGTGGGATTCGCCGAGCTCAACAGTCAGGTCTCTGCTGTGGTGAGGTGGGATTCGCCGAACTCAACAGTCAGGTCTCTGCTGTGGTGAGGTGGATTCCCTGAACACAACAGTCAGGTCTCTGCTGTGGTGAGGTAGGTTCCCTGAACACAACAGTCAGGTCTCTGCTGTGGTGAGGTGGGATTTGCCGAACACAACAGTCAGGTCTCTGCTGTGGTGAGGTGGGATTCGCCGAGCTCAACAGTCAGGTCTGTGCTGTGGTGAGGTGGGATTCGCCGAACACAACAGTCAGGTCTCTGCTGTGGTGAGGTGGGATTCGCCGAACACAACAGTCAGGTCTCTGCTTTGGTGATGTGGGATTCGCCGAGCTCAACAGTCAGGTCTCTGCTGTGGTGAGGTGGGATTCGCTGAACACAACAGTCAGGTCTCTGCTGTGGTGAGGTGGGATTCGCCGAGCTCAACAGTCAGGTCTCTGCTGTGGTGAGGTGGGATTCGCCGAACTCAACAGTCAGGTCTCTGCTGTGGTGAGGTGGGTTCCCTGAACACAAAAGTCAGGTCTCTGCTGTGGTGAGGTGGGTTCCCTGAACACAACAGTCAGGTCTATGCTGTGGTGAGGTGAGTTCCCTGAATACAACAGTCAGGTCTCTGCTGTGGTGAGGTGGATTCACTGAACACAACAGTCAGGTCTCTGCTGTGGTGAGGTAGGTTCCCTGAACACAACAGTCAGGTCTCTGCTGTGGTGAGGTAGGTTCCCTGAACACAACAGTGAGGTCTCTGCTGTGGTGAGGTGGGTTCCCTGAACACAACAGTCAGGTCTCTGCTGTGGTGAGGTGGGTTCCCTGAACACAACAGTCAGGTCTCTGCTGTGGTTAGGTGGGATTCGCCGAACACAACAGTCAGGTCTCTGCTGTGGTGAGGTGGGATTCGCCGAACACAACAGTCAGGTCTCTGCTGTGGTGAGGTGGGATTCGCCGAGCTCAACAGTCAGGTCTCTGCTGTGGTGAGGTGGGATTCGCCGAACACAACAGTCAGGTCTCTGCTGTGGTGAGGTAAGATTCGCCGAGCTCAACAGTCAGGTCTCTGCTGTGGTGAGGTGGGATTCGCCGAACACAACAGTCAGGTCTCTGCTGTGGTGAGGTGGGATTCGCCGAGCTCAACAGTCAGGTCTCTGCTGTGGTGAGGTGGGATTCGCCGAACACAACAGTCAGGTCTCTGCTGTGGTGAGGTGGCAATCGCCGAGCTCAACAGTCCGGTTTATGCTGTGGTGAGGTGGGATTCGCCGAACACCACAGTCAGGTCTCTGCTGTGGTGAGGTGGGATTTGCCGAACACAACAGTCAGGTCTCTGCTGTGGTGAGGTGGGATTCGCCGAGCTCAACAGTCAGGTCTCTGCTGTGGTGAGGTGGGATTCGCCAAACTCAACAGTCAGGTCTCTGCTGGGGTGAGGTGGGATTCGCCGAGCTCAACAGTCAGGTCTCTGCTGTGGTGAGGTGGGATTCGCCGAGCTCAACAGTCAGGTCTCTGCTGTGGTGAGATGGGATTCGCCGAACTCAACAGTCAGGTCTCTGCTGTGGTGAGGTGGATTCCCTGAACACAACAGTCAGGTCTCTGCTGTGGTGAGGTAGGTTCCCTGAACACAACAGTCAGGTCTCTGCTGTGGTGAGGTGGGATTTGCCGAACACAACAGTCAGGTCTCTGCTGTGGTGAGGTGGGATTCGCCGAGCTCAACAGTCAGGTCTCTGCTGTGGTGAGGTGGGATTCGCCGAACTCAACAGTCAGGTCTCTGCTGTGGTGAGGTGGGTTCCCTGAACACAAAAGTCAGGTCTCTGCTGTGGTGAGGTGGGTTCCCTGAACACAACAGTCAGGTCTATGCTGTGGTGAGGTGAGTTCCCTGAATACAACAGTCAGGTCTCTGCTGTGGTGAGGTGGATTCCCTGAACACAACAGTCAGGTCTCTGCTGTGGTGAGGTAGGTTCCCTGAACACAACAGTCAGGTCTCTGCTGTGGTGAGGTAGGTTCCCTGAACACAACAGTCAGGTCTCTGCTGTGGTGAGGTGGGTTCCCTGAACACAACAGTCAGGTCTCTGCTGTGGTGAGGTGGGTTCCCTGAACACAACAGTCAGGTCTCTGCTGTGGTTAGGTGGGATTCGCCGAACACAACAGTCAGGTCTCTGCTGTGGTGAGGTGGGATTCGCCGAACACAACAGTCAGGTCTCTGCTGTGGTGAGGTGGGATTCGCCGAGCTCAACAGTCAGGTCTCTGCTGTGGTGAGGTGGGATTCGCCGAACACAACAGTCAGGTCTCTGCTGTGGTGAGGTAAGATTCGCCGAGCTCAACAGTCAGGTCTCTGCTGTGGTGAGGTGGGATTCGCCGAACACAACAGTCAGGTCTCTGCTGTGGTGAGGTGGGATTCGCCGAGCTCAACAGTCAGGTCTCTGCTGTGGTGAGGTGGGATTCGCCGAACACAACAGTCAGGTCTCTGCTGTGGTGAGGTGGCAATCGCCGAGCTCAACAGTCAGGTTTATGCTGTGGTGAGGTGGGATTCGCCGAACACCACAGTCAGGTCTCTGCTGTGGTGAGGTGGGATTTGCCGAACACAACAGTCAGGTCTCTGCTGTGGTGAGGTGGGATTCGCCGAGCTCAACAGTCAGGTCTCTGCTGTGGTGAGGTGGGATTCGCCAAACTCAACAGTCAGGTCTCTGCTGGGGTGAGGTGGGATTCGTCGAGCTCAACAGTCAGGTCTCTGCTGTGGTGAGGTGGGATTCGCCGAGCTCAACAGTCAGGTCTCTGCTGTGGTGAGATGGGATTCGCCGAACTCAACAGTCAGGTCTCTGCTGTGGTGAGGTGGATTCCCTGAACACAACAGTCAGGTCTCTGCTGTGGTGAGGTAGGTTCCCTGAACACAACAGTCAGGTCTCTGCTGTGGTGAGGTGGGATTTGCCGAACACAACAGTCAGGTCTCTGCTGTGGTGAGGTGGGATTCGCCGAGCTCAACAGTCAGGTCTCTGCTGTGGTGAGGTGGGATTCACCGAACTCAACAGTCAGGTCTCTGCTGTGGTGAGGTGGATTCCCTGAACACAACAGTCAGGTCTCTGCTGTGGTGAGGTAGGTTCCCTGAACACAACAGTCAGGTCTCTGCTGTGGTGAGGTGGGATTTGCCGAACACAACAGTCACGTCTCTGCTGTGGTGAGGTGGGATTCGCCGAGCTCAACAGTCAGGTCTCTGCTGTGGTGAGGTGGGATTCGCCGAGCTCAACAGTCAGGTCTCTGCTGTGGTGAGGTGGGATTCCCTGAACACAACAGTCAGGTCTCTGCTGTGGTGCGGTAGGTTCCCTGAACACAACAGTCAGGTCTCTGCTGTGGTGAGGTAGGTTCCCTGAACACAACAGTCAGGTCTCTGCTGTGGTGAGGTGGGTTCCCTGAACACAACAGTCAGGTCTCTGCTGTGGTGAGGTGGGATTCGCCGAACACAACAGTCAGGTCTCTGCTGGGGTGAGGTGGGATTCGCCGAACACAACAGTCAGGTCTCTGCTGTGGTGAGGTAGGTTTCGCCGAACACAACAGTCAGGTCTCTGCTGTGGTGAGGTGGGATTCGCCGAAAACAACAGTCAGGTCTCTGCTGTGGTGAGGTGGGATTCGCCGAGCTCAACAGTCAGGTCTCTGCTGTGGTGAGGTGGGATTCGCCGAAAAGAACAGTCAGGTCTCTGATGTGGTGAGGTGAGATTCGCCGAGCTCAACAGTCAGGTCTCTGCTGTGGTGAGGTGGGATTCGCCGAACACAACAGTCAGGTCTCTGCTGTGGTGAGGTGGGATTCGCCGAGCTCAACAGTCAGGTCTCTGCTGTGGTGAGGTGGGATTCGCCGAGCTGAACAGTCAGGTTTATGCTGTGGTGAGGTGGGATTCACCGAACACCACAGTCAGGTCTCTGCTGTGGTGAGGTGGGATTCGCCGAACACAACAGTCAGGTCTCTGCTGTGGTGAGGTGGGATTCGCCGAACACAACAGTCAGGTCTCTGCTGTGGTGAGGTGGGATTCGCCGAACACAACAGTCAGGTCTTTGCTGTGGTGAGGTGAGATTCGCCGAGCTCAACAGTCAGGTCTCTGCTGTGGTGAGGTGGGATTCGCCGAACACAACAGTCAGGTCTCTGCTGTGGTGAGGTGGGATTCGCCGAGCTCAACAGTCAGGTCTCTGCTGTGGTGAGGTGGGATTCGCCGAACACAACAGTCAGGTCTCTGCTGTGGTGAGGTGGCAATCGCCGAGCTCAACAGTCAGGTTTATGCTGTGGTGAGGTGCGATTCGCCGAACACCACAGTCAGGTCTCTGCTGTGGTGAGGTGGGATTTGCCGAACACAACAGTCAGGTCTCTGCTGTGGTGAGGTGGGATTCGCCGAGCTCAACAGTCAGGTCTCTGCTCTGGTGAGGTGGGATTCGCCAAACTCAACAGTCAGGTCTCTGCTGGGGTGAGGTGGGATTCGCCGAGCTCAACAGTCAGGTCTCTGCTGTGGTGAGGTGGGATTCGCCGAGCTCAACAGTCAGGTCTCTGCTGTGGTGAGGTGGGATTCCCTGAACACAACAGTCAGGTCTCTGCTGTGGTGCGGTAGGTTCCCTGAACACAACAGTCAGGTCTCTGCTGTGGTGAGGTAGGTTCCCTGAACACAACAGTCAGGTCTCTGCTGTGGTGAGGTGGGTTCCCTGAACACAACAGTCAGGTCTCTGCTGTGGTGAGGTGGGATTCGCCGAACACAACAGTCAGGTCTCTGCTGTGGTGAGGTGGCAATCGCCGAGCTCAACAGTCAGGTTTATGCTGTGGTGAGGTGCGATTCGCCGAACACCACAGTCAGGTCTCTGCTGTGGTGAGGTGGGATTTGCCGAACACAACAGTCAGGTCTCTGCTCTGGTGAGGTGGGATGCGCCAAACTCAACAGTCAGGTCTCTGCTGGGGTGAGGTGGGATTCGCCGAGCTCAACAGTCAGGTCTCTGCTGTGGTGAGGTGGGATTCGCCGAGCTCAACAGTCAGGTCTCTGCTGTGGTGAGGTGGGATTCGCCGAACTAAACAGTCAGGTCTCTGCTGTGGTGAGGTGGATTCCCTGAACACAACAGTCAGGTCTCTGCTGTGGTGAGGTAGGTTCCCTGAACACAACAGTCAGGTCTCTGCTGTGGTGAGGTGGGATTTGCCGAACACAACAGTCAGGTCTCTGCTGTGGTGAGGTGGGATTCGCCGAGCTCAACAGTCAGGTCTGTGCTGTGGTGAGGTGGGATTCGCCGAACACAACAGTCAGGTCTCTGCTGTGGTGAGGTGGGATTCGCCGAACACAACAGTCAGGTCTCTGCTTTGGTGAGGTGGGATTCGCCGAGCTCAACAGTCAGGTCTCTGCTGTGGTGAAGTGGGATTCGCCGAGCTCAACAGTCAGGTCTCTGCTGTGGTGAGGTGGGATTCGCCGAACACAACAGTCAGGTCTCTGCTGGGGTGAGGTGGGATTCGCGGAGCTCAACAGTCAGGTCTCTGCTGTGGTGAGGTGGGATTCGCCGAACTCAACAGTCAGGTCTCTGCTGGGGTGAGGTGGGATTCGCTGAGCTCAACAGTCAGGTCTCTGTTGTGGTGAGGTGGGATTCGCCGAACACAACAGTCAGGTCTCTGCTGTGGTGAGGTGGGATTCGCCGAACACAACAGTCAGGTCTCTGCTGTGGTGAGGTGAGATTCACCGAGCTCAACAGTCAGGTCTCTGCTGTGGTGAGGTGGGATTCGCCGAACACAACAGTCAGGTCTCTGCTGTGGTGAGGTGGGATTCGCCAAGCTCAACAGTCAGGTCTCTGCTGTGGTGAGGTGGGATTCGCCGAACACAACAGTCAGGTCTCTGCTGTGGTGAGGTGGCAATCGCCGAGCTGAACAGTCAGGTTTATGCTGTGGTGAGGTGGGATTCGCCGAACACCACAGTCAGGTCTCTGCTGTGGTGAGGTGGGATTTGCCGAACACACAGTCAGGTCTCTGCTGTGGTGAGGTGGGATTCGCCGAGCTCAACAGTCAGGTCTCTGCTGTGGTGAGGTGGGATTCGCCAAACTCAACAGTCAGGTCTCTGCTGGGGTGAGGTGGGATTCGCCGAGCTCAACAGTCAGGTCTCTGCTGTGGTGAGGTGGGATTCGCCGAGCTCAACAGTCAGGTCTCTGCTGTGGTGAGGTGGGATTCGCCGAACTCAACAGTCAGGTCTCTGCTGTGGTGAGGTGGATTCCCTGAACACAACAGTCAGGTCTCTGCTGTGGTGAGGTAGGTTCCCTGAACACAACAGTCAGGTCTCTGCTGTGGTGAGGTGGGATTTGCCGAACACAACAGTCAGGTCTCTGCTGTGGTGAGGTGGGATTCGCCGAGCTCAACAGTCAGGTCTGTGCTGTGGTGAGGTGGGATTCGCAGAACACAACAGTCAGGTCTCTGCTGTGGTGAGGTGGGATTCGCCGAACACAACAGTCAGGTCTCTGCTTTGGTGAGGTGGGATTCGCCGAGCTCAACAGTCAGGTCTCTGCTGTGGTGAGGTGGGATTCGCCGAGCTCAACAGTCAGGTCTCTGCTGTGGTGAGGTGGGATTCGCTGAACACAACAGTCAGGTCTCTGCTGTGGTGAAGTGGGATTCGCCGAGCTCAACAGTCAGGTCTCTGCTGTGGTGAGGTGGGATTCGCCGAACACAACAGTCAGGTCTCTGCTGTGGTGAGGTGGGTTCCCTGAACACAAAAGTCAGGTCTCTGCTGTGGTGAGGTGGGTTCCCTGAACACAACAGTCAGGTCTATGCTGTGGTGAGGTGAGTTCCCTGAATACAACAGTCAGGTCTCTGCTGTGGTGAGGTGGGATTCGCCGAAATCAACAGTCAGGTCTCTGCTGTGGTGAGGTGGGATTCGCCATACAACAGTCAGGTCTCTGCTGGGGTGAGGTGGGATTCGCTGAACACAACAGTCAGGTCTCTGCTGTGGTTAGGTGGGATTCGCCGAACACAACAGTCAGGTCTCTGCTGTGGTGAGGTGGGATTTGCCGAACACAACAGTCAGGTCTCTGCTGTGGTGAGGTGGGATTCGCCGAGCTCAACAGTCAGGTCTCTGCTGTGGTGAGGTGGGATTCGCCGAGCTCAACAGTCATGTCTCTGCTGTGGTGAGGTGGGATTCGCCGAACACAACAGTCAGGTCTCTGCTGTGGTGAGGTGGGATTCGCCGAGCTCAACAGTCAGGTCTGTGCTGTGGTGAGGTGGGATTCGCCGAACACAACAGTCAGGTCTCTGCTGTGGTGAGGTGGGATTCGCCGAACACAACAGTCAGGTCTCTGCTTTGGTGAGGTGGGATTCGCCGAGCTCAACAGTCAGGTCTCTGCTGGGGTGAGGTGGGATTCGCTGAGCTCAACAGTCAGGTCTCTGCTGTGGTGAGGTGGGATTCGCCGAACACAACAGTCAGGTCTCTGCTGTGGTGATGTGGCAATCGCCGAGCTGAACAGTCAGGTTTATGCTGTGGTGAGGTGGGATTCGCCGAACACCACAGTCAGGTCTCTGCTGTGGTGAGGTGGGATTTGCCGAACACAACAGTCAGGTCTCTGCTGTGGTGAGGTGGGATTCGCCGAGCTCAACAGTCAGGTCTCTGCTGTAGTGAGGTGGGATTCGCCAAACTCAACAGTCAGGTCTCTGCTGGGGTGAGGTGGGATTCGCCGAGCTCAACAGTCAGGTCTCTGCTGTGGTGAGGTGGGATTCGCCGAGCTCAACAGTCAGGTCTCTGCTGTGGTGAGGTGGGATTCGCCGAACTTAACAGTCAGGTCTCTGCTGTGGTGAGGTGGATTCCCTGAACACAACAGTCAGGTCTCTGCTGTGGTGAGGTAGGTTCCCTGAACACAACAGTCAGGTCTCTGCTGTGGTGAGGTGGGATTTGCCGAACACAACAGTCAGGTCTCTGCTGTGGTGAGGTGGGATTCGCCGAGCTCAACAGTCAGGTCTGTGCTGTGGTGAGGTGGGATTCGCCGAACACAACAGTCAGGTCTCTGCTGTGGTGAGGTGGGATTCGCCGAACACAACAGTCAGGTCTCTGCTTTGGTGAGGTGGGATTCGCCGAGCTCAACAGTCAGGTCTCTGCTGTGGTGAGGTGGGATTCGCCGAGCTCAACAGTCAGGTCTCTGCTGTGGTGAGGTGGGATTCGCCGAACACAACAGTCAGGTCTCTGCTGTGGTGAGGTGGGATTCGCCGAGCTCAACAGTCAGGTCTCTGCTGTGGTGAGGTGGGATTCGCCGAACTCAACAGTCAGGTCTCTGCTGTGGTGAGGTGGGTTCCCTGAACACAAAAGTCAGGTCTCTGCTGTGGTGAGGTGGGTTCCCTGAACACAACAGTCAGGTCTATGCTGTGGTGAGGTGAGTTCCCTGAATACAACAGTCAGGTCTCTGCTGTGGTGAGGTGGATTCCCTGAACACAACAGTTAGGTCTCTGCTGTGGTGAGGTAGGTTCCCTGAACACAACAGTCAGGTCTCTGCTGTGGTGAGGTAGGTTCCCTGAACACAACAGTCAGGTCTCTGCTGTGGTGAGGTGGGTTCCCTGAACACAACAGTCAGGTCTCTGCTGTGGTGAGGTGGGTTCCCTGAACACAACAGTCAGGTCTCTGCTGTGGTTAGGTGGGATTCGCCGAACACAACAGTCAGGTCTCTGCTGTGGTGAGGTGGGATTCGCCGAACACAACAGTCAGGTCTCTGCTGTGGTGAGGTGGGATTCGCCGAGCTCAACAGTCAGGTCTCTGCTGTGGTGAGGTGGGATTCGCCGAACACAACAGTCAGGTCTCTGCTGTGGTGAGGTGAGATTCGCCGAGCTCAACAGTCAGGTCTCTGCTGTGGTGAGGTGGAATTCGCCGAACACAACAGTCAGGTCTCTGCTGTGGTGAGGTGGGATTCGCCGAACACAACAGTCAGGTCTCTGCTGTGGTGAGGTGGCAATCGCCGAGCTCAACAGTCAGGTTTATGCTGTGGTGAGGTGGGATTCGCCGAACACCACAGTCAGGTCTCTGCTGTGGTGAGGTGGGATTTGCCGAACACAACAGTCAGGTCTCTGCTGTGGTGAGGTGGGATTCGCCGAGCTCAACAGTCAGGTCTGTGCTGTGGTGAGGTGGGATTCGCCGAACACAACAGTCAGTTCTCTGCTGTGGTGAGGTGGGATTCGCCGAACACAACAGTCAGGTCTCTGCTTTGGTGAGGTGGGATTCGCCGAGCTCAACAGTCAGGTCTCTGCTGGGGTGAGGTGGGATTCGCTGAGCTCAACAGTCAGGTCTCTGCTGTGGTGAGGTGGGATTCGCCGAACACAACAGTCAGGTCTCTGCTGTGGTGAGGTGGGATTCGCCGAACTCAACAGTCAGGTCTCTGCTGTGGTGAGGTGAGATTCGCCGAGCTCAACAGTCAGGTCTCTGCTGTGGTGAGGTGGGATTCGCCGAACACAACAGTCAGGTCTCTGCTGTGGTGAGGTGGGATTCGCCGAGCTCAACAGTCAGGTCTCTGCTGTGGTGAGGTGGGATTCGCCGAGCTGAACAGTCAGGTTTATGCTGTGGTGAGGTGGGATTCACCGAACACCACAGTCAGGTCTCTGCTGTGGTGAGGTGGGATTCGCCGAACACAACAGTCAGGTCTCTGCTGTGGTGAGGTGGGATTCGCCGAACACAACAGTCAGGTCTCTGCTGTGGTGAGGTGAGATTCGCCGAGCTCAACAGTCAGGTCTCTGCTGTGGTGAGGTGGGATTCGCCGAACACAACAGTCAGGTCTCTGCTGTGGTGAGGTGGGATTCGCCGAGCTCAACAGTCAGGTCTCTGCTGTGGTGAGGTGGGATTCGCCGAACACAACAGTCAGGTCTCTGCTGTGGTGAGGTGGCAATCGCCGAGCTCAACAGTCAGGTTTATGCTGTGGTGAGGTGCGATTCGCCGAACACCACAGTCAGGTCTCTGCTGTGGTGAGGTGGGATTTGCCGAACACAACAGTCAGGTCTCTGCTGTGGTGAGGTGGGATTCGCCGAGCTCAACAGTCAGGTCTCTGCTCTGGTGAGGTGGGATTCGCCAAACTCAACAGTCAGGTCTCTGCTGGGGTGAGGTGGGATTCGCCGAGCTCAACAGTCAGGTCTCTGCTGTGGTGAGGTGGGATTCGCCGAGCTCAACAGTCAGGTCTCTGCTGTGGTGAGGTGGGATTCGCCGAACTCAACAGTCAGGTCTCTGCTGTGGTGAGGTGGATTCCCTGAACACAACAGTTAGGTCTCTGCTGTGGTGAGGTAGGTTCCCTGAACACAACAGTCAGGTCTCTGCTGTGGTGAGGTGGGATTTGCCGAACACAACAGTCAGGTCTCTGCTGTGGTGAAGTGGGATTCGCCGAGCTCAACAGTCAGGTCTGTGCTGTGGTGAGGTGGGATTCGCCGAACACAACAGTCAGGTCTCTGCTGTGGTTAGGTGGGATTCGCCGAACACAACAGTCAGGTCTCTGCTTTGGTGAGGTGGGATTCGCCGAGCTCAACAGTCAGGTCTCTGCTGTGGTGAGGTGGGATTCGCCGAGCTCAACAGTCAGGTCTCTGCTGTGGTGAGGTGGGATTCGCCGAACACAACAGTCAGCTCTCTGCTGTGGTGAGGTGGGATTCGCCGAGCTCAACAGTCAGGTCTCTGCTGTGGTGAGGTGGGATTCGCCGAACTCAACAGTCAGGTCTCTGCTGTGGTGAGGTGGGTTCCCTGAACACAAAAGTCAGGTCTCTGCTGTGGTGAGGTGGGTTCCCTGAACACAACAGTCAGGTCTCTGCTGTGGTGAGGTGAGTTCCCTGAATACAACAGTCAGGTCTCTGCTGTGGTGAGGTGGATTCCCTGAACACAACAGTCAGGTCTCTGCTGTGGTGAGGTAGATTCCCTGAACACAACAGTCAGGTCTCTGCTGTGGTGAGGTAGGTTCCCTGAACACAACAGTCAAGTCTCTGCTGTGGTGAGGTGGGTTCCCTGAACACAACAGTCAGGTCTCTGCTGTGGTGAGGTGGGTTCCCTGAACACAACAGTCAGGTCTCTGCTGTGGTGAGGTGGGATTCGCCGAACACAACAGTCAGGTCTCTGCTGTGGTGAGGTGGGATTCGCCGAGCTCAACAGTCAGGTCTCTGCTGTGGTGAGGTGGGATTCGCCGAGCTCAACAGTCAGGTTTATGCTGTGGTGAGGTGGGATTCGCCGAACACCACAGTCAGGTCTCTGCTGTGGTGAGGTGGGATTCGCCGAACACAACAGTCAGGTCTCTGCTGTGGTGAGGTGGGATTCGCCGAGCTCAACAGTCAGGTCTCTGCTGTGGTGAGGTGGGATTCGCCAAACTCAACAGTCAGGTCTCTGCTGTGGTGAGGTGGGATTCGCCGAACTCAACAGTCAGGTCTCTGCTGTGGTGAGGTGGATTCCCTGAACACAACAGTGAGGTCTCTGCTGTGGTGAGGTGGGTTCCCTAAACACAACAGTCAGGTCTCTGCTGTGGTGAGGTGGGTTCCCTGAACACAACAGTCAGGTCTCTGCTGTGGTGAGGTGGGATTCGCCGAACACAACAGTCAGGTCTCTGCTGTGGTGAGGTGGGATTCGCCGAAATCAACAGTCAGGTCTCTGCTGTGGTGAGGTGGGATTCGCCATACAACAGTCAGGTCTCTGCTGGGGTGAGGTGGGATTCGCTGAACACAACAGTCAGGTCTCTGCTGTGGTTAGGTGGGATTCGCCGAACACAACAGTCAGGTCTCTGCTGTGGTGAGGTGGGATTTGCCGAACACAACAGTCAGGTCTCTGCTGTGGTGAGGTGGGATTCGCCGAGCTCAACAGTCAGGTCTCTGCTGTGGTGAGGTGGGATTCGCCGAGCTCAACAGTCATGTCTCTGCTGTGGTGAGGTGGGATTCGCCGAACACAACAGTCAGGTCTCTGCTGTGGTGAGGTGGGATTCGCCGAGCTCAACAGTCAGGTCTGTGCTGTGGTGAGGTGGGATTCGCCGAACACAACAGTCAGGTCTCTGCTGTGGTGAGGTGGGATTCGCCGAACACAACAGTCAGGTCTCTGCTTTGGTGAGGTGGGATTCGCCGAGCTCAACACTCAGGTGTCTGCTGGGGTGAGGTGGGATTCGCTGAGCTCAACAGTCAGGTCTCTGCTGTGGTGAGGTGGGATTCGCCGAACACAACAGTCAGGTCTCTGCTGTGGTGAGGTGGGATTCGCCGAACTCAACAGTCAGGTCTCTGCTGTGGTGAGGTGGGATTCGCCGAACACAACAGTCAGGTCTCTGCTGTGGTGAGGTGAGATTCGCCGAGCTCAACAGTCAGGTCTCTGCTGTGGTGAGGTGGGATTCGCCGAACACAACAGTCAGGTCTCTGCTGTGGTGAGGTGGGATTCGCCGAACACAACAGTCAGGTCTCTGCTGTGGTGAGGTGGCACTCGTCGAGCTGAACAGTCAGGTTTATGCTGTGGTGAGGTGGGATTCGCCGAACACCACAGTCAGGTCTCTGCTGTGGTGAGGTGGGATTTGCCGAACACAACAGTCAGGTCTCTGCTGTGGTGAGGTGGGATTCGCCGAGCTCAACAGTCAGGTCTCTGCTGTGGTGAGGTGGGATTCGCCGAGCTCAACAGTCAGGTCTCTGCTGTGGTGAGGTGGGATTCGCCGAACTTAACAGTCAGGTCTCTGCTGTGGTGAGGTGGATTCCCTGAACACAACAGTCAGGTCTCTGCTGTGGTGAGGTAGGTTCCCTGAACACAACAGTCAGGTCTCTGCTGTGGTGAGGTGGGATTTGCCGAACACAACAGTCAGGTCTCTGCTGTGGTGAGGTGGGATTCGCCGAGCTCAACAGTCAGGTCTGTGCTGTGGTGAGGTGGGATTCGCCGAACACAACAGTCAGGTCTCTGCTGTGGTGAGGTGGGATTCGCCGAACACAACAGTCAGGTCTCTGCTTTGGTGAGGTGGGATTCGCCGAGCTCAACAGTCAGGTCTCTGCTGTGGTGAGGTGGGATTCGCCGAGCTCAACAGTCAGGTCTCTGCTGTGGTGAGGTGGGATTCGCCGAACACAACAGTCAGGTCTCTGCTGTGGTGAGGTGGGATTCGCCGAGCTCAACAGTCAGGTCTCTGCTGTGGTGAGGTGGGATTCGCCGAACTCAACAGTCAGGTCTCTGCTGTGGTGAGGTGGGTTCCCTGAACACAAAAGTCAGGTCTCTGCTGTGGTGAGGTGGGTTCCCTGAACACAACAGTCAGGTCTATGCTGTGGTGAGGTGAGTTCCCTGAATACAACAGTCAGGTCTCTGCTGTGGTGAGGTGGATTCCCTGAACACAACAGTTAGGTCTCTGCTGTGGTGAGGTAGGTTCCCTGAACACAACAGTCAGGTCTCTGCTGTGGTGAGGTAGGTTCCCTGAACACAACAGTCAGGTCTCTGCTGTGGTGAGGTGGGTTCCCTGAACACAACAGTCAGGTCTCTGCTGTGGTGAGGTGGGTTCCCTGAACACAACAGTCAGGTCTCTGCTGTGGTTAGGTGGGATTCGCCGAACACAACAGTCAGGTCTCTGCTGTGGTGAGGTGGGATTCGCCGAACACAACAGTCAGGTCTCTGCTGTGGTGAGGTGGGATTCGCCGAGCTCAACAGTCAGGTCTCTGCTGTGGTGAGGTGGGATTCGCCGAACACAACAGTCAGGTCTCTGCTGTGGTGAGGTGAGATTCGCCGAGCTCAACAGTCAGGTCTCTGCTGTGGTGAGGTGGAATTCGCCGAACACAACAGTCAGGTCTCTGCTGTGGTGAGGTGGGATTCACCGAACACAACAGTCAGGTCTCTGCTGTGGTGAGGTGGCAATCGCCGAGCTCAACAGTCAGGTTTATGCTGTGGTGAGGTGGGATTCGCCGAACACCACAGTCAGGTCTCTGCTGTGGTGAGGTGGGATTTGCCGAACACAACAGTCAGGTCTCTGCTGTGGTGAGGTGGGATTCGCCGAGCTCAACAGTCAGGTCTCTGCTGTGGTGAGGTGGGATTCGCCAAACTCAACAGTCAGGTCTCTGCTGGGGTGAGGTGGGATTCGCCGAGCTCAACAGTCAGGTCTCTGCTGTGGTGAGGTGGGATTCGCCGAGCTCAACAGTCAGGTCTCTGCTGCGGTGAGATGGGATTCGCCGAACTTAACAGTCAGGTCTCTGCTGTGGTGAGGTGGATTCCCTGAACACAACAGTCAGGTCTCTGCTGTGGTGAGGTAGGTTCCCTGAACACAACAGTCAGGTCTCTGCTGTGGTGAGGTGGGATTTGCCGAACACAACAGTCAGGTCTCTGCTGTGGTGAGGTGGGATTCGCCGAGCTCAACAGTCAGGTCTGTGCTGTGGTGAGGTGGGATTCGCCGAACACAACAGTCAGGTCTCTGCTGTGGTGAGGTGGGATTCGCCGAACACAACAGTCAGGTCTCTGCTTTGGTGAGGTGGGATTCGCCGAGCTCAACAGTCAGGTCTCTGCTGTGGTGAGGTGGGATTCGCCGAGCTCAACAGTCAGGTCTCTGCTGTGGTGAGGTGGGATTCGCCGAACACAACAGTCAGGTCTCTGCTGTGGTGAGGTGGGATTCGCCGAGCTCAACAGTCAGGTCTCTGCTGTGGTGAGGTGGGATTCGCCGAACTCAACAGTCAGGTCTCTGCTGTGGTGAGGTGGGTTCCCTGAACACAACAGTCAGGTCTATGCTGTGGTGAGGTGAGTTCCCTGAATACAACAGTCAGGTCTCTGCTGTGGTGAGGTGGATTCCCTGAACACAACAGTTAGGTCTCTGCTGTGGTGAGGTAGGTTCCCTGAACACAACAGTCAGGTCTCTGCTGTGGTGAGGTAAGTTCCCTGAACACAACAGTCAGGTCTCTGCTGTGGTGAGGTGGGTTCCCTGAACACAACAGTCAGGTCTCTGCTGTGGTGAGGTGGGTTCCCTGAACACAACAGTCAGGTCTCTGCTGTGGTTAGGTGGGATTCGCCGAACACAACAGTCAGGTCTCTGCTGTGGTGAGGTGGGATTCGCCGAACACAACAGTCAGGTCTCTGCTGTGGTGAGGTGGGATTCGCCGAGCTCAACAGTCAGGTCTCTGCTGTGGTGAGGTGGGATTCGCCGAACACAACAGTCAGGTCTCTGCTGTGGTGAGGTGAGATTCGCCGAGCTCAACAGTCAGGTCTCTGCTGTGGTGAGGTGGAATTCGCCGAACACAACAGTCAGGTCTCTGCTGTGGTGAGGTGGGATTCGCCGAACACAACAGTCAGGTCTCTGCTGTGGTGAGGTGGCAATCGCCGAGCTCAACAGTCAGGTTTATGCTGTGGTGAGGTGGGATTCGCAGAACACCACAGTCAGGTCTCTGCTGTGGTGAGGTGGGATTTGCCGAACACAACAGTCAGGTCTCTGCTGTGGTGAGGTGGGATTCGCCGAGCTCAACAGTCAGGTCTGTGCTGTGGTGAGGTAGGTTTCGCCGAACACAACAGTCAGGTCTCTGCTGTGGTGAGGTGGGATTCGCCGAACACAACAGTCAGGTCTCTGCTGTGGTGAGGTGGGATTCGCCGAGCTCAACAGTCAGGTCTCTGCTGTGGTGAGGTGGGATTCGCCGAACACAACAGTCAGGTCTCTGCTGTGGTGAGCTGAGATTCGCCGAGCTCAACAGTCAGGTCTCTGCTGTGGTGAGGTGGGATTCGCCGAACACAACAGTCAGGTCTCTGCTGTGGTGAGGTGGGATTCGCCGAGCTCAACAGTCAGGTCTCTGCTGTGGTGAGGTGGGATTCGCCGAGCTGAACAGTCAGGTTTATGCTGTGGTGAGGTGGGATTCACCGAACACCACAGTCAGGTCTCTGCTGTGGTGAGGTGGGATTCGCCGAACACAACAGTCAGGTCTCTGCTGTGGTGAGGTGGGATTCGCCGAGCTCAACAGTCAGGTCTCTGCTGTGGTGAGGTGAGATTCACCAAACTCAACAGTCAGGTCTCTGCTGTGGTGAGGTGGGATTCGCCGAGCTCAACAGTCAGGTCTCTGCTGTGGTGAGGTGGGATTCGCCGAGCTCAACAGTCAGGTCTCTGCTGTGGTGAGGTGGGTTCCCTGAACACAACAGTCAGGTCTCTGCTGTGGTGAGGTGGGTTCCCTGAACACAACAGTCAGGTCTCTGCTGTGGTGAGGTGGGATTCGCCGAACACAACAGTCAGGTCTCTGCTGTGGTGAGGTGGGATTCGCCGAAATCAACAGTCAGGTCTCTGCTGTGGTGAGGTGGGATTCGCCATACAACAGTCAGGTCTCTGCTGGGGTGAGGTGGGATTCGCTGAACACAACAGTCAGATCTCTGCTGTGGTGAGGTGGGATTCGCCGAGCTCAACAGTCAGGTCTGTGCTGTGGTGAGGTGGGATTCGCCGAACACAACAGTCAGGTCTCTGCTGTGGTGAGGTGGGATTCGCCGAACACAACAGTCAGGTCTCTGCTTTGGTGAGGTGGGATTCGCCGAGCTCAACAGTCAGGTCTCTGCTGGGGTGAGGTGGGATTCGCTGAGCTCAACAGTCAGGTCTCTGCTGTGGTGAGGTGGGATTCGCCGAACACAACAGTCAGGTCTCTGCTGTGGTGAGGTGGGTTCCCTGAACACAAAAGTCAGGTCTTTGCTGTGGTGAGGTGGGTTCCCTGAACACAACAGTCAGGTCTATGCTGTGGTGAGGTGAGTTCCCTGAATACAACAGTCAGGTCTCTGCTGTGGTGAGGTGGATTCCCTGAACACAACAGTCAGGTCTCTGCTGTGGTGAGGTAGGTTCCCTGAACACAACAGTCAGGTCTCTGCTGTGGTGAGGTAGGTTCCCTGAACACAACAGTCAGGTCTCTGCTGTGGTGAGGTGGGTTCCCTGAACACAACAGTCAGGTCTCTGCTGTGGTGAGGTGGGTTCCCTGAACACAACAGTCAGGTCTCTGCTGTGGTGAGGTGGGTTCCCTGAACACAACAGTCAGGTCTCTGCTATGGTGAGGAGGGATTCGCCAAACTCAACAGTCAGGTCTCTGCTGTGGTGAGGTGGGATTCGCCGAACTCAACAGTCAGGTCTCTGCTGTGGTGAGGTGGGATTCGCCGAACTCAACAGTCAGGTCTCTGCTGTGATGAGGTGGGATTCGCCGAACACAACAGTCAGGTTTCTGCTGGGGTGAGGTGGGATTCGCCGAGCACAACAGTCAGGTCTCTGCTGTGGTGAGGTGGGATTCGCCGAACACAACAGTCAGGTCTCTGCTGTGGTGAGGTGGGATTCGCCGCGCTCAACAGTCAGGTCTCTGCTGTGGTGAGGTGGGATTCGCCGAACACAACAGTCAGGTCTCTGCTGTAGTGAGGTGGGATTCGCCGAGCTCAACACTCAGGTTTCTGCTGTGGTGAGGTGGGATTCGCCGAACACAACAGTCAGGTCTCTGCTGTGTTGAGGTGGGATTCGCCGAACACAACAGTCAGGTCTCTGCTGTGGTTAGGTGCGATTCGCAGAGCTACACAGTCAGGTCTCTGCTGTGGTGAGGTGGGATTCGCCGAACTCAACAGTCAGGTCTCTGCTGTGGTGAGGTGGGATTCGCCGAGCTAAACAGTCAGGTCTCTGCTGTGGTGAGGTGGGATTCGCCGAGCTCAACAGTCGAGTCTCTGCTGTGGTGAGGTGGGATTCGCCGAACACAACAGTCTAGTCTCTGCTGTGGTGAGGTGGGATTCGCCGAACTCAACAGTCAGGTCTCTGCTGTGGTGAGGTGGGATTCGCCGCGCTCAACAGTCAGGTCTCTGCTGTGGTGAGGTGGGTTTCGCCGAGCTCAACAGTCAGGTCTCTGCTGTGGTGAGGTGGGATTCGCCGAACACAACAGTCAGGTATCTGCTGTGGTGAGGTGGGATTCGCCGAGCTCAACAGTCAGGTCTGTGCTGTGGTGAGGTGGGATTCGCCGAACACAACAGTCAGGTCTCTGCTGTGGTGAGGTGGGATTCTCCAAACACAACACTCAGGTCTCTGGTTTGGTGAGGTGGGATTCGCCGAGCTCAACAGTCAGGTCTCTGCTGTGGTGAGGTGGGATTCGCCGAACACAACAGTCAGGTCTCTGCTGTGGTGAGGTGGGATTCGCCGAGCTCAACAGTCAGGTCTCTGCTGTGGTGAGGGTGGATTCGCCGAACTCAACAGTCAGGTCTCTGCTGTGGTGAGGTGGGTTTCCTGAACACAAAAGTCAGGTCTCTGCTGTGGTGAGGTGGGTTCCCTGAACACAACAGTCAGGTCTATGCTGTGGTGAGGTGAGTTCCCTGAATACAACAATCAGGTCTCTGCTGTGGTGAGGTGGATTCCCTGAACACAACAGTCAGGTCTCTGCTGTGGTGAGGTAGGTTCCCTGAACACAACAGTCAGGTCTCTGCTGTGGTGAGGTAGGTTCCCTGAACACAACAGTCAGGTCTCTGCTGTGGTGAGGTGGGTTCCCTGAACACAACAGTCAGGTCTCTGCTGTGGTGAGGTGGGTTCCCTGAACACAACAGTCAGGTCTCTGCTGTGGTGAGGTGGGATTCGCCGAACACAACAGTCAGGTCTCTGCTGTGGTTAGGTGGGATTCGCCGAACACAACAGTCAGGCCTCTGCTGTGGTGAGGTGGGATTCGCCGAACACAACAGTCAGGTCTCTGCTGTGGTGAGGTGGGATTCGCCGAGCTCAACAGTCAGGTCTCTGCTGTGGTGAGGTGGGATTCGCCGAACACAACAGTCAGGTCTCTGCTGTGGTGAGGTGAGATTCGCCGAGCTCAACAGTCAGGTCGCTGCTGTGGTGAGGTGGGATTCGCCGAACACAACAGTCAGGTCTCTGCTGTGGTGAGGTGGGATTCGCCGAGCTCAACAGTCAGGTCTCTGCTGTGGTGAGGTGGGATTCGCCGAGCTCAACAGTCAGGTTTATGCTGTGGTGAGGTGGGATTCGCCGAACACCACAGTCAGGTCTCTGCTGTGGTGAGGTGGGATTCGCCGAACACAACAGTCAGGTCTCTGCTGTGGTGAGGTTAGATTCGCCGAGCTCAACAGTCAGGTCGCTGCTGTGGTGAGGTGGGATTCGCCGAACACAACAGTCAGGTCTCTGCTGTGGTGAGGTGGGATTCGCCGAGCTCAACAGTCAGGTCTCTGCTGTGGTGAGGTGGGATTCGCCGAGCTCAACAGTCAGGTTTATGCTGTGGTGAGGTGGGATTCGCCGAACACCACAGTCAGGTCTCTGCTGTGGTGAGGTGGGATTCGCCGAACACAACAGTCAGGTCTCTGCTGTGGTGAGGTGGGATTCGCCAAACTCAACAGTCAGGTCTCTGCTGGGGTGAGGTGGGATTCGCCGAGCTCAACAGTCAGGTCTCTGCTGTGGTGAGGTGGGATTCGCCGAGCTCAACAGTCAGGTCTCCGCTGTGGTGAGGTGGGATTCGCCGAACTCAACAGTCAGGTCTCTGCTGTGGTGAGGTGCGTTCCCTGAACACAACAGTCAGGTCTCTGCTGTGGTGAGGTGGGTTCCCTGAACACAACAGTCAGGTCTCTGCTGTGGTGAGGTGGGATTCGCCGAACACAACAGTCAGGTCTCTGCTGTGGTGAGGTGGGATTCGCCGAAATCAACAGTCAGGTCTCTGCTGTGGTGAGGTGGGATTCGCCATACAACAGTCAGGTCTCTGCTGGGGTGAGGTGGGTTTCACTGAACACAACAGTCAGGTCTCTGCTGTGGTTAGGTGGGATTCGCCGAACACAACAGTCAGGTCTCTGCTGTGGTGAGGTGGGATTTGCCGAACACAACAGTCAGGTCTCTGCTGTGGTGAGGTGGGATTCGCCGAGCTCAACAGTCAGGTCTCTGCTGTGGTGAGGTGGGATTCGCCGAGCTCAACAGTCAGGTCTCTGCTGTGGTGAGGTGGGTTCCCTGAACACAAAAGTCAGGTCTTTGCTGTGGTGAGGTGGGTTCTCTGAACACAACAGTCAGGTCTATGCTGTGGTGAGGTGAGTTCCCTGAATACAACAGTCAGGTCTCTGCTGTGGTGAGGTGGATTCCCTAAACACAACAGTCAGGTATCTGCTGTGGTGAGGTAGGTTCCCTGAACACAACAGTCAGGTCTCTGCTGTGGTGAGGTAGGTTCCCTGAACACAACAGTCAGGTCTCTGCTGTGGTGAGGTGGGTTCCCTGAACACAACAGTCAGGTCTCTGCTGTGGTGAGGTGGGTTCCCTGAACACAACAGTCAGGTCTCTGCTGTGGTGAGGTGGGTTCCCTGAACACAACAGTCAGGTCTCTGCTATGGTGAGGTGGGATTCGCCAAACTCAACAGTCAGGTCTCTGCTGTGGTATGGTGGGATTCGCCGAACTCAACAGTCAGGTCTCTGCTGTGGTGAGGTGGGATTCGCCGAACTCAACAGTCAGGTCTCTGCTGTGGTGAGGTGGGATTCGCCGAACACAACAGTCAGGTCTCTGCTGTGGTGAGGTGGGATTCGCCGAACACAACAGTCAGGTCTCTGCTGTGGTGAGGTGGGATTCGCCGCGCTCAACAGTCAGGTCTCTGCTGTGGTGAGGTTGGATTCGCCGAACACAACAGTCAGGTCTCTGCTGTAGTGAGGTGGGATTCGCCGAACTCAACAGTCAGGTCTCTGCTGTGGTGAGGTGGGTTCCCTGAACACAACAGTCAGGTCTCTGCTGTGGTGAGGTGGGTTCCCTGAACACAACAGTCAGGTCTCTGCTGTGGTGAGGTGGGATTCGCCGAACACAACAGTCAGGTCTCTGCTGTGGTGAGGTGGGATTCGCCGAAATCAACAGTCAGGTCTCTGCTGTGGTGAGGTGGGATTCGCCATACAACAGTCAGGTCTCTGCTGGGGTGAGGTGGGATTCGCCGAACACAACAGTCAGGTCTCTGCTGTGGTGAGGTGGGATTTGCCGAACACAACAGTCAGGTCTCTGCTGTGGTGAGGTGGGATTCGCCGAGCTCAACAGTCAGGTCTCTGCTGTGGTGAGGTGGGATTCGCCGAGCTCAACAGTCAGGTCTCTGCTGTGGTGAGGTGGGTTCCCTGAACACAAAAGTCAGGTCTTTGCTGTGGTGAGGTGGGTTCCCTGAACACAACAGTCAGGTCTATGCTGTGGTGAGGTGAGTTCCCTGAATACAACAGTCAGGTCTCTGCTGTGGTGAGGTGGGTTCCCTGAACACAACAGTCAGGTCTCTGCTGTGGTGAGGTGGGTTCCCTGAACACAACAGTCAGGTCTCTGCTATGGTGAGGTGGGATTCGCCAAACTCAACAGTCAGGTCTCTGCTGTGGTGAGGTGCGATTCGCCGAACTCAACAGTCAGGTCTCTGCTGTGGTGAGGTGGGATTCGCCGAACTCAACAGTCAGGTCTCTGCTGTGGTGAGGTGGGATTCGCCGAACAAGACAGTCAGGTCTCTGCTGTGGTGAGGTGGGATTCGCCGAACACAACAGTCAGGTCTCTGCTGTGGTGAGGTGGGATTCGCCGCGCTCAACAGTCAGGTCTCTGCTGTGGTGAGGTTGGATTCGCCGAACACAACAGTCAGGTCTCTGCTGTAGTGAGGTGGGATTCGCCGAGCTCAACACTCAGGTTTCTGCTGTGGTGAGGTGGGATTCGCCGAACTCAACAGTCAGGTCTCTGCTGTGGTGAGGTGGGATTCGCCGAGCTCAACAGTCAGGTCTCTGCTATGGTGAGGTGGGATTCGCCGAGCTCAACAGTCAGGTCTCTGCTGTGGTGAGGTGGGATTCGCCGAACACAACAGTCTAGTCTCTGCTGTGGTGAGGTGGGATTCGCCGAGCTACACAGTCAGGTCTCTGCTGTGGTGAGGTGGGTTCCCTGAACACAACAGTCAGGTCTCTGCTGTGGTGAGGTGGGTTCCCTGAACACAACAGTCAGGTCTCTGCTGTGGTGAGGTGGGATTAGCCGAGCTACACAGTCAGGTCTCTGCTGTGGTGAGGTGGGATTTGCCGAACACAACAGTCAGGTCTCTGCTGTGGTGAGGTGGGATTCGCCAAACTCAACAGTCAGGTCTCTGCTGTGGTGAGGTGCGATTCGTCGAACACAACAGTCAGGTCTCTGCTGGGGTGAGGTGGGATTCGCCGAACAAGACAGTCAGGTCTCTGCTGTGGTGAGGTGGGATTCGCCGAACAAAACAGTCAGGTCTCTGCTGTGGTGAGGTGGGATTCGCCGAACACAACAGTCAGGTCTCTGCTGTGGTGAGGTGGGATTCGCTGAGCTCAACAGTCAGGTCTCTGCTGTGGTAAGGTGGGATTCGCCGAGCTCAACAGTCAGGTCTCTGCTGTGGTGAGGTGGGTTACCTGAACACAACAGTCAGGTCTATGCTGTGGTGAGGTGAGTTCTATGAACAAAACAGTCAGGTCTCTGCTGTGGTGAGGTGGGATTCGCCGAGCTCAACAGTCAGGTCTCTGCTGTGGTGAGGTGGGATTCGCCGAGCTCAACAGTCAGGTCTCTGCTGTGGTGAGGTGGGATTCGCCGAACACAACAGTCTAATCTCTGCTGTGGTGAGGTGGGATTCGCCGAACTCAACAGTCAGGTCTCTGCTGTGGTGAGGTGGGTTCCCTGAACACAACAGTCAGGTCTCTGCTGTGGTGAGGTGGGTTCCCTGAACACAACAGTCAGGTCTCTGCTGTGGTGAGGTGGGATTCGCCGAGCTACACAGTCAGGTCTCTGCTGTGGTGAGGTGGGATTTGCCGAACTCAACAGTCAGGTCTCTGCTGTGGTGAGGTGGGATTCGCCGAGCTCAACAGTCAGGATTCTGCTGTGGTAAGGTAGGATTCGCCGAGCTCAACGGTCAGGTCTCTGCTGTGGTGAGGTGGGATTCGCCGAGCTCAACAGTCAGGTCTCTGCTGTGGTGAGGTGGGATTCGCCGAGCTCAACAGTCAGGTCTCTGCTGTGGTGAGGTGGGATTCGCCGAACACAACAGTCTAGTCTCTGCTGTGGTGAGGTGGGATTCGCCGAACTCAACAGTCAGGTCTCTGCTGTGGTGAGGTGGGTTCCTTGAACACAACAGTCAGGTCTCTGCTGTGGTGAGGTGGGATTCGCCGAGCTACACAGTCAGGTCTCTGCTGTGGTGAGGTGGGATTTGCCGAACACAACAGTCAGGTCTCTACTGTGGTGAGGTGGGATTCGCCGAACACAACAGTCAGGACTCTGCTGTAGTGAGGTGGGATTCGCAGAGCTCAACAGTCAGGTCTCTGCTGTGGTGAGGTGGGATTCGCCGAGCTCAACAGTCAGGTCTCTGCTGTAGTGAGGTGGGATTCGCCGAACTCAACAGTCAGGTCTCTGCTGTGGTGAGGTGGGATTCGCCGAGCTCAACAGTCAGGTCTCTGCTGTGGTGAGGTGGGTTCCCTGAACACAACAGTCAGGTCTCTGCTGTGGTGAGGTGGGATTCGCCAAACTCAACAGTCAGGTCTCTGCTGTGGTGAGGTGCGATTCATCGAACACAACAGTCAGGTCTCTGCTGGGGTGAGGTGGGATTCGCCGAACAAGACAGTCAGGTCTGTGCTGTGGTGAGGTGGGATTCGCCGAACACAACAGTCAGGTCTCTGCTGTGGTGAGGTGGGATTCGCCGAACACAACTGTCAGGTCTCTGCTGTGGTGAGGTGGGATTCGCTGAGCTCAACAGTCAGGTCTCTGCTGTGGTAAGGTGGGATTCGCCGAGCTCAACGGTCAGGTCTCTGCTGTGGTGAGGTGGGATTCGCCGAACACAACAGTCTAGTCTCTGCTGTGGTGAGGTGGGATTCGCCGAACTCAACAGTCAGGTCTCTGCTGTGGTGAGGTGGGTTCCTTGAACACAACAGTCAGGTCTCTGCTGTGGTGAGGTGGGATTCGCCGAGCTACACAGTCAGGTCTCTGCTGTGGTGAGGTGGGATTTGCCGAACACAACAGTCAGGTCTCTACTGTGGTGAGGTGGGATTCGCCGAACACAACAGTCAGGACTCTGCTGTAGTGAGGTGGGATTCGCAGAGCTCAACAGTCAGGTCTCTGCTGTGGTGAGGTGGGATTCGCCGAACACAACAGTCAGGTCTCTGCTGTGGTTAGGTGCGATTCGCAGAGCTACACAGTCAGGTCTCTGCTGTGGTGAGGTGGGATTCGCCGAGCTCAACAGTCAGGTCTCTGCTGTAGTGAGGTGGGATTCGCCGAACTCAACAGTCAGGTCTCTGCTGTGGTGAGGTGGGATTCGCCGAGCTCAACAGTCAGGTCTCTGCTGTGGTGAGGTGGGTTCCCTGAACACAACAGTCAGGTCTCTGCTGTGGTGAGGTGGGATTCGCCAAACTCAACAGTCAGGATTCTGCTGTGGTAAGGTAGGATTCGCCGAGCTCAACGGTCAGGTCTCTGCTGTGGTGAGGTGGGATTCGCCGAGCTCAACAGTCAGGTCTCTGCTGTGGTGAGGTGGGATTCGCCGAGCTCAACAGTCAGGTCTCTGCTGTGGTGAGGTGGGATTCGCCGAACACAACAGTCTAGTCTCTGCTGTGGTGAGGTGGGATTCGCCGAACTCAACAGTCAGGTCTCTGCTGTGGTGAGGTGGGTTCCTTGAACACAACAGTCAGGTCTCTGCTGTGGTGAGGTGGGATTCGCCGAGCTACACAGTCAGGTCTCTGCTGTGGTGAGGTGGGATTTGCCGAACACAACAGTCAGGTCTCTACTGTGGTGAGGTGGGATTCGCCGAACACAACAGTCAGGACTCTGCTGTAGTGAGGTGGGATTCGCAGAGCTCAACAGTCAGGTCTCTGCTGTGGTGAGGTGGGATTCGCCGAGCTCAACAGTCAGGTCTCTGCTGTAGTGAGGTGGGATTCGCCGAACTCAACAGTCAGGTCTCTGCTGTGGTGAGGTGGGATTCGCCGAGCTCAACAGTCAGGTCTCTGCTGTGGTGAGGTGGGTTCCCGGAACACAACAGTCAGGTCTCTGCTGTGGTGAGGTGGGATTCGCCAAACTCAACAGTCAGGTCTCTGCTGTGGTGAGGTGCGATTCATCGAACACAACAGTCAGGTCTCTGCTGGGGTGAGGTGGGATTCGCCGAACAAGACAGTCAGGTCTGTGCTGTGGTGAGGTGGGATTCGCCGAACACAACAGTCAGGTCTCTGCTGTGGTGAGGTGGGATTCGCCGAACACAACTGTCAGGTCTCTGCTGTGGTGAGGTGGGATTCGCTGAGCTCAACAGTCAGGTCTCTGCTGTGGTAAGGTGGGATTCGCCGAGCTCAACGGTCAGGTCTCTGCTGTGGTGAGGTGGGATTCGCCGAACACAACAGTCTAGTCTCTGCTGTGGTGAGGTGGGATTCGCCGAACTCAACAGTCAGGTCTCTGCTGTGGTGAGGTGGGTTCCTTGAACACAACAGTCAGGTCTCTGCTGTGGTGAGGTGGGATTCGCCGAGCTACACAGTCAGGTCTCTGCTGTGGTGAGGTGGGATTTGCCGAACACAACAGTCAGGTCTCTACTGTGGTGAGGTGGGATTCGCCGAACACAACAGTCAGGACTCTGCTGTAGTGAGGTGGGATTCGCAGAGCTCAACAGTCAGGTCTCTGCTGTGGTGAGGTGGGATTCGCCGAACACAACAGTCAGGTCTCTGCTGTGGTTAGGTGCGATTCGCAGAGCTACACAGTCAGGTCTCTGCTGTAGTGAGGTGGGATTCGCCGAACTCAACAGTCAGGTCTCTGCTGTGGTGAGGTGGGATTCGCCGAGCTCAACAGTCAGGTCTCTGCTGTGGTGAGGTGGGTTCCCTGAACACAACAGTCAGGTCTCTGCTGTGGTGAGGTGCGATTCATCGAACACAACAGTCAGGTCTCTGCTGGGGTGAGGTGGGATTCGCCGAACAAGACAGTCAGGTCTGTGCTGTGGTGAGGTGGGATTCGCCGAACACAACAGTCAGGTCTCTGCTGTGGTGAGGTGGGATTCGCCGAACACAACTGTCAGGTCTCTGCTGTGGTGAGGTGGGATTCGCTGAGCTCAACAGTCAGGTCTCTGCTGTGGTAAGGTGGGATTCGCCGAGCTCAACGGTCAGGTCTCTGCTGTGGTGAGGTGGGATTCGCCGAACACAACAGTCTAGTCTCTGCTGTGGTGAGGTGGGATTCGCCGAACTCAACAGTCAGGTCTCTGCTGTGGTGAGGTGGGTTCCCTGAACACAACAGTCAGGTCTCTGCTGTGGTGAGGTGGGTTCCCTGAACACAACAGTCAGGTCTCTGCTGTGGTGAGGTGGGATTCGCCGAACAAAACAGTCAGGTCTCTGCTGTGGTGAGGTGGGATTCGCCGAACACAACAGTCAGGTCTCTGCTGTGGTGAGGTGGGATTCGCTGAGCTCAACAGTCAGGTCTCTGCTGTGGTAAGGTGGGATTCGCCGAGCTCAACAGTCAGGTCTCTGCTGTGGTGAGGTGGGTTTCCTGAACACAACAGTCAGGTCTATGCTGTGGTGAGGTGAGTTCTATGAACAAAACAGTCAGGTCTCTGCTGTGGTGAGGTGGGATTCGCCGAGCTCAACAGTCAGGTCTCTGCTGTGGTAAGGTGGGATTCGCCGAGCTCAACGGTCAGGTCTCTGCTGTGGTGAGGTGGGATTCGAGGAACACAACAGTCTAGTCTCTGCTGTGGTGAGGTGGGATTCGCCGAACTCAACAGTCAGGTCTCTGCTGTGGTGAGGTGGGTTCCCTGAACACAACAGTCTAGTCTCTGCTGTGGTGAGGTGGGATTCGCCGAACTCAACAGTTTAGTCTCTGCTGTGGTGAGGTGGGATTCGCCGAACTCAACAGTCAGGTCTCTGCTGTGGTGAGGTGGGTTCCCTGAACACAACAGTCAGGTCTCTGCTGTGGTGAGGTGGGATTCGCCAAACTCAACAGTCAGGTCTCTGCTGTGGTGAGGTGCGATTCGTCGAACACAACAGTCAGGTCTCTGCTGGGGTGAGGTGGGATTCGCCGAACAAGACAGTCAGGTCTGTGCTGTGGTGAGGTGGGATTCGCCGAACAAAACAGTCAGGTCTCTGCTGTGGTGAGGTAGGATTCGCCGAACACAACAGTCAGGTCTCTGCTGTGGTGAGGTGGGATTCGCTGAGCTCAACAGTCAGGTCTCTGCTGTGGTAAGGTGGGATTCGCCGAGCTCAACAGTCAGGTCTCTGCTGTGGTGAGGTGGGTTACCTGAACACAACAGTCAGGTCTATGCTGTGGTGAGGTGAGTTCTATGAACAAAATAGTCAGGTCTCTGCTGTGGTGAGGTGGGATTCGCCGAGCTCAACAGTCAGGTCTCTGCTGTGGTAAGGTGGGATTCGCCGAGCTCAACGGTCAGGTCTTTGCTGTGGTGAGGTGGGATTCGCCGAACACAACAGTCTAGTCTCTGCTGTGGTGAGGTGGGATTCGCCGAACTCAACAGTCAGGTCTCTGCTGTGGTGAGGTGGGTTCCCTGAACACAACAGTCAGGTCTCTGCTGTGGTGAGGTGGGTTCCCTGAACACAACAGTCAGGTCTCTGCTGTGGTGAGGTGGGATTCGCCGAACAAAACAGTCAGGTCTCTGCTGTGGTGAGGTGGGATTCGCCGAACACAACAGTCAGGTCTCTGCTGTGGTGAGGTGGGATTCGCTGAGCTCAACAGTCAGGTCTCTGCTGTGGTAAGGTGGGATTCGCGGAGCTCAACAGTCAGGTCTCTGCTGTGGTGAGGTGGGTTACCTGAACACAACAGTCAGGTCTATGCTGTGGTGAGGTGAGTTCTATGAACAAAACAGTCAGGTCTCTGCTGTGGTGAGGTGGGATTCGCCGAGCTCAACAGTCAGGTCTCTGCTGTGGTAAGGTGGGAGTCGCCGAGCTCAACGGTCAGGTCTCTGCTGTGGTGAGGTGGGATTCGCCGAACACAACAGTCTAGTCTCTGCTGTGGTGAGGTGGGATTCGCCGAACTCAACAGTCAGGTCTCTGCTGTGGTGAGGTGGGTTCCCTGAACACAACAGTCAGGTCTCTGCTGTGGTGAGGTGGGTTCCCTGAACACAACTGTCAGGTCTCTGCTGTGGTGAGGTGGGATTCGCCGAGCTACACAGTCCGGTGTCTGCTGTGGTGAGGTGGGATTTGCCGAACACAACAGTCAGGTCTCTGCTGTGGTGAGGTGGGATTCGCCAAACTCAACAGTCAGGTCTCTGCTGTGGTGAGGTGCGATTCGTCGAACACAACAGTCAGGTCTCTGCTGAGGTAAGGTGGGATTCGCCGAACAAGACAGTCAGGTCTCTGCTGTGGTGAGGTGGGATTCGCCGAACAAAACAGTCAGGTCTCTACAGTGGTGAGGTGGGATTCGCCGAACACAACAGTCAGGTCTCTGCTGTGGTGAGGTGGGATTCGCCGAGCTCAACAGTCAGGTCTCTGCTGTGGTAAGGTGGGATTCGCCGAGCTCAACAGTCAGGTCTCTGCTGTGGTGAGGTGGGTTACCTGAACACAACAGTCAGGTCTATGCTGTGGTGAGGTGAGTTCTCTGAACACAACAGTCAGGTCTCTGCTGTGGTGAGGTGGGATTCGCCGAGCTCAACAGTCAAGTCTCTGCTGTGGTAAGGTGGGATTCGCCGAGCTCAATGGTCAGGTCTCTGCTGTGGTGAGGTGGTATTCGCCGAACACAACAGTCAGGTCTCTGCTGTGGTGAGGTGGGATTCGCCGAGCTTAACAGTCAGGTCTGTGCTGTGGTGAGGTGGGATTCGCCGAACACAACAGTCAGGTCTCTGCTGTGGTGAGGTGGGATTCGCCGAGCTTAACAGTCAGGTCTGTGCTGTGGTGAGGTGGGATTTGCCGAACACAACAGTCAGGTCTCTGCTGTGGTGAGGTGGGATTCGCCGAGCTCAACAGTCAGGTCTCTGCTGTGGTGAGGTGGGATTCGCCGAGCTCAACACTCAGGTCTCTGCTGTGGTAAGGTGGGATTCACTGAGCTCAACAGTCAGTTCTCTGCTGTGGTGAGGTGGGATTTGCTGAACTCAACAGTCAGGTCTCTGCTGTGGTGAGGTGGGATTCGCCGAGCTCAACAGTCAGGTCTCTGCTGTGTTAAGGTGGGATTCGCCGAGCTCAACAGTCAGGTCTCTGCTGTGGTGAGGTGGGATTCGCCGAACTCAACAGTCAGGTCTCTGCTGTGGTGAGGTGGATTCCCTGAACACAATAGTCAGGTCTCTGCTGTGGTGAGGCGGGTTCCCTGAACACAACAGTCAGTTCTCTGCTGTAGTGAGGTGGGTTCCCTGAACACAACAGTCAGGTCTATGCTGTGGTGAGGTGAGTTCGCTGAACACAACAGTCAGGTCTCTGCTGTGGTGAGGTGAGTTCCCTGAATACAACAGTCAGGTCTCTGCTGTGGTTAGGTGCGATTCGCCGAGCTACACAGTCAGGTCTCTGCTGTGGTGAGTTGGGATTCGCCCAGCTCAACAGTCAGGTCTCTGCTGTGGTGAGGTGGGATTCGCCGAACTCAACAGTCAGGTCTCTGCTGTGGTGAGGTGGGATTCGCCAAGCTCAACAGTCAGGTCTCTGCTGTGGTGAGGTGGGATTCGCCGAGCTCAACAGTCAGGTCTCTGCTGTGGTGAGGTGGGATTCGCTGTGCTCAACAGTCAGGTCTCTGCTGTGGTAAGGTGGGATTCGCCGAGCTCAACAGTCAGGTCTCTGATGTGGTGAGGTGGGTTACCTGAACACAACAGTCAGGTCTATGCTGTGGTGAGGTGAGTTCTCTGAACAAAACAGTCAGGTCTCTGCTGTGGTGAGGTGGGTTCCCTGAACACAACAGTCAGGTCTCTGCTGTGGTGAGGTGGGTTCCCTGAACACAACAGTCAGGTCTCTGCTGTGGTGAGGTGGGATTCGCCGAGCTACACGGTCAGGTCTCTGCTGTGGTGAGGTGGGATTTGCCGAACACAACAGTCAGGTCTCTGCTGTGGTGAGGTGGGATTCGCCAAACTTAACAGTCAGGTCTCTGCTGTGGTAAGGTGCGATTCGTCGAACACAACAGTCAGGTCTCTGCTGTGGTGAGGTGGGATTCGCCGAACAAAACAGTCAGGTCTCTGCTGTGGTGAGGTGGGATTCGCCGAACACAACAGTCAGGTCTCTGCTGTGGTGAGGTGGGATTCGCTGAGCACAACAGTCAGGTCTCTGCTGTGGTAAGGTGGGATTCGCCGAGCTCAACAGTCAGGTCTCTGCTGTGGTGAGGTGGGTTACCTGAACACAACAGTCAGGTCTATGCTGTGGTGAGGTGAGTTCTCTGAACAAAACAGTCAGGTCTCTGCTGTGGTGAGGTGGGATTCGCCGAGCTCAACAGTCAGGTCTCTGCTGTGGTAAGGTGGGATTCGCCGAGCTCAGCGGTCAGGTTTCTGCTGTGGTGAGGTAGGATTCGCCGAGCTCAACAGTCAGGTCTCTGCTGTGGTGAGGTGGGATTCGCTGAGCTCAACAGTCAGGTCTCTGCTGTGGTGAGGTGGGATTCGCCGAACACAACGGTCTAGTCTCTGCTGTGGTGAGGTGGGATTCGCCGAACTCAACAGTCAGGTCTCTGCTGTGGTGAGGTGGGTTCCCTGAACACAACAGTCAGGTCTCTGCTGTGGTGAGGTGGGTTCCCTGAACACAACAGTCAGGTCTCTGCTGTGGTGAGGTGGGATTCGCCAAGCTACACAGTCAGGTCTCTGCTGTGGTGAGGTGGGATTTGCCGAACACAACAGTCAGGTCTCTGCTGTGGTGAGGTGGGATTCGCCAAACTCAACAGTCAGGTCTCTGCTGTGGTGAGGTGCGATTCGTCGAACACAACAGTCAGGTCTCTGTTGGGGTGAGGTGGGATTCGCCGAACAAGACAGTCAGGTCTCTGCTGTGGTGAGGTGGGATTTGCCGAAACAAAACAGTCAGGTCTCTACTGTGGTGAGGTGGGATTCGCCGAACACAACAGTCAGGTCTCTGCTGTGGTGAGGTGGGATTCGCCGAGCTCAACAGTCAGGTCTCTGCTGTGGTAAGGTGGGATTCGCCGAGCTCAACAGTCAGGTCTCTGCTGTGGTGAGGTGGGTTACCTGAACACAACAGTCAGGTCTATGCTGTGGTGAGGTGAGTTCTCTGAACACAACAGTCAGGTTTCTGCTGTGGTGAGGTGGGATTCGCCGAGTTCAACAGTCAAGTCTCTGCTGTGGTAAGGTGGGATTCGCCGAGCTCAACGGTCAGGTCTCTGCTGTGGTGAGGTAGGATTCGCCGAACACAACAGTCAGGTCTCTGCTGTGGTGAGGTGGGATTCGCCGAGCCTAACAGTCAGGTCTGTGCTGTGGTGAGGTGGGATTCGCCGAACACAACAGTCAGGTCTCTGCTGTGGTAAGGTGGGATTCGCCGAGCTCAACAGTCAGGTCTCTGCTGTGGTGAGGTGGGTTACCTGAACACAACAGTCAGGTCTATGCTGTGGTGAGGTGAGTTTTCTGAACAAAACAGTCAGGTCTCTGCTGTGGTGAGGTGGGATTCGCCGAGCTCAACAGTCAGGTCTCTGCTGTGGTAAGGTGGGATTCGCCGAGCTCAGCGGTCAGGTCCCTGCAGTGGTGAGGTGGGATTCGCCGAGCTCAACAGTCAGGTCTCTGCTGTAGTGAGGTGGGATTCGCCGAGCTCAACAGTCAGGTCTCTGCTGTGGTGAGGTGGGATTCGCCGAACACAACAGTCTAGTCTCTGCTGTGGTGAGGTGGGATTCGCCGAACTCAACAGTCAGGTCTCTGCTGTGGTGAGGTGGGTTACCTGAACACAACAGTCAGGTCTATGCTGTGGTGAGGTGAGTTCTCTGAACAAAACAGTCAGGTCTCTGCTGTGGTGAGGTGGGATTCGCCGAGCTCAACAGTCAGGTCTCTGCTGTGGTAAGGTGGGATTCGCCGAGCTCAACGGTCAGGTCTCTGCTGTGGTGAGGTGGGATTCGCCGAGCTCAACAGTCAGGTCTCTGCTGTAGTGAGGTGGGATTCGCCAAGCTCAACAGTCAGGTCTCTGCTGTGGTGAGGTGGGATTCGCCGAACACAACAGTCTAGTCTCTGCTGTGGTGAGGTGGGATTCGCCGAACTCAACAGTCAGGTCTCTGCTGTGGTGAGGTGGGTTCCCTGAACACAACAGTCAGGTATCTGCTGTGGTGAGGTGGGTTCCCTGAACACAACAGTCAGGTCTCTGCTGTGGTGAGGTGGGATTCGCCAAACTCAACAGTCAGGTCTCTGCTGTGGTGAGGTGCGATTCGTCGAACACAACAGTCAGGTCTCTGCTGGGGTGAGGTGGGATTCGCCGAACAAGACAGTCAGGTCTCTGCTGTGGTGAGGTGGGATTCGCCGAACAAAACAGTCAGGTCTCTACTGTGGTGAGGTGGGTTACCTGAACACAACAGTCAGGTCTATGCTGTGGTGAGGTGAGTTCTCTGAACACAACAGTCAGGTCTCTGCTGTGGTGAGGTGGGATTCGCCGAGCTCAACAGTCAAGTCTCTGCTTTGGTAAGGTGGGATTCGCCGAGCTCAACGGTCAGGTCTCTGCTGTGGTGAGGTGGGATTCGCCGAACACAACAGTCAGGTCTCTGCTGTGGTGAGGTGGGATTCGCCGAGCTTAACAGTCAGGTCTGTGCTATGGTGAGGTGGGATTCGCCGAACACAACAGTCAGGTCTCTGCTGTGGTGAGGTGGGATTTGCCGAGCTCAACAGTCAGGTCTCTGCTGTGGTAAGGTGGGATTCGCCGAGCTCAACAGTCAGTTCTCTGCTGTGGTGAGGTGGGATTCGCTGAACTCAACAGTCAGGTCTCTGCTGTGGTGAGGTGGGATTTCCCGAGCTCAACAGTCAGGTCTCTGCTGTGGTAAGGTGGGATTCGCCGAGCTCAACAGTCAGGTCTCTGCTGTGGTGAGGTGGGATTCGCCGAACTCAACAGTCAGGTCTCTGCTGTGGTGAGGTGGATTCCCTGAACACAATAGTCAGGTCTCTGCTGTGGTGAGGCGGGTTCCCTGAACACAACAGTCAGGTCTCTGCTGTGGTGAGGTGGGTTCGCTGAACACAACAGTCAGGTCTCTGCTGTGGTGAGGTGAGTTCCCTGAATACAACAGTCAGGTCTCTGCTGTGGTGAGGTGGATTCCCTGAACACAACAGTCAGGTCTCTGCTGTGGTGAGGTGGGTTCCCTGAACACAACAGTCAGGTCTCTGCTGTGGTGAGGTGGGTTCCCTGAACACAACAGTCAGGTCTCTGCTGTGGTGAGGAGGGATTCTCCGAACACAACAATCAGGTCTCTACTGTGGTGAGGTGGGTTTCGCCGAACAAGACAGTCAGGTCTCTGCTGTGGTGAGGTGGGATTCGCCGAACAAAACAGTCAGGTCTCTGCTGTGGTGAGGTGGGATTCGCCGAACAAAACAGCCAGGTCTCTGCTGTGGTGAGGTGGGATTCGCCAAACTCAACAGTCAGGTCTCTGCTGTGGTGAGGTGGGATTCGCTGAACTCAACAGTCAGGTCTCTGCTGTGGTGAGGTGGGATTCGCTGAGCTCAACAGTCAGGTCTCTGCTGTGGTGAGGTGGGTTCCCTGAACACAACAGTCAGGTCTCTGCTGTGGTGAGGTGGGATTCTCCGAACACAACAATCAGGTCTCTGCTGTGGTGAGGTGGGTTTCGCCGAACAAGACAGTCAGGTCTCTGCTGTGGTGAGGTGGGATTCGCCGAACAAAACAGTCAGGTCTCTGCTGTGGTGAGGTGGGATTCGCCGAACACAACAGTCAGGTCTCTGCTGTGGTGAGGTGGGATTCGCCGAACTCAACAGTCAGGTCTCTGCTGTGGTGAGTTGGGATTCGCCAAACACAACAGTCAGGTCTCTGCTGTGGTGAGGTGGGATTCGCCGAACTCAACAGTCAGGTCTTTGCTGTGGTGAGGTGGGTTCCCTTAACACAACAGTCAGGTCTCTGCTGTGGTGAGGTGGGATTCGCCGAACACAACAGTCAGGTCTCTGCTGTGGTGAGGTGGGATTCGCCGAACTCAACAGTCAGGTCTCTGCTGTGGTGAGGTGGGATTCGCCGAACACAACAGTCAGGTCTCTGCTGGGGTGAGGTGGGATTCGCCGAACACAACAGTCAGGTCTCTGCTGTGGTGAGGTGGGATTCTCCGAACACAACAATCAGGTCTCTGCTGTGATGAGGTGGGTTTCGCCGAACAAGACAGTCAGGTCTCTGCTGTGGTGAGGTGGGATTCGCCGAACAAAACAGTCAGGTCTCTGCTGTGGTGAGGTGGGATTCGCTGAGCTCAACAGTCAGGTCTCTGCTGTGGTGAGGTGGGATTCGCCGAACACAACAGTCAGGTCTCTGCTGTGGTGAGGTGGGATTCGCCGAACTCAACAGTCAGGTCTCTGCTGTGGTGAGGTGGGATTCGCCGAACACAACAGTCAGGTCTCTGCTGTGGTGAGGTGGGATTCGCCGAACTCAACAGTCAGGTCTCTGCTGTGGTGAGGTGGGATTCGCCGAACACAACAGTCAGGTCTCTGCTGTGGTGAGGTGGGATTCGCCGAACACAACAGTCAGGTCTCTGCTGTGGTGAGGTGGGATTCGCCGAGCTACACAGTCAGGTCTCTGCTGTGGTGAGGTGGGATTCGCCGAGCTCAACAGTCAGGTCTCTGCTGTGGTGAGGTGGGATTCGCCGAACACAATAGTCAGGTCTCTGCTGTGGTGAGGTGGGTTCCCTGAACACAATAGTCAGGTCTCTGCTGTGGTGAGGTGGGTTCCCTGAACACAACAGTCAGGTCTCTGCTGTGGTGAGGTGGGATTCGCTGAGCTCAACAGTCAGGTCTCTGCTGTGGTGAGGTGGGTTCCCTGAACACAACAGTCAGGTCTCTGCTGTGGTGAGGTGGGATTCGCTGAGCTCAACAGTCAGGTCTCTGCTGTGGTGAGGTGGGATTCGCCGAGCTCAACAGTCAGGTCTCTGCTGTGGTGAGTTGGGATTCGCCAAACACAACAGTCAGGTCTCTGCTGTGGTGAGGTGGGTTCCCTGAACACAACAGTCAGGTCTCTGCTGTGGTGAGGTGGGTTACCTGAACACAACAGTCAGGTCTATGCTGTGGTGAGGTGAGTTCTCTGAACAAAACAGTCAGGTCTCTGCTGTGGTGAGGTGGGTTCCCTGAACACAACAATCAGGTCTCTGCTGTGGTGAGGTGGGTTCCCTGAACACAACAGTCAGGTCTCTGCTGTGGTGAGGTGGGATTCGCCGAACTCAACAGTCAGGTCTTTGCTGTGGTGAGGTGGGTTCCCTTAACACAACAGTCAGGTCTCTGCTGTGGTGAGGTGGGATTCGCCGAACACAACAGTCAGGTCTCTGCTGTGGTGAGGTGGGATTCGCCGAACTCAACAGTCAGGTCTCTGCTGTGGTGAGGTGGGATTCGCCGAACACAACAGTCAGGTCTCTGCTGGGGTGAGGTGGGATTCGCCGAACACAACAGTCAGGTCTCTGCTGTGGTGAGGTGGGATTTGCCGAACACAACAGTCAGGTCTCTGCTGTGGTGAGGTGGGATTCGCCGAACACAACAGTCAGGTCTCTGCTGTGGTGAGGTGGGATTCGCCGAGCTCAACAGTCAGGTCTCTGCTGTGGTGAGGTGGGATTCGCCGAGCTCAACAGTCAGGTCTGTGCTGTGGTGAGGTGGGATTCGCCGAACTCAACAGTCAGGTCTCTGCTGGGGTGAGGTGGGATTCGCCGAGCTCAACAGTCAGGTCTCTGCTGTGGTGAGGTGGGTTCCCTGAACACAACAGTCAGGTCTCTGCTGTGGTGAGGTGGGATTCTCCGAACACAACAATCAGGTCTCTGCTGTGGTGAGGTGGGTTTCGCCGAACAAGACAGTCAGGTCTCTGCTGTGGTGAGGTGGGATTCGCCGAACAAAACAGTCAGGTCTCTGCTGTGGTGAGGTGGGATTCGCCGAACACAACAGTCAGGTCTCTGCTGTGGTGAGGTGGGATTCGCCGAACTCAACAGTCAGGTCTCTGCTGTGGTGAGTTGGGATTCGCCAAACACAACAGTCAGGTCTCTGCTGTGGTGAGGTGGGATTCGCCGAACTCAACAGTCAGGTCTTTGCTGTGGTGAGGTGGGTTCCCTTAACACAACAGTCAGGTCTCTGCTGTGGTGAGGTGGGATTCGCCGAACACAACAGTCAGGTCTCTGCTGTGGTGAGGTGGGATTCGCCGAACTCAACAGTCAGGTCTCTGCTGTGGTGAGGTGGGATTCGCCGAACACAACAGTCAGGTCTCTGCTGGGGTGAGGTGGGATTCGCCAAACACAACAGTCAGGTCTCTGCTGTGGTGAGGTGGGATTCTCCGAACACAACAATCAGGTCTCTGCTGTGGTGAGGTGGGTTTCGCCGAACAAGACAGTCAGGTCTCTGCTGTGGTGAGGTGGGATTCGCCGAACAAAACAGTCAGGTCTCTGCTGTGGTGAGGTGGGATTCGCTGAGCTCAACAGTCAGGTCTCTGCTGTGGTGAGGTGGGATTCGCCAAGCTCAACAGTCAGGTCTCTGCTGTGGTGAGTTGGGATTCGCCAAACACAACAGTCAGGTCTCTGCTGTGGTGAGGTGGGATTCGCCGAACTCAACAGTCAGGTCTTTGCTGTGGTGAGGTGGGTTCCCTTAACACAACAGTCAGGTCTCTGCTGTGGTGAGGTGGGATTCGCCGAACACAACAGTCAGGTCTCTGCTGTGGTGAGGTGGGATTCGCCGAACTCAACAGTCAGGTCTCTGCTGTGGTGAGGTGGGATTCGCCGAACACAACAGTCAGGTCTCTGCTGGGGTGAGGTGGGATTCGCCGAACACAACAGTCAGGTCTCTGCTGTGGTGAGGTGGGATTTGCCGAACACAACAGTCAGGTCTCTGCTGTGGTGAGGTGGGATTCGCCGAACACAACAGTCAGGTCTCTGCTGTGGTGAGGTGGGATTCGCCGAGCTCAACAGTCAGGTCTCTGCTGTGGTGAGGTGGGATTCGCCGAGCTCAACAGTCAGGTCTGTGCTGTGGTGAGGTGGGATTCGCCGAACTCAACAGTCAGGTCTCTGCTGGGGTAAGGTGGGATTCGCCGAGCTCAACAGTCAGGTCTCTGCTGTGGTGAGGTGGGTTCCCTTAACACAACAGTCAGGTCTCTGCTGTGGTGAGGTGGGATTCGCCGAACACAACAGTCAGGTCTCTGCTGTGGTGAGGTGGGATTCGCCGAACTCAACAGTCAGGTCTCTGCTGTGGTGAGGTGGGATTCGCCGAACACAACAGTCAGGTCTCTGCTGTGGTGAGGTGGGATTCGCCGAACACAACAGTCAGGTCTCTGCTGTGGTGAGGTGGGATTCGCCGAGCTACACAGTCAGGTCTCTGCTGTGGTGAGGTGGGATTCGCCGAGCTCAACAGTCAGGTCTCTGCTGTGGTGAGGTGGGATTCGCCGAACACAATAGTCAGGTCTCTGCTGTGGTGAGGTGGGTTCCCTGAACACAATAGTCAGGTCTCTGCTGTGGTGAGGTGGGTTCCCTGAACACAATAGTCAGGTCTCTGCTGTGGTGAGGTGGGTTCCCTGAACACAACAGTCAGGTATCTGCTGTGGTGAGGTGGGATTCGCTGAGCTCAACAGTCAGGTCTCTGCTGTGGTGAGGTGGGTTCCCTGAACACAACAGTCAGGTCTCTGCTGTGGTGAGGTGGGATTCGCTGAGCTCAACAGTCAGGTCTCTGCTGTGGTGAGGTGGGATTCGCCGAGCTCAACAGTCAGGTCTCTGCTGTGGTGAGTTGGGATTCGCCAAACACAACAGTCAGGTCTCTGCTGTGGTGAGGTGGGTTCCCTGAACACAACAGTCAGGTCTCTGCTGTGGTGAGGAGGGATTCTCCGAACACAACAGTCAGGTCTCTGCTGTGGTGAGGTGGGATTCGCCGAACTCAACAGTCAGGTCTCTGCTGTGGTGAGGTGGATTCCCTGAACACAACAGTCAGGTCTCTGCTGTGGTGAGGTGGGTTACCTGAACACAACAGTCAGGTCTATGCTGTGGTGAGGTGAGTTCTCTGAACAAAACAGTCAGGTCTCTGCTGTGGTGAGGTGGGTTCCCTGAACACAACAATCAGGTCTCTGCTGTGGTGAGGTGGGTTCCCTGAACACAACAGTCAGGTCTCTGCTGTGGTGAGGTGGGATTCGCCGAACTCAACAGTCAGGTCTTTGCTGTGGTGAGGTGGGTTCCCTTAACACAACAGTCAGGTCTCTGCTGTGGTGAGGTGGGATTCGCCGAACACAACAGTCAGGTCTCTGCTGTGGTGAGGTGGGATTCGCCGAACTCAACAGTCAGGTCTCTGCTGTGGTGAGGTGGGATTCGCCGAACACAACAGTCAGGTCTCTGCTGGGGTGAGGTGGGATCCGCCGAACACAACAGTCAGGTCTCTGCTGTGGTGAGGTGGGATTTGCCGAACACAACAGTCAGGTCTCTGCTGTGGTGAGGTGGGATTCGCCGAACACAACAGTCAGGTCTCTGCTGTGGTGAGGTGGGATTCGCCGAGCTCAACAGTCAGGTCTCTGCTGTGGTGAGGTGGGATTCGCCGAGCTCAACAGTCAGGTCTGTGCTGTGGTGAGGTGGGATTCGCCGAACTCAACAGTCAGGTCTCTGCTGGGGTGAGGTGGGATTCGCCGAGCTCAACAGTCAGGTCTCTGCTGTGGTGAGGTGGGTTCCCTTAACACAACAGTCAGGTCTCTGCTGTGGTGAGGTGGGATTCGCCGAACACAACAGTCAGGTCTCTGCTGTGGTGAGGTGGGATTCGCCGAACTCAACAGTCAGGTCTCTGCTGTGGTGAGGTGGGATTCGCCGAACACAACAGTCAGGTCTCTGCTGTGGTGAGGTGGGATTCGCCGAACACAACAGTCAGGTCTCTGCTGTGGTGAGGTGGGATTCGCCGAGCTACACAGTCAGGTCTCTGCTGTGGTGAGGTGGGATTCGCCGAGCTCAACAGTCAGGTCTCTGCTGTGGTGAGGTGGGATTCGCCGAACACAATAGTCAGGTCTCTGCTGTGGTGAGGTGGGTTCCCTGAACACAATAGTCAGGTCTCTGCTGTGGTGAGGTGGGTTCCCTGAACACAATAGTCAGGTCTCTGCTGTGGTGAGGTGGGTTCCCTGAACACAACAGTCAGGTCTCTGCTGTGGTGAGGTGGGATTCGCTGAGCTCAACAGTCAGGTCTCTGCTGTGGTGAGGTGGGTTCCCTGAACACAACAGTCAGGTCTCTGCTGTGGTGAGGTGGGATTCGCTGAGCTCAACAGTCAGGTCTCTGCTGTGGTGAGGTGGGATTCGCCGAGCTCAACAGTCAGGTCTCTGCTGTGGTGAGTTGGGATTCGCCAAACACAACAGTCAGGTCTCTGCTGTGGTGAGGTGGGTTCCCTGAACACAACAGTCAGGTCTCTGCTGTGGTGAGGAGGGATTCTCCGAACACAACAGTCAGGTCTCTGCTGTGGTGAGGTGGGATTCGCCGAACTCAACAGTCAGGTCTCTGCTGTGGTGAGGTGGATTCCCTGAACACAACAGTCAGGTCTCTGCTGTGGTGAGGTGGGTTACCTGAACACAACAGTCAGGTCTATGCTGTGGTGAGGTGAGTTCTCTGAACAAAACAGTCAGGTCTCTGCTGTGGTGAGGTGGGTTCCCTGAACACAACAATCAGGTCTCTGCTGTGGTGAGGTGGGTTCCCTGAACACAACAGTCAGGTCTCTGCTGTGGTGAGGTGGGTTCCCTGAACTCAACAGTCAGGTCTCTGCTGTGGTGAGGTGGGTTCCCTGAACACAACAGTCAGGTCTCTGCTGTGGTGAGGTGGGTTCCTTGAACACAACAGTCAGGTCTCTGCTGTGGTGAGGTGGGATTCTCCGAACACAACAATCAGGTCTCTGCTGTGGTGAGGTGGGTTTCGCCGAACAAGACAGTCAGGTCTCTGCTGTGGTGAGGTGGGATTCGCCGAACAAAACAGTCAGGTCTCTGCTGTGGTGAGGTGGGATTCGCCGAACAAAACAGCCAGGTCTCTGCTGTGGTGAGGTGGGATTCGCTGAACTCAACAGTCAGGTCTCTGCTGTGGTGAGGTGGGATTCGCTGAGCTCAACAGTCAGGTCTCTGCTGTGGTGAGGTGGGATTTGCCGAGCTCAACAGTCAGGTCTCTGCTGTGGTGAGTTGGGATTCGCCAAACACAACAGTCAGGTCTCTGCTGTGGTGAGGTGGGATTCGCCGAACTCAACAGTCAGGTCTTTGCTGTGGTGAGGTGGGTTCCCTGAACACAACAGTCAGGTCTCTGCTGTGGTGAGGTGGGTTCCCTTAACACAACAGTCAGGTCTCTGCTGTGGTGAGGTGGGATTCGCCGAACACAACAGTCAGGTCTCTGCTGTGGTGAGGTGGGATTCGCCGAACTCAACAGTCAGGTCTCTGCTGTGGTAAGGTGGGATTCGCCGAACACAACAGTCAGGTCTCTGCTGGGGTGAGGTGGGTTCCCTGAACACAATAGTCAGGTCTCTGCTGTGGTGAGGTGGGTTCCCTGAACACAACAGTCAGGTCTCTGCTGTGCTGAGGTGGGATTCGCTGTACACAACAGTCAGGTCTCTGCTGTGGTGAGGTGGGTTCCCTGAACACAATAGTCAGGTCTCTGCTGTGGTGAGGTGGGTTCCCTGAACACAACAGTCAGGTCTCTGCTGTGCTGAGGTGGGATTCGCTGTACACAACAGTCAGGTCTCTGCTGTGGTGAGGTGGGTTACCTGAACACAACAGTCAGGTCTCTGCTGTGGTGAGGTGAGTTCTCTGAACAAAACAGTCAGGTCTCTGCTGTGGTGAGGTGGGTTTCCTGAACACAATAGTCAGGTCTCTGCTGTGGTAAGGTGGGATTCGCCGAACACAACAATCAGGTCTCTGCTGTGGTAAGGTAGGATTCGCCGAACACAACAGTCAGGCCTCTGCTGTGGTGAGGTGGGATTCGCCGAGCTCAACAGTCAGGTCTCTGCTGGGGTGAGGTGGGATTCGCCGAGCTCAACAGTCAGGTCTCTGCTGTGGTGAGGTGGGATTTGCCGAACACAACAGTCAGGTCTCAGCTGTGGTGAGGTGGGTTCCCTGAACACAACAGTCAGGTCTCTGCTGGGGTGAGGTGGGATTCGCCGAGCTCAACAGTCAGGTCTCTGCTGTGGTGAGGTGGGATTCGCCGAACTCAACAGTCAGGTCTCTGCTGTGGTGAGGTGGGTTCCCTGAACACAATAGTCAGGTCTCTGCTGTGGTGAGGTGGGTTCCCTGAACACAACAGTCAGGTCTCTGCTGTGCTGAGGTGGGATTCGCTGTACACAACAGTCAGGTCTCTGCTGTGGTGAGGTGGGATTCGCCGAACTCAACAGTCAGGTCTCTGCTGTGGTGAGATGGGATTCGCTGAACACAACAGTCAGGTCTCTGCTGTGGTGAGGTGGGTTTCCTGAACACAACAGTCAGGTCTCTGCTGTGGTGAGGTGGGTTCCCTGAACACAACAGTCAGGTTTCTGCTGTGTCGAGGTGAGATTCTCCGAGCTCAACAGTTAGGTCTCTGCTGTGGTGGGATGGGATTCGCCGAACACAACAGTCAGGTCTCTGCTGTGGTGAGGTGGGATTCGCCGAGCTCAACAGTCAGGTCTGTGCTGTGGTGAGGTGGGATTCGCCGAACACAACAGTCAGGTCTCTGCTGTGGTGAGGTGGGTTCCCTGAACACAACAGTCAGGTCTCTGCTGTGCTGAGGTGGGATTCGCTGTACACAACAGTCAGGTCTCTGCTGTGGTGAGGTGGGTTCCCTGAACACAATAGTCAGGTCTCTGCTGTGGTGAGGTGGGTTCCCTGAACACAACAGTCAGGTCTCTGCTGTGCTGAGGTGGGATTCGCTGTACACAACAGTCAGGTCTCTGCTGTGGTGAGGTGGGTTACCTGAACACAACAGTCAGGTCTCTGCTGTGGTGAGGTGAGTTCTCTGAACAAAACAGTCAGGTCTCTGCTGTGGTGAGGTGGGTTTCCTGAACACAATAGTCAGGTCTCTGCTGTGGTAAGGTGGGATTCGCCGAACACAACAGTCAGGTCTCTGCTGTGGTAAGGTGGAATTCGCCGAACACAACAGTCAGGTCTCTGCTGTGGTGAGGTGGGATTCGCCGAGCTCAACAGTCAGGTCTCTGCTGGGGTGAGGTGGGATTCGCCGAGCTCAACAGTCAGGTCTCTGCTGTGGTGAGGTGGGATTTGCCGAACACAACAGTCAGGTCTCTGCTGTGGTGAGGTGGGTTCCCTGAACACAACAGTCAGGTCTCTGCTGGGGTGAGGTGGGATTCGCCGAGCTCAACAGTCAGGTCTCTGCTGTGGTGAGGTGGGATTCGCCGAACTCAACAGTCAGGACTCTGCTGTGGTGAGGTGGGTTCCCTGAACACAATAGTCAGGTCTCTGCTGTGGTGAGGTGGGTTCCCTGAACACAACAGTCCGGTCTCTGCTGTGCTGAGGTGGGATTCGCTGTACACAACAGTCAGGTCTCTGCTGTGGTGAGGTGGGATTCGCCGAACTCAACAGTCAGGTCTCTGCTGTGGTGAGGTGGGATTCGCCGAACACAACAGTCAGGTCTCTGCTGTGGTGAGGTGGGTTTCCTGAACACAACAGTCAGGTCTCTGCTGTGGTGAGGTGGGTTCCCTGAACACAACAGTCAGGTTTCTGCTGTGTCGAGGTGAGATTCTCCGAGCTCAACAGTTAGGTCTCTGCTGTGGTGGGATGGGATTCGCCGAACACAACAGTCAGGTCTCTACTGTGGTGAGGTGGGATTCGCCGAGCTCAACAGTCAGGTCTGTGCTGTGGTGAGGTGGGATTCGCCGAACACAACAGTCAGGTCTCTGCTGTGGTGAGGTGGGTTCCCTGAACACAACAGTCAGGTCTATGCTGTGGTGAGGTGAGTTCGCTGAACACAACATTTAGGTCTCTGCTGGGGTGAGGTGGGATTGGCCGAGCTCAACAGTCAGGTCTCTGCTGTGGTGAGGTGGGATTCGCTGAACACAACAGTCAGGTCTCTGCTGTGGTGAGGTGGGATTCGCCGAGCTCAACAGTTAGGTCTGTGCTGTGGTGAGGTGGAATTCGCTGAACACAACAGTCAGGTCTCTGCTGTGGTGAGGTGGGTTCCCTGAATACAACAGTCAGGTCTCTGCTGTGGTGAGGTGGATTCCCTGAACACAACAGTCAGGTCTCTGCTGTGGTGAGGTAGGTTCCCTGAACACAACAGTCAGGTCTCTGCTGTGGTGATGTGGGTTCCCTGAACACAACAATCAGGTCTCTGCTATGGTGAGGTGGGATTCGCCAATCTCAACAGTCAGGTCTCTGCTGTGGGGAGGTGGGATTCGCCGAACACAACAGTCAGGTCTCTGCTGGGGTGAGGTGGGATTCGCCGAACACAACAGTCAGGTCTCTGCTGTGGTGAGGTGGGATTCACCAAACACCACAGTCAGGTCTCTGCTGTGGTGAGGTGGGATTCGCCGAACTCAACAGTCAGGTCTCTTCTGTGGTGAGGTGGGTTCCCTGAACACAACAGTCAGGTATCTGCTGTGTTGAGGTGGGTTCCCTGAACACAACAGTCAGGTCTGTGCTGTGGTGATGTGGGTTCCCTGAACACAACAGTCAGGTCTCTGCTGTGGTGAGGTGGGTTCCCTGAACACAACAGTCAGGTCTCTGCTGTGGTGAGGTGGGATTCGCCGAACTCAACAGTCAGGTCTCTGCTGTGGTGAGGTGGGATTCGCCGAGCTACACAGTCAGGTCTCTGCTGTGGTGAGGTGGGTTCCCTGAACACAACAGTCAGGTCTCTGCTGTGTTGAGGTGGGTTCCCTGGACACAACAGTCAGGTCTGTGCTGTGGTGAGGTGGGATTTGCCGAACACAACAGTCAGGTCTCTACTATGGTGAGGTGGGATTCGCCAAACACAACAGTCAGGTCTCTGCTGTGGTGAGGTGGGATTCGCCGAACACAACAGTCAGGTCTCTGCTGTGGTTAGGTGGAATTCGCCGAGCTACACAGTCAGGTCTCTGCTGTGGTGAGGTGGGATTCGCCGAGCTCAACAGTCAGGTCTCTGCTGTGGTGAGGTGGATTCCGTGAACACAACAGTCAGGTCTCTGCTGTGTTGAGGTGGGTTCCCTGAACACAACAGTCAGGTCTCTGCTGTGGTGAGGCGGGATTCGGCCGAGCTCAACAGTCAGGTCTTTGCTGGGGTGAGGTGGGATTCGCCGAGCTCAACAGTCAGGTCTCTGCTGTGGTGAGGTGGGATTCGCCGAACACAACAGTCAGGTCTCTGCTTTGGTGAGGTGGGATTCGCCGAACTCAACAGTCAGGTCTCTGCTGTGGTGAGGTGGGTTCCCTGAACACAACAGTCAGGTCTCTGCTGTGGTGAGGTGGGTGGGTTCCCTGAACACAACAGTCAGGTCTCTGCTGTGGTGAGGTGGGTTCCCTTACCACAACAGTCAGGTCTCTGCTGTGGTGAGGTGGGATTTGCCGAACACAACAGTCAGGACTCTGCTGTGGTGAGGTGGGTTCCCTGAACACAACAGTCAGGTCTCTGCTGGGGTGAGGTGGGATTCGCCGAGCTCAACAGTCAGGTCTCTGCTGTGGTGAGGTGGGATTCGCCGAACTCAACAGTCAGGTCTCTGCTGTGGTGAGGTGGGTTCCCTGAACACATTAGTCAGGTCTCTGCTGTGGTGAGGTGGGTTCCCTGAACACAACAGTCAGGTCTCTGCTGTGCTGAGGTGGGATTCGCTGTACACAACAGTCAGGTCTCTGCTGTGGTGAGGTGGGATTCGCCGAACTCAACAGTCAGGTCTCTGCTGTGGTGAGGTGGGATTCGCCGAACACAACAGTCAGGTCTCTGCTGTGGTGAGGTGGGTTTCCTGAACACAACAGTCAGGTCTCTGCTGTGGTGAGGTGGGTTCCCTGAACACAACAGTCAGGTTTCTGCTGTGTCGAGGTGAGATTCTCCGAGCTCAACAGTTAGGTCTCTGCTGTGGTGAGGTGGGATTCGCCGAGCTCAACAGTCAGGTCTCTGCTGGGGTGAGGTGGGATTCGCCGAGCTCAACAGTCAGGTCTCTGCTGTGGTGAGGTGGGATTTGCCGAACACAACAGTCAGGTCTCTGCTGTGGTGAGGTGGGTTCCCTGAACACAACAGTCAGGTCTCTGCTGGGGTGAGGTGGGATTCGCCGAGCTCAACAGTCAGGTCTCTGCTGTGGTGAGGTGGGATTCGCCGAACTCAACAGTCAGGACTCTGCTGTGGTGAGGTGGGTTCCCTGAACACAATAGTCAGGTCTCTGCTGTGGTGAGGTGGGTTCCCTGAACACAACAGTCCGGTCTCTGCTGTGCTGAGGTGGGATTCGCTGTACACAACAGTCAGGTCTCTGCTGTGGTGAGGTGGGATTCGCCGAACTCAACAGTCAGGTCTCTGCTGTGGTGAGGTGGGATTCGCCGAACACAACAGTCAGGTCTCTGCTGTGGTGAGGTGGGTTTCCTGAACACAACAGTCAGGTCTCTGCTGTGGTGAGGTGGGTTCCCTGAACACAACAGTCAGGTTTCTGCTGTGTCGAGGTGAGATTCTCCGAGCTCAACAGTTAGGTCTCTGCTGTGGTGGGATGGGATTCGCCGAACACAACAGTCAGGTCTCTACTGTGGTGAGGTGGGATTCGCCGAGCTCAACAGTCAGGTCTGTGCTGTGGTGAGGTGGGATTCGCCGAACACAACAGTCAGGTCTCTGCTGTGGTGAGGTGGGTTCCCTGAACACAACAGTCAGGTCTATGCTGTGGTGAGGTGAGTTCGCTGAACACAACATTTAGGTCTCTGCTGGGGTGAGGTGGGATTGGCCGAGCTCAACAGTCAGGTCTCTGCTGTGGTGAGGTGGGATTCGCTGAACACAACAGTCAGGTCTCTGCTGTGGTGAGGTGGGATTCGCCGAGCTCAACAGTTAGGTCTGTGCTGTGGTGAGGTGGAATTCGCTGAACACAACAGTCAGGTCTCTGCTGTGGTGAGGTGGGTTCCCTGAATACAACAGTCAGGTCTCTGCTGTGGTGAGGTGGATTCCCTGAACACAACAGTCAGGTCTCTGCTGTGGTGAGGTAGGTTCCCTGAACACAACAGTCAGGTCTCTGCTGTGGTGATGTGGGTTCCCTGAACACAACAATCAGGTCTCTGCTATGGTGAGGTGGGATTCGCCAATCTCAACAGTCAGGTCTCTGCTGTGGGGAGGTGGGATTCGCCGAACACAACAGTCAGGTCTCTGCTGGGGTGAGGTGGGATTCGCCGAACACAACAGTCAGGTCTCTGCTGTGGTGAGGTGGGATTCACCAAACACCACAGTCAGGTCTCTGCTGTGGTGAGGTGGGATTCGCCGAACTCAACAGTCAGGTCTCTTCTGTGGTGAGGTGGGTTCCCTGAACACAACAGTCAGGTATCTGCTGTGTTGAGGTGGGTTCCCTGAACACAACAGTCAGGTCTGTGCTGTGGTGATGTGGGTTCCCTGAACACAACAGTCAGGTCTCTGCTGTGGTGAGGTGGGTTCCCTGAACACAACAGTCAGGTCTCTGCTGTGGTGAGGTGGGATTCGCCGAACTCAACAGTCAGGTCTCTGCTGTGGTGAGGTGGGATTCGCCGAGCTACACAGTCAGGTCTCTGCTGTGGTGAGGTGGGTTCCCTGAACACAACAGTCAGGTCTCTGCTGTGTTGAGGTGGGTTCCCTGGACACAACAGTCAGGTCTGTGCTGTGGTGAGGTGGGATTTGCCGAACACAACAGTCAGGTCTCTACTATGGTGAGGTGGGATTCGCCAAACACAACAGTCAGGTCTCTGCTGTGGTGAGGTGGGATTCGCCGAACACAACAGTCAGGTCTCTGCTGTGGTTAGGTGGAATTCGCCGAGCTACACAGTCAGGTCTCTGCTGTGGTGAGGTGGGATTCGCCGAGCTCAACAGTCAGGTCTCTGCTGTGGTGAGGTGGATTCCGTGAACACAACAGTCAGGTCTCTGCTGTGTTGAGGTGGGTTCCCTGAACACAACAGTCAGGTCTCTGCTGTGGTGAGGCGGGATTCGGCCGAGCTCAACAGTCAGGTCTTTGCTGGGGTGAGGTGGGATTCGCCGAGCTCAACAGTCAGGTCTCTGCTGTGGTGAGGTGGGATTCGCCGAACACAACAGTCAGGTCTCTGCTTTGGTGAGGTGGGATTCGCCGAACTCAACAGTCAGGTCTCTGCTGTGGTGAGGTGGGTTCCCTGAACACAACAGTCAGGTCTCTGCTGTGGTGAGGTGGGTGGGTTCCCTGAACACAACAGTCAGGTCTCTGCTGTGGTGAGGTGGGTTCCCTTACCACAACAGTCAGGTCTCTGCTGTGGTGAGGTGGGATTTGCCGAACACAACAGTCAGGACTCTGCTGTGGTGAGGTGGGTTCCCTGAACACAACAGTCAGGTCTCTGCTGGGGTGAGGTGGGATTCGCCGAGCTCAACAGTCAGGTCTCTGCTGTGGTGAGGTGGGATTCGCCGAACTCAACAGTCAGGTCTCTGCTGTGGTGAGGTGGGTTCCCTGAACACATTAGTCAGGTCTCTGCTGTGGTGAGGTGGGTTCCCTGAACACAACAGTCAGGTCTCTGCTGTGCTGAGGTGGGATTCGCTGTACACAACAGTCAGGTCTCTGCTGTGGTGAGGTGGGATTCGCCGAACTCAACAGTCAGGTCTCTGCTGTGGTGAGGTGGGATTCGCCGAACACAACAGTCAGGTCTCTGCTGTGGTGAGGTGGGTTTCCTGAACACAACAGTCAGGTCTCTGCTGTGGTGAGGTGGGTTCCCTGAACACAACAGTCAGGTTTCTGCTGTGTCGAGGTGAGATTCTCCGAGCTCAACAGTTAGGTCTCTGCTGTGGTGAGGTGGGATTCGCCGAGCTCAACAGTCAGGTCTCTGCTGGGGTGAGGTGGGATTCGCCGAGCTCAACAGTCAGGTCTCTGCTGTGGTGAGGTGGGATTTGCCGAACACAACAGTCAGGTCTCTGCTGTGGTGAGGTGGGTTCCCTGAACACAACAGTCAGGTCTCTGCTGGGGTGAGGTGGGATTCGCCGAGCTCAACAGTCAGGTCTCTGCTGTGGTGAGGTGGGATTCGCCGAACTCAACAGTCAGGACTCTGCTGTGGTGAGGTGGGTTCCCTGAACACAATAGTCAGGTCTCTGCTGTGGTGAGGTGGGTTCCCTGAACACAACAGTCCGGTCTCTGCTGTGCTGAGGTGGGATTCGCTGTACACAACAGTCAGGTCTCTGCTGTGGTGAGGTGGGATTCGCCGAACTCAACAGTCAGGTCTCTGCTGTGGTGAGGTGGGATTCGCCGAACACAACAGTCAGGTCTCTGCTGTGGTGAGGTGGGTTTCCTGAACACAACAGTCAGGTCTCTGCTGTGGTGAGGTGGGTTCCCTGAACACAACAGTCAGGTTTCTGCTGTGTCGAGGTGAGATTCTCCGAGCTCAACAGTTAGGTCTCTGCTGTGGTGGGATGGGATTCGCCGAACACAACAGTCAGGTCTCTACTGTGGTGAGGTGGGATTCGCCGAGCTCAACAGTCAGGTCTGTGCTGTGGTGAGGTGGGATTCGCCGAACACAACAGTCAGGTCTCTGCTGTGGTGAGGTGGGTTCCCTGAACACAACAGTCAGGTCTATGCTGTGGTGAGGTGAGTTCGCTGAACACAACATTTAGGTCTCTGCTGGGGTGAGGTGGGATTGGCCGAGCTCAACAGTCAGGTCTCTGCTGTGGTGAGGTGGGATTTGCTGAACACAACAGTCAGGTCTCTGCTGTGGTGAGGTGGGATTCGCCGAGCTCAACAGTTAGGTCTGTGCTGTGGTGAGGTGGAATTCGCTGAACACAACAGTCAGGTCTCTGCTGTGGTGAGGTGGGTTCCCTGAATACAACAGTCAGGTCTCTGCTGTGGTGAGGTGGATTCCCTGAACACAACAGTCAGGTCTCTGCTGTGGTGAGGTAGGTTCCCTGAACACAACAGTCAGGTCTCTGCTGTGGTGATGTGGGTTCCCTGAACACAACAATCAGGTCTCTGCTATGGTGAGGTGGGATTCGCCAATCTCAACAGTCAGGTCTCTGCTGTGGGGAGGTGGGATTCGCCGAACACAACAGTCAGGTCTCTGCTGGGGTGAGGTGGGATTCGCCGAACACAACAGTCAGGTCTCTGCTGTGGTGAGGTGGGATTCACCAAACACCACAGTCAGGTCTCTGCTGTGGTGAGGTGGGATTCGCCGAACTCAACAGTCAGGTCTCTTCTGTGGTGAGGTGGGTTCCCTGAACACAACAGTCAGGTATCTGCTGTGTTGAGGTGGGTTCCCTGAACACAACAGTCAGGTCTGTGCTGTGGTGATGTGGGTTCCCTGAACACAACAGTCAGGTCTCTGCTGTGGTGAGGTGGGTTCCCTGAACACAACAGTCAGGTCTCTGCTGTGGTGAGGTGGGATTCGCCGAACTCAACAGTCAGGTCTCTGCTGTGGTGAGGTGGGATTCGCCGAGCTACACAGTCAGGTCTCTGCTGTGGTGAGGTGGGTTCCCTGAACACAACAGTCAGGTCTCTGCTGTGTTGAGGTGGGTTCCCTGGACACAACAGTCAGGTCTGTGCTGTGGTGAGGTGGGATTTGCCGAACACAACAGTCAGGTCTCTACTATGGTGAGGTGGGATTCGCCAAACACAACAGTCAGGTCTCTGCTGTGGTGAGGTGGGATTCGCCGAACACAACAGTCAGGTCTCTGCTGTGGTTAGGTGGAATTCGCCGAGCTACACAGTCAGGTCTCTGCTGTGGTGAGGTGGGATTCGCCGAGCTCAACAGTCAGGTCTCTGCTGTGGTGAGGTGGATTCCGTGAACACAACAGTCAGGTCTCTGCTGTGTTGAGGTGGGTTCCCTGAACACAACAGTCAGGTCTCTGCTGTGGTGAGGCGGGATTCGGCCGAGCTCAACAGTCAGGTCTTTGCTGGGGTGAGGTGGGATTCGCCGAGCTCAACAGTCAGGTCTCTGCTGTGGTGAGGTGGGATTCGCCGAACACAACAGTCAGGTCTCTGCTTTGGTGAGGTGGGATTCGCCGAACTCAACAGTCAGGTCTCTGCTGTGGTGAGGTGGGTTCCCTGAACACAACAGTCAGGTCTCTGCTGTGGTGAGGTGGGTGGGTTCCCTGAACACAACAGTCAGGTCTCTGCTGTGGTGAGGTGGGTTCCCTTACCACAACAGTCAGGTCTCTGCTGTGGTGAGGTGGGATTTGCCGAACACAACAGTCAGGACTCTGCTGTGGTGAGGTGGGTTCCCTGAACACAACAGTCAGGTCTCTGCTGGGGTGAGGTGGGATTCGCCGAGCTCAACAGTCAGGTCTCTGCTGTGGTGAGGTGGGATTCGCCGAACTCAACAGTCAGGTCTCTGCTGTGGTGAGGTGGGTTCCCTGAACACATTAGTCAGGTCTCTGCTGTGGTGAGGTGGGTTCCCTGAACACAACAGTCAGGTCTCTGCTGTGCTGAGGTGGGATTCGCTGTACACAACAGTCAGGTCTCTGCTGTGGTGAGGTGGGATTCGCCGAACTCAACAGTCAGGTCTCTGCTGTGGTGAGGTGGGATTCGCCGAACACAACAGTCAGGTCTCTGCTGTGGTGAGGTGGGTTTCCTGAACACAACAGTCAGGTCTCTGCTGTGGTGAGGTGGGTTCCCTGAACACAACAGTCAGGTTTCTGCTGTGTCGAGGTGAGATTCTCCGAGCTCAACAGTTAGGTCTCTGCTGTGGTGGGGTGGGATTCGCCGAACACAACAGTCAGGTCTCTGCTGTGGTGAGGTGGGATTCGCCGATCTCAACAGTCAGGTCTGTGCTGTGGTGAGGTGGGATTCGCCGAACACAACAGTCAGGTCTCTGCTGTGGTAAGGTGGGTTCCCTGAACACAACAGTCAGGTCTATGCTGTGGTGAGGTGAGTTCGCTGAACACAACATTTAGGTCTCTGCTGTGGTGAGGTGGGATTGGCCGAGCTCAACAGTCAGGTCTCTGCTGTGGTGAGGTGGGATTCGCTGAACACAACAGTCAGGTCTCTGCTGTGGTGAGGTGGGATTCGCCGAGCTCAACAGTTAGGTCTGTGCTGTGGTGAGGTGGAATTCGCTGAACACAACAGTCAGGTCTCTGGTGTGGTGAGGTGGGTTCCCTGAATACAACAGTCAGGTCTCTGCTGTGGTGAGGTGGATTCCCTGAACACAACAGTCAGGTCTCTGCTGTGGTGAGGTAGGTACCCTGAACACAACAGTCAGGTCTCTGCTGTGGTGATTTAGGTTCCCTGAACACAACAGTCAGGTCTCTGCTATGGTGAGGTGGGATTCGCCAAACTCAACAGTCAGGTCTCTGCTGTGGTGAGGTGAGTTCGCCGAACTCAACAGTCAGGTCTCTGCTGTGGTGAGGTGGGATTCGCCGAGCTCAACAGTTAGGTCTCTGCTGTGGTGAGGTGGGATTCGCTGAACACAACAGTCAGGTCTCTGCTGTGGTGAGGTGGGATTCGCCGAGCTCAACAGTTAGGTCTGTGCTGTGGTGAGGTGGAATTCGCTGAACACAACAGTCAGGTCTCTGGTGTGGTGAGGTGGGTTCCCTGAATACAACAGTCAGGTCTCTGCTGTGGTGAGGTGGATTCCCTGAACACAACAGTCAGGTCTCTGCTGTGGTGAGGTAGGTACCCTGAACACAACAGTCAGGTCTATGCTGTGGTGAAGTGAGTTCACTGAACAGAACATTTAGGTCTCTGCTGTGGTGAGGTGGGATTGGCCGAGCTCAACAGTCAGGTCTCTGCTGTGGTGAGGTGGGATTCGCCGAGCTCAACAGTCAGGTCTCTGCTGTGGTGAGGTGGGATTCACCGAACTCAACAGTCAGGTCTCTGCTGTGGTGAGGTGGGATTAACCGAACTCAACAGTCAGGTCTCTGTTGTGGTGAGGTGGGATTCGCCGAGCTACACAGTCAGGTCTCTGCTGTGGTGAGGTGGGATTCGCTGAGCTCAACAGTCAGGTCTTTGCTGTGGTGAGGTGGGTTCGCTGAACACAACAGTCAGGTCTCTGCTGTGGTGTGGTGGGTTCCCTGAACACAACAGTCAGGTCTCTGCTGTGTCGAGGTGGGATTCGCCGAGCTCAACAGTCAGGTCTCTGCTGTGGTGAGGTGGGATTCGCTGAACACAACAGTCAGGTCTCTGCTGTGGTGAGGTGGGATTCGCTGAGCTCAACAGTTAGGTCTGTGCTGTGGTGAGGTGGAATTCGCCGAACACAACAGTCAGGTCTCTGCTGTGGTGAGGTGGGTTCCCTGAACACAACAGTCAGGTCTATGCTGTGGTGAGGTGAGTTCGCTGAACACAACAGTCAGGTCTCTGCTGTGGTGAGGTGGGTTCCCTGAATACAACAGTCAGGTCTCTGCTGTGGTGAGGTGGATTCCCTGAACACAACAGTCAGGTCTCTGCCGTGGTGAGGTAGGTTCCCTGAACACAACAGTCAGGTCTCTGCTGTGGTGATGTGGGTTCCCTGAACACAACAGTCAGGTCTCTGCTGTGGTGAGGTGGGTTCCCTGAACACAACAGTCAGGTCTCTGCTGTGGTGAGGTGGGTTCCCTGAACACAACCGTCAGGTCTCTGCTGTGGTGAGGTGGGATTCGCCGAGCTCAACAGTCAGGTCTCTGCTGTGGTGAGGTGGGATTGGCCGAGCTCAACAGTCAGGTCTCTGCTGTGGTGAGTTGGGATTGGCCGAGCTCAACAGTCAGGTCTCTGCTGTGGTGAGGTGGGATTCGCCGAACTCAACAGTCAGGTCTCTGCTGTGGTGAGGTGGGATTCACCGAACTCAACAGTCAGGTCTCTGCTGTGGTGAGGTGGGATTCGCCGAACTCAACAGTCAGGTCTCTGCTGTGGTGAGGTGGGAATCGCCGAGCTCAACAGTCAGGTCTCTGCTGTGGTTAGGTGGGATTCGCCGAGCTACACAGTCAGGTCTCTGCTGTGGTGAGGTGGGATTCGCCGAGCTCAACAGTCAGGTCTCTGCTGTGGAGAGGTGGGTTCCCTGAACACAACAGTCAGGTCTCTGCTGTGTTGAGGTGGGTTCCCTGAACACAACAGTCAGGTCTGTGCTGTGGTGAGGTGGGATTCGCCGAACACAACACTCAGGTCTCTGCTGTGGTGAGGTGGGATTCGCCGAACACAACAGTCAGGTCTCTGCTGTGGTTAGGTGGAATTCGCCGAGCTACACAGTCAGGTCTCTGCTGTGGTGAGGTGGGATTCGCCGAGCTCAACAGTCAGGTCTCTGCTGTGTTGAGGTGGGTTCCCTGAACACAACAGTCAGGTCTCTGCTGTGGTGAGGCGGGATTCGGCCGAGCTCAACAGTCAGGTCTGTGCTGGGGTGAGGTGGGATTCGCCGAGCTCAACAGTCAGGTCTCTGCTGTGGTGAGGTGGGATTCGCCGAACACAACAGTCAGGTCTCTGCTGTGGTGAGGTGGGATTCGCCGAACTCAACAGTCAGGTCTCTGCTGTGGTGAGGTGGGTTCCCTGAACACAATAGGCAGGTCTCTGCTGTGGTGAGGTGGGTTCCCTGAACACAACAGTCAGGTCTCTGCTGTGGTGAGGTGGGTTCCCTGAACACAACAGTCAGGTCTCTGCTGTGGTGAGGTGGGTTCCCTGAACACAACAGTCAGGTCTCTGCTGTGGTGAGGTAGGTTCCCTGAACACAACAGTCAGGTCTCTGCTGTGGTGAGGTAGGTTCCCTGAACACAACAGTGAGGTCTCTGCTGTGGTGAGGTGGGTTTCCTGAACACAACAGTCAGGTCTCTGCTGTGGTGAGGTGGGTTCCCTGAACACAACAGTCAGGTTTCTGCTGTGTCGAGGTGAGATTCTCCGAGCTCAACAGTTAGGTCTCTGCTGTGGTGGGGTGGGATTCGCCGAACACAACAGTCAGGTCTCTGCTGTGGTGAGGTGGGATTCGCCGAGCTCAACAGTCAGGTCTGTGCTGTGGTGAGGTGGGATTCGCCGAACACAACAGTCAGGTCTCTGCTGTGGTGAGGTGGGTTCCCTGAACACAACAGTCAGGTCTATGCTGTGGTGAAGTGAGTTCGCTGAACAGAACATTTAGGTCTCTGCTGTGGTGAGGTGGGATTGGCCGAGCTCAACAGTCAGGTCTCTGCTGTGGTGAGGTGGGATTCGCCGAGCTCAACAGTCAGGTCTCTGCTGTGGTGAGGTGGGATTCACCGAACTCAACAGTCAGGTCTCTGCTGTGGTGAGGTGGGATTCACCGAACTCAACAGTCAGGTCTCTGTTGTGGTGAGGTGGGATTCGCCGAGCTACACAGTCAGGTCTCTGCTGTGGTGAGGTGGGATTCGCTGAGCTCAACAGTCAGGTCTCTGCTGTGGTGAGGTGGGTTCGCTGAACACAACAGTCAGGTCTCTGCTGTGGTGTGGTGGGTTCCCTGAACACAACAGTCAGGTCTCTGCTGTGTCGAGGTGGGATTCGCCGAGCTCAACAGTCAGGTCTCTGCTGTGGTGAGGTGGGATTCGCTGAACACAACAGTCAGGTCTCTGCTGTGGTGAGGTGGGATTCGCCGAGCTCAACAGTTAGGTCTGTGCTGTGGTGAGGTGGAATTCGCCGAACACAACAGTCAGGTCTCTGCTGTGGTGAGGTGGGTTCCCTGAACACAACAGTCAGGTCTATGCTGTGGTGAGGTGAGTTCGCTGAACAAAACAGTCAGGTCTCTGCTGTGGTGAGGTGGGTTCCCTGAATACAACAGTCAGGTCTCTGCTGTGGTGAGGTGGATTCCCTGAACACAACAGTCAGGTCTCTGCTGTGGTGAGGTAGGTTCCCTGAACACAACAGTCAGGTCTCTGCTGTGGTGATGTGGGTTCCCTGAACACAACAGTCAGGTCTCTTCTGTGGTGAGGTGGGTTCCCTGAACACAACAGTCAGGTCTCTGCTGTGGTGAGGTGGGTTCCCTGAACACAACCGTCAGGTCTCTGCTGTGGTGAGGTGGGATTCGCCGAGCTCAACAGTCAGGTCTCTGCTGTGGTGAGGTGGGATTGGCCGAGCTCAACAGTCAGGTCTCTGCTGTGGTGAGTTGGGATTGGCCGAGCTCAACAGTCAGGTCTCTGCTGTGGTGAGGTGGGATTCGCCGAACTCAACAGTCAGGTCTCTGCTGTGGTGAGGTGGGATTCACCGAACTCAACAGTCAGGTCTCTGCTGTGGTGAGGTGGGATTCGCCGAACTCAACAGTCAGGTCTCTGCTGTGGTGAGGTGGGAATCGCCGAGCTCAACAGTCAGGTCTCTGCTGTGGTTAGGTGGGATTCGCCGAGCTACACAGTCAGGTCTCTGCTGTGGTGAGGTGGGATTCGCCGAGCTCAACAGTCAGGTCTCTGCTGTGGTGAGGTTGGTTCCCTGAACACAACAGTCAGGTCTCTGCTGTGTTGAGGTGGGTTCCCTGAACACAACAGTCAGGTCTGTGCTGTGGTGAGGTGGGATTCGCCGAACACAACACTCAGGTCTCTGCTGTGGTGAGGTGGGATTCGCCGAGCTCAACAGTCAGGTCTCTGCTGTGTTGAGGTGGGTTCCCTGAACACAACAGTCAGGTCTCTGCTGTGGTGAGGCGGGATTCGGCCGAGCTCAACAGTCAGGTCTGTGCTGGGGTGAGGTGGGATTCGCCGAGCTCAACAGTCAGGTCTCTGCTGTGGTGAGGTGGGATTCGCCGAACACAACAGTCAGGTCTCTGCTGTGGTGAGGTGGGATTCGCCGAACTCAACAGTCAGGTCTCTGCTGTGGTGAGGTGGGTTCCCTGAACACAATAGTCAGGTCTCTGCTGTGGTGAGGTGGGTTCCCTGAACACAACAGTCAGGTCTCTGCTGTGGTGAGGTGGGTTCCCTGAACACAACAGTCAGGTCTCTGCTGTGGTGAGGTGGGTTCCCTGAACACAACAGTCAGGTCTCTGCTGTGGTGAGGTAGGTTCCCTGAACACAACAGTCAGGTCTCTGCTGTGGTGAGGTAGGTTCCCTGAACACAACAGTGAGGTCTCTGCTGTGGTGAGGTGGGTTTCCTGAACACAACAGTCAGGTCTCTGCTGTGGTGAGGTGGGTTCCCTGAACACAACAGTCAGGTTTCTGCTGTGTCGAGGTGAGATTCTCCGAGCTCAACAGTTAGGTCTCTGCTGTGGTGGGGTGGGATTCGCCGAACACAACAGTCAGGTCTCTGCTGTGGTGAGGTGGGATTCGCCGAGCTCAACAGTCAGGTCTGTGCTGTGGTGAGGTGGGATTCGCCGAACACAACAGTCAGGTCTCTGCTGTGGTGAGGTGGGTTCCCTGAACACAACAGTCAGGTCTATGCTGTGGTGAAGTGAGTTCGCTGAACAGAACATTTAGGTCTCTGCTGTGGTGAGGTGGGATTGGCCGAGCTCAACAGTCAGGTCTCTGCTGTGGTGAGGTGGGATTCGCCGAGCTCAACAGTCAGGTCTCTGCTGCGGTGAGGTGGGATTCACCGAACTCAACAGTCAGGTCTCTGCTGTGGTGAGGTGGGATTCACCGAACTCAACAGTCAGGTCTCTGTTGTGGTGAGGTGGGATTCGCCGAGCTACACAGTCAGGTCTCTGCTGTGGTGAGGTGGGATTCGCTGAGCTCAACAGTCAGGTCTCTGCTGTGGTGAGGTGGGTTCGCTGAACACAACAGTCAGGTCTCTGCTGTGGTGTGGTGGGTTCCCTGAACACAACAGTCAGGTCTCTGCTGTGTCGAGGTGGGATTCGCCGAGCTCAACAGTCAGGTCTCTGCTGTGGTGAGGTGGGATTCGCTGAACACAACAGTCAGGTCTCTGCTGTGGTGAGGTGGGATTCGCCGAGCTCAACAGTTAGGTCTGTGCTGTGGTGAGGTGGAATTCGCCGAACACAACAGTCAGGTCTCTGCTGTGGTGAGGTGGGTTCCCTGAACACAACAGTCAGGTCTATGCTGTGGTGAGGTGAGTTCGCTGAACACAACAGTCAGGTCTCTGCTGTGGTGAGGTGGGTTCCCTGAATACAACAGTCAGGTCTCTGCTGTGGTGAGGTGGATTCCCTGAACACAACAGTCAGGTCTCTGCTGTGGTGAGGTAGGTTCCCTGAACACAACAGTCAGGTCTCTGCTGTGGTGATGTGGGTTCCCTGAACACAACAGTCAGGTCTCTGCTGTGGTGAGGTGGGTTCCCTGAATACAACAGTCAGGTCTCTGCTGTGGTGAGGTGGGTTCCCTGAACACAACCGTCAGGTCTCTGCTGTGGTGAGGTGGGATTCGCCGAGCTCAACAGTCAGGTCTCTGCTGTGGTGAGGTGGGATTGGCCGAGCTCAACAGTCAGGTCTCTGCTGTGGTGAGTTGGGATTGGCCGAGCTCAACAGTCAGGTCTCTGCTGTGGTGAGGTGGGATTCGCCGAACTCAACAGTCAGGTCTCTGCTGTGGTGAGGTGGGATTCACCGAACTCAACAGTCAGGTCTCTGCTGTGGTGAGGTGGGATTCGCCGAACTCAACAGTCAGGTCTCTGCTGTGGTGAGGTGGGAATCGCCGAGCTCAACAGTCAGGTCTCTGCTGTGGTTAGGTGGGATTCGCCGAGCTACACAGTCAGGTCTCTGCTGTGGTGAGGTGGGATTCGCCGAGCTCAACAGTCAGGTCTCTGCTGTGGTGAGGTGGGTTCCCTGAACACAACAGTCAGGTCTCTGCTGTGTTGAGGTGGGTTCCCTGAACACAACAGTCAGGTCTGTGCTGTGGTGAGGTGGGATTTGCCGAACACATCAGTCAGGTCTCTGCTGTGGTGAGGTGGGATTCGCCGAACACAACAGTCAGGTCTCTGCTGTGGTTAGGTGGAATTCGCCGAGCTACACAGTCAGGTCTCTGCTGTGGTGAGGTGGGATTCGCCGAGCTCAACAGTCAGGTCTCTGCTGTGGTGAGGTGGATTCCCTGAACACAACAGTCAGGTCTCTGCTGTGGTGAGGCGGGATTCGGCCGAGCTCAACAGTCAGGTCTGTGCTGGGGTGAGGTGGGATTCACCGAGCTCAACAGTCAGGTCTCTGCTGTGGTGAGGTGGGATTCGCCGAACACAACAGTCAGGTCTCTGCTGTGGTGAGGTGGGATTCGCCGAGCTCAACAGTCAGGTCTCTGCTGTGGTGAGGTGGGATTCACCAAACACCACAGTCAGGTCTCTGCTGTGGTGAGGTGGGATTCGCCGAGCTCAACAGTCAGGTTTCTGCTGTGGTGAGGTGGGATTCGCCGAACTCAACAGTCAGGTCTCTGCTGTGGTGAGGTGGGATTCGCCGAGCTCAACAGTCAGGTCTCTGCTGTGGTGAGGTGAGTTCCCTGAACACAACAGTCAGGTCTCTGCTGTGTTGAGGTGGGTTCCCTGAACACAACAGTCAGGTCTGTGCTATGGTGAGGTGGGATTCGCCGAACACAACAGTCAGGTCTCTGCTGTGGTGAGGTGGGATTCGCCGAACACAACAGTCAGGTCTCTGCTGTGGTTAGGTGGAATTCGCCGAGGTTCACAGTCAGGTCTCTGCTGTGGTGAGGTGGGATTCGCCGAGCTCAACAGTCAGGTCTCTGCTGTGGTGAGGTGGATTCCCTGAACACAACAGTCAGGTCTCTGCTGTGTTGAGGTGGGTTCCGTGAACACAACAGTCAGGTCTCTGCTGTGGTGAGGCGGGATTCGGCCGAGCTCAACACTCAGGTCTGTGCTGGGGTGAGGTGGGATTCGCCGAGCTCAACAGTCAGGTCTCTGCTGTGGTGAGGTGGGATTCGCCGAACACAACAGTCAGGTCTCTGCTGTGGAGAGGTGGGATTCGCCGAACTCAACAGTCAGGTCTCTGCTGTGGTGAGGTGGGTTCCCTGAACACAATAGTCAGGTCTCTGCTGTGGTGAGGTGGGTTCCCTGAACACAACAGTCAGGTCTCTGCTGTGGTGAGGTGGGTTCCCTGAACACAACAGTCAGGTCTCTGCTGTGGTGAGGTGGGTTCCCTGAACACAACAGTCAGGTCTCTGCTGTGGTGAGGTGGGTTCCCTGAACACAACAGTCAGGTCTCTGCTGTAGTGAGGTAGGTTCCCTGAACACAACAGTCAGGTCTCTGCTGTGGTGAGGTAGGTTCCCTGAACACAACAGTGAGGTCTCTGCTGTGGTGAGGTGGGTTCCCTGAACACAACAGTCAGGTCTCTGCTGTGGTGAGGTGGGTTCCCTGAACACAACAGTCAGGTCTCTACTGTGGTGAGGTGGGTTCCCTGAACACAACAGTCAGGTCTCTGCTGTGGTGAGGTGGGTTCCCAGAACACAACAGTCAGGTCTCTGCTATGGTGAGGTGGGAGTCGCCAAACTCAACAGTCAGGTCTCTGCTGTGGTGAGGGGGGATTCGCCGAACTCAACAGTCAGGTCTCTGCTGTAGTGAGGTGGGATTCGCCGAACTCAACAGTCAAGTCTCTGCTGTGGTAAGGTGGTATTCGCCGAACTCAACAGTCAGGTCTCTGCTGTGGTGAGGTGGGATTCGCCGAACACAACAGTCCGGTCTCTGCTGGGGTGAGGTGGGATTCGCCGAACACAACAGTCAGGTCTCTGCTGTGGTGAGGTGGGATTCGCCGAACACAACAGTCAGGTCTCTGCTGTGGTGAGGTGGTATTCGCCTTGCTCAACAGTCAGGTCTCTGCTGTGGTGAGGTGGGATTCGCCGAGCACAACAGTCAGGTCTCTGCTGTGGTGAGGTGGGATTCGCCGAACTCAACAGTCAGGTCTCTGCTGTGGTGAGGTGGGTTCCCTGAATACAACAGTCAGGTCTCTGCTGTGGTGAGGTGGGATTCGCCGAACACAACAGTCAGGTCTCTGCTGTGGTGAGGTGGGTTCCCTGAACACAACAGTCAGGTCTATGCTGTGGTGAGATGAGTTCGCTGAACACAACAGTCAGGTCTCTGCTGTGGTGAGGTGGGATTCGCCGAACTCAACAGTCAGGTCTCTGCTGTGGTGAGGTGGGATTCGCCGAACTCAACAGTCAGGTCTCTGCTGTGGTGAGGTGGGAATCGCCGAGCTCAACAGTCAGGTCTCTGCTGTGGTTAGGTTGGATTCGCCGAGCTACACAGTCAGGTCTCTGCTGTGGTGAGGTGGGATTCACCGAGCTCAACAGTCAGGTCTCCGCTGTGGTGAGGTGGGTTCCCTGAACACAACAGTCAGGTCTCTGCTGTGGTGAGGTGGGTTCCCTGAACACAACAGTCAGGTCTATGCTGTGGTGAGGTGAGTTCGCTGAACACAACAGTCAGGTCTCTGCTGTGGTGAGGTGGGTTCCCTGAATACAACAGTCAGGTCTCTGCTGTGGTGAGGTGGATTCCCTGAACACAACAGTCAGGTCTCTGCTGTGGTGAGGTAGGTTCCCTGAACACAACAGTCAGGTCTCTGCTGTGGTGATGTGGGTTCCCTGAACACAACAGTCAGGTCTCTGCTGTGGTGAGGTGGGTTCCCTGAATACAACAGTCAGGTCTCTGCTGTGGTGAGGTGGGTTCCCTCAACACAACCGTCAGGTCTCTGCTGTGGTGAGGTGGGATTCGCCGAGCTCAACAGTCAGGTCTCTGCTGTGGTGAGGTGGGATTGGCCGAGCTCAACAGTCAGGTCTCTGCTGTGGTGAGTTGGGATTGGCCGAGCTCAACAGTCAGGTCTCTGCTGTGGTGAGGTGGGATTCGCCGAACTCAACAGTCAGGTCTCTGCTGTGGTGAGGTGGGATTCACCGAACTCAACAGTCAGGTCTCTGCTGTGGTGAGGTGGGATTCGCCGAACTCAACAGTCAGGTCTCTGCTGTGGTGAGGTGGGAATCGCCGAGCTCAACAGTCAGGTCTCTGCTGTGGTTAGGTGGGATTCGCCGAGCTACACAGTCAGGTCTCTGCTGTGGTGAGGTGGGATTCGCCGAGCTCAACAGTCAGGTCTCTGCTGTGGTGAGGTGGGTTCCCTGAACACAACAGTCAGGTCTCTGCTGTGTTGAGGTGGGTTCCCTGAACACAACAGTCAGGTCTGTGCTGTGGTGAGGTGGGATTTGCCGAACACATCAGTCAGGTCTCTGCTGTGGTGAGGTGGGATTCGCCGAACACAACAGTCAGGTCTCTGCTGTGGTTAGGTGGAATTCGCCGAGCTACACAGTCAGGTCTCTGCTGTGGTGAGGTGGGATTCGCCGAGCTCAACAGTCAGGTCTCTGCTGTGGTGAGGTGGATTCCCTGAACACAACAGTCAGGTCTCTGCTGTGGTGAGGCGGGATTCGGCCGAGCTCAACAGTCAGGTCTGTGCTGGGGTGAGGTGGGATTCACCGAGCTCAACAGTCAGGTCTCTGCTGTGGTGAGGTGGGATTCGCCGAACACAACAGTCAGGTCTCTGCTGTGGTGAGGTGGGATTCGCCGAGCTCAACAGTCAGGTCTCTGCTGTGGTGAGGTGGGATTCACCAAACACCACAGTCAGGTCTCTGCTGTGGTGAGGTGGGATTCGCCGAGCTCAACAGTCAGGTTTCTGCTGTGGTGAGGTGGGATTCGCCGAACTCAACAGTCAGGTCTCTGCTGTGGTGAGGTGGGATTCGCCGAGCTCAACAGTCAGGTCTCTGCTGTGGTGAGGTGAGTTCCCTGAACACAACAGTCAGGTCTCTGCTGTGTTGAGGTGGGTTCCCTGAACACAACAGTCAGGTCTGTGCTATGGTGAGGTGGGATTCGCCGAACACAACAGTCAGGTCTCTGCTGTGGTTAGGTGGAATTCGCCGAGGTTCACAGTCAGGTCTCTGCTGTGGTGAGGTGGGATTCGCCGAGCTCAACAGTCAGGTCTCTGCTGTGGTGAGGTGGATTCCCTGAACACAACAGTCAGGTCTCTGCTGTGTTGAGGTGGGTTCCGTGAACACAACAGTCAGGTCTCTGCTGTGGTGAGGCGAGATTCGGCCGAGCTCAACACTCAGGTCTGTGCTGGGGTGAGGTGGGATTCGCCGAGCTCAACAGTCAGGTCTCTGCTGTGGTGAGGTGGGATTCGCCGAACACAACAGTCAGGTCTCTGCTGTGGAGAGGTGGGATTCGCCGAACTCAACAGTCAGGTCTCTGCTGTGGTGAGGTGGGTTCCCTGAACACAATAGTCAGGTCTCTGCTGTGGTGAGGTGGGTTCCCTGAACACAACAGTCAGGTCTCTGCTGTGGTGAGGTGGGTTCCCTGAACACAACAGTCAGGTCTCTGCTGTGGTGAGGTGGGTTCCCTGAACACAACAGTCAGGTCTCTGCTGTGGTGAGGTGGGTTCCCTGAACACAACAGTCAGGTCTCTGCTGTAGTGAGGTAGGTTCCCTGAACACAACAGTCAGGTCTCTGCTGTGGTGAGGTAGGTTCCCTGAACACAACAGTGAGGTCTCTGCTGTGGTGAGGTGGGTTCCCTGAACACAACAGTCAGGTCTCTGCTGTGGTGAGGTGGGTTCCCTGAACACAACAGTCAGGTCTCTACTGTGGTGAGGTGGGTTCCCTGAACACAACAGTCAGGTCTCTGCTGTGGTGAGGTGGGTTCCCAGAACACAACAGTCAGGTCTCTGCTATGGTGAGGTGGGAGTCGCCAAACTCAACAGTCAGGTCTCTGCTGTGGTGAGGGGGGATTCGCCGAACTCAACAGTCAGGTCTCTGCTGTAGTGAGGTGGGATTCGCCGAACTCAACAGTCAAGTCTCTGCTGTGGTAAGGTGGTATTCGCCGAACTCAACAGTCAGGTCTCTGCTGTGGTGAGGTGGGATTCGCCGAACACAACAGTCCGGTCTCTGCTGGGGTGAGGTGGGATTCGCCGAACACAACAGTCAGGTCTCTGCTGTGGTGAGGTGGGATTCGCCGAACACAACAGTCAGGTCTCTGCTGTGGTGAGGTGGTATTCGCCTTGCTCAACAGTCAGGTCTCTGCTGTGGTGAGGTGGGATTCGCCGAGCACAACAGTCAGGTCTCTGCTGTGGTGAGGTGGGATTCGCCGAACTCAACAGTCAGGTCTCTGCTGTGGTGAGGTGGGTTCCCTGAATACAACAGTCAGGTCTCTGCTGTGGTGAGGTGGGATTCGCCGAACACAACAGTCAGGTCTCTGCTGTGGTGAGGTGGGTTCCCTGAACACAACAGTCAGGTCTATGCTGTGGTGAGATGAGTTCGCTGAACACAACAGTCAGGTCTCTGCTGTGGTGAGGTGGGATTCGCCGAACTCAACAGTCAGGTCTCTGCTGTGGTGAGGTGGGATTCACCGAACTCAACAGTCAGGTCTCTGCTGTGGTGAGGTGGGATTCGCCGAACTCAACAGTCAGGTCTCTGCTGTGGTGAGGTGGGAATCGCCGAGCTCAACAGTCAGGTCTCTGCTGTGGTTAGGTTGGATTCGCCGAGCTACACAGTCAGGTCTCTGCTGTGGTGAGGTGGGATTCACCGAGCTCAACAGTCAGGTCTCCGCTGTGGTGAGGTGGATTCCCTGAACACAACAGTCAGGTCTCTGCTGTGGTGAGGCGGGATTCGGCCGAGCTCAACAGTCAGGTCTGTGCTGGGGTGAGGTGGGATTCGCCGAGCTCAACAGTCAGGTCTCTGCTGTGGTGAGGTGGGATTCGCCGAACACAACAGTCAGGTCTCTGCTGTGGTGAGGTGGGAATCGCCGAGCTCAACAGTCAGGTCTCTGCTGTGGTTAGGTGGGATTCGCCGAGCTAAACAGTCAGGTCTCTGCTGTGGTGAGGTGGGATTCGCCGAGCTCAACAGTCAGGTCTCTGCTGTGGTGAGGTGGGTTCCCTGAACACAACAGTCAGGTCTCTGCTGTGTTGAGGTGGGTTCCCTGAACACAACAGTCAGGTCTGTGCTGTGGTGAGGTGGGATTTGCCGAACACAACAGTCAGGTCTCTGCTGTGGTGAGGTGGGATTCGCCGAACACAACAGTCAGGTCTCTGCTGTGGTTAGGTGGAATTCGCCGAGCTACACAGTCAGGTCTCTGCTGTGGTGAGGTGGGATTCGCCGAGCTCAACAGTCAGGTCTCTGCTGTGGTTAGGGTGGATTCCCTGAACACAACAGTCAGGTCTCTGCTGTGGTGAGGTGGGTTCCCTGAACACAACAGTCAGGTCTCTGCTGTAGTGAGGTAGGTTCCCTGAACACAACAGTCAGGTCTCTGCTGTGGTGAGGTAGGTTCCCTGAACACAACAGTGAGGTCTCTGCTGTGGTGAGGTGGGTTCCCTGAACACAACAGTCAGGTCTCTGCTGTGGTGAGGTGGGTTCCCTGAACACAACAGTCAGGTCTCTACTGTGGTGAGGTGGGTTCCCTGAACACAACAGTCAGGTCTCTGCTGTGGTGAGGTGGGTTCCCAGAACACAACAGTCAGGTCTCTGCTATGGTGAGGTGGGAGTCGCCAAACTCAACAGTCAGGTCTCTGCTGTGGTGAGGGGGGATTCGCCGAACTCAACAGTCAGGTCTCTGCTGTAGTGAGGTGGGATTCGCCGAACTCAACAGTCAAGTCTCTGCTGTGGTAAGGTGGTATTCGCCGAACTCAACAGTCAGGTCTCTGCTGTGGTGAGGTGGGATTCGCCGAACACAACAGGCCGGTCTCTGCTGGGGTGAGGTGGGATTCGCCGAACACAACAGTCAGGTCTCTGCTGTGGTGAGGTGGGATTCGCCGAACACTACAGTCAGGTCTCTGCTGTGGTGAGGTGGTATTCGCCTTGCTCAACAGTCAGGTCTCTGCTGTGGTGAGGTGGGATTTGCCGAGCACAACAGTCAGGTCTCTGCTGTGGTGAGGTGGGATTCGCCGAACTCAACAGTCAGGTCTCTGCTGTGGTGAGGTGGGTTCCCTGAATACAACAGTCAGGTCTCTGCTGTGGTGAGGTGGGATTCGCCGAACACAACAGTCAGGTCTCTGCTGTGGTGAGGTGGGTTCCCTGAACACAACAGTCAGGTCTATGCTGTGGTGAGATGAGTTCGCTGAACACAACAGTCAGGTCTCTGCTGTGGTGAGGTGGGATTCGCCGAACTCAACAGTCAGGTCTCTGCTGTGGTGAGGTGGGATTCACCGAACTCAACAGTCAGGTCTCTGCTGTGGTGAGGTGGGATTCGCCGAACTCAACAGTCAGGTCTCTGCTGTGGTGAGGTGGGAATCGCCGAGCTCAACAGTCAGGTCTCTGCTGTGGTTAGGTTGGATTCGCCGAGCTACACAGTCAGGTCTCTGCTGTGGTGAGGTGGGATTCACCGAGCTCAACAGTCAGGTCTCCGCTGTGGTGAGGTGGGTTCCCTGAACACAACAGTCAGGTCTCTGCTGTGTTGAGGTGGGTTCCCTGAACACAACAGTCAGGTCTGTGCTGTGGTGAGGTGGGATTTGCCGAACACAACAGTCAGGTCTCTGCTGTGGTGAGGTGGGATTCGCCGAACACAACAGTCAGGTCTCTGCTGTGGTTAGGTGGAATTCGCCGAGCTACACAGTCAGGTCTCTGCTGTGGTGAGGTGGGATTCGCTGAGCTCAACAGTCAGGTCTCTGCTGTGGTGAGGTGGATTCCCTGAACACAACAGTCAGGTCTCTGCTGTGGTGAGGCGGGATTCGGCCGAGCTCAACAGTCAGGTCTGTGCTGGGGTGAGGTGGGATTCGCCGAGCTCAACAGTCAGGTCTCTGCTGTGGTGAGGTGGGATTCGCCGAACACAACAGTCAGGTCTCTGCTGTGGTGAGGTGGGAATCGCCGAGCTCAACAGTCAGGTCTCTGCTGTGGTTAGGTGGGATTCGCCGAGCTACACAGTCAGGTCTCTGCTGTGGTGAGGTGGGATTCGCCGAGCTCAACAGTCAGGTCTCTGCTGTGGTGAGGTGGGTTCCCTGAACACAACAGTCAGGTCTCTGCTGTGTTGAGGTGGGTTCCCTGAACACAACAGTCAGGTCTGTGCTGTGGTGAGGTGGGATTTGCCGAACACAACAGTCAGGTCTCTGCTGTGGTGAGGTGGGATTCGCCGAACACAACAGTCAGGTCTCTGCTGTGGTTAGGTGGAATTCGCCGAGCTACACAGTCAGGTCTCTGCTGTGGTGAGGTGGGATTCGCCGAGCTCAACAGTCAGGTCTCTGCTGTGGTTAGGGTGGATTCCCTGAACACAACAGTCAGGTCTCTGCTGTGGTGAGGCGGGATTCGGCCGAGCTCAACAGTCAGGTCTGTGCTGGGGTGAGGTGGGATTCGCCGAGCTCAACAGTCAGGTCTCTGCTGTGGTGAGGTGGGATTCGCCGAACACAACAGTCAGGTCTCTGCTGTGGTGAGGTGGGATTCGCCGAGCTCAACAGTCAGGTCTCTGCTGTGGTGAGGTGGGATTCACCAAACACCACAGTCAGGTCTCTGCTGTGGTGAGGTGGGATTCGCCGAACTCAACAGTCAGGTTTCTGCTGTGGTGAGGTGGGATTCGCCGAACTGAACAGTCAGGTCTCTGCTGTGGTGAGGTGGGATTCGCCGAGCTCAACAGTCAGGTCTCTGCTGTGGTGAGGTGGGTTCCCTGAACACAACAGTCAGGTCTCTGCTGTGTTGAGGTGGGTTCCCTGAACACAACAGTCAGGTCTGTGCTATGGTGAGGTGGGATTCGCCGAACACAACAGTCAGGTCTCTGCTGTGGTGAGGTGGGATTCGCCGAACACAACAGTCAGGTTTCTGCTGTGATTAGGTGCGATTCGCCGAGCTACACAGTCAGGTCTCTGCTGTGGTGAGGTGGGATTCGCCGAGCTCAACAGTCAGGTCTCTGCTGTGGTGAGGTGGGATTCGCCGAACACAACAGTCAGGTTTCTGCTGTGGTGAGGTGGGATTCGCCAAACTCAACAGTCAGGTCTCTGCTGTGGTGAGGTGGGATTCGCCGAACACAACAGTCAGGTCTCTGCTGGGGTGAGGTGGGATTCGCCGAACACAACAGTCAGGTCTCTGCTGTGGTGAGGTGGGATTCGCCGAACAAAACAGTCAGGTCTCTGCTGTGGTGAGGTGGGATTCGCCGAACACAACAGTCAGGTCTCTGCTATGGTGAGATGGGATTCGCCGAGCTCAACAGTCAGGTCTCTGCTGTGGTGAGGTGGGTTCCCTGAACACAATAGTCAGGTCTCTGCTGTGGTGAGGTAGGTTCCCTGAACACAACAGTCAGGTCTCTGCTGTGGTGAGGTGGGTTCCCTGAACACAACAGTCAGGTCTCTGCTGTGGTGAGGTGGAATTCTCCGAACACAACAGTCAGGTCTCTGTTGTGGTGAGGTGGGATTCGCCGAGCTCAACAGTCAGGTCTCTGCTGTGGTGAGGTGGGATTCGCCGAACACAACAGTCAGGTCTCTGCTGTGGTGAGGTGGGATTCGCCAAGCTCAACAGTCAGGTCTCCGCTGTGGTGAGGTGGGATTCGCCGAGCTCAACAGTCAGGTCTCTGCTGTGGTAAGGTGGGATTCGCCGAGCTCAACAGTCAGGTCTCTGCTGTGGTGAGGTGGGATTCGCCGAACATAACAGTCAGGTCTCTGCTGTGGTGAGGTGGGATTCGCCGAGCTTAACAGTCAGGTCTGTGCTGTGGTGAGGTGGGATTCGCCGAACACAACAGTCAGGTCTCTGCTGTGGTGAGGTGGGATTCGCCGAACACAACAGTCAGGTCTCTGCTGTGGTGAGGTGAGATTCGCCGAGCTCAACAGTCAGGTCTCTGCTGTGGTGAGGTGAGATTCGCCGAACTCAACAGTCAGGTCTCTGCTGTGGTGAGGTGGGATTCGCCGAGCTCAACAGTCAGGTCTCTGCTGTGGTAAGGTGGGACTCGCCGAGCTCAACAGTCAGGTCTCTGCTGTGGTGAGGTGGGATTCGCCGAACTCAACAGTCAGGTCTCTGCTGTGGTGAGGTGGGATTCGCCGAGCTCAACAGTCAGGTCTCTGCTGTGGTAAGGTGGGACTCGCCGAGCTCAACAGTCAGGTCTCTGCTGTGGTGAGGTGGGATTCGCCGAACACAACAGTCAGGTTTCTGCTGTGGTGAGGTGGGTTCCCTGAACACAATAGTGAGGTCTCTGCTGTGGTGAGGTGGGCTCCCTGAACACAACAGTCAGGTCTCTGCTGTGGTGAGGTGGGTTCCCTGAACACAACAGTCAGGTCTCTACTGTGGTGAGGTGGGTTCCCTGAACACAACAGTCAGGTCTGTGCTGTGGTGAGGTGGGTTCCCAGAACACAACAGTCAGGTCTCTGCTATGGTGAGGTGGGAGTCGCCAAACTCAACAGTCAGGTCTCTGCTGTGGTGAGGGGGGATTCGCCGAACTCAACAGTCAGGTCTCTGCTGTGGTGAGGTGGGATTCGCCGAACTCAACAGTCATGTCTCTGCTGTGGTAAGGTGGTATTCGCCGAACTCAACAGTCAGGTCTCTGCTGTGGTGAGGTGGGATTCGCCGAACACAACAGTCAGGTCTCTGCTGTGGTGAGGTGGGATTCGCCGAACACAACAGTCAGGTCTCTGCTGTGGTGAGGTGGTGTTAAGCTTGGGGGTGTAATCTCCACAGTCAGCATACAACACATAAGCTGACGTGAAGGAGGTACACACACCAGCACAAGGGATCAGGATATCCCCAGTTTAGTGGAGGAGAGGACTGACTCCAATAGGAGATTGTGGTGCACAGAGCCGGTGCAGATCTGAACAGCCACAAACACTTTCGTAATAACGTCTCAGCGCAAAGTAGCGCTGAGCGCATAAACCAGGACTGAGGAGATCAGGACAGGTAGACAGAATGAACGCTTGCTAGCTAGCGATTACTTAGCGACAGCAAGCGTCCAAAACCAGACAGACTGGAATGAGGCAGCCAATGCGTTGCGGCGATGGCGTGCCTCACAAAGACAGGACAGGAGAGACAGGAAATAGCAGGATCGAGATAGATGAACGTAACACAGATAAATATACAATAAGTATGTTTTCCTAGCGTATTACAATTACAGCTATCAATGAAACTATTCGTAACGTCTGACTAACATATGTATATATTGGCAATGAACCGATATATGACATAAGCAGGAACTCTGACTAAGACTGAAGTAATACAGGGAACAGGACTCAGAAGGATTCGCTATCTCTTCGCAGAGATGAACGCAATCCACAAACAGGACCAGGAACAGGATTCAGAAGGATTCGTTATCTCTTCGCAGAGATGAACGCAATCCACAAACAGGACCAGGAACAGGATAACTAGCTCAGCACGGGTGTTCACGATACGCGCAAACTACCAAAACGTGCTGGAAAACTGACTAACTGAACACAGGAAATAAACAGTTCGTGTACGTATATATCAGCGACACTGATATATTAACGTAACACGAATACAAGGAAAATAACAAAATGCGCAAGTATGCGTATATATTGGCGATGAACCAATATATGACACAAGACAAGCAAGTAGCAACTTCTAGAACAAGAGCAGAACTAGGAGGACTCACTGACCCCTTCGCAGGAGTCAGCGCAGTCCACACGGACCAGGAACGAGGTGGGGCACGAGCAGAGTAACAGATAGAGTCTGAAACTATGATAGCCCATGAGACATTGCAGGAAGCAGTTCTTTATACTGAGGTCATCCAATGGGAGCAGACCTGCAGATTCCCACACAAGTGAATGGTAATTAATCACAGGCTGATAGCAGGAAAAGGCAGACAATGATATGCAGCCTGCAGGAAAGGGACCGCCCCTCCACTGCAGCAGACAATGTTTGTTTACACAAAAGCATATTAAACTGTCATTAACTTCAGAGCGACTGCAGATGGAATCAGCAACTAGTTTAAGTGCAAACCAAACTATGCAAGCAAATGCATGTAATGACATTAGAACTGTTTGGTTTGCAATACCACTGCAGTCAGCAGTAAACGCTGCAGAAGCGATCATAACAGTACCCCCTCCCTTAAACGCGGCCTCTGGACGCCTATGAAAACTGACATATTTCTCCTGAACCACCCAAACCAAAAAATCAGAAGTGGGAAATCCAGCAAACTGATCTGACTGAAAATTCATGAAGGTCGGATCCGTCCGACAAAACCAAATTCCCAAATCAGTCTCACCAAAACTAGACCAATTGGAACCAGAACCTACCGAACCATGCCCGTCAGCACTACAAGCCTCAGTGTGATACCCATCAGAACCACGACTTCCAGAGAAAACCCCTCAGAAACTCTCTGAGCGATACCCACCGCCTTCCCGGGACTGTCCAAAAACGCCAAAGCCTTTGCAATGCCCACCGGAACTGTCCCCACCAACACAAAACCCACCGTTGAACCAGTCCAAGGTACCAGGACAAGTTTCCTCAGAGATCTCCCAGAACACTTGGAAGCTCCAAAGAGATCCCCACAGGTCAGAACGCCCCTTAGGCTCACATGGAGAACCATCAAGAACCCCTATGGAACCCAGGGCAACTCTAGAGTCAGGGTCACAAGGACAAACATCAAGATCAGGGTTTTTAGGGACCAGAACCATCTCCGGGCATGCAGGCCAACCGGCAACATCAGAACATGTCTCCACTAGGGAAGCGTGTGAGCACGCCAACACAGACACACTTGGGCATTCTGGCATACGAAGCACATCTGGGCACACTGGCACAAGAGAGACTTCTGGGCATGTCAAGGAACTGCAAACCTCAAAGTCAGTCAAGGTAGGACCGAAACCAGGACTGGGCAAAAAAAAATCATCATGACTAGACTTCACAGTTACTGGATTGTCACTAAAAAATGCAGGATTAGACTTAGATGTCTCTGATTCCAGCAAAGTTATTAACAAATCATGTTCAGGGGCATTTACAAGACAGGACAAATCTTCTGATGTATGCACCGAACTAGACAGGGTTCCCATAACTTCTTCTGGACTAGACAGAGACTCATCAAATACACTGGATTGGAGCTCATGAAGGGCTGCAAAACAAGTCAGTAGTGCAGCAATCCCCACTGAACTAGGCAAAACTGAGTAACTCACTGGACAGGAAGGGGACTCAGGAATTTCTGCCACACCGGCCAGAGAACCAGAATTTTCCAGGATACAGGGCTGGGTTTCAGAAACACTCATTAACCCGGACTGAAATTCTGAGATTTCTATTATTTTTTTCCAGCGAGTCAGAATTATCCATGTTACAGGGCAAGACTTTTGAAACATTCAGAGGACAGGGCTGGAGTTCCTCGGCTGTTACAACACTGGAGAGGGACTCAACAACATTGGTTAAATCAGACTGTGTACAGGGCAAGGTATCTGACACACTTGCTGACGAGGACAATATTTCAATGGCTTCTGCTTCGCTGGGCAGAAATTCATCAAGTTTTATTAGAGCAGACTGTAATTCCAAAACAGCTGCTAGACAAGTGAATATTACTGTAACACCAACTGAGGTAAGCAGTGCCTCAGACTGTTCTGCTAGAGGGTTTGAAGTATCCCAAGTACTGGGTGAAGCATAAGACTCTGTGACCACAGCTTCACTGGACAGGATCACCGAACAGTCCACATTGCAGGGCAAAACCATGGAAGCACCTGCTGGACAGCATAATGATTCTGTGACCTGAGTTTCATTGGAGAGATCTACTGCACAATTCATGGTACAGGGCAAGTTCACTGGAACATTTTCTGAACACGGTAATAATTCTGCGATTTCGGACTCACATAGCAGACGCTGTGAGTTATTCATGAGACTAGAGTGAGGTGTAGAAACAGGAAGATCAAAACACAATGTTTGCGCATCTAAATCACCATTCAATTGTGAAATTGGAAAATTCAGATGTTGGGGTTCTGAGATTTCTGGACAGGATTGCTGGGACTCAGAAACTGATGTAGTGCATCTATTGGCATCTGCTGGATCAGACAGGAGTTGAACTTTATTAACACAGGTAATTTCTGCAGAAGTATTTGCAGAGACAGGCAAGATTTTTCTGGTGTCTGTTTCACTGAACAAAGACTCATGAGTACTGGCTAAGCTGGACTCAGAAGTCAGCAGGACCTCTGGGTCCTCTGCTGAGAAATTTGTGCATGGCAAGATTAAGGAAGTATTAGTAATTTCTGTCTTACTGGGAAGTAACACTGAGTTATCCATGGTACAGGGTGGAATTACAGGAACTTCAATTTCACACAAAAGGAGCTCTGAATCACTCGCTGAATCAGCCAAAGGTGCTGAAGCAGGCGAGTCCTCAGGAACTGAGGAAGTGGAACAATCTCCACTAGACAGTGTGTCTTCCCTGGTATCAACTGATTGAATCGCATAAAAATCGTCCAGAATCATTCTCCACACATCGATCAATGGAGCCACAAAGTCATACCCACACACACCAGTTTTTATTAGGTTATAAGCAGACTTAATGCATGCATTCAATACTAATTCACTCTTTGCACTGTAAAACTGACAAAATGAACTTGCATCTTTCTTCCATTCATAGACCAGGGCTTCCATCTCTCCTTTCTCAAATGGAGGATCCCATGCATATTTAACAGCTGAGCATTCCGGCTGATCATAGTTTGCAAATGTGTTAGTGGCAGAAACATACATTGGGTTATTTAGCAGGTAATTGGCCGATTTCTTATTCCTAAGGATTTCCAATACCTGTAGCAAGTGTTGAACTGTAGTGTATGCAAATTTCCCTTGCTGCACGAATAAATTGATCTGTTCAATACTCTGTAATATATCTTCATAATCATATTCAGATAATTCATTTAAACAAGAACTTTTATTTTCCCTGGCTAGCAATGAAAGTTCATTAGTAGTTTCATAGGTCCATTTGACTCCCCTGAATGGTGACTGAATTTCATTATCTGCTACTTGCGGAGCCTCATTACAGATCTGATGCGCAGTCGCCAAGGGCAACGACTCCGCTGATTGTAACGCTTTTCTTTTGGAGCGTTTACGTTTGGCTTTAGACCCTGCTGCCTTAGCAGAAGAAAAGTTATCAGAACAATTATCTGCTTGCTGATTATTTTTGTAGGCAGTAGAAGGAGCAGCTGATTGACAAGCTGCCAGGAGCTTATCAAAAGGGCTAGGCAAATCGGTTTTGCGCAGCCAGTTATGGATCACAAACGCTAGAAATTCCAGTGGTCTTTCTTTTAAATTGGTATGATCCAAGACATCGTAGGCCCACTGAAACAATCTTCCCTTAAATAAAACATAAACTAGCTGGGGGGCCCACGTTGAAACAGGAGTAGCCTGGAGCTCAGGATTGGCCAGGAACCTGGCACATTCAGAAAAAAACTCATTTTCTGTTTCAGAATTGAGCTTCTCAAATTTCTTAAAGGAACAGGAACCATAACAAACAGTGTCATTTTTGCTGGGAACCCCCCCCACAATGGGGATTGGTAATGGGGCTATCATAATGTTAAGCTTGGGGGTGTAATCTCCACAGTCAGCATACAACACATAAGCTGACGTGAAGGAGGTACACACACCAGCACAAGGGATCAGGATATCCCCAGTTTAGTGGAGGAGAGGACTGACTCCAATAGGAGATTGTGGTGCACAGAGCCGGTGCAGATCTGAACAGCCACAAACACTTTCGTAATAACGTCTCAGCGCAAAGTAGCGCTGAGCGCATAAACCAGGACTGAGGAGATCAGGACAGGTAGACAGAATGAACGCTTGCTAGCTAGCGATTACTTAGCGACAGCAAGCGTCCAAAACCAGACAGACTGGAATGAGGCAGCCAATGCGTTGCGGCGATGGCGTGCCTCACAAAGACAGGACAGGAGAGACAGGAAATAGCAGGATCGAGATAGATGAACGTAACACAGATAAATATACAATAAGTATGTTTTCCTAGCGTATTACAATTACAGCTATCAATGAAACTATTCGTAACGTCTGACTAACATATGTATATATTGGCAATGAACCGATATATGACATAAGCAGGAACTCTGACTAAGACTGAAGTAATACAGGGAACAGGACTCAGAAGGATTCGCTATCTCTTCGCAGAGATGAACGCAATCCACAAACAGGACCAGGAACAGGATTCAGAAGGATTCGTTATCTCTTCGCAGAGATGAACGCAATCCACAAACAGGACCAGGAACAGGATAACTAGCTCAGCACGGGTGTTCACGATACGCGCAAACTACCAAAACGTGCTGGAAAACTGACTAACTGAACACAGGAAATAAACAGTTCGTGTACGTATATATCAGCGACACTGATATATTAACGTAACACGAATACAAGGAAAATAACAAAATGCGCAAGTATGCGTATATATTGGCGATGAACCAATATATGACACAAGACAAGCAAGTAGCAACTTCTAGAACAAGAGCAGAACTAGGAGGACTCGCTGACCCCTTCGCAGGAGTCAGCGCAGTCCACACGGACCAGGAACGAGGTGGGGCACGAGCAGAGTAACAGATAAAGTCTGAAACTATGATAGCCCATGAGACATTGCAGGAAGCAGTTCTTTATACTGAGGTCATCCAATGGGAGCAGACCTGCAGATTCCCACACAAGTGAATGGTAATTAATCACAGGCTGATAGCAGGAAAAGGCAGACAATGATATGCAGCCTGCAGGAAAGGGACCGCCCCTCCACTGCAGCAGACAATGTTTGTTTACACAAAAGCATATTAAACTGTCATTAACTTCAGAGCGACTGCAGATGGAATCAGCAACTAGTTTAAGTGCAAACCAAACTATGCAAGCAAATGCATGTAATGACATTAGAACTGTTTGGTTTGCAATACCACTGCAGTCAGCAGTAAACGCTGCAGAAGCGATCATAACAGGTGGGTTCCCTGAACACAATAGTCAGGTCTCTGCTGTGGTGAGGTGGGTTCCCTGAACACAACAGTCAGGTCTCTGCTGTGGTGAGGTGAGTTCGCTGAACACAACAGTCAGGTCTCTGCTGTGGTGAGGTGAGTTCCCTGAATACAACAGTCAGGTCTCTGCTGTGGTGAGGTGGTTTCCCTGAACACAACAGTCAGGTCTCTGCTGTGGTGAGGTAGGTTCCCTGAACACAACAGTCAGGTCTCTGCTGTGGTGAGGTGGGTTCCCTGAACACAACAGTCAGGTCTCTGCTGTGGTGAGGTGGGTTCCCTGAACACAACAGTCAGATCTCTGCTGTAGTGAGGTGGGTTCCCTGAACACAACAGTCAGGTCTCTGCTGTGGTGAGGTGGAATTCTCCGAACACAACAGTCAGGTCTCTGCTGTGGTGAGGTGGGTTTCGCCGAACAAGACAGTCAGGTCTCTGCTGTGGTGAGGTGGGATTCGCCGAACAAAACAGTCAGGTCTCTGCTGTGGTGAGGTGGGATTCGCCGAACAAAATAGCCAGGTCTCTGCTGTGGTGAGGTGGGATTCGCCGAACACAACAGTCAGGTCTATGCTGTGGTGAGGTGGGATTCGCCAAACTCAACAGTCAGGTCTTTGCTGTGGTGAGGTGGGATTGGCCGAGCTCAACAGTCAGGTCTCTGCTGTGGTGAGGTGGGATACGCCGAGCTCAACAGTCAGGTCTCTGCTGTGGTGAGGTGGGATTCAACGAACTCAACAGTCAGGTCTCTGCTGTGGTGAGGTGGGATTCGCCGAGCTCAACAGTCAGGTCTCTGCTGTGGTGAGGTGGAATTCGCCGAGCTCAACAGTCAGGTCTCTGCTGTGGTGAGGTGGGTTCCCTGAACACAACAGTCAGGTCTCTGCTGTGGTGAGGTGGGATTCGCTGAGCTACACAGTCAGGTCTCTGCTGTGGTGAGGTGGGATTCGCCGAACACAACAGTCAGGTCTCTGCTGTGGTGAGGTGGGATTCGCCAAACTCAACAGTCAGGTCTCTGCTGTGGTGAGGTGGGATTCGCCGAACACAACAGTCAGGTCTCTGCTGGGGTGAGGTGGGATTCGCCGAACACAACAGTCAGGTCTCTGCTGTGGTGAGGTGGGATTCGCCGAACAAAACAGTCAGGTCTCTGCTGTGGTGAGGTGGGATTCGCCGAACACAACAGTCAGGTCTCTGCTGTGGTGAGATGGGATTCGCCGAGCTCAACAGTCAGGTCTCTGCTGTGGTGAGGTGGGTTCCCTGAACACAATAGTCAGGTCTCTGCTGTGGTGAGGTAGGTTCCCTGAACACAACAGTCAGGTCTCTGCTGTGGTGAGGTGGGTTCCCTGAACACAACAGTCAGGTCTCTGCTGTGGTGAGGTGGAATTCTCCGAACACAACAGTCAGGTCTCTGCTGTGGTGAGGTGGGATTCGCCGAGCTCAACAGTCAGGTCTCTGCTGTGGTTAGGTGGGATTCGCCGAGCTCAACAGTCAGGTCTCTGCTGTGGTGAGGTGGGATTCGCCGAGCTTAACAGTCAGGTCTGTGCTGTGGTGAGGTGGGATTCGCCGAACACAACAGTCAGGTCTCTGCTGTGGTGAGGTGGGCTTCGCCGAACACAACAGTCAGGTCTCTGCTGTGGTGAGGTGGGATTCGCCGAGCTCAACAGTCAGGTCTCTGCTGTGGTGAGGTGGGATTCACCGAGCTCAACAGTCAGGTCTCTGCTGTGGTAAGGTGGGATTCGCCGAGCTCAACAGTCAGGTCTCTGCTGTGGTGAGGTGGGATTCGCCGAACTCAACAGTCAGGTCTCTGCTGTGGTGAGGTGGGATTCGCCGAGCTCAACAGTCAGGTCTCTGCTGTGGTGAGGTGGGTTCCCTGAACACAACAGTCAGGTCTCTGCTGTGTTGAGGTGGGTTCCCTGAACACAACAGTCAGGTCTGTGCTATGGTGAGGTGGGATTCGCCGAACACAACAGTAAGGTCTCTGCTGTGGTGAGGTGGGATTCGCCGAACACAACAGTCAGGTCCCTGCTGTGGTTAGGTGGAATTCGCCGAGCTTCACAGTCAGGTCTCTGCTGTGGTGAGGTGGGATTCGCCGAGCTCAACAGTCAGGTCTCTGCTGTGGTGAGGTGGATTCCCTGAACACAACAGTCAGGTCTCTGCTGTGTTGAGGTGGGTTCCCTGAACACAACAGTCAGGTCTCTGCTGTGGTGAGGCGGGATTCGGCCGAGCTCAACAGTCAGGTCTGTGCTGGGGTGAGGTGGGATTCGCCGAGCTCAACAGTCAGGTCTCTGCTGTGGTGAGGTGGGATTCGCCGAACACAACAGTCAGGTCTCTGCTGTGGTGAGGTGGGATTCGCCGAACTCAACAGTCAGGTCTCTGCTGTGGTGAGGTGGGTTCCCTGAACACAATAGTCAGGTCTCTGCTGTGGTGAGGTGGGTTCCCTGAACACAACAGTCAGTTCTCTGCTGTGGTGAGGTGGGTTCCCTGAACACAACAGTCAGGTCTCTGCTGTGGTGAGGTGGGTTCCCTGAACACAACAGTCAGGTCTCTGCTGTGGTGAGGTAGGTTCCCTGAACACAACAGTCAGGTCTCTGCTGTGGAGAGGTAGGTTCCCTGAACACAACAGTGAGGTCTCTGCTGTGGTGAGGTGGGTTTCCTGAACACAACAGTCAGGTCTCTGCTGTGGTGAGGTGGGTTCCCTGAACACAACAGTCAGGTTTCTGCTGTGTCGAGGTGAGATTCTCCGAGCTCAACAGTTAGGTCTCTGCTGTGGTGGGGTGGGATTCGCCGAACACAACAGTCAGGTCTCTGCTGTGGTGAGGTGGGATTCGCCGAGCTCAACAGTCAGGTCTGTGCTGTGGTGAGGTGGGATTCGCCGAACACAACAGTCAGGTCTCTGCTGTGGTGAGGTGGGTTCCCTGAACACAACAGTCAGGTCTATGCTGTGGTGAGGTGAGTTCGCTGAACACAACATTTAGTTCTCTGCTGTGGTGAGGTGGGATTGGCCGAGCTCAACAGTCAGGTCTCTGCTGTGGTGAGGTGGGATTCGCCGAGCTCAACAGTCAGGTCTCTGCTGTGGTGAGGTGGGATTCACCGAACTCAACAGTCAGGTCTCTGCTGTGGTGAGGTGGGATTCACCGAACTCAACAGTCAGGTCTCTGTTGTGGTGAGGTGGGATTCGCCGAGCTACACAGTCAGGTCTCTGCTGTGGTGAGGTGGGATTCGCTGAGTTCAACAGTCAGGTCTCTGCTGTGGTGAGGTGGGTTCGCTGAACACAACAGTCAGGTCTCTGCTGTGGTGTGGTGGGTTCCCTGAACACAACAGTCAGGTCTCTGCTATGTCGAGGTGGGATTCGCCGAGCTCAACAGTCAGGTCTCTGCTGTGGTGAGGTGGGATTCGCTGAACACAACAGTCAGGTCTCTGCTGTGGTGAGGTGGGATTCGCCGAGCTCAACAGTTAGGTCTGTGCTGTGGTGAGGTGGAATTCGCCGAACACAACAGTCAGGTCTCTGCTGTGGTGAGGTGGGTTCCCTGAACACAACAGTCAGGTCTCTGCTGTGGTGAGGTGAGTTCGCTGAACACAACAGTCAGGTCTCTGCTGTGGTGAGGTGGGTTCCCTGAATACAACAGTCAGGTCTCTGCTGTGGTGAGGTGGATTCCCTGAACACAACAGTCAGGTCTCTGCTGTGGTGAGGTAGGTTCCCTGAACACAACAGTCAGGTCTCTGCTGTGGTGATGTGGGTTCCCTGAACACAACAGTCAGGTCTCTGCTGTGGTGAGGTGGGTTCCCTGAACACAACAGTCAGTTCTCTGCTGTGGTGAGGTGGGTTCCCTGAACACAACCGTCAGGTCTCTGCTGTGGTGAGGTGGGATTCGCGGAGCTCAACAGTCAGGTCTGTGCTGTGGTGAGGTGGGATTGGCCGAGCTCAACAGTCAGGTCTCTGCTGTGGTGAGGTGGGATTGGCCGAGCTCAACAGTCAGGTCTCTGCTGTGGTGAGGTGGGATTCGCCGAACTCAACAGTCAGGTCTCTGCTGTGGTGAGGTGGGATTCACCGAACTCAACAGTCAGGTCTCTGCTGTGGTGAGGTGGGATTCGCCGAACTCAACAGTCAGGTCTCTGCTGTGGTGAGGTGGGATTCGCCGAGCTCAACAGTCAGGTCTCTGCTGTGGTTAGGTGGGATTCGCCGAGCTACACTGTCAGGTCTCTGCTGTGGTGAGGTGGGATTCGCCGAGTTCAACAGTCAGGTCTCTGCTGTGGTGAGGTGGGTTCCCTGAACACGACAGTCAGGTCTCTGCTGTGTTGAGGTGGGTTCCCTGAACACAACAGTCAGGTCTGTGCTGTGGTGAGGTGGGATTTGCCGAACACAACAGTCAGGTCTCTGCTGTGGTGAGGTGGGATTCGCCGAACACAACAGTCAGGTCTCTGCTGTGGTTAGGTGGAATTCGCCGAGCTACACAGTCAGGTCTCTGCTGTGGTGAGGTGGGATTCGCCGAGCTCAACAGTCAGGTCTCTGCTGTGGTGAGGTGGATTCCCTGAACACAACAGTCAGGTCTCTGCTGTGGTGAGGCGGGATTCGGCCGAGCCCAACAGTCAGGTCTGTGCTGGGGTGAGGTGGGATTCGCCGAGCTCAACAGTCAGGTCTCTGCTTTGGTGGTGAGGTGGGATTCGCCGAACACAACAGTCAGGTCTCTGCTGTGGTGAGGTGGGATTCGCCGAGCTCAACAGTCAGGTCTCTGCTGTGGTGAGGTGGGATTCACCAAACACCACAGTCAGGTCTCTGCTGTGGTGAGGTGGGATTCGCCGAGCTCAACAGTCAGGTTTCTGCTGTGGTGAGGTGGGATTCGCCGAACTCAACAGTCAGGTCTCTGCTGTGGTGAGGTGGGATTCGCCGAGCTCAACAGTCAGGTCTCTGCTGTGGTGAGGTGGGTTCCCTGAACACAACAGTCAGGTCTCTGCTGTGTTGAGGTGGGTTCCCTGAACACAACAGTCAGGTCTGTGCTATGGTGAGGTGGGATTCGCCGAACACAACAGTAAGGTCTCTGCTGTGGTGAGGTGGGATTCGCCGAATACAACAGTCAGGTCTCTGCTGTGGTTAGGTGGAATTCGCCGAGCTTCACAGTCAGGTCTCTGCTGTGGTGAGGTGGGATTCGCCGAGCTCAACAGTCAGGTCTCTGCTGTGGTGAGGTGGATTCCCTGAACACAACAGTCAGGTCTCTGCTGTGTTGAGGTGGGTTCCCTGAACACAACAGTCAGGTCTCTGCTGTGGTGAGGCGGGATTCGGCCGAGCTCAACAGTCAGGTCTGTGCTGGGGTGAGGTGGGATTCGCCGAGCTCAACAGTCAGGTCTCTGCTGTGGTGAGGTGGGATTCGCCGAACACAACAGTCAGGTCTCTGCTGTGGTGAGGTGGGATTCGCCGAACTCAACAGTCAGGTCTCTGCTGTGGTGAGGTGGGTTCCCTGAACACAATAGTCAGGTCTCTGCTGTGGTGAGGTGGGTTCCCTGAACACAACAGTCAGGTCTCTGCTGTGGTGAGGTGGGTTCCCTGAACACAACAGTCAGGTCTCTGCTGTGGTGAGGTGGGTTCCCTGAACACAACAGTCAGGTCTCTGCTGTGGTGAGGTGGGTTCCCTGAACACAACAGTCAGGTCTCTGCTGTAGTGAGGTAGGTTCCCTGAACACAACAGTCAGGTCTCTGCTGTGGTGAGGTAGGTTCCCTGAACACAACAGTGAGGTCTCTGCTGTGGTGAGGTGGGTTCCCTGAACACAACAGTCAGGTCTCTGCTGTGGTGAGGTGGGTTCCCTGAACACAACAGTCAGGTCTCTACTGTGGTGAGGTGGGTTCCCTGAACACAACAGTCAGGTCTCTGCTGTGGTGAGGTGGGTTCCCAGAACACAACAGTCAGGTCTCTGCTATAGTGAGGTGGGAGTCGCCAAACTCAACAGTCAGGTCTCTGCTGTGGTGAGGGGGGATTCGCCGAACTCAACAGTCAGGTCTCTGCTGTGGTGAGGTGGGATTCGCCGAACTCAACAGTCAGGTCTCTGCTGCGGTAAGGTGGTATTCGCCGAACTCAACAGTCAGGTCTCTGCTGTGGTGAGGTGGGATTCGCCGAACACAACAGTCAGGTCTCTGCTGGGGTGAGGTGGGATTCGCCCAACACAACAGTCAGGTCTCTGCTGTGGTGAGGTGGGATTCGCCGAACACAACAGTCAGGTCTCTGCTGTGGTGAGGTGGTATTCGCCTTGCTCAACAGTCAGGTCTCTGCTGTGGTGAGGTGGGATTCGCCGAGCACAACAGTCAGGTCTCTGCTGTGGTGAGGTGGGATTCGCCGAACAAAACAGCCAGGTCTCTGCTGTGGTGAGGTGGGATTCGCCGAACACAACAGTCAGGTCTATGCTGTGGTGAGGTGGGATTCGCCAAACTCAACAGTCAGGTCTTTGCTGTGGTGAGGTGGGATTGGCCGAGCTCAACAGTCAGGTCTCTGCTGTGGTGAGGTGGGATACGCCGAGCTCAACAGTCAGGTCTCTGCTGTGGTGAGGTGGGATTCAACGAACTCAACAGTCAGGTCTCTGCTGTGGTGAGGTGGGATTCGCCGAGCTCAACAGTCAGGTCTCTGCTGTGGTGAGGTGGAATTCGCCGAGCTCAACAGTCAGGGGTCTGCTGTGGTGAGGTGGGTTCCCTGAACACAACAGTCAGGTCTCTGCTGTGGTGAGGTGGGATTCGCTGAGCTACACAGTCAGGTCTCTGCTGTGGTGAGGTGGGATTCGCCGAACACAAAAGTCAGGTCTCTGCTGTGGTGAGGTGGGATTCACCAAACACCACAGTCAGGTCTCTTCTGTGGTGAGGTGGGATTCGCCGAGCTCAACAGTCAGGTTTCTGCTGTGGTGAGGTGGGATTCGCCAAACACAACAGTCAGGTCTCTGCTGTGGTGAGGTGGGATTCGCCGAACACAACAGTCAGGTCTCTGCTGTGATTAGGTGCGATTCGCCGAGCTACACAGTCAGGTCTCTGCTGTGGTGAGGTGGGATTCGCCGAGCTCAACAGTCAGGTCTCTGCTGTGGTGAGGTGGGATTCGCCGAACTCAACAGTCAGGTCTCTGCTGTGGTGAGGTGGGATTCGCCGAGCTCAACAGTCAGGTCTCTGCTATGGTGAGGTGGGATTCGCCGAGCTCAACAGTCAGGTCTCTGCTGTGGTGAGGTGGGATTCGCCGAACACAAAAGTCAGGTTTCTGCTGTGGTGAGGTGGGATTCGCCAAACTCAACAGTCAGGTCTCTGCTGTGGTGAGGTGGGATTCGCCGAACACAACAGTCAGGTCTCTGCTGGGGTGAGGTGGGATTCGCCGAACACAACAGTCAGGTCTCAGCTGTGGTGAGGTGGGATTCGCCAAACAAAACAGTCAGGTCTCTGCTGTGGTGAGGTGGGATTCGCCGAACACAACAGTCAGGTCTCTGCTGTGGTGAGATGGGATTCGCCGAGCTCAACAGTCAGGTCTCTGCTGTGGTGAGGTGGGTTCCCTGAACACAATAGTCAGGTCTCTGCTGTGGTGAGGTAGGTTCCCTGAACACAACAGTCAGGTCTCTGCTGTGGTGAGGTGTGTTCCCTGAACACAACAGTCAGGTCTCTGCTGTGGTGAGGTGGAATTCTCCGAACACAACAGTCAGGTCTCTGTTGTGGTGAGGTGGGATTCGCCGAGCTCAACAGTCAGGTCTCTGCTGTGGTGAGGTGGGATTCGCCGAACACAACAGTCAGGTCTCTGCTGTGGTGAGGTGGGATTCGCCGAGCTCAACAGTCAGGTCTCTGCTGTGGTGAGGTGGGATTCGCCGAGCTCAACAGTCAGGTCTCTGCTGTGGTAAGGTGGGATTCGCCGAGCTTAACAGTCAGGTCTCTGCTGTGGTAAGGTGGGATTCGCCGAGCTCAACAGTCAGATCTCTGCTGTGGTGAGGTGGGATTCGCCGAACATAACAGTCAGGTCTCTGCTGTGGTGAGGTGGGATTCGCCGAGCTTAACAGTCAGGTCTGTGCTGTGGTGAGGTGGGATTCGCCGAACACAACAGTCAGGTCTCTGCTGTGGTGAGGTGGGATTCGCCGAACACAACAGTCAGGTCTCTGCTGTGGTGAGGTGGGATTCGCCGAGCTCAACAGTCAGGTCTCTGCTGTGGTGAGGTGGGATTCGCCGAACTCAACAGTCAGGTCTCTGCTGTGGTGAGGTGGGATTCGCCGAGCTCAACAGTCAGGTCTCTGCTGTGGTAAGGTGGGACTCGCCGAGCTCAACAGTCAGGTCTCTGCTGTGGTGAGGTGGGATTCGCCGAACACAACAGTCAGGTCTCTGCTGTGGTGAGATGGGATTCGCCAAACTCAACAGTCAGGTTTCTGCTGTGGTGAGGTGGGTTCCCTGAACACAATAGTGAGGTCTCTGCTGTGGTGAGGTGGGTTCCCTGAACACAACAGTCAGGTCTCTGCTGTGGTGAGGTGGGTTCCCTGAACACAACAGTCAGGTCTCTACTGTGGTGAGGTGGGTTCCCTGAACACAACAGTCAGGTCTGTGCTGTGGTGAGGTGGGTTCCCAGAACACAACAGTCAGGTCTCTGCTATGGTGAGGTGGGAGTCGCCAAACTCAACAGTTAGGTCTCTGCTGTGGTGAGGGGGGATTCGCCGAACTCAACAGTCAGGTCTCTGCTGTGGTGAGGTGGGATTCGCCGAACTCAACAGTCATGTCTCTGCTGTGGTAAGGTGGTATTCGCCGAACTCAACAGTCAGGTCTCTGCTGTGGTGAGGTTGGATTCGCCGAACACAACAGTCAGGTCTCTGCTGTGGTGAGATGGGATTCGCCAAACTCAACAGTCAGGTTTCTGCTGTGGTGAGGTGGGTTCCCTGAACACAATAGTCAGGTCTCTGCTGTGGTGAGGTGAGTTCCCTGAATACAACAGTCAGGTCTCTGCTGTGGTGAGGTGGATTCCCTGAACACAACAGTCAGGTCTCTGCTGTGGTGAGGTAGGTTCCCTGAACACAACAGTCAGGTCTCTGCTGTGGTGAGGTGGGTTCCCTGAACACAACAGTCAGGTCTCTGCTGTGGTGAGGTGGAATTCTCCGAACACAACAGTCAGGTCTCTGCTGTGGTGAGGTGGGTTTCGCCGAACAAGACAGTCAGGTCTCTGCTGTGGTGAGGTGGGATTCGCTGAACAAAACAGTCAGGTCTCTGCTGTGGTGAGGTGGAATTCTCCGAACACAACAGTCAGGTCTCTGTTGTGGTGAGGTGGGATTCGCCAAGCTCAACAGTCAGGTCTCTGCTGTGGTGAGGTGGGATTCGCCGAACACAACAGTCAGGTCTCTGCTGTGGTGAGGTGGGATTCGCCGAGCTCAACAGTCAGGTCTCTGCTGTGGTGAGGTGGGATTCGCCGAGCTCAACAGTCAGGTCTCTGCTGTGGTAAGGTGGGATTCGCCGAGCTTAACAGTCAGGTCTCTGCTGTGGTAAGGTGGGATTCGCCGAGCTCAACAGTCAGATCTCTGCTGTGGTGAGGTGGGATTCGCCGAACATAACAGTCAGGTCTCTGCTGTGGTGAGGTGGGATTCGCCGAGCTTAACAGTCAGGTCTGTGCTGTGGTGAGGTGGGATTCGCCGAACACAACAGTCAGGTCTCTGCTGTGGTGAGGTGGGATTCGCCGAACACAACAGTCAGGTCTCTGCTGTGGTGAGGTGGGATTCGCCGAGCTCAACAGTCAGGTCTCTGCTGTGGTGAGGTGGGATTCGCCGAACTCAACAGTCAGGTCTCTGCTGTGGTGAGGTGGGATTCGCCGAGCTCAACAGTCAGGTCTCTGCTGTGGTAAGGTGGGACTAGCCGAGCTCAACAGTCAGGTCTCTGCTGTGGTGAGGTGGGATTCGCCGAACACAACAGTCAGGTCTCTGCTGTGGTGAGATGGGATTCGCCAAACTCAACAGTCAGGTTTCTGCTGTGGTGAGGTGGGTTCCCTGAACACAATAGTGAGGTCTCTGCTGTGGTGAGGTGGGTTCCCTGAACACAACAGTCAGGTCTCTGCTGTGGTGAGGTGGGTTCCCTGAACACAACAGTCAGGTCTCTACTGTGGTGAGGTGGGTTCCCTGAACACAACAGTCAGGTCTGTGCTGTGGTGAGGTGGGTTCCCAGAACACAACAGTCAGGTCTCTGCTATGGTGAGGTGGGAGTCGCCAAACTCAACAGTTAGGTCTCTGCTGTGGTGAGGGGGGATTCGCCGAACTCAACAGTCAGGTCTCTGCTGTGGTGAGGTGGGATTCGCCGAACTCAACAGTCATGTCTCTGCTGTGGTAAGGTGGTATTCGCCGAACTCAACAGTCAGGTCTCTGCTGTGGTGAGGTGGGATTCGCCGAACACAACAGTCAGGTCTCTGCTGTGGTGAGATGGGATTCGCCAAACTCAACAGTCAGGTTTCTGCTGTGGTGAGGTGGGTTCCCTGAACACAATAGTCAGGTCTCTGCTGTGGTGAGGTGAGTTCCCTGAATACAACAGTCAGGTCTCTGCTGTGGTGAGGTGGATTCCCTGAACACAACAGTCAGGTCTCTGCTGTGGTGAGGTAGGTTCCCTGAACACAACAGTCAGGTCTCTGCTGTGGTGAGGTGGGTTCCCTGAACACAACAGTCAGGTCTCTGCTGTGGTGAGGTGGAATTCTCCGAACACAACAGTCAGGTCTCTGCTGTGGTGAGGTGGGTTTCGCCGAACAAGACAGTCAGGTCTCTGCTGTGGTGAGGTGGGATTCGCTGAACAAAACAGTCAGGTCTCTGCTGTGGTGAGGTGGGATTCGCCGAACAAAACAGCCAGGTCTCTGCTGTGGTGAGGTGGGATTCGCCGAACACAACAGTCAGGTCTATGCTGTGGTGAGGTGGGATTCGCCAAACTCAACAGTCAGGTCTTTGCTGTGGTGAGGTGGGATTGGCCGAGCTCAACAGTCAGGTCTCTGCTGTGGTGAGGTGGGATACGCCGAGCTCACCAGTCAGGTCTCTGCTGTGGTGAGGTGGGATTCAACGAACTCAACAGTCAGGTCTCTGCTGTGGTGAGGTGGGATTCGCCGAGCTCAACAGTCAGGTCTCTGCTGTGGTGAGGTGGAATTCGCCGAGCTCAACAGTCAGGGGTCTGCTGTGGTGAGGTGGGTTCCCTGAACACAACAGTCAGGTCTCTGCTGTGGTGAGGTGGGATTCGCTGAGCTACACAGTCAGGTCTCTGCTGTGGTGAGGTGGGATTCGCCGAACACAACAGTCAGGTCTCTGCTGTGGTGAGGTGGGATTCGCCAAACTCAACAGTCAGGTCTCTGCTGTGGTGAGGTGGGATTCGCCGAACACAACAGTCAGGTCTCTGCTGGGGTGAGGTGGGATTCGCCGAACACAACAGTCAGGTCTCTGCTGTGGTGAGGTGGGATTCGCCGAACAAAACAGTCAGGTCTCTGCTGTGGTGAGGTGGGATTCGCCGAACACAACAGTCAGGTCTCTGCTGTGGTGAGATGGGATTCGCCGAGCTCAACAGTCAGGTCTCTGCTGTGGTGAGGTGGGTTCCCTGAACACAATAGTCAGGTCTCTGCTGTGGTGAGGTAGGTTCCCTGAACACAACAGTCAGGTCTCTGCTGTGGTGAGGTGGGTTCCCTGAACACAACAGTCAGGTCTCTGCTGTGGTGAGGTGGAATTCTCCGAACACAACAGTCAGGTCTCTGCTGTGGTGAGGTGGGATTCGCCGAGCTCAACAGTCAGGTCTCTGCTGTGGTAAGGTGGGATTCGCCGAGCTCAACAGTCAGATCTCTGCTGTGGTGAGGTGGGATTCGCCGAGCTTAACAGTCAGGTCTGTGCTGTGGTGAGGTGGGATTCGCCGAACACAACAGTCAGGTCTCTGCTGTGGTGAGGTGGGCTTCGCCGAACACAACAGTCAGGTCTCTGCTGTGGTGAGGTGGGATTCGCCGAGCTCAACAGTCAGGTCTCTGCTGTGGTGAGGTGGGATTCACCGAGCTCAACAGTCAGGTCTCTGCTGTGGTAAGGTGGGATTCGCCGAGCTCAACAGTCAGGTCTCTGCTGTGGTGAGGTGGGATTCGCCGAACTCAACAGTCAGGTCTCTGCTGTGGTAAGGTGGGATTCGCCAAACTCAACAGTCAGGTTTCTGCTGTGGTGAGGTGGGTTCCCTGAACACAATAGTCAGGTCTCTGCTGTGGTGAGGCGGGTTCCCTGAACACAACAGTCAGGTCTCTGCTGTGGTGAGGTGGGTTCCCTGAACACAACAGTCAGGTCTATGCTGTGGTGAGGTGAGTTTGCTGAACACAACAGTCAGGTCTCTGCTGTGGTGAGGTGAGTTCCCTGAATACAACAGTCAGGTCTCTGCTGTGGTGAGGTGGATCCCCTGAACACAACAGTCAGGTCTCTGCTGTGGTGAGGTAGGTTCCCTGAACACAACAGTCAGGTCTCTGCTGTGGTGAGGTGGGTTCCCTGAACACAACAGTCAGGTCTCTGCTGTGGTGAGGTGGGTTCCCTGAACACAACAGTCAGATCTCTGCTGTAGTGAGGTGGGTTCCCTGAACACAACAGTCAGGTCTCTGCTGTGGTGAGGTGGAATTCTCCGAACACAACAGTCAGGTCTCTGCTGTGGTGAGGTGGGTTTCGCCGAACAAGACAGTCAGGTCTCTGCTGTGGTGAGGTGGGATTCGCCGAAAACAACAGTCTAGTCTCTGCTGTGGTGAGGTGGGATTCGCCGAACAAAACAGCCAGGTCTCTGCTGTGGTGAGGTGGGATTCGCCGAACACAACAGTCAGGTCTATGCTGTGGTGAGGTGGGATTCGCCAAACTCAACAGTCAGGTCTTTGCTGTGGTGAGGTGGGATTGGCCGAGCTCAACAGTCAGGTCTCTGCTGTGGTGAGGTGGGATTGGCCGAGCTCAACAGTCAGGTCTTTGCTGTGGTGAGGTGGGATTGGCCGAGCTCAACAGTCAGGTCTCTGCTGTGGTGAGGTGGGATACGCCGAGCTCAACAGTCAGGTCTCTGCTGTGGTGAGGTGGGATTCGACGAACTCAACAGTCAGGTCTCTGCTGTGGTGAGGTGGGATTCGCCGAGCTCAACAGTCAGGTCTCTGCTGTGGTGAGGTGGGATTCGCCGAGCTCAACAGTCAGGTCTCTGCTGTAGTGAGGTGGGATTCGCCAAACACATAAAGTCAGGTCTCTGCTGTGGTGAGGTGGGATTCGCCGAACTCAACAGTCAGGTCTCTGCTGTGGTGAGGTGGGTTCCCTGAACACAACAGTCAGGTCTCTGCTGTGGTGAGGTGGGTTCCCTTAACACAACAGTCAGGTCTCTGCTGTGGTGAGGTGGGATTCGCCGAACACAACAGTCAGGTCTCTGCTGTGGTGAGGTGGGATTCGCCGAACTCAACAGTCAGGTCTCTGCTGTGGTGAGGTGGGATTCACCGAGCTCAACAGTCAGGTCTCTGCTGTGGTAAGGTGGGATTCGCCGAGCTCAACAGTCAGGTCTCTGCTGTGGTGATGTGGGATTCGCCGAACTCAACAGTCAGGTCTCTGCTGTGGTGAGGTGGGATTCGCCGAACACAACAGTCAGGTCTCTGCTGTGGTAAGGTGGGATTCGCCAAACTCAACAGTCAGGTTTCTGCTGTGGTGAGGTGGGCTCCCTGAACACAATAGTCAGGTCTCTGCTGTGGTGAGGTAAGTTCCCTGAACACAACAGTCAGGTCTCTGCTGTGGTGAGGTGGGTTCCCTGAACACAACAGTCAGGTCTATGCTGTGGTGAGGTGAGTTTGCTGAACACAACAGTCAGGTCTCTGCTGTGGTGAGGTGAGTTCCCTGAATACAACAGTCAGGTCTCTGCTGTGGTGAGGTGGATCCCCTGAACACAACAGTCAGGTCTCTGCTGTGGTGAGGTAGGTTCCCTGAACACAACAGTCAGGTCTCTGCTGTGGTGAGGTGGGTTCCCTGAACACAACAGCCAGGTCTCTGCTGTGGTGAGGTGGGTTCCCTGAACACAACAGTCAGATCTCTGCTGTAGTGAGGTGGGTTCCCTGAACACAACAGTCAGGTCTCTGCTGTGGTGAGGTGGAATTCTCCGAACACAACAGTCAGGTCTCTGCTGTGGTGAGGTGGGTTTCGCCGAACAAGACAGTCAGGTCTCTGCTGTGGTGAGGTGGGATTCGCCGAACACAACAGTCTAGTCTCTGCTGTGGTGAGGTGGGATTCGCCGAACAAAACAGCCAGGTCTCTGCTGTGGTGAGGTGGGATTCGCCGAACACAACAGTCAGGTCTATGCTGTGGTGAGGTGGGATTCGCCAAACTCAACAGTCAGGTCTTTGCTGTGGTGAGGTGGGATTGGCCGAGCTCAACAGTCAGGTCTCTGCTGTGGTGAGGTGGGATTGGCCGAGCTGAACAGTCAGGTCTTTGCTGTGGTGAGGTGGGATTGGCCGAGCTCAACAGTCAGGTCTCTGCTGTGGTGAGGTGGGATACGCCGAGCTCAACAGTCAGGTCTCTGCTGTGGTGAGGTGGGATTCGACGAACTCAACAGTCAGGTCTCTGCTGTGGTGAGGTGGGATTCGCCGAGCTCAACAGTCAGGTCTCTGCTGTGGTGAGGTGGGATTCGCCGAGCTCAACAGTCAGGTCTCTGCTGTAGTGAGGTGGGATTCGCCAAACACATAAAGTCAGGTCTCTGCTGTGGTGAGGTGGGATTCGCCGAACTCAACAGTCAGGTCTCTGCTGTGGTGAGGTGGGTTCCCTGAACACAACAGTCAGGTCTCTGCTGTGGTGAGGTGGGTTCCCTTACCACAACAGTCAGGTCTCTGCTGTGGTGAGGTGGGATTCGCCGAACACAACAGTCAGGTCTCTGCTGTGGTGAGGTGGGATTCGCCGAACTCAACAGTCAGGTCTCTGCTGTGGTGAGGTGGGATTCGCCGAACACAACAGTCAGGTCTCTGCTGGGGTGAGGTGGGATTCGCCGAACACAACAGTCAGGTCTCTGCTGTGGTGAGGTGGGATTCGCCGAACACAACAGTCAGATCTCTGCTGTGGTGAGGTGGGATTCGCCGAACACAACAGTCAGGTCTCTGCTGTGGTGAGGTGGGATTCGCCGAGCTCAAAAGTCAGGTCTCTGCTGTGGTGAGGTGGGTTCGCTGAACACGCCTGTCAGGTCTCTGCTGTGGTGAGGTGGGATTCGCCAAACACAACAGTCAGGTCTCTGCTGTGGTGAGGTGGGTTCCCTGAACACAACAGTCAGTTCTATGCTGTGGTGAGGTGAGTTCGCTGAACACAACAGTCAGGTCTCTGCTGTGGTGAGGTGGGTTCCTTGAATACAACAGTCAGGTCTCTGCTGTGGTGAGGTGGATTCCCTGAACACAACAGTCAGGTCTCTGCTGTGGTGAGGTAGGTTCCCTGAACACAACAGTCAGGTCTCTGCTGTGGTGAGGTGGGTTCCCTTAACACAACAGTCAGGTCTCTGCTGTGGTGAGGTGGGATTCGCCGAACACAACAGTCAGGTCTCTGCTGTGGTGAGGTGGGATTCGCCGAACTCAACAGTCAGGTCTCTGCTGTGGTGAGGTGGGATTCACCGAGCTCAACAGTCAGGTCTCTGCTGTGGTAAGGTGGGATTCGCCGAGCTCAACAGTCAGGTCTCTGCTGTGGTGATGTGGGATTCGCCGAACTCAACAGTCAGGTCTCTGCTGTGGTGAGGTGGGATTCGCCGAACACAACAGTCAGGTCTCTGCTGTGGTAAGGTGGGATTCGCCAAACTCAACAGTCAGGTTTCTGCTGTGGTGAGGTGGGCTCCCTGAACACAATAGTCAGGTCTCTGCTGTGGTGAGGTAAGTTCCCTGAACACAACAGTCAGGTCTCTGCTGTGGTGAGGTGGGTTCCCTGAACACAACAGTCAGGTCTATGCTGTGGTGAGGTGAGTTTGCTGAACACAACAGTCAGGTCTCTGCTGTGGTGAGGTGAGTTCCCTGAATACAACAGTCAGGTCTCTGCTGTGGTGAGGTGGATCCCCTGAACACAACAGTCAGGTCTCTGCTGTGGTGAGGTAGGTTCCCTGAACACAACAGTCAGGTCTCTGCTGTGGTGAGGTGGGTTCCCTGAACACAACAGCCAGGTCTCTGCTGTGGTGAGGTGGGTTCCCTGAACACAACAGTCAGATCTCTGCTGTAGTGAGGTGGGTTCCCTGAACACAACAGTCAGGTCTCTGCTGTGGTGAGGTGGAATTCTCCGAACACAACAGTCAGGTCTCTGCTGTGGTGAGGTGGGTTTCGCCGAACAAGACAGTCAGGTCTCTGCTGTGGTGAGGTGGGATTCGCCGAACACAACAGTCTAGTCTCTGCTGTGGTGAGGTGGGATTCGCCGAACAAAACAGCCAGGTCTCTGCTGTGGTGAGGTGGGATTCGCCGAACACAACAGTCAGGTCTATGCTGTGGTGAGGTGGGATTCGCCAAACTCAACAGTCAGGTCTTTGCTGTGGTGAGGTGGGATTGGCCGAGCTCAACAGTCAGGTCTCTGCTGTGGTGAGGTGGGATTGGCCGAGCTGAACAGTCAGGTCTTTGCTGTGGTGAGGTGGGATTGGCCGAGCTCAACAGTCAGGTCTCTGCTGTGGTGAGGTGGGATACGCCGAGCTCAACAGTCAGGTCTCTGCTGTGGTGAGGTGGGATTCGACGAACTCAACAGTCAGGTCTCTGCTGTGGTGAGGTGGGATTCGCCGAGCTCAACAGTCAGGTCTCTGCTGTGGTGAGGTGGGATTCGCCGAGCTCAACAGTCAGGTCTCTGCTGTAGTGAGGTGGGATTCGCCGAACACAACAGTCAGGTCTCTGCTGTGGTGAGGTGGGATTCGCCGAACACAACAGTCAGATCTCTGCTGTGGTGAGGTGGGATTCGCCGAACTCAACAGTCAGATCTCTGCTGTGGTGAGGTGGGATTCGCCGAACACAACAGTCAGGTCTCTGCTGTGGTGAGGTGGGATTCGCCGAGCTCAAAAGTCAGGTCTCTGCTGTGGTGAGGTGGGTTCGCTGAACACGCCTGTCAGGTCTCTGCTGTGGTGAGGTGGGATTCGCCAAACACAACAGTCAGGTCTCTGCTGTGGTGAGGTGGGTTCCCTGAACACAACAGTCAGTTCTATGCTGTGGTGAGGTGAGTTCGCTGAACACAACAGTCAGGTCTCTGCTGTGGTGAGGTGGGTTCCTTGAATACAACAGTCAGGTCTCTGCTGTGGTGAGGTGGATTCCCTGAACACAACAGTCAGGTCTCTGCTGTGGTGAGGTAGGTTCCCTGAACACAACAGTCAGGTCTCTGCTGTGGTGAGGTGGGTTCCCTGAACACAACAGTCAGGTCTCTGCTGAGGTGAGGTGGGTTTCCTGAACACAACAGTCAGGTCTCTGCTATGGTGAGGTGGGATTCGCCAAACTCAACAGTCAGGTCTCTGCTGTGGTGAGGTGGGATTCGCCGAACTCAACAGTCAGGTCTCTGCTGTGGTGAGGTGGGATTCGCCGAACACAACAGTCTAGTCTCTGCTGTGGTGAGGTGGGATTCGCCGAACACAACAGTCAGGTCTCTGCTGTGGTGAGGTGGGATTCGCCGAGCTCAACAGTCAGGTCTCTGCTGTGGTGAGGTGGGATTTGCCGAACACAACAGTCAGGTCTCTGCTGTAGTGAGGTGGGATTCGCTGAGCTCAACAGTCAGGTTTCTGCTGTGGTGAGGTGGGATTCGCCGAACACAACAGTCAGGTCTCTGCTGTGGTGAGGTGGGATTCTCCGAACACAACAGTCAGGTCTCTGCTGTGGTTAGGTGCGATTCGCCGAGCTACACAGTCAGGTCTCTGCTGTGGTGAGGTGGGATTCGCCGAGCTCAACAGTCAGGTCTCTGCTGTGGTGAGGTGGGATTCGCCGAACTCAACAGTCAGGTCTCTGCTGTGGTGAGGTGGGTTCCCTGAACACAACAGTCAGGTCTATGCTGTGGTGAGGTGAGTTCGCTGAACACAACAGTCAGGTCTCTGCTGTGGTGAGGTGGGATTGGCCGAGCTCAACAGTCAGGTCTCTGCTGTGGTGAGGTGGGATTCACCGAGCTCAACAGTCAGGTCTCTGCTGTGGTGAGGTGGGATTCACCGAACTCAACAGTCAGGTCTCTGCTGTGGTGAGGTGGGATTCACCGAACTCAACAGTCAGGTCTCTGTTGTGGTGAGGTGGGATTCGCCGAACTCAACAGTCAGGTCTCTGCTGTGGTGAGGTGGGATTCGCCGAGCTCAACAGTCAGGTCTCTGCTGTGGTTAGGTGGGATTCCCCGAGCTACACAGTCAGGTCTCTGCTGTGGTGAGGTGGGATTCGCCGAGCTCAACAGTCAGGTCTCTGCTGTGGTTAGGTGGGATTCGCCGAGCTACACAGTCAGGTCTCTGTTGTGGTGAGGCGGGATTCGCCGAGCTCAACAGTCAGGTCTGTGCTGTGGTGAGGTGGGATTCGCCGAACTCAACAGTCAGGTCTCTGCTGTGGTGAGGTGGGATTCGCGGAACTCAACAGTCAGGTCTGTGCTGGGGTGAGGTGGGATTCGCCGAGCTCAACAGTCAGGTCTCTGCTGTGGTGAGGTGGGATTCGCCGAACTCAACAGTCAGGTCTCTGCATCTTTGCATCTTAATTACATGAAGCAACAAGAGCATGCTGCAGTACAGCCGGGAGACGAGATCTACACAGTGAGTCCTCTTGCACACTACATGCGATTCCGATTTTTTTTATTTTTTTATTTTTATACGATCTGATTTTTGAATCCGATTAAAACAAAAAAGTACTGCATGCTGCTACGTTTTTAAATCTGAATCAAAAATCAGATTGTATAAAAAAAATCGGAATCGCATGTAGTGTCCTAGAGGCGTCACTGTGTTTGTATACAGTACATTGTAGTGCCTATATCCTCCTACCTTTTAAAATACATTGTACTAGGGTGGAACATAATTTAAACGTTGTAATAACCGGGTCAAATAAAATGTGTGGGTTTTATCCACAGTAGCATGTTTTATTTTAAGACTATAATGGCTGAAAACTGATAAATAATGCATCTTTTCCTTTTTATTATGATTATTCCTGTTAAAATGTATTTTGAATAAAATAATTCTTAGCAAAATGTACCACCCAAAGACAGCGTGATTTGTGGCGAAAGCCACAAGATATAGATCATTTTGTTGTGATAAGTAGTGATAAAGTTATTGGGAATGGGAGGAGTGCTCAAAGGTGAAAATTGTTCTGGTCCATAAGGGTAGAACCCCTCAGTTGTGAAGTGGTTAAAGAGGACCTCCATGCAGAAAATAAAAATCAGTCAGCACTGCTGTAATGAAAAGTTATATTTTCCTTCGGAGTCTCGTCCGACGAAGCTGCCCGAAGACCCCGCATCACTACACTTCCGCCACTTGGCCCCGCCTGCCCTCTTTCTTCCAAGAAAAAACGTGCGGCAATTGAATGCAATAAATAGCTTGGATTGTTATTTTCTGCATGGAGGTCCTCTTTAAAGAGAATCTGTACTCTAAAATTCTTACAATAAAAAGCATACCATTCTATTCATTATGTTCTCCTGGGCCTCTCTATGCTATTTCTGCCACTCCCTGCTGCAATCCTGGCTTGTAATTGCCCACATTAGAACAGGTATAGGAACTTATAGGATAGAAGAAATAAGTCTGAAAATTTTGTTACAGAGCCTCTTTAAGGTACTGTGATTGCAACGCAGCACTATTATGCTTGTGAGCGCCCTAAGTAAAGGGGACAGAGTTAAAAAACTATATTGATAATAGGAGAAAAAAAATAGAACATCAATGTGGTATGTGTGAAAGGGCAAGCGCTACAGATAATTCACTGATCAGGCAGCAAAGGCCGGGGGGATTTCCTGTTCCAAATGCTTGCACGGTGCCTGGGTTTCCTCACAGTGCCAGTGAGGGCGGAGCTTCTGGGAGACTGGGGGTAGAGTTACATGTCATTTCACAGGCTGGGCTTAGCAGTGTTTTGGGAACATAATAAAAATATGATGATGTAATAAGATTTAGGCCCCGTTCACACCTACGTGGGAATCGCGCGATTCCCGCTAACTGCAAACCGCTAGCGTTTTAAACAAAATGCTAGTCCTATTCTAGTCTATGGCAGTGTTCTCACTGCCACGATCATGGGCTTTTTGCGGTTATCGCTAATTCCTAGTGTGAACAAGCCCTAAGGTGTAATGTTATGGTATGGTATCCATTTTAAAATAGTTTGCCCAGGGGAGCTCAGGGCGGAGTTTTGTGCCATTTGGGGGCGGGGCTCAGTGACAGTTGGGGCGGAGCTTCACACTGGTCCCAGCGCCCTTTGAAATATATTGAAAATAAAATGTAATGTAAAGTTATCCTACCTAATAAAAGGTAAGTGGTGCTGCGTCCCATGTCCATCCGTCCGTGCTTTTTGTGCACTGCGCATGTGCAGTGACGCAGAGACACTGCCGAGAGCCAGAGGAGGACGGGGCCAGAAGGGGTGGACGTGCGCGGCGTTTGACGGGTGCGAGGAGTGCAACAGGTGCCTGCTCAGCGCATAAGGTACAGACTTAGCCATTTTTAAACGGGCTTAGGTCCACTAGTAAGTGTATAAATTGCTTAAAGTACTTTGGCCAGGGGAGCTGAGGCGGAGTTTAATGTAGTTGGGGCGGGGCTTAGCTGCGGTCTGGGCAGGGTTTCACGCTGAGCTCAGCATCCTTTTATATAATCTTAAAATTACATTAATATGATGTTATGTATTAATGTAATGCTATGGTACTGTACATGTGTATATATTATATAAAGTACATTGGACAGGGAATCTGGGGGCAGAGTTTCATGCCATTTGGGGTGGGGCTTAGTGTTAGTTTGGGGGCGTGGTTTCACGTCGATCCCAAGCTCTTTCAAATATATTGATAATAAAATGAATGTAATGTCATGGTACAATATATATATATATATATATATATATATATATATATATATATATATATATATATATATATATATATATATATATATATATATATATATATATTGTGTATATGTGTGTAATGTTATGGTAATATGTGTATATATGTATTACTTTGGCCAGGGAGGCTGGTTGCACAGCTCCCATCACGTCACACAAGCTCGAGGCATCAGCGTGACGTCATACTAGAGCAGCTGCTTCCTGTAAACAACCCCCCGCGGACACACTAGCGGGGACAGGCGAAGGAGCTGGAGGTGACTGAGGCTGGAGCGGAGGGCAGATCTCTGAGCAGCAGCCAGCGGCATCACGGAGCAGCCAGGAGCCCGCATGTCAGCAGAGAGGAGGCATTATTGTGCCGGAGCGCCCCCTGCTGGACCTGATAAGTAACGTTACTGTAACAATGTCTTATAGAACTCACTGGAGTTAGAGATAAATATCGGGGAGGCAATTGAGTTATTAGCAGTGAAGGGATATTTTCAGCCTTATGGGAAATCCCGCACATAAGGCTGCTGAACACAAGGGAATAGGGCGGCTGCATGCAGAGCTGCATAGCAACAGGGAACTGCTGAAAAGTACAGCTAAATGTCCCATACATACTATAGGCAATTCTAAAGTCATTTTAGACGGGGGATCTCGTGCCGTTTGGGGGCGGGGCTTAAAGGCGGTGTGGGGCGGGGCTTCGCACTGGTCTTATGTTACATTGGCTTATGGTACATGTGTTTATATTACATAAAGTACTTTGGCTGGGGGTGGAGTTTCGTGCTGTTTGGGGCGGGGCTTAGTGACGGTTTGGGGGTGAGGCCTCGCACAAATACCAATGCGCTTTGAAATATATTGATAATGAAATGAATGTAATGTCATGATACAGTATATGTGTATTTAATGTAATGTTATGGTATTTGTGTATGTATTACATAAAGTGCAGTGCTTTGGCCAGGGAAACTGGGGGCGGGGCTTAGTGACGGTTTGGGGGAGTGGCTTCACGTCGATCCAGCGCTCTTTCAACTATATATAGATAATAAAATGAAAGTAATGTCATGGTACAATATATATATTAATGTAGTGTTATGGTATATGTGTATATATGTATGTATTACTTCGGCTAGGGGGGCTGGTTGCGCTGGCCAAAGTAATACATACATATATACACATATCCCGCGGAGGTTTGTTTACAGGAGGCAGCTGCTCTAGTACTATGACGTCACGCTGATGCCTCGAGCTTGTGACCTGATGGGAGCTGTGCAACCAGTGGGCGATCACGTCACACAAGCTCGAGGCAACAGCGTGACGTCATAGTGGAGCAGCTGCTTCCTGTAAACAACCCCCCCCCCGCGGACACACTAGCGGGGACAGGCGAAGGAGCTGGACGAGGCTGAGGCTGGAGCGGACGGGACATCTCTGAGCAGCAGCCAGCGGCATCACGGAGCAGCCAGGAGCCCGCATGATGTCAGCAGAGAGGAGGCATTAGCTGTGCCGGAGCGCCCCCTGCTGGACCTGATAAGTATGGTTACTGTAACAATGTCTTAGTGAATTCCTTGGAGTACATATCGGGGACGCAATTGAGTAATGAGCAGTGAAGGGATATTCTCAGCCTTATTTCTGCCTTATGGGAAATCCCGCACATAAGGCTGCTGAACACAAGGGAATAGGGCGGCTGCATGCAGAGCTGCACAGCAACAGGGAACTGCTGAAAATCACAGCTGCTAAATGTCCCATACATACTATAGCAGGGGTGAGTCTCAAACTCAATTTACCTGGGGGGCCGCAGGAGGCAAAGTCAGGATGAGACTGGGCCGCATAAGGAATTTCACAATCGCGGCGCATCGCCGCCTCTGCCCGCCCCTCTCACTCTTCCTTCAGAGAGGGGCGGGGAGAGGCGGCGATCCGTGCGGCGATTGACGTCAGGAGGGGCAGAGCTGAAGCTGAAAGCTCTGCCCCTTCCAGGAAATTCTGGCAGATTGCCCCGCGGGCAATTTGGGGGCTCTGCAGCCCTCGTTTAGCGGCGGGGATGCGGCGGATTACTTGGGACCACTGAAGCGAACTATAAGGAATTTGCCGGCGAGGGCCACAAAATATTGTATCGGGGGCCGCGAGTTTGAGACCCCTGTAATATAGGCAATATTAAAGTCATTTGGCCATGGGGGCGGAGGGCGGAGTTTTGTGTCTGTTTGGGGACGGAGCTTAGTGGTGGTTTGGGGCGGAGTTTCGCACTGGTCTTAGAGCCCTTTCAAATAGATTGAAAATAAACTGCATGTAACTGCTGAAAATGACAACAAAATGTCCAGTACATATTATAGGGAGTTTAATCAGGGAAAAAAAAGTGACAGTTCATTACATCAGTAACTGCTAGGTAGAAACCATGGTAACTGTAAAGGTGGCCACACACCATACAATTAAAAGATCCAATTTTTCACCAATGCGATAATTACGTTCGGTTGTCTTGAAAAATTGAGAGCTTTTCTTTGTTTTCAATCAATAAATGTGATTGGATTTCCCTTTTTTGTTTTTTTGTTTTCGATTTTTGGAAATTGGACATGTTGGAAATTTCAGACTAACTTTTCAAGAATTGTATGGTGTGTGATAGATTGTCAATTACTTGATGTAAAGTTCCAATCAATTTTTTCTGAGCTTTCAATTATTTTATTCGTGATTGGGTAAAAATTGAATAGGTGTGTGGTACATTGAATCAGTAAGAAAAATTGATTGCTATCCTTGAATTAAACAGATATTTTAAAAATTGTATGGTATGTGGCCACCTTAAAGAGAGTCTGAAGCGAGAATAAATCTCGCTTCAGACCTCATAAATAGCAGGGGCATGTGTGCCCCTGCTAAACCGCCGCTATCCCGGGGGTCCCTGATCCCACAAATCCCCTCCGTAAAGCGGGGGAGCGCTTCCTGGTTGGGGCAGGGCTAACCGCCGCAGCCCTGCCCCACGCTCGTCTGTCAGCGCGTATCTCCGCCTCTCCCCCGCCCCTCTCAGTCTTCCTTCACTGAGAGGGGCGGGGGAGAGGCGGCGATGCGCTGCTGATAGACGCGACTGGAGGCAGGGCTGCGGCGGTTAGCCCTGCCTCCAGGAGCGACCAAATGTACGACCAAGTCGTGCGGGGGGTGATTTGGGGGTGAAGGGACCCCCGTTTAGCGGCGCAATAGCGGCGGTTTAGCAGGGGCACACGTGCCCCTGCTAACTTTGAGCTCTGAAGCGAGATTTATTCTCGCTTCAGAGTCTCTTTAAAAGAGTTCTCCGGTATATTTTAAAAAGCTAAAACTGACACTTACCTGATGCTTCTATCGCCCCCCTGCAGCTGTGATGTCCCGCGCTGTCCTCCTCCGATGCCACGTTCCCCGCCGCCGGTAACCTGCTAATTGTTCATCTAACTAGATAAACAGAACTGGCTGCGAGGCCGTGGCTGTACTGTACAGTACTGTAATGCAGTACTATACTGCACCTGCGTAGTAAGCTCCCGGTGACACATGCGGGAGTGAGCATGCAGCCGGCAGCCGCAGTTCTATTCATCTAGTTAGATGAACAATTAGCAGGTTACCGGCGGCGGGGAACAGAGCATCGGAGGAGGACAGCGCGGGACATCACAGCTGCAAGGGCCTGATAGAAGCACCAGGTAAGTGTCAGTTTTAGCTTTATAAAATACAATGGAGAACCCCTTTAAGAAATGCTGCTAAAGTTGAATTTAGAGCTCATCTCTCTACTCTAGTAAAGTTGGAATGGAATTAGTGCAGAGTGAATTTGTACAGCGCGAATCCAATGACAGGGTTAGTAATTGCATGAACATTGGATGTGTGTCCCAGGCTTTAGGCCAGGCTTACACTAAATCAGTTGCTGTCAGCACCGGACAACTGATGTGCAGCACAGCTGAAGGAATTGTCCATGTTCTTCTATGGCTATGTAAACAGTGGTGCGCTGTGGTGTGGCCGCATTGTGATGCAGCTTTCCTCAATGCACCACCTATGCAGCGTTCACGGTGAGGCCGGTGGAGTTTAATGGCATGTGGCATCCTATGCAGTGCGTTACCGCAATATGCAGAGGGACAGTGAAGCATACATTTTATTGGCTGTATGCTTCACTGTAAGCAACTCAACGCAGGAATAATGTGTGGAGCGACTTTCCCATTACATTGCGTTCCAGCTCTTACAAGAAACGCAAAGTCCACTGTGTACCTAGCAACTGGCCCCATTCACAGCGGTGCAATGTAACAGCTGCTTTGTCATGCAGCTTACCGCAATGCAATGCACCACTTTTGTGACGATCACAGTGTGGCGGGAGCGTTGCAGCATAGCAGGTTGCAGTATGGTAAGGCACTGCATGTAGTGCGATACAGGTAAACGCGTGCGTCAACAGTACGTGAAGAATACTTTTCATTAACTTTATGCTTCACTGTGCTTCACTGTACCCGAGTATACTTTTTTGTTCTGTTGCATTGTGCTCCTGTTACACAGGGAATGCAACGTCTCAACTTTTGAATGTGGTTTAGCACTTGCTAATGCAATGCAATGGGGGATGTTTACGAAATCACATCGCTCCAGTGTGGACACACACACAATAACAACAAGAGCTTTTTAAATCACAAAGCACTTAGAAAAGCTCTTGTAGTGTGAATGAGCCCTAATTAAAGAGGAACTTCAGCCTAAACAAACATACTGTCGTTAAAGGGATACTGTAGGGGGATCGGGGGGAAATGAGTTGAACTTACCCGAGGCTTCTAATGGTCCCCCATAGACATCCTGTGCCCGCGCAGCCACTCACCGATGCTCCGGCTCCGCCTCTGGTTCACTTCTGGAATTTCAGACTTTAAAGTTTGAAAACCACTGCGCCTGTGTTGCTATGTCCTCGATCCCGCTGATGCCACCAGGAGCGTATAACACAAGCCCAGTAAGGTCTGTGGGTGCGCAGTATGCTCCTGGTGACATCAGCGGGATCGAGGACACGGCAACGCAGGCGCAGTGCTTTTCAGACTTTAAAGTCTGAAATTCCAGAAGTGAACCGGAGGTGGAGCCGGAGCATCGGTGAGTGGCTGCGCAGGCACAGGATGTCTGCGGGGCATTAGAAGCCCCGGGTAAGTTCAACTATTTATTCCCCGACCCCCTACAGTATCCCTTTAAGTTTCATTAGTTATGTTAATTAAAATAGATAGGTAAAATAATCTCTTACCCACCCTGTTTTAAAAGAACAGGCAAATGTTTGTGATTTCATGATGGCAGCCATCTTTTTGGTTAAAAGGAGGTGTCAGCGAGCATGAGGCACGGTTCCAACTGTCCTGTGTGCTGATCACCACTCCCAGTTGCTAGGCAACGTGAATAACAACATCAGAAATCCTATTATGCTTTGCACAGCATCAGGGGAAAAAAGCCTGGGCAGTTTTCTTTGATGGGTGGAGCTTAGCTAAAAATGCAGCTAAAATGATGCTTTGGTAAGAAAAACAAAGTTCTGATGCTGTGAAACTGTTAAGAAATGAAATTCAAGTGAAATGAAAGGTCTATGCTGTGATGAGGTGCTTTCACTGAACTCAACAGTTAGGTCTACCGAACAATCAGGTCTATGCTGTGATGAGGTGGGTTCACTGAACACAACAGTTAGCTCTATGCTGTGATGAGGTGGGTTCACTGAACACAACAGTTAGGTCTATGCTGTGATGAGGTGCTTTCACTGAACACAACAGTTAGGTCTACCGAACAGTCAGGTCTATGTTGTGATGAGGTGGGTTCGCTGAACACAACAGTCAGGTCTCTGCAGTGGTGAGGTGGGTTCCCTGAACACAACAGTCAGGTCTATGCTGTGGTGAGGTGAGTTTGCTGAACACAACAGTCAGGTCTCTGCTGTGGTGAGGTGGGTTCCCTGAATACAACAGTCAGGTCTCTGCTGTGGTGAGGTAGGTTCCCTGAACACAACAGTCAGGTCTCTGCTGTGGTGAGGTAGGTTACCTGAACACAACAGTCAGGTCTCTGCTGTGGTGAGGTGGGTTCCCTGAACACAACAGTCAGGTCTCTGCTGTGGTGAGGTGGGTTCCCTGAACCCAACAGTCAGGTCTCTGCTGTGGTGAGGTGGGTTCCCTAAACACAACTGTCAGGTTTCTGCTGTGGTGAGGTGGGATTCGCCAAACACAACAGTCAGGTCTCTGCTGTGGTGAGGTGGGTTTCCCTGAACACAACAGTCAGGTCTCTGCTGTGGTGAGGTGGGTTCCCTAAACACAACAGTCAGGTCTCTGCTGTGGTGAGGTGGGATTCGCCGAACAAAACAGTCAGGTCTCTGCTGTGGTGAGGTGGGATTCGCCGAACAAAACAGTCAGGTCTCTGCTGTGATAAGGTGGGATTCGCCGAACTCAACAGTCAGGTCTCTGCTGTGGTGAGGTGGGATTCGCCGAACTCAACAGTCAGGTCTCTGCTGTGGTGAGGTGGGATTCGCCGAACTCAACAGTCAGGTCTCTGCTGTGGTGAGGTGGGATTCGCCGAGCTCAACATTCAGGTCTCTTCTGTGGTGAGGTGGGATTCACCGAACACAACAGTCAGGTCTCTGCTGGGGTGAGGTGGCATTCGCCGAACCCAACAGTCAGGTCTCTGCTGTGGTGAGGTGGGATTCGCCGAACACAACAGTCAGGTCTCTGCTGTGGTGAGGTGGGATTCGCCAAGCTCAACAGTCAGGTCTCTGCTGTGGTGAGGTGGGATTCGCCGAGCTCAACAGTCAGGTCTCTGCTGTGGTGAGGTGGGATTCGCCGAACACAACAGTCAGGTCTCTGCTGTGGTGAGGTGGGATTCACTGAGCTCAACAGTCAGGTTTCTGCTGTGGTGAGGTGGGATTCGCCGAATACAACAGTCAGGTCTCTGCTGTGGTGAGGTGGGATTTGCCGAACACAACAGTCAGGTCTCTGCTGGGGTGAGGTGGGATTCGCCGAGCTACACAGTCAGGTCTCTGCTGTGGTGAGGTGGGATTCGCCGAGCTCAACAGTCAGGTCTCTGCTGTGGTGAGGTGGGATTCGCCGAACTCAACAGTCAGGTCTCTGATGTGGTGAGGTGGGATTCGCCGAGCTCAACAGTCAGGTCTCTGCTGTGGTGAGGTGGGATTCGCTGAACACAACAGTCAGGTCTCTGCTGTGGTGAGGTGGGATTCGCCGAACACAACAGTCAGGTCTCTGCTGTGGTGAGGTGGGATTCGCCGAACTCAACAGTCAGGTCTCTGCTGTGGTGAGGTGGGTTCCCTGAACACAACAGTCAGGTCTCTGCTGTGGTGAGGTGGGTTCCCTGAACACAACAGTCAGGTCTCTGCTGTGGTGAGGTGGGATTCGCCGAACTCAACAGTCAGGTCTCTGCTGTGGTGAGGTGGGTTCCCTGAACACAACAGTCAGGTCTCTGCTGTGGTGAGGTGGGATTCGCCGAACTCAACAGTCAGGTCTCTGCTGTGGTGAGGTGGGATTTGCCGAACACAACAGTCAGGTCTCTGCTGGGGTGAGGTGGGATTCGCCGAGCTCAACAGTCAGGTCTCTGCTGTGGTGAGGTGGGATTCGCCGAACTCAACAGTCAGGTCTCTGCTGTGGTGAGGTGGATTCCCTGAACACAACAGTCAGGTCTCTGCTGTGGTGAGGTGGGATTCGCCGAACACAACAGTCAGGTCTCTGCTGTGGTGAGGTGGGATTCGCCGAACTCAACAGTCAGGTCTCTGCTGTGGTGAGGTGGGATTTGCCGAACACAACAGTCAGGTCTCTGCTGTGGTGAGGTGGATTCCCTGAACACAACAGTCAGGTCTCTGCTGTGGTGAGGTAGGTTCCCTGAACACAACAGTCAGGTCTCTGCTGTGGTGAGGTGGGTTCCCTGAACACAACAGTCAGGTCTCTGCTGTGGTGAGGTGGGTTCCCTGAACACAACAGTCACGTCTCTTCTGTGGTGAGGTGGGTTTCCCTGAACACAACAGTCAGGTCTCTGCTGTGGTGAGGTGGGTTCCCTGAACACAACAGTCAGGTCTCTGCTGTGGTGAGGTGGGATTCGCTGAACAAAACAGTCAGGTCTCTGCTGTGGTGAGGTGGGATTCGCTGAACACAACAGTCAGGTCTCTGCTGTGGTGAGGTGGGATTCACCGAACTCAACAGTCAGGACTCTGCTGTGGTGAGGTGGGATTCGCCAAACTAAACAGTCAGGTCTCTGCTGTGGTGAGGTGGGATTCGCCGAACTCAACATTCAGGTCTCTTCTGTGGTGAGGTGGGATTCACCGAACTCAACAGTCAGGTCTTTGCTGGGGTGAGGTGGGATTCGCCGAAAACAACAGTCAGGTCTCTGCTCTGGTGAGGTGGGATTTGCCGAACTCAACAGTCAGGTCTCTGCTGTGGTGAGGTTGGATTCGCCGAGCTCAACAGTCAGGTCTCTGCTGGGGTGAGGCGGGATTCGCCGAGCTCAACAGTCAGGTCTCTTCTGTGGTGAGGTGGGATTCGCCGAACTCAACAGTCAGGTCTCTGCTGTGGTGAGGTTGGTTCCCTGAACACAATAGTCAGGTCTCTGCTGTGGTGAGGTGGGTTTCCTGAACACAACAGTCAGGTCTCTGCTGTGGTGAGGTGGGATTCGCGTACACAACAGTCAGGTCTCTGCTGTGGTGAGGTGAGATTCGCCGAACTCAACAGTCAGGTCTCTGCTGTGGTGAGGTGGGTTCCCTGAACACAAAAGTCAGGTCTCTGCTGTGGTGAGGTAGGTTCCCTGAACACAACAGTCAGGTCTCTGCTGTGGTGAGGTGGGTTCCCTGAACACAATAGTCAGGTCTCTGCTGTGGTGAGGTGAGTTCCCTGAACACAACAGTCAGGTCTCTGCTGTGGTGAGGTGGGTTCCCTGAACACAACAGTCAGGTCTCTGCTGTGGTGAGGTGGGATTCGCCGAACACAACAGTCAGGTCTCTGCTGTGGTGAGGTGGGATTCACCGAACTCAACAGTCAGGTCTCTGCTGTGGTGAGGTGGGTTCCCTGAACACAACAGTCAGGTCTCTGCTGTGGTGAGGTGGGTTCCCTGAACACAACAGTCAGGTCTCTGCTGTGATGAGGTGGGATTTGCCGTACACAACAGTCAGGTCTCTGCTGTGGTAAGGTGAGATTCGCCGAACTCAACAGTCAGGTCTCTGCTGTGGTGAGGTGGGTTCCCTGAACACAACAGTCAGGTCTCTTCTGTGGTAAGGTGGGATTCGCCGAACACAACAGTCAGGTCTCTGCTGTGGTGAGGTGGGATTCGCCGAACACAACAGTCAGGTCTCTGCTCTGGTGAGGTGGGTTTCGCCGAACTCAACAGTCAGGTCTCTGCTGTGGTGAGGTGGGATTCGCCGAGCTCAACAGTCAGGTCTCTGCTGTGGTGAGGTGGAATTCGCCGAGCTCAACAGTCAGGTCTCTGCTGGGGTGAGGTGGGATTCGCCGAGCTCAACAGTCAGGTCTCTTCTGTGGTGAGGTGGGATTCGCCGAACTCAACAGACAGGTCTCTGCTGTGGTGAGGTGGGTTCCCTGAACACAAAAGTGAGGTCTCTGCTGTGGTGAGGTAGGTTCCCTGAACACAACAGTAAGTTCTTTGCTGTGGTGAGGTGGGTTCCCTGAACACAACAGTCAGGTCTCTGCTGTGGTGAGGTGGGTTCCCTGAACACAATAGTCAGGTTTCTGCTGTGGTGAGGTGGGATTCACCGAACTCAACAGTCAGGTCTCTGCTGTGGTGAGGTGGGATTCGCCGAACTCAACAGTCAGGTCTCTGCTGTGGTGAGGTGGGATTCGCCAAACACAACAGTCAGGTCTCTGCTGTGGTGAGGTGGGATTCGCCGAACTCAACAGTCAGGTCTTTGCTGTGGTGAGGTGGGTTCCCTGAACACAACAGTCAGGTCTCTGCTGTAGTGAGGTGGGTTCCCTGAACACAACAGTCAGGTCTCTGCTGTGGTGAGGTGGGATTCGCTGAACACAACAGTCAGGTCTCTTCTGGGGTGAGATGGGATTCGCCGAGCTCAACAGTCAGGTCTCTGCTGTGGTGAGGTGGGATTCGCCGAACTCAACAGTCAGGTCTCTTCTGTGGTGAGGTGGGATTCGCCGAACACAACAGTCAGGTCTCTGCTGTGGTGAGGTGAGTTCCCTGAATACAACAGTCAGGTCTCTGCTGTGGTGAGGTGGATTCCCTGAACACAACAGTCAGGTCTCTGCTGTGGTGAGGTGGGTTCCCTGAACACAACAGTCAGGTCTCTGCTGTGGTGAGGTGGGATTCGCCGAACACAACAGTCAGGTCTCTGCTGTGGTGAGGTGGGATTCGCCGAACTCAACAGTCAGGTCTTTGCTGTGGTGAGGTGGGTTCCCTGAACACAATAGTCAGGTCTCTGCTGTGGTGAGGTGGGTTCCCTGAACCCAACAGTCAGGTCTCTGCTGTGGTGAGGTGGGTTCCCTGAACACAACAGCCAGGTCTCTGCTGTGGTGAGGTGAGATTCGCCGAACACAACAGTCAGGTCTCTGCTGTGGTGAGGTGGGATTGGCCGAGCTCAACAGTCAAGTCTCTGCTGTGGTGAGGTGGGATACGCCGAGCTCAACAGTCAGGTCTCTGCTGTGGTGAGGTGGGATTCGATGAACTCAACAGTCAGGTCTCTGCTGTGGTGAGGTGGGATTCGCCGAGCTCAACAGTCAGGTCTCTGCTGTGGTGAGGTGGGATTCGCCGAGCTCAACAGTCAGGTCTCTGCTGTGGTGAGGTGGGATTCGCCAAACACATAAAGTCAGGTCTCTGCTGTGGTGAGGTGGGATTCGCCAAACTCAACAGTCAGGTCTCTGCTGTGGTGAGGTGGGTTACCTGAACACAACAGTCAGGTCTCTGCTGTGGTGAGGTGGGTTCCCTTAACACAACAGTCAGGTCTCTGCTGTGGTGAGGTGGGATTCGCCGAACACAACAGTCAGGTCTCTGCTGTGGTGAGGTGGGATTCGCCGAACTCTACAGTCAGGTCTCTGCTGTGGTGAGGTGGGATTCGCCGAACACAACAGTCAGGTCTCTGCTGGGGTGAGGTGGGATTCACCGAACACAACAGTCAGGTCTCTGCTGTGGTGAGGTGGGATTCGCCGAACACAACAGTCAGGTCTCTGCTGTGGTGAGGTGGGATTCGCTGAACACAACAGTCAGGTCTCTGCTGTGGTGAGGTGGGATTGGCCGAGCTCAACAGTCAGGTCTCTGCTGTGGTGAGGTGGGATTGGCCGAGCTCAACAGTCAGGTCTCTGCTGTGGTGAGGTGGGATTCGCTGAGCTCAACAGTCAGGTCTCTGCTGTGGTGAGGTGGGATTCACCGAACTCAACAGTCAGGTCTCTGCTGTGGTGAGGTGGGATTCGCCGAACTCAACAGTCAGGTCTCTGTTGTGGTGAGGTGGGATTCGCCGAACTCAACAGTCAGGTCTCTGCTGTGGTGAGGTGGGATTCGCCGAGCTCAACAGTCAGGTCTCTGCTGTGGTTAGGTGGGATTTGCCGAGCTTCACAGTCAGGTCTCTGCTGTGGTGAGGTGGGATTCGCCGAGCTCAAAAGTCAGGTCTCTGCTGTGGTGAGGTGGGATTCGCCGAACTCAACAATCAGGTCTCTGCTGTGGTGAGGTGGGATTCGCTGAGCTCAACAGTCAGGTCTCTGCTGTGTTGAGGTGGGTTCCCTGAACACAACAGTCTGGTCTGTGCTGTGGTGAGGTGGGATTCGCCGAACACAACAGTCAGGTCTCTGCTGTGGTGAGGTGGGATTCGCCGAACACAACAGTCAGGTCTCTGCTGTGGTTAGGTGGGATTCGCCGAGCTACACAGTCAGGTCTCTGCTGTGGTGAGGTGGGATTTGCCGAGCTCAACAGTCAGGTCTCTGCTGTGGTGAGGTGGGATTCGCCGAACTCAACAGTCAGGTCTCTGCTGTGGTGAGGTGGGATTCGCCGAGCTCAACAGTCAGGTCTGTGCTGGGGTGAGGTGGGATTCGCCGAGCTCAACAGTCAGGTCTCTACTGTGGTGAGGTGGGATTCGCCGAACACAACAGTCAGGTCTCTGCTGTGGTGAGGTGTGTTCCCTGAACACAATAGTCAGGTCTCTGCTGTGGTGAGGTGGGTTTCGGCGAACAAGACAGTCAGGTCTCTGCTGTGGTGAGGTGGGATTCGCCGAACAAAACAGTCAGGTCTCTGCTGTGGTGAGGTTGGATTCGCCAAACAAAACAGCCAGGTCTCTGCTGTGGTGAGGTGGGATTCGCCGAACACAACAGTCAGGTCTATGCTGTGGTGAGGTGGGTTCCCTTAACACAACAGTCAGGTCTCTGCTGTGGTGAGGTGGGTTCCCTTAACACAACAGTCAGGTCTCTGCTGTGGTGAGGTGGGATTCGCCGAACACAACAGTCAGGTCTCTGCTTTCGTGAGGTGGGATTCGCCGAACTCAACAGTCAGGTCTCTGCTGTGGTGAGGTGGGATACGCCGAGCTCAACAGTCAGGTCTCTGCTGTGGGGAGGTGGGATTCGACGAACTCAACAGTCAGGTCTCTGCTGTGGTGAGGTGGGATTCGCCGAGCTCAACAGTCAGGTCTCTGCTGTGGTGAGGTGGGATTCGCCGAGCTCAACAGTCAGGTCTCTGCTGTGGTGAGGTGGGATTCGCCAAACACATAAAGTCAGGTCTCTCCTGTGGTGAGGTGGGATTCACCGAACTCAACAGTCAGGTCTCTGCTGTGGTGAGGTGGGTTCCCTGAACACAACAGTCAGGTCTCTGCTGGGGTGAGGTGGAATTCGCCGAACACAACAGTCAGGTCTCTGCTGTGGTGAGGTGGGATTCGCTGAACACAACAGTCAGGTCTCTGCTGTGGTGAGGTGGGATTGGCCGAGCTCAACAGTCAGGTCTCTGCTGTGGTGAGGTGGGATTGGCCGAGCTCAACAGTCAGGTCTCTGCTGTGGTGAGGTGGGATTCGCCGAGCTCAACAGTCAGGTCTCTGCTGTGGTGAGGTGGGATTCACCAAACTCAACAGTCAGGTCTCTGCTGTGGTGAGGTGGGATTCGCCGAACTCAACAGTGAGGTCTCTGTTGTGGTGAGGTGGGATCTGCCGAACTCAACAGTCAGGTCTCTGCTGTGGTGAGGTGGGATTCGCCGAGCTCAACAGTCAGGTCTCTGCTGTGGTTAGGTGGGATTCGCCGAGCTACACAGTCAGGTCTCTGCTGTGGTGAGGTGGGATTCGCCGAGCTCAACAGTCAGGTCTCTGCTGTTGTGAGGTGGGATTCGCCGAGCTCAACAGTCAGGTCTCTGCTGGGGTGAGGTGGGATTCGCCGAACACAACAGTCAGGTCTCTGCTGTGGTGAGGTGAGATTCGCCGAACTCAACAGTCAGGTCTCTGCTGTGGTGAGGTGGGATTCACCAAACTCAACAGTCATGTCTCTGCTGGGGTGAGGTGGGATTCGCCGACCACAACAGTCAGGTCTCTGCTGTGGTTAGGTGGGATTCACCAAACTCAACAGTCATGTCTCTGCTGGGGTGAGGTGGGATTCGCCGAACTCAACAGTCAGGTCTCTGCTGTGGTGAGGTGGGATACGCCGAGCTCAACAGTCAGGTCTCTGCTGTGGTGAGGTGGGATTCGACGAACTCAACAGTCAGGTCTCTGCTGTGGTGAGGTGGGATTCGCCGAGCTCAACAGTCAGGTCTCTGCTGTGGTGAGGTGGGATTCGCCGAGCTCAACAGTCAGGTCTCTGCTGTGGTGAGGTGGGTTCCCTGAACACAATAGTCAGGTCTCTGCTGTGGTGAGGTGGGTTTCGGCGAACAAGACAGTCAGGTCTCTGCTGTGGTGAGGTGGGATTCGCCGAACAAAACAGTCAGGTCTCTGCTGTGGTGAGGTTGAATTCGCCAAACAAAACAGCCAGGTCTCTGCTGTGGTGAGGTGGGATTCGCCGAACACAACAGTCAGGTCTATGCTGTGGTGAGGTGGGTTCCCTTAACACAACAGTCAGGTCTCTGCTGTGGTGAGGTGGGTTCCCTTAACACAACAGTCAGGTCTCTGCTGTGGTGAGGTGGGATTCGCCGAACACAACAGTCAGGTCTCTGCTTTCGTGAGGTGGGATTCGCCAAACTCAACAGTCAGGTCTCTGCTGTGGTGAGGTGGGATACGCCGAGCTCAACAGTCAGGTCTCTGCTGTGGTGAGGTGGGATTCGCCGAGCTCAACAGTCAGGTCTCTGCTGTGGTGAGGTGGGATTCGCCGAGCTCAACAGTCAGGTCTCTGCTGTGGTGAGGTGGGATTCGCCAAACACATAAAGTCAGGTCTCTCCTGTGGTGAGGTGGGATTCACCGAACTCAACAGTCAGGTCTCTGCTGTGGTGAGGTGGGTTCCCTGAACACAACAGTCAGGTCTCTGCTGGGGTGAGGTGGAATTCGCCGAACACAACAGTCAGGTCTCTGCTGTGGTGAGGTGGGATTCGCTGAACACAACAGTCAGGTCTCTGCTGTGGTTAGGTGGGATTGGCCGAGCTCAACAGTCAGGTCTCTGCTGTGGTGAGGTGGGATTGGCCGAGCTCAACAGTCAGGTCTCTGCTGTGGTGAGGTGGGATTCGCCGAGCTCAACAGTCAGGTCTCTGCTGTGGTGAGGTGGGATTCGCCGAACTCAACAGTGAGGTCTCTGTTGTGGTGAGGTGGGATTCGCCGAACTCAACAGTCAGGTCTCTGCTGTGGTGAGGTGGGATTCGCCGAGCTCAACAGTCAGGTCTCTGCTGTGGTTAGGTGGGATTCGCCGAGCTACACAGTCAGGTCTCTGCTGTGGTGAGGTGGGATTCGCCGAGCTCAACAGTCAGGTCTCTGCTGTTGTGAGGTGGGATTCGCCGAGCTCAACAGTCAGGTCTCTGCTGGGGTGAGGTGGGATTCGCCGAACACAACAGTCAGGTCTCTGCTGTGGTGAGGTGAGATTCGCCGAACTCAACAGTCAGGTCTCTGCTGTGGTGAGGTGGGATTCACCAAACTCAACAGTCATGTCTCTGCTGGGGTGAGGTGGGATTCGCCGACCACAACAGTCAGGTCTCTGCTGTGGTTAGGTGGGATTCACCAAACTCAACAGTCATGTCTCTGCTGGGGTGAGGTGGGATTCCCCGAACTCAACAGTCAGGTCTCTGCTGTGGTGAGGTGGGATACGCCGAGCTCAACAGTCAGGTCTCTGCTGTGGTGAGGTGGGATTCGACGAACTCAACAGTCAGGTCTCTGCTGTGGTGAGGTGGGATTCGCCGAGCTCAACAGTCAGGTCTCTGCTGTGGTGAGGTGGGATTCGCCGAGCTCAACAGTCAGGTCTCTGCTGTGGTGAGGTGGGATTCGCCAAACACATAAAGTCAGGTCTCTCCTGTGGTGAGGTGGGATTCGCCGAACTCAACAGTCAGGTCTCTGCTGTGGTGAGGTGGGTTCCCTGAACACAACAGTCAGGTCTCTGCTGGGGTGAGGTGGGATTCGCCGAACACAACAGTCAGGTCTCTGCTGTGGTGAGGTGGGATTCGCTGAACACAACAGTCAGGTCTCTGCTGTGGTGAGGTGGGATTGGCCGAGCTCAACAGTCAGGTCTCTGCTGTGGTGAGGTGGGATTGGCCGAGCTCAACAGTCAGGTCTCTGCAGTGGTGAGGTGGGATTCACCAAACTCAACAGTCAGGTCTCTGCTGTGGTGAGGTGGGATTGGCCGAGCTCAACAGTCAGGTCTCTGCAGTGGTGAGGTGGGATTCACCAAACTCAACAGTCAGGTCTCTGCTGTGGTGAGGTGGGATTCACCAAACTCAACAGTCAGGTCTCTGCTGTGGTGAGGTGGGATTCGCCGAGCTCAACAGTCAGGTCTCTGCTGTGGTTAGGTGGGATTCGCCGAGCTACACAGTCAGGTCTCTGCTGTGGTGAGGTGGGATTCGCCGAGCTCAACAGTCAGGTCTCTGCTGTTGTGAGGTGGGATTCGCCGAGCTCAACAGTCAGGTCTCTGCTGGGGTGAGGTGGGATTCGCCAAGCTCAACAGTCAGGTCTCTGCTGGGGTGAGGTGGGTTCCCTGAACACAACAGTCAGGTCTCTGCTGGGGTGAGGTGGGATTCGCTGAACACAACAGTCAGGTCTCTGCTGTGGTGAGGTGAGATTCGCCGAACTCAACAGTCAGGTCTCTGCTGTGGTGAGGTGGGTTCCCTGAACACAACAGTCAGGTCTCTGCTGTGGTGAGTTAGGTTCCCTGAACACAACAGTCAGGTCTCTGCTGTGGTGAGGTGGGTTCCCTGAACACAACAGTCAGGTCTCTGCTGTGGTGAGGTGGGTTCCCTGAACACAATAGTCAGGTCTCTGCTGTGGTGAGGTGAGTTCCCTGAACACAACAGTCAGGTCTCTGCTGTGGTGAGGTGGGTTCCCTGAACACTACAGTCAGGTCTCTGCTGTGGTGAGGTGGGATTCGCCGAACACAACAGTCAGGTCTCTGCTGTGGTGAGGTGGGATTCGCCGAACTCAACAGTCAGGTCTCTGCTGTGGTGAGGTGGTTTCCCTGAACACAACAGTCAGGTCTCTGCTGTGGTGAAGTGGGATTTGCCGTACACAACAGTCAGGTCTCTGCTGTGGTGAGGTGAGATTCGCCAAACACATAAAGTCAGGTCTCTGCTGTGGTGAGGTGGGATTCGCTGAACACAACAGTCAGGTCTCTGCTGTGGTGAGGTGGGATTCGCCGAACTCAACAGTCAGGTCTCTGCTGTGGTGAGGTGGGATTCGCCGAACTCAACAGTCAGGTCTCTGCTGTGGTGAGGTGGGATTCGCCAAACTCAACAGTCAGGTCTCTGCTGTGGTGAGGTGGGATTCGCCAAACTCAACAGTGAGGTCTCTGCTGTGGTGAGGTGGGATTCGCCGAGCTCAACAGTCAGGTCTCTGCTGTGGTGAGGTGGGATTCGCCGAACACAACAGTCAGGTCTCTGCTGTGGTGAGGTGGGATTCGCTGAGCTCAACAGTCAGGTTTCTGCTGTGGTGAGGTGGGATTCGCCGAACACAACAGTCAGGTCTCTGCTGTGGTGAGGTGGGATTCGCCGAACACAACAGTCAGGTCTTTGCTGTGGTTAGGTGGGATTCGCCGAGCTACACAGTCAGGTCTCTGCTGTGGTGAGGTGGGATTCACCGAGCTCAACAGTCAGGTCTCTGCTGTGGTTAGGCGGGATTCGCCGAACTTAACAGTCAGGTCTCTGCTGTGGTGAGGTGGGATTCGCCGAGTTCAACAGTCAGGTCTCTGCTGTGGTGAGGTGGGATTCGCCGAGCTCAACAGTCAGGTCTCTGCTGTGGTGAGGTGGGATTCGCCGAACACAACAGTCAGGTCTCTGCTGTGGTGAGGTGGGATTCGCTGAACTCAACAGTCAGGTCTCTTCTGTGGTGAGGTGGGATTCGCCGAATACAACAGTCAGGTCTCTACTGGGGTGAGGTGGGATTCGCCGAACACAACAGTCAGGTCTCTGCTGTGGTGAGGTGGGATTCGCCGAACACAACAGTCAGGTTTCTGCTGTGGTGAGGTGGGATTCGCCGAACACAACAGTCAGGTCTCTGCTGTGGTGAGGTGGGATTCGCCAAGCTCAACAGTCAGGTCTCTGCTGTGGTGAGGTGGGATTCGCCGAACTCAACAGTCAGGTCTCTGCTGTGGTGAGGTGGGATTCGCCGAGCTCAACAGTCAGGTCTCTGCTGTGGTTAGGTGGGATTCGCCGAGCTACACAGTCAGGTCTCTGCTGTGGTGAGGTGGGATTCGCCGAGCTCAACAGTCAGGTCTCTGCTGTTGTGAGGTGGGATTCGCCGAGCTCAACAGTCAGGTCTCTGCTGGGGTGAGGTGGGAATCGCCGAGCTCAACAGTCAGGTCTCTGCTGGGGTGAGGTGGGTTCCCTGAACACAACAGTCAGGTCTGTGCTGTGGTGAGGTGGGATTCGCCGAACTCAACAGTCAGGTCTCTGCTGTGGTGAGGTGGGATTCATCAAACTCAACAGTCATGTCTCTGCTGGGGTGAGGTGGGATTCGCCGAACACAACAGTCAGGTCTCTGCTGTGGTGAGGTGAGATTCGCCGAACTCAACAGTCAGGTCTCTGCTGTGGTGAGGTGGGTTCCCTGAACACAACAGTCAGGTCTCTGCTGTGGTGAGGTAGGTTCCCTGAACACAACAGTCAGGTCTCTGCTGTGGTGAGGTGGGTTCCCTGAACACAACAGTCAGGTCTCTGCTGTGGTGAGGTGGGATTCGCCAAACACAACAGTCAGGTCTCTGCTGTGGTGAGGTGGGATTCGCCGAACTCAACAGTCAGGTCTCAGCTGTGGTGAGGTGGGTTCCCTGAACACAATAGTCAGGTCTCTGCTGTGGTGAGGTGGGTTCCCTGAACACAACAGTCAGGTCTCTGCTGTGGTGAGGTGGGATTTGCCGTACACAACAGTCAGGTCTCTGCTGTAGTGAGGTGAGATTCGCCAAACACATGAAGTCAGGTCTCGGCTGTGGTGAGGTGGGATTCGCCGAGCTCAACAGTCAGGTCTCTGCTGTGGTGAGGTGGGATTCCCCGAACACAACAGTCAGGTCTCTGCTGTGGTGAGGTGGGATTCGCTGAGCTCAACAGTCAGGTTTCTGCTGTGGTGAGGTGGGATTCACCGAACACAACAGTCAGGTCTCTGCTGTGGTGAGGTGGGATTCGCCGAACACAACAGTCAGGTCTTTGCTGTGGTTAGGTGGGATTCGCCGAGCTACACAGTCAGGTCTCTGCTGTGGTGAGGTGGGATTCACCGAGCTCAACAGTCAGGTCTCTGCTGTGGTGAGGCGGGATTCGCCGAACTTAACAGTCAGGTCTCTGCTGTGGTGAGGTGGGATTCGCCGAGTTCAACAGTCAGGTCTCTGCTGTGGTGAGGTGGGATTCGCCGAGCTCAAAAGTCAGGTCTCTGCTGTGGTGAGGTGGGATTCGCCGAACACAACAGTCAGGTCTCTGCTGTGGTGAGGTGGGATTCGCCGAACTCAACAGTCAGGTCTCTGCTGTGGTGAGGTGAGTTCCCTGAACACAACAGTCAGGTCTCTGCTGTGGTGAGGTGGGTTTCCTGAACACAACAGTCAGGTCTCTGCTGTGGTGAGGTGGGTTCCCTGAACACAACAGTCAGGCCTCTGCTGTGGTAAGGTGGGATTCACCGAACACAACAGTCAGGTCTCTTCTGTGGTGAGGTGGGATTCACCGAGCTCAACAGTCAGGTCTCTGCTGTGGTGAGGTGGGATTCGCCAAACACAACAGTCAGGTTTCTGCTGTGGTGAGGTGGGATTCGCCGAATTCAACAGTCAGGTCTCTGCTGTGGTGAGGTGGGATTCGCCGAGCTCAACCATCAGGTCTCTGCTGTGGTGAGGTGGGATTCGCCGAACACAACAGTCAGGTCTCTGCTGTGGTGAGGTGGGATTCGCTGAGCTCAACAGTCAGGTTTCTGCTGTGGTGAGGTGGGATTCGCCGAACACAACAGTCAGGTCTCTGCTGTGGTGAGGTGGGATTCGCCGAACTTAACAGTCAGGTCTCTGCTGTGGTAAGGTTGGATTCGCCGAGCTCAACAGTCAGGTCTCTGCTGTGGTGAGGTGGGATTCGCCGAACACAACAGTCAGGTCTCTGCTGTGGTGAGGTTGGATTCGCTGAGCTCAACAGTCAGGTTTCTGCTGTGGTGAGGTGGGATTCGCCGAACACAACAGTCAGGTCTCTGCTGTGGTGAGGTGGGATTCGCCGAACTCAACAGTCAGGTCTCTGCTGTGGTGAGGTGGGATTCGCCAAACTCAACAGTCAGGTCTCGGCTGTGGTGAGGTGGGATTCGCCGAGCTCAACAGTCAGGTCTCTGCTGTGGTGAGGTGGGATTCGCCGAACACAACAGTCAGGTCTCTGCTGTGGTGAGGTGGAATTCGCTGAGCTCAACAGTCAGGTTTCTGCTGTGGTGAGGTGGGATTCGCCGAACACAACAGTCAGGTCTCTGCTGTGGTGAGGTGGGATTCGCCGAACACAACAGTCAGGTCTTTGCTGTGGTTAGGTGGGATTCGCCGAGCTACACAGTCAGGTCTCTGCTGTGGTGAGGTGGGATTCACCGAGCTCAACAGTCAGGCCTCTGCTGTGGTGAGGCGGGATTCGCCGAACTTAACAGTCAGGTCTCTGCTGTGGTGAGGTGGGATTCGCCGAGTTCAACAGTCAGGTCTCTGCTGTGGTGAGGTGGGATTCGCCGAGCTCAACAGTCAGGTCTCTGCTGTGGTGAGGTGGGATTCGCCGAACACAACAGTCAGGTCTCTGCTGTGGTGAGGTGGGATTCGCCGAACTCAACAGTCAGGTCTCTGCTGTGGTGAGGTGGGTTCCCTGAACACAACAGTCAGGCCTCTGCTGTGGTAAGGTGGGATTCACCGAACACAACAGTCAGGTCTCTGCTGTGGTGAGGTGGGATTCGCCGAACTTAACAGTCAGGTCTCTGCTGTGGTAAGGTTGGATTCGCCGAGCTCAACAGTCAGGTCTCTGCTGTGGTGAGGTGGGATTCGCCGAACACAACAGTCAGGTCTCTGCTGTGGTGAGGTGGGATTCGCTGAGCTCAACAGTCAGGTTTCTGCTGTGGTGAGGTGGGATTCGCCAAACACAACAGTCAGGTCTCTGCTGTGGTGAGGTGGGATTTGCCGAACACAACAGTCAGGTCTCTGCTGTGGTGAGGTGGGATTTGCCGAACTCAACAGTCAGGTCTCTGCTGTGGTAAGGTGGGATTCGCCGAACTGAACAGTCAGGTCTCTGCTGTGGTGAGGTGGGTTCCCTGAACACAACAGTCAGGTCTCTGCTGTGGTGAGGTGGGATTCGCGGAACACAACAGTCAGGTCTCTGCTGTGGTGAGGTGGGATTCGCCGAACTCAACAGTCAGGTCTCTGCTGTGGTGAGGTGGGATTTGCCGAACACAACAGTCAGGTCTCTGCTGTGGTGAGGTGGATTCCCTGAACACAACAGTCAGGTCTCTGCTGTGGTGAGGTAGGTTCCCTGAACACAACAGTCAGGTCTCTGCTTTGGTGAGGTGGGTTCCCTGAACACAACAGTCAGGTCTCTTCTGTGGTGAGGTGGGTTTCCCTGAACACAACAGTCAGGTCTCTGCTGTGGTGAGGTGGGTTCCCTAAACACAACAGTCAGGTCTCTGCTGTGGTGAGGTGGGATTCGCCGAACAAAACAGTCAGGTCTCTGCTGTGATAAGGTGGGATTCGCCGAACACAACAGTCAGGTCTCTGCTGTGGTGAGGTGGGATTCGCCGAACTCAACAGTCAGGTCTCTGCTGTGGTGAGGTGGGATTCGCCGAACAAAACAGTCAGGTCTCTGCTGTGGTGAGGTGGGATTCACCAAACACAACAGTCAGGTCTCTGCTGTTTTGAGGTGGGATTCGCCGAACAAAACAGTCAGGTCTCTGCTGTGGTGAGGTGGGATTCACCGAACAAAACAGTCAGGTCTCTGTTGTGGTGAGGTGGGATGCGCCGAACACAACAGTCAGGTCTCTGCTGTGGTGAGGTGGGATTCGCCGAACTCAACAGTCAGGTCTCTGCTGTGGTGAGGTGGGATTCGCCGAACTCAACAGTCAGGTCTCTGCTGTGGTGAGGTGGGATTCGCCGAACTCAACAGTCTGGTCTCTGCTGTGGTGAGGTGGGATTCGCCGAACTCAACAGTCAGGTCTCTGCTGTGGTGAGGTGGGATTCGCCGAACTCAACAGTCAGGTCTCTGCTGTGGTGAGGTGGGTTCCCTGAACACAACAGTCAGGTCTCTGCTGTGGTGAGGTGGGATTCGCGAAACACAACAGTCAGGTCTCTGCTGTGGTGAGGTGGGATTCGCCGAACTCAACAGTCAGGTCTCTGCTGTGGTGAGGTGGGATTTGCCGAACACAACAGTCAGGTCTCTGCTGTGGTGAGGTGGATTCCCTGAACACAACAGTCAGGTCTCTGCTGTGGTGAGGTAGGTTCCCTGAACACAACAGTCAGGTCTCTGCTGTGGTGAGGTGGGTTCCCTGAACACAACAGTCAGGTCTCTGCTGTGGTGAGGTGGGTTCCCTGAACACAACAGTCAGGTCTCTTCTGTGGTGAGGTGGGTTTCCCTGAACACAACAGTCAGGTCTCTGCTGTGGTGAGGTGGGATTCGCCGAACAAAACAGTCAGGTCTCTGCTGTGGTGAGGTGGGATTCGCCGAACAAAACAGTCAGGTCTCTGCTGTGATAAGGTGGGATTCACCGAACTCAACAGTCAGGTCTCTGCTGTGGTGAGGTGGGATTCGCCGAACAAAACAGTCAGGTCTCTGCTGTGGTGAGGTGGGATTCGCCGAACTCAACAGTCAGGTCTCTGCTGTGGTGAGGTGGGATTCACCGAACTCAACAGTCAGGTCTCTGCTGTGGTGAGGTGGGATTCGCCAAACTCAACAGTCAGGTCTCTGCTGTGGTGAGGTGGGATTCGCCGAACTCAACATTCAGGTCTCTTCTGTGGTGAGGTGGGATTCACCGAACACAACAGTCAGGTCTCTGCTGGGGTGAGGTGGGATTCGCCGAACACAACAGTCAGGTCTCTGCTGTGGTGAGGTGGGATTCGCCGAACACAACAGTCAGGTCTCTGCTGTGGTGAGGTGGGATTCGCCAAGCTCAACAGTCAGGTCTCTGCTGTGGTGAGGTGGGATTCGCCGAGCTCAACAGTCAGGTCTCTGCTGTGGTGAGGTGGTATTCGCCGCGCTCAACAGTCAGGTCTCTGCTGTGGTGAGGTGGGATTCGCCGAACTCAACAGTCAGGTCTCTGCTGTGGTTAGGTGATTTCCCTGAACACAACAGTCAGGTCTCTGCTGTGGTGAGGTGGGATTCGCCGAACACAACAGTCAGGTCTCTGCTGTGGTGAGGTGGGATTCGCCGAACTCAACAGTCAGGTCTCTGCTGTGGTGAGGTGGGATTTGCCGAACACAACAGTCAGGTCTCTGCTGTGGTGAGGTGGATTCCCTGAACACAACAGTCAGGTCTCTGCTGTGGTGAGGTAGGTTCCCTGAACACAACAGTCAGGTCTCTGCTGTGGTGAGGTGGGTTCCCTGAACACAACAGTCAGGTCTCTGCTGTGGTGAGGTGGGTTCCCTGAACACAACAGTCAGGTCTCTTCTGTGGTGAGGTGGGTTTCCCTGAACACAACAGTCAGGTCTCTGCTGTGGTGAGGTGGGTTCCCTGAACACAACAGTCAGGTCTCTGCTGTGGTGAGGTGGGATTCGCCGAACAAAACAGTCAGGTCTCTGCTGTGGTGAGGTGGGATTCGCTGAGCTCAACAGTCAGGTTTCTGCTGTGGTGAGGTGGGATTCGCCGAACACAACAGTCAGGTCTCTGCTGTGGTGAGGTGGGATTCGCCGAACTTAACAGTCAGGTCTCTGCTGTGGTAAGGTTGGATTCGCCGAGCTCAACAGTCAGGTCTCTGCTGTGGTGAGGTGGGATTCGCCGAACACAACAGTCAGGTCTCTGCTGTGGTGAGGTTGGATTCGCTGAGCTCAACAGTCAGGTTTCTGCTGTGGTGAGGTGGGATTCGCCGAACACAACAGTCAGGTCTCTGCTGTGGTGAGGTGGGATTCGCCGAACTCAACAGTCAGGTCTCTGCTGTGGTGAGGTGGGATTCGCCAAACTCAACAGTCAGGTCTCGGCTGTGGTGAGGTGGGATTCGCCGAGCTCAACAGTCAGGTCTCTGCTGTGGTGAGGTGGGATTCGCCGAACACAACAGTCAGGTCTCTGCTGTGGTGAGGTGGAATTCGCTGAGCTCAACAGTCAGGTTTCTGCTGTGGTGAGGTGGGATTCGCCGAACACAACAGTCAGGTCTCTGCTGTGGTGAGGTGGGATTCGCCGAACACAACAGTCAGGTCTTTGCTGTGGTTAGGTGGGATTCGCCGAGCTACACAGTCAGGTCTCTGCTGTGGTGAGGTGGGATTCACCGAGCTCAACAGTCAGGCCTCTGCTGTGGTGAGGCGGGATTCGCCGAACTTAACAGTCAGGTCTCTGCTGTGGTGAGGTGGGATTCGCCGAGTTCAACAGTCAGGTCTCTGCTGTGGTGAGGTGGGATTCGCCGAGCTCAACAGTCAGGTCTCTGCTGTGGTGAGGTGGGATTCGCCGAACACAACAGTCAGGTCTCTGCTGTGGTGAGGTGGGATTCGCCGAACTCAACAGTCAGGTCTCTGCTGTGGTGAGGTGAGTTCCCTGAACACAACAGTCAGGTCTCTGCTGTGGTGAGGTGGGTTTCCTGAACACAACAGTCAGGTCTCTGCTGTGGTGAGGTGGGTTCCCTGAACACAACAGTCAGGCCTCTGCTGTGGTAAGGTGGGATTCACCGAACACAACAGTCAGGTCTCTTCTGTGGTGAGGTGGGATTCGCCAAACACAACAGTCAGGTTTCTGCTGTGGTGAGGTGGGATTCGCCGAGTTCAACAGTCAGGTCTCTGCTGTGGTGAGGTGGGATTCGCCGAGCTCAACCATCAGGTCTCTGCTGTGGTGAGGTGGGATTCGCCGAACACAACAGTCAGGTCTCTGCTGTGGTGAGGTGGGATTCGCTGAGCTCAACAGTCAGGTCTCTGCTGTGGTAAGGTTGGATTCGCCGAGCTCAACAGTCAGGTCTCTGCTGTGGTGAGGTGGGATTCGCCGAACACAACAGTCAGGTCTCTGCTGTGGTGAGGTGGGATTCGCTGAGCTCAACAGTCAGGTTTCTGCTGTGGTGAGGTGGGATTCGCCAAACACAACAGTCAGGTCTCTGCTGTGGTGAGGTGGGATTTGCCGAACACAACAGTCAGGTCTCTGCTGTGGTGAGGTGGGATTTGCCGAACTCAACAGTCAGGTCTCTGCTGTGGTAAGGTGGGATTCGCCGAACTGAACAGTCAGGTCTCTGCTGTGGTGAGGTGGGTTCCCTGAACACAACAGTCAGGTCTCTGCTGTGGTGAGGTAGGTTCCCTGAACACAACAGTCAGGTCTCTGCTTTGGTGAGGTGGGTTCCCTGAACACAACAGTCAGGTCTCTTCTGTGGTGAGGTGGGTTTCCCTGAACACAACAGTCAGGTCTCTGCTGTGGTGAGGTGGGTTCCCTAAACACAACAGTCAGGTCTCTGCTGTGGTGAGGTGGGATTCGCCGAACAAAACAGTCAGGTCTCTGCTGTGATAAGGTGGGATTCGCCGAACACAACAGTCAGGTCTCTGCTGTGGTGAGGTGGGATTCGCCGAACTCAACAGTCAGGTCTCTGCTGTGGTGAGGTGGGATTCGCCGAACAAAACAGTCAGGTCTCTGCTGTGGTGAGGTGGGATTCACCAAACACAACAGTCAGGTCTCTGCTGTTTTGAGGTGGGATTCGCCGAACAAAACAGTCAGGTCTCTGCTGTGGTGAGGTGGGATTCACCGAACAAAACAGTCAGGTCTCTGTTGTGGTGAGGTGGGATGCGCCGAACACAACAGTCAGGTCTCTGCTGTGGTGAGGTGGGATTCGCCGAACTCAACAGTCAGGTCTCTGCTGTGGTGAGGTGGGATTCGCCGAACTCAACAGTCAGGTCTCTGCTGTGGTGAGGTGGGATTCGCCGAACTCAACAGTCTGGTCTCTGCTGTGGTGAGGTGGGATTCGCCGAACTCAACAGTCAGGTCTCTGCTGTGGTGAGGTGGGATTCGCCGAACTCAACAGTCAGGTCTCTGCTGTGGTGAGGTGGGTTCCCTGAACACAACAGTCAGGTCTCTGCTGTGGTGAGGTGGGATTCGCGAAACACAACAGTCAGGTCTCTGCTGTGGTGAGGTGGGATTCGCCGAACTCAACAGTCAGGTCTCTGCTGTGGTGAGGTGGGATTTGCCGAACACAACAGTCAGGTCTCTGCTGTGGTGAGGTGGATTCCCTGAACACAACAGTCAGGTCTCTGCTGTGGTGAGGTAGGTTCCCTGAACACAACAGTCAGGTCTCTGCTGTGGTGAGGTGGGTTCCCTGAACACAACAGTCAGGTCTCTGCTGTGGTGAGGTGGGTTCCCTGAACACAACAGTCAGGTCTCTTCTGTGGTGAGGTGGGTTTCCCTGAACACAACAGTCAGGTCTCTGCTGTGGTGAGGTGGGATTCGCCGAACAAAACAGTCAGGTCTCTGCTGTGGTGAGGTGGGATTCGCCGAACAAAACAGTCAGGTCTCTGCTGTGATAAGGTGGGATTCACCGAACTCAACAGTCAGGTCTCTGCTGTGGTGAGGTGGGATTCGCCGAACAAAACAGTCAGGTCTCTGCTGTGGTGAGGTGGGATTCGCCGAACTCAACAGTCAGGTCTCTGCTGTGGTGAGGTGGGATTCACCGAACTCAACAGTCAGGTCTCTGCTGTGGTGAGGTGGGATTCGCCAAACTCAACAGTCAGGTCTCTGCTGGGGTGAGGTGGGATTCGCCGAACACAACAGTCAGGTCTCTGCTGTGGTGAGGTGGGATTCGCCGAACACAACAGTCAGGTCTCTGCTGTGGTGAGGTGGGATTCGCCAAGCTCAACAGTCAGGTCTCTGCTGTGGTGAGGTGGGATTCGCCGAGCTCAACAGTCAGGTCTCTGCTGTGGTGAGGTGGTATTCGCCGCGCTCAACAGTCAGGTCTCTGCTGTGGTGAGGTGGGATTCGCCGAACTCAACAGTCAGGTCTCTGCTGTGGTTAGGTGATTTCCCTGAACACAACAGTCAGGTCTCTGCTGTGGTGAGGTGGGATTCGCCGAACACAACAGTCAGGTCTCTGCTGTGGTGAGGTGGGATTCGCCGAACTCAACAGTCAGGTCTCTGCTGTGGTGAGGTGGGATTTGCCGAACACAACAGTCAGGTCTCTGCTGTGGTGAGGTGGATTCCCTGAACACAACAGTCAGGTCTCTGCTGTGGTGAGGTAGGTTCCCTGAACACAACAGTCAGGTCTCTGCTGTGGTGAGGTGGGTTCCCTGAACACAACAGTCAGGTCTCTGCTGTGGTGAGGTGGGTTCCCTGAACACAACAGTCAGGTCTCTTCTGTGGTGAGGTGGGTTTCCCTGAACACAACAGTCAGGTCTCTGCTGTGGTGAGGTGGGTTCCCTGAACACAACAGTCAGGTCTCTGCTGTGGTGAGGTGGGATTCGCCGAACAAAACAGTCAGGTCTCTGCTGTGGTGAGGTGGGATTCGCTGAACTCAACAGTCAGGTCTCTGCTGTGGTGAGGTGGGATTCACCGAACTCAACAGTCAGGTCTCTGCTGTGGTGAGGTGGGATTCGCCGAACTCAACAGTCAGGTCTCTGCTGTGGTGAGGTGGGATTCGCCGAACTCAACATTCAGGTCTCTTCTGTGGTGAGGTGGGATTCACCGAACACAACAGTCAGGTCTCTGCTGGGGTGAGGTGGGATTCGCCGAACACAACAGTCAGGTCTCTGCTGTGGTGAGGTGGGATTCGCCGAACACAACAGTCAGGTCTCTGCTGTGGTGAGGTGGGATTCGCCAAGCTCAACAGTCAGGTCTCTGCTGTGGTGAGGTGGGATTCGCCGAGCTCAACAGTCAGGTCTCTGCTGTGGTGAGGTGGTATTCGCCGAGCTCAACAGTCAGGTCTCTGCTGTGGTGAGGTGGTATTCGCCGAGCTCAACAGTCAGGTCTCTGCTAGGGTGAGGTGGGATTCGCCGAACACAACAGTCAGGTCTCTGCTCTGGTGAGGTGGGATTCGCTGAACTCAACAGTCAGGTCTCTGCTGTGGTGAGGTGGGATTCGCCGAGCTCAACAGTCAGGTCTCTGCTGTGGTGAGGTGGAATTCGCCGAGCTCAACAGTCAGGTCTCTGCTGGGGTGAGGTGGGATTCGCCGAGCTCAACAGTCAGGTCTCTTCTGTGGTGAGGTGGGATTCGCCGAACTCAACAGTCAGGTCTCTGCTGTGGTGAGGTTGGTTCCCTGAACACAATAGTCAGGTCTCTGCTGTGGTGAGGTAGGTTCCCTGAACACAACAGTCAGGTCTCTGCTGTGGTGAGGTGGGTTCCCTGAACACAACAGTCAGGTCTCTGCTGTGGTGAGGTGGGTTCCCTGAACACAATAGTCAGGTCTCTGCTGTGGTGAGGTGAGTTCCCTGAACACAACAGTCAGGTCTCTGCTGTGGTGAGGTGGGTTCCCTGAACACAACAGTCAGGTCTCTGCTGTGGTGAGGTGGGATTCGCCGAACACAACAGTCAGGTCTCTGCTGTGGTGAGGTGGGATTCGCCAAACTCAACAGTCAGGTCTCTGCTGTGGTGAGGTGGGATTCGCCGAACACAACAGTCAGGTCTCTGCTGGGGTGAGGTGGGATTCGCCGAACACAACAGTCAGGTCTCTGCTGTGGTGAGGTGGGATTCGCCGAACACAACAGTCAGGTCTCTGCTGTGGTGAGGTGGGATTCGCCAAGCTCAACAGTCAGGTCTCTGCTGTGGTGAGGTGGGATTCGCCGAGCTCAACAGTCAGGTCTCTGCTGTGGTGAGGTGGTATTCGCCGAGCTCAACAGTCAGGTCTCTGCTGTGGTGAGGTGGGATTCGCCGAACTCAACAGTCAGGTCTCTGCTGTGGTTAGGTGATTTCCCTGAACACAACAGTCAGGTCTCTGCTGTGGTGAGGTGGGATTCGCCGAACACAACAGTCAGGTCTCTGCTGTGGTGAGGTGGGATTCGCCGAACTCAACAGTCAGGTCTCTGCTGTGGTGAGGTGGGATTTGCCGAACACAACAGTCAGGTCTCTGCTGTGGTGAGGTGGATTCCCTGAACACAACAGTCAGGTCTCTGCTGTGGTGAGGTAGGTTCCCTGAACACAACAGTCAGGTCTCTGCTGTGGTGAGGTGGGTTCCCTGAACACAACAGTCAGGTCTCTGCTGTGGTGAGGTGGGTTCCCTGAACACAACAGTCAGGTCTCTTCTGTGGTGAGGTGGGTTTCCCTGAACACAACAGTCAGGTCTCTGCTGTGGTGAGGTGGGTTCCCTGAACACAACAGTCAGGTCTCTGCTGTGGTGAGGTGGGATTCGCCGAACAAAACAGTCAGGTCTCTGCTGTGGTGAGGTGGGATTCGCTGAACTCAACAGTCAGGTCTCTGCTGTGGTGAGGTGGGATTCACCGAACTCAACAGTCAGGTCTCTGCTGTGGTGAGGTGGGATTCGCCGAACTCAACAGTCAGGTCTCTGCTGTGGTGAGGTGGGATTCGCCGAACTCAACATTCAGGTCTCTTCTGTGGTGAGGTGGGATTCACCGAACTCAACAGTCAGGTCTCTGCTAGGGTGAGGTGGGATTCGCCGAACACAACAGTCAGGTCTCTGCTCTGGTGAGGTGGGATTCGCTGAACTCAACAGTCAGGTCTCTGCTGTGGTGAGGTGGGATTCGCCGAGCTCAACAGTCAGGTCTCTGCTGTGGTGAGGTGGAATTCGCCGAGCTCAACAGTCAGGTCTCTGCTGGGGTGAGGTGGGATTCGCCGAACTCAACAGTCAGGTCTCTGCTGTGGTGAGGTTGGTTCCCTGAACACAATAGTCAGGTCTCTGCTGTGGTGAGGTAGGTTCCCTGAACACAACAGTCAGGTCTCTGCTGTGGTGAGGTGGGTTCCCTGAACACAACAGTCAGGTCTCTGCTGTGGTGCGGTGGGTTCCCTGAACACAATAGTCAGGTCTCTGCTGTGGTGAGGTGAGTTCCCTGAACACAACAGTCAGGTCTCTGCTGTGGTGAGGTGGGTTCCCTGAACACAACAGTCAGGTCTCTGCTGTGGTGAGGTGGGATTCGCCGAACACAACAGTCAGGTCTCTGCTGTGGTGAGGTGGGATTCGCCAAACTCAACAGTCAGGTCTCTGCTGTGGTGAGGTGGGTTCCCAGAACACAATAGTCAGGTCTCTGCTGTGGTGAGGTGGGTTCCCTGAACACAACAGTCAGGTCTCTGCTGTGGTGAGGTGGGATTTGCTGTACACAACAGTCAGGTCTCTGCTGTGGTGAGGTGAGATTCGCCGAACTCAACAGTCAGGTCTCTGCTGTTATGAGGTGGGTTCCCTGAACACAACAGTCAGGTCTCTGCTGTGGTGAGGCGGGATTCGCCGAGCTCAACAGTCAGGTCTCTGCTGTGGTTAGGTGGGATTCGCCGAGCTACACAGTCAGGTCTCTGCTGTGGTGAGGTGGGATTCGCCGAGCTCAACAGTCAGGTCTCTGCTGTTGTGAGGTGGGATTCGCCGAGCTCAACAGTCAGGTCTCTGCTGGGGTGAGGTGGGAATCGCCGAGCTCAACAGTCAGGTCTCTGCTGGGGTGAGGTGGGTTCCCTGAACACAACAGTCAGGTCTGTGCTGTGGTGAGGTGGGATTCGCCGAACTCAACAGTCAGGTCTCTGCTGTGGTGAGGTGGGATTCATCAAACTCAACAGTCATGTCTCTGCTGGGGTGAGGTGGGATTCGCCGAACACAACAGTCAGGTCTCTGCTGTGGTGAGGTGAGATTCGCCGAACTCAACAGTCAGGTCTCTGCTGTGGTGAGGTGGGTTCCCTGAACACAACAGTCAGGTCTCTGCTGTGGTGAGGTAGGTTCCCTGAACACAACAGTCAGGTCTCTGCTGTGGTGAGGTGGGTTCCCTGAACACAACAGTCAGGTCTCTGCTGTGGTGAGGTGGGATTCGCCAAACACAACAGTCAGGTCTCTGCTGTGGTGAGGTGGGATTCGCCGAACTCAACAGTCAGGTCTCTGCTGTGGTGAGGTGGTATTCGCCGAGCTCAACAGTCAGGTCTCTGCTGTGGTGAGGTGGTATTCGCCGAGCTCAACAGTCAGGTCTCTGCTAGGGTGAGGTGGGATTCGCCGAACACAACAGTCAGGTCTCTGCTCTGGTGAGGTGGGATTCGCTGAACTCAACAGTCAGGTCTCTGCTGTGGTGAGGTGGGATTCGCCGAGCTCAACAGTCAGGTCTCTGCTGTGGTGAGGTGGAATTCGCCGAGCTCAACAGTCAGGTCTCTGCTGGGGTGAGGTGGGATTCGCCAAGCTCAACAGTCAGGTCTCTTCTGTGGTGAGGTGGGATTCGCCGAACTCAACAGTCAGGTCTCTGCTGTGGTGAGGTTGGTTCCCTGAACACAATAGTCAGGTCTCTGCTGTGGTGAGGTAGGTTCCCTGAACACAACAGTCAGGTCTCTGCTGTGGTGAGGTGGGTTCCCTGAACACAACAGTCAGGTCTCTGCTGTGGTGAGGTGGGTTCCCTGAACACAATAGTCAGGTCTCTGCTGTGGTGAGGTGAGTTCCCTGAACACAACAGTCAGGTCTCTGCTGTGGTGAGGTGGGTTCCCTGAACACAACAGTCAGGTCTCTGCTGTGGTGAGGTGGGATTCGCCGAACACAACAGTCAGGTCTCTGCTGTGGTGAGGTGGGATTCGCCAAACTCAACAGTCAGGTCTCTGCTGTGGTGAGGTGGGATTCGCCGAACTCAACATTCAGGTCTCTTCTGTGGTGAGGTGGGATTCACCGAACACAACAGTCAGGTCTCTGCTGGGGTGAGGTGGGATTCGCCGAACACAACAGTCAGGTCTCTGCTGTGGTGAGGTGGGATTCGCCGAACACAACAGTCAGGTCTCTGCTGTGGTGAGGTGGGATTCGCCAAGCTCAACAGTCAGGTCTCTGCTGTGGTGAGGTGGGATTCGCCGAGCTCAACAGTCAGGTCTCTGCTGTGGTGAGGTGGTATTCGCCGAGCTCAACAGTCAGGTCTCTGCTGTGGTGAGGTGGGATTCGCCGAACTCAACAGTCAGGTCTCTGCTGTGGTTAGGTGATTTCCCTGAACACAACAGTCAGGTCTCTGCTGTGGTGAGGTGGGATTCGCCGAACACAACAGTCAGGTCTCTGCTGTGGTGAGGTGGGATTCGCCGAACTCAACAGTCAGGTCTCTGCTGTGGTGAGGTGGGATTTGCCGAACACAACAGTCAGGTCTCTGCTGTGGTGAGGTGGATTCCCTGAACACAACAGTCAGGTCTCTGCTGTGGTGAGGTAGGTTCCCTGAACACAACAGTCAGGTCTCTGCTGTGGTGAGGTGGGTTCCCTGAACACAACAGTCAGGTCTCTGCTGTGGTGAGGTGGGTTCCCTGAACACAACAGTCAGGTCTCTTCTGTGGTGAGGTGGGTTTCCCTGAACACAACAGTCAGGTCTCTGCTGTGGTGAGGTGGGTTCCCTGAACACAACAGTCAGGTCTCTGCTGTGGTGAGGTGGGATTCGCCGAACAAAACAGTCAGGTCTCTGCTGTGGTGAGGTGGGATTCGCTGAACTCAACAGTCAGGTCTCTGCTGTGGTGAGGTGGGATTCACCGAACTCAACAGTCAGGTCTCTGCTGTGGTGAGGTGGGATTCGCCGAACTCAACAGTCAGGTCTCTGCTGTGGTGAGGTGGGATTCGCCGAACTCAACATTCAGGTCTCTTCTGTGGTGAGGTGGGATTCACCGAACTCAACAGTCAGGTCTCTGCTAGGGTGAGGTGGGATTCGCCGAACACAACAGTCAGGTCTCTGCTCTGGTGAGGTGGGATTCGCTGAACTCAACAGTCAGGTCTCTGCTGTGGTGAGGTGGGATTCGCCGAGCTCAACAGTCAGGTCTCTGCTGTGGTGAGGTGGAATTCGCCGAGCTCAACAGTCAGGTCTCTGCTGGGGTGAGGTGGGATTCGCCGAACTCAACAGTCAGGTCTCTGCTGTGGTGAGGTTGGTTCCCTGAACACAATAGTCAGGTCTCTGCTGTGGTGAGGTAGGTTCCCTGAACACAACAGTCAGGTCTCTGCTGTGGTGAGGTGGGTTCCCTGAACACAACAGTCAGGTCTCTGCTGTGGTGAGGTGGGTTCCCTGAACACAATAGTCAGGTCTCTGCTGTGGTGAGGTGAGTTCCCTGAACACAACAGTCAGGTCTCTGCTGTGGTGAGGTGGGTTCCCTGAACACAACAGTCAGGTCTCTGCTGTGGTGAGGTGGGATTCGCCGAACACAACAGTCAGGTCTCTGCTGTGGTGAGGTGGGATTCGCCAAACTCAACAGTCAGGTCTCTGCTGTGGTGAGGTGGGTTCCCAGAACACAATAGTCAGGTCTCTGCTGTGGTGAGGTGGGTTCCCTGAACACAACAGTCAGGTCTCTGCTGTGGTGAGGTGGGATTTGCTGTACACAACAGTCAGGTCTCTGCTGTGGTGAGGTGAGATTCGCCGAACTCAACAGTCAGGTCTCTGCTGTTATGAGGTGGGTTCCCTGAACACAACAGTCAGGTCTCTGCTGTGGTGAGGCGGGATTCGCCGAGCTCAACAGTCAGGTCTCTGCTGTGGTTAGGTGGGATTCGCCGAGCTACACAGTCAGGTCTCTGCTGTGGTGAGGTGGGATTCGCCGAGCTCAACAGTCAGGTCTCTGCTGTTGTGAGGTGGGATTCGCCGAGCTCAACAGTCAGGTCTCTGCTGGGGTGAGGTGGGAATCGCCGAGCTCAACAGTCAGGTCTCTGCTGGGGTGAGGTGGGTTCCCTGAACACAACAGTCAGGTCTGTGCTGTGGTGAGGTGGGATTCGCCGAACTCAACAGTCAGGTCTCTGCTGTGGTGAGGTGGGATTCATCAAACTCAACAGTCATGTCTCTGCTGGGGTGAGGTGGGATTCGCCGAACACAACAGTCAGGTCTCTGCTGTGGTGAGGTGAGATTCGCCGAACTCAACAGTCAGGTCTCTGCTGTGGTGAGGTGGGTTCCCTGAACACAACAGTCAGGTCTCTGCTGTGGTGAGGTAGGTTCCCTGAACACAACAGTCAGGTCTCTGCTGTGGTGAGGTGGGTTCCCTGAACACAACAGTCAGGTCTCTGCTGTGGTGAGGTGGGATTCGCCAAACACAACAGTCAGGTCTCTGCTGTGGTGAGGTGGGATTCGCCGAACTCAACAGTCAGGTCTCTGCTGTAGTGAGATGAGATTCGCCAAACACATGAAGTCAGGTCTCGGCTGTGGTGAGGTGGGATTCGCCGAGCTCAACAGTCAGGTCTCTGCTGTGGTGAGGTGGGATTCGCCGAACACAACAGTCAGGTCTCTGCTGTGGTGAGGTGGGATTCGCTGAGCTCAACAGTCAGGTTTCTGCTGTGGTGAGGTGGGATTCGCCAAACACAACAGTCAGGTTTCTGCTGTGGTGAGGTGGGATTCGCCGAATTCAACAGTCAGGTCTCTGCTGTGGTGAGGTGGGATTCGCCGAGCTCAACCATCAGGTCTCTGCTGTGGTGAGGTGGGATTCGCCGAACACAACAGTCAGGTCTCTGCTGTGGTGAGGTGGGATTCGCTGAGCTCAACAGTCAGGTTTCTGCTGTGGTGAGGTGGGATTCGCCGAACACAACAGTCAGGTCTCTGCTGTGGTGAGGTGGGATTCGCCGAACTTAACAGTCAGGTCTCTGCTGTGGTAAGGTTGGATTCGCCGAGCTCAACAGTCAGGTCTCTGCTGTGGTGAGGTGGGATTCGCCGAACACAACAGTCAGGTCTCTGCTGTGGTGAGGTTGGATTCGCTGAGCTCAACAGTCAGGTTTCTGCTGTGGTGAGGTGGGATTCGCCGAACACAACAGTCAGGTCTCTGCTGTGGTGAGGTGGGATTCGCCGAACTCAACAGTCAGGTCTCTGCTGTGGTGAGGTGGGATTCGCCAAACTCAACAGTCAGGTCTCGGCTGTGGTGAGGTGGGATTCGCCGAGCTCAACAGTCAGGTCTCTGCTGTGGTGAGGTGGGATTCGCCGAACACAACAGTCAGGTCTCTGCTGTGGTGAGGTGGAATTCGCTGAGCTCAACAGTCAGGTTTCTGCTGTGGTGAGGTGGGATTCGCCGAACACAACAGTCAGGTCTCTGCTGTGGTGAGGTGGGATTCGCCGAACACAACAGTCAGGTCTTTGCTGTGGTTAGGTGGGATTCGCCGAGCTACACAGTCAGGTCTCTGCTGTGGTGAGGTGGGATTCACCGAGCTCAACAGTCAGGTCTCTGCTGTGGTGAGGCGGGATTCGCCGAACTTAACAGTCAGGTCTCTGCTGTGGTGAGGTGGGATTCGCCGAGTTCAACAGTCAGGTCTCTGCTGTGGTGAGGTGGGATTCGCCGAGCTCAACAGTCAGGTCTCTGCTGTGGTGAGGTGGGATTCGCCGAACACAACAGTCAGGTCTCTGCTGTGGTGAGGTGGGATTCGCCGAACTCAACAGTCAGGTCTCTGCTGTGGTGAGGTGAGTTCCCTGAACACAACAGTCAGGTCTCTGCTGTGGTGAGGTGGGTTTCCTGAACACAACAGTCAGGTCTCTGCTGTGGTGAGGTGGGTTCCCTGAACACAACAGTCAGGCCTCTGCTGTGGTAAGGTGGGATTCACCGAACACAACAGTCAGGTCTCTTCTGTGGTGAGGTGGGATTCGCCAAACACAACAGTCAGGTTTCTGCTGTGGTGAGGTGGGATTCGCCGAGTTCAACAGTCAGGTCTCTGCTGTGGTGAGGTGGGATTCGCCGAGCTCAACCATCAGGTCTCTGCTGTGGTGAGGTGGGATTCGCCGAACACAACAGTCAGGTCTCTGCTGTGGTGAGGTGGGATTCGCTGAGCTCAACAGTCAGGTTTCTGCTGTGGTGAGGTGGGATTCGCCGAACACAACAGTCAGGTCTCTGCTGTGGTGAGGTGGGATTCGCCGAACTTAACAGTCAGGTCTCTGCTGTGGTAAGGTTGGATTCGCCGAGCTCAACAGTCAGGTCTCTGCTGTGGTGAGGTGGGATTCGCCGAACACAACAGTCAGGTCTCTGCTGTGGTGAGGTGGGATTCGCTGAGCTCAACAGTCAGGTTTCTGCTGTGGTGAGGTGGGATTCGCCAAACACAACAGTCAGGTCTCTGCTGTGGTGAGGTGGGATTTGCCGAACACAACAGTCAGGTCTCTGCTGTGGTGAGGTGGGATTTGCCGAACTCAACAGTCAGGTCTCTGCTGTGGTAAGGTGGGATTCGCCGAACTGAACAGTCAGGTCTCTGCTGTGGTGAGGTGGGTTCCCTGAACACAACAGTCAGGTCTCTGCTGTGGTGAGGTGGGATTCGCGGAACACAACAGTCAGGTCTCTGCTGTGGTGAGGTGGGATTCGCCGAACTCAACAGTCAGGTCTCTGCTGTGGTGAGGTGGGATTTGCCGAACACAACAGTCAGGTCTCTGCTGTGGTGAGGTGGATTCCCTGAACACAACAGTCAGGTCTCTGCTGTGGTGAGGTAGGTTCCCTGAACACAACAGTCAGGTCTCTGCTTTGGTGAGGTGGGTTCCCTGAACACAACAGTCAGGTCTCTTCTGTGGTGAGGTGGGTTTCCCTGAACACAACAGTCAGGTCTCTGCTGTGGTGAGGTGGGTTCCCTAAACACAACAGTCAGGTCTCTGCTGTGGTGAGGTGGGATTCGCCGAACAAAACAGTCAGGTCTCTGCTGTGATAAGGTGGGATTCGCCGAACACAACAGTCAGGTCTCTGCTGTGGTGAGGTGGGATTCGCCGAACTCAACAGTCAGGTCTCTGCTGTGGTGAGGTGGGATTCGCCGAACAAAACAGTCAGGTCTCTGCTGTGGTGAGGTGGGATTCACCAAACACAACAGTCAGGTCTCTGCTGTTTTGAGGTGGGATTCGCCGAACAAAACAGTCAGGTCTCTGCTGTGGTGAGGTGGGATTCACCGAACAAAACAGTCAGGTCTCTGTTGTGGTGAGGTGGGATGCGCCGAACACAACAGTCAGGTCTCTGCTGTGGTGAGGTGGGATTCGCCGAACTCAACAGTCAGGTCTCTGCTGTGGTGAGGTGGGATTCGCCGAACTCAACAGTCAGGTCTCTGCTGTGGTGAGGTGGGATTCGCCGAACACAACAGTCAGGTCTCTGCTGTGGTGAGGTGGAATTCGCTGAGCTCAACAGTCAGGTTTCTGCTGTGGTGAGGTGGGATTCGCCGAACACAACAGTCAGGTCTCTGCTGTGGTGAGGTGGGATTCGCCGAACACAACAGTCAGGTCTTTGCTGTGGTTAGGTGGGATTCGCCGAGCTACACAGTCAGGTCTCTGCTGTGGTGAGGTGGGATTCACCGAGCTCAACAGTCAGGTCTCTGCTGTGGTGAGGCGGGATTCGCCGAACTTAACAGTCAGGTCTCTGCTGTGGTGAGGTGGGATTCGCCGAGTTCAACAGTCAGGTCTCTGCTGTGGTGAGGTGGGATTCGCCGAGCTCAACAGTCAGGTCTCTGCTGTGGTGAGGTGGGATTCGCCGAACACAACAGTCAGGTCTCTGCTGTGGTGAGGTGGGATTCGCCGAACTCAACAGTCAGGTCTCTGCTGTGGTGAGGTGAGTTCCCTGAACACAACAGTCAGGTCTCTGCTGTGGTAGTGTTGGGCGAACATCTAGATGTTCGGGTTCGGGCCGAACAGGCCGAACATGTCCGCGATGTTCGGGTGTTCGACCCGAACTCCGAACATAATGGAAGTCAATGGGGACCCGAACTTTTGTGGTTTGTAAAGCCTCCTTACATGCTACATACCCCAAATTTACAGGGTATGTGCACCTTGGGAGTGGGTACAAGAGGAAAAAAATTTTTAGCAAAAAGAGCTTATAGTTTTTGAGAAAATCGATTTTAAAGTTTCAAAGGGAAAACTGTCTTTTAAATGCGGGAAATGTCTGTTTTCTTTGCACAGGTAACATGCTTTTTGTCGGCATGCAGTCATAAATGTAATACATATAAGAGGTTCCAGGAAAAGGGACCGGTAATGCTAACCCAGCAGCAGCACACGTGATGGAACAGGAGGAGGGTGGCGCAGGAGGAGAAGGCCACGCTTTGAGACACAACAACCCAGGCCTTGCATGAGGACAAGAAGCGTGCGGATAGCATGCTTTGTACCACCATGCAGTCATAAATGTAATAAAGATAAGTGGTTCAATAAACAGGGACCACGCGGCAACGCTAACCCAGCAGCAGCACACGTGATGGAACAGGAGGAGGCGCAGGAGGAGAAGGCCACGCTTTGTGAGACACAACAACCCAGGCCTTGCATGAGGACAAAAAGCGTGCGGAGAGCATGCTTTGTACCGCCATGTAGTCATAAATGTAATAAAGATAAGAGGTTCAATAAACAGGGACCACGCGGCAACGCTAACCCAGCAGCAGCAGCAGCAGCAGCACACGTGATGGAACAGGAGGAGGCGCAGGAGGAGAAGGCCACGCTTTGTGAGACACAACAACCCAGGCCTTGCATGAGGACAAAAAGCGTGCGGATAGCATGCTTTGTACCGCCATGTAGTCATAAATGTAATAAAGATAAGAGGTTCCATAAACAGGGACCGGCAACGGTAACCCAGCAGCAGCAGCAGCAGCAGCAGCACACGTGATGGAACAGGAGGAGGCGCAGGAGGAGAAGGCCACGCTTTGTGAGACACAACAACCCAGGCCTTGCATGAGGACAAAAAGCGTGCGGATATAGCAGCAATGCTTTTTGCCGCCATGCAGTCATAAATGTAATACAGATGAGAGGTTCAATAAACAGGGACCGGAAACGCTAAACCATCCCAGATGTTCATCGGTCATGTTACTTGGTTGGGGTCCAGGAGTGTTGCGTAGTCGTTTCCAATCCAGGATTGATTCATTTTAATTTGAGTCAGACGGTCTGCATTTTCTGTGGAGAGGCGGATACGCCGATCTGTGATGATGCCTCCGGCAGCACTGAAACAGCGTTCCGACATAACGCTGGCTGCCGGGCAAGCCAGCACCTCTATTGCGTACATTGCCAGTTCGTGCCAGGTGTCTAGCTTCATGCCCGGTTTCAGGTCCAGCGGTGCCAGCCACAAATCCGTCTGTTCCTTTATTCCCCTCCAAATTTCCTCCCCTGTGTGCTGCTTATCCCCAAGGCAGATCAGCTTCAGCAACGCTTGCTGACGCATGCCAACAGCTGTGCTGCACTGCTTCCACGATCCTACTGCTGCTGGTGCTGGGTTAGCGTTTCCGGATGAGGTACAGCTTTGAGATGCGTTGGAGGAGAAGGAGTCAGAGAGGTAGGTGCTGCTGTTGTTATCCAGTGGGAGGGACGGCGGTGCAGCTGTTTGCGGCGTGGGCAACACCCGCGCCGTAGCAGGTGAGGAATCACTGCCAGGCTCCACAAGGTTCACCCAGTGCGCGGTAAGGGAGATGTATCGACCCTGGCCGAACGCACTTGTCCAGGTGTCAGTGGTGAGGTGAACCTTGCAGGCAACGGCATTCTTCAAGCTTCGGGTTATTTAGCTGACCACGTGCTCATGCAACTCAGGCACTGCAGAGCGCGCAAAGTGGTAGCGGCTGGGAACCACGTAACGTGGGATGGCCACTGACATCATGCCCTTGAAGCTGTTTGTCTCCACCACTCGATATGGCAGCATTTCGCAGGCCAGAAGCTTGGCTATGCTGGCTGGCTGTTACTGCCACGGCCCGCGGGTCATTTGCTGGCAATTTCCTCTTGTGCTCAAACATCTCAGAGACAGACAACTCAACCGTAGCACTGCACACCGAAGGGCTGTTGGTTGTTGTGTTTGATGAACACTGGGAGACCTCAAGAGCACTAGTCCGGAAAGTGACAGTGTCAGCATCGTCTGATGTTTGTGAATGTTGTGAACCACGCAATGGCTGGGCTACTGCTGCTGCTGAGGCGGGTCTGGTGGTGAGTCTGGTGAACCCAAGGGAGGCAGTGTTGCTGGTGGTACGGTGGTACCCTGTCCTGCCGCGTTTGCCCACAGAGTGGGATGTTTGGATAGAATGTGGCGGCTCATGCTGGTGGTGGAGAGGTTGTTAATACTTTTCCCCCTGCTCAGGCGGGTCTTGCACACCTTGCAAATCGCCATGGTAACATCCTCAGTGCAGTCTTCAAAGAAAGCCCAGACTTTAACTGGCTGAGGACTCGGACCTCGTGCGTGATGTGCTGGTGCTGCTTAACCCACTGCTGGACGCTTGAGAGGTCATCCAAGTAATTATCTGGTCCTGTTCTTTTGGATCTGTGAGGGTTGTTGTCCTGGACAACATGGGCAGTATTGAGTGGGTTTTCTTGGGTGCTCCCCTGTGGCCTGTACGTGAACCGTCAGGGGAAACACCTCTTCCCTTGCCCCTCCCTCTTTCACCGGATTTCTTCCTCATTTCACTTAAAGTACACGCTGACTGGCAGCAGTACAGTGGCAGTACAGAAATGCTATACAGTGGTGGGTGAGCGGTGTACCACTATTGTCAGCAGTGACACAGAGCACAATGCTATACAGTGGCGGGTGAGCGGTGTACTACTGTTCCCAGCAGAATCAGAGTGGCAGTAAACAATGGTATATAGTCTGGCTGAGCGGTGTACACAGAGTGTCAGTAAACAATGGTATATAGTCTGGCTGAGCGGTGTACACACAATGCTATATAGTCTGCTATATAGTGTCAGTAAACAATGGTATATAGTCTGGCTGAGCGAGCGGTGTACTACTGTTCCCAGCAGAATCAGAGTGGCAGTAAACAATGGTATATAGTCTGGCTGAGCGGTGTACACAGAGTGTCAGTAAACAATGGTATATAGTCTGGCTGAGCGGTGTACACACAATGCTATATAGTCTGCTATATAGTGTCAGTAAACAATGGTATATAGTCTGGCTGAACGAGCGGTGTACTACTGTTCCCAGCAGACACAGAACAGTACACAGAATGCTATATAGTGTGGCTGAACGAGCGGTGTACCACTGTTCCCAGCAGACACAGAACAGTACACAGAATGCTATATAGTGTGGCTGAACGAGCGGTGTACCACTGTTCCCAGCAGACACAGAACAGTACACAGAATGCTATATAGTGTGGCTGAACGAGCGGTGTACTACTGTTCCCAGCAGACACAGAACAGTACACAGAATGCTATATAGTGTGGCTGAACGAGCGGTGTACCACTGTTCCCAGCAGACACAGAACAGTACACAGAATGCTATATAGTGTGGCTGAACGAGCGGTGTACCACTGTTCCCAGCAGACACAGAACAGTACACAGAATGCTATATAGTGTGGCTGAACGAGCGGTGTACTACTGTTCCCAGCAGACACAGAACAGTACACAGAATGCTATATAGTGTGGCTGAACGAGCGGTGTACCACTGTTCCCAGCAGACACAGAACAGTACACAGAATGCTATATAGTGTGGCTGAACGAGCGGTGTACTACTGTTCCCAGCAGACACAGAACAGTACACAGAATGCTATATAGTGTGGCTGAACGAGCGGTGTACTACTGTTCCCAGCAGACACAGAACAGTACACAGAATGCTATATAGTGTGGCTGAACGAGCGGTGTACTACTGTTCCCAGCAGCGACACACAATGACTGGGGGGGACCCTGGCTAGCGTGGCTGGAGCGCGAACTACCCTGCCTGCCTACCCAAAGCTAAACCCACAGACAAATGGCGGAGATATGACGTGGTTCGGGTATTTATTTACCCGAACCACGTGACAGTTCGGCCAATCAGAGCGCGTTCGGGTCCGAACCACGTGACCCGTTCGGCCAATCACAGCGCTAGCCGAACGTTCGGGGAACGTTCGGCCATGCGCTCTTAGTTCGGCCATATGGCCGAACGGTTTGGCCGAGCACCGTCAGGTGTTCGGCCGAACTCGAACATCACCCGAACAGGGTGATGTTCTGCAGAACCCGAACAGTGGCGAACACTGTTCGCCCAACACTAGTGGTGAGGTGGGTTTCCTGAACACAACAGTCAGGTCTCTGCTGTGGTGAGGTGGGTTCCCTGAACACAACAGTCAGGCCTCTGCTGTGGTAAGGTGGGATTCACCGAACACAACAGTCAGGTCTCTTCTGTGGTGAGGTGGGATTCGCCAAACACAACAGTCAGGTTTCTGCTGTGGTGAGGTGGGATTCGCCGAGTTCAACAGTCAGGTCTCTGCTGTGGTGAGGTGGGATTCGCCGAGCTCAACCATCAGGTCTCTGCTGTGGTGAGGTGGGATTCGCCGAACACAACAGTCAGGTCTCTGCTGTGGTGAGGTGGGATTCGCTGAGCTCAACAGTCAGGTTTCTGCTGTGGTGAGGTGGGATTCGCCGAACACAACAGTCAGGTCTCTGCTGTGGTGAGGTGGGATTCGCCGAACTTAACAGTCAGGTCTCTGCTGTGGTAAGGTTGGATTCGCCGAGCTCAACAGTCAGGTCTCTGCTGTGGTGAGGTGGGATTCGCCGAACACAACAGTCAGGTCTCTGCTGTGGTGAGGTGGGATTCGCTGAGCTCAACAGTCAGGTTTCTGCTGTGGTGAGGTGGGATTCGCCAAACACAACAGTCAGGTCTCTGCTGTGGTGAGGTGGGATTTGCCGAACACAACAGTCAGGTCTCTGCTGTGGTGAGGTGGGATTTGCCGAACTCAACAGTCAGGTCTCTGCTGTGGTAAGGTGGGATTCGCCGAACTGAACAGTCAGGTCTCTGCTGTGGTGAGGTGGGTTCCCTGAACACAACAGTCAGGTCTCTGCTGTGGTGAGGTGGGATTCGCGGAACACAACAGTCAGGTCTCTGCTGTGGTGAGGTGGGATTCGCCGAACTCAACAGTCAGGTCTCTGCTGTGGTGAGGTGGGATTTGCCGAACACAACAGTCAGGTCTCTGCTGTGGTGAGGTGGATTCCCTGAACACAACAGTCAGGTCTCTGCTGTGGTGAGGTAGGTTCCCTGAACACAACAGTCAGGTCTCTGCTTTGGTGAGGTGGGTTCCCTGAACACAACAGTCAGGTCTCTTCTGTGGTGAGGTGGGTTTCCCTGAACACAGCAGTCAGGTCTCTGCTGTGGTGAGGTGGGTTCCCTAAACACAACAGTCAGGTCTCTGCTGTGGTGAGGTGGGATTCGCCGAACAAAACAGTCAGGTCTCTGCTGTGATAAGGTGGGATTCGCCGAACACAACAGTCAGGTCTCTGCTGTGGTGAGGTGGGATTCGCCGAACTCAACAGTCAGGTCTCTGCTGTGGTGAGGTGGGATTCGCCGAACAAAACAGTCAGGTCTCTGCTGTGGTGAGGTGGGATTCACCAAACACAACAGTCAGGTCTCTGCTGTTTTGAGGTGGGATTCGCCGAACAAAACAGTCAGGTCTCTGCTGTGGTGAGGTGGGATTCACCGAACAAAACAGTCAGGTCTCTGTTGTGGTGAGGTGGGATGCGCCGAACACAACAGTCAGGTCTCTGCTGTGGTGAGGTGGGATTCGCCGAACTCAACAGTCAGGTCTCTGCTGTGGTGAGGTGGGATTCGCCGAACTCAACAGTCAGGTCTCTGCTGTGGTGAGGTGGGATTCGCCGAACTCAACAGTCTGGTCTCTGCTGTGGTGAGGTGGGATTCGCCGAACTCAACAGTCAGGTCTCTGCTGTGGTGAGGTGGGATTCGCCGAACTCAACAGTCAGGTCTCTGCTGTGGTGAGGTGGGTTCCCTGAACACAACAGTCAGGTCTCTGCTGTGGTGAGGTGGGATTCGCGAAACACAACAGTCAGGTCTCTGCTGTGGTGAGGTGGGATTCGCCGAACTCAACAGTCAGGTCTCTGCTGTGGTGAGGTGGGATTTGCCGAACACAACAGTCAGGTCTCTGCTGTGGTGAGGTGGATTCCCTGAACACAACAGTCAGGTCTCTGCTGTGGTGAGGTAGGTTCCCTGAACACAACAGTCAGGTCTCTGCTGTGGTGAGGTGGGTTCCCTGAACACAACAGTCAGGTCTCTGCTGTGGTGAGGTGGGTTCCCTGAACACAACAGTCAGGTCTCTTCTGTGGTGAGGTGGGTTTCCCTGAACACAACAGTCAGGTCTCTGCTGTGGTGAGGTGGGATTCGCCGAACAAAACAGTCAGGTCTCTGCTGTGGTGAGGTGGGATTCGCCGAACAAAACAGTCAGGTCTCTGCTGTGATAAGGTGGGATTCACCGAACTCAACAGTCAGGTCTCTGCTGTGGTGAGGTGGGATTCGCCGAACAAAACAGTCAGGTCTCTGCTGTGGTGAGGTGGGAATCGCCGAACTCAACAGTCAGGTCTCTGCTGTGGTGAGGTGGGATTCACCGAACTCAACAGTCAGGTCTCTACTGTGGTGAGGTGGGATTCGCCAAACTCAACAGTCAGGTCTCTGCTGTGGTGAGGTGGGATTCGCCGAACTCAACATTCAGGTCTCTTCTGTGGTGAGGTGGGATTCACCGAACACAACAGTCAGGTCTCTGCTGTGGTGAGGTGGGATTCGCCGAACACAACAGTCAGGTCTCTGCTGTGGTGAGGTGGGATTCGCCAAGCTCAACAGTCAGGTCTCTGCTGTGGTGAGGTGGGATTCGCCGAGCTCAACAGTCAGGTCTCTGCTGTGGTGAGGTGGTATTCGCCGAGCTCAACAGTCAGGTCTCTGCTGTGGTGAGGTGGGATTCGCCGAACTCAACAGTCAGGTCTCTGCTGTGGTTAGGTGATTTCCCTGAACACAACAGTCAGGTCTCTGCTGTGGTGAGGTGGGATTCGCCGAACACAACAGTCAGGTCTCTGCTGTGGTGAGGTGGGATTCGCCGAACTCAACAGTCAGGTCTCTGCTGTGGTGAGGTGGGATTTGCCGAACACAACAGTCAGGTCTCTGCTGTGGTGAGGTGGATTCCCTGAACACAACAGTCAGGTCTCTGCTGTGGTGAGGTAGGTTCCCTGAACACAACAGTCAGGTCTCTGCTGTGGTGAGGTGGGTTCCCTGAACACAACAGTCAGGTCTCTGCTGTGGTGAGGTGGGTTCCCTGAACACAACAGTCAGGTCTCTTCTGTGGTGAGGTGGGTTTCCCTGAACACAACAGTCAGGTCTCTGCTGTGGTGAGGTGGGTTCCCTGAACACAACAGTCAGGTCTCTGCTGTGGTGAGGTGGGATTCGCCGAACAAAACAGTCAGGTCTCTGCTGTGGTGAGGTGGGATTCGCTGAACTCAACAGTCAGGTCTCTGCTGTGGTGAGGTGGGATTCACCGAACTCAACAGTCAGGTCTCTGCTGTGGTGAGGTGGGATTCGCCGAACTCAACAGTCAGGTCTCTGCTGTGGTGAGGTGGGATTCGCCGAACTCAACATTCAGGTCTCTTCTGTGGTGAGGTGGGATTCACCGAACTCAACAGTCAGGTCTCTGCTAGGGTGAGGTGGGATTCGCCGAACACAACAGTCAGGTCTCTGCTCTGGTGAGGTGGGATTCGCTGAACTCAACAGTCAGGTCTCTGCTGTGGTGAGGTGGGATTCGCCGAGCTCAACAGTCAGGTCTCTGCTGTGGTGAGGTGGAATTCGCCGAGCTCAACAGTCAGGTCTCTGCTGGGGTGAGGTGGGATTCGCCGAGCTCAACAGTCAGGTCTCTTCTGTGGTGAGGTGGGATTCGCCGAACTCAACAGTCAGGTCTCTGCTGTGGTGAGGTTGGTTCCCTGAACACAATAGTCAGGTCTCTGCTGTGGTGAGGTAGGTTCCCTGAACACAACAGTCAGGTCTCTGCTGTGGTGAGGTGGGTTCCCTGAACACAACAGTCAGGTCTCTGCTGTGGTGAGGTGGGTTCCCTGAACACAATAGTCAGGTCTCTGCTGTGGTGAGGTGAGTTCCCTGAACACAACAGTCAGGTCTCTGCTGTGGTGAGGTGGGTTCCCTGAACACAACAGTCAGAACTCTGCTGTGGTGAGGTGGGATTCGCCGAACACAACAGTCAGGTCTCTGCTGTGGTGAGGTGGGATTCGCCAAACTCAACAGTCAGGTCTCTGCTGTGGTGAGGTGGGTTCCCAGAACACAATAGTCAGGTCTCTGCTGTGGTGAGGTGGGTTCCCTGAACACAACAGTCAGGTCTCTGCTGTGGTGAGGTGGGATTTGCTGTACACAACAGTCAGGTCTCTGCTGTGGTGAGGTGAGATTCGCCGAACTCAACAGTCAGGTCTCTGCTGTTATGAGGTGGGTTCCCTGAACACAACAGTCAGGTCTCTGCTGTGGTGAGGCGGGATTCGGCCGAGCTCAACAGTCAGGTCTGTGCTGTGGTGAGGTGGGATTCGCCGAGCTCAACAGTCAGGTCTCTGCTGTGGTGAGGTGGGATTCACCAAACTCAACAGTCATGTCTCTGCTGGGGTGAGGTGGGATTCGCTGAACACAACAGTCAGGTCTCTGCTGTGGTGAGGTGAGATTCGCCGAACTCAACAGTCAGGTCTCTGCTGTAGTGAGGTGGGTTCCCTGAACACAACAGTCAGGTCTCTGCTGTGGTGAGTTAGGTTCCCTGAACACAACAGTCAGGTCTCTGCTGTGGTGAGGTGGGTTCCCTGAACACAACAGTCAGGTCTCTGCTGTGGTGAGGTGGGTTCCCTGAACACAATAGTCAGGTCTCTGCTGTGGTGAGGTGAGTTCCCTGAACACAACAGTCAGGTCTCTGCTGTGGTGAGGTGGGTTCCCTGAACACAACAGTCAGGTCTCTGCTGTGGTGAGGTGGGATTCGCCGAACACAACAGTCAGGTCTCTGCTGTGGTGAGGTGGGATTCGCCGAACTCAACAGTCAGGTCTCTGCTGTGGTGAGGTGGTTTCCCTGAACACAATAGTCAGGTCTCTGCTGTGGTGAGGTGGGTTCCCTGAACACAACAGTCAGGTCTCTGCTGTGGTGAAGTGGGATTTGCCGTACACAACAGTCAGGTCTCTGCTGTGGTGAGGTGAGATTCGCCAAACACATAAAGTCAGGTCTCTGCTGTGGTGAGGTGGGATTCGCTGAACACAACAGTCAGGTCTCTGCTGTGGTGAGGTGGGATTCGCCGAACTCAACAGTCAGGTCTGTGCTGTGGTGCGGTGGGATTCGCCGAACACAACAGTCAGGTCTCTGCTGTGGTGAGGTGGATTCCCTGAACACAACAGTCAGGTCTCTGCTGTGGTGAGGCGGGATTCGGCCGAGCTCAACAGTCAGGTCTGTGCTGGGGTGAGGTGGGATTCGCCGAGCTCAACAGTCAGGTCTCTGCTGTGGTGAGGTGGGATTCGCCGAACACAACAGTCAGGTCTCTGCTGTGGTGAGGTGGGATTCGCCGAGCTCAACAGTCAGGTCTCTGCTGTGGTGAGGTGGGATTCACCAAACACCACAGTCAGGTCTCTGCTGTGGTGAGGTGGGATTCGCCGAACTCAACAGTCAGGTCTCTGCTGTGGTGAGGTGGGATTCGCCGAGCTCAACAGTCAGGTCTCTGCTGTGGTGAGGTGGGTTCCCTGAACACAACAGTCAGGTCTCTGCTGTGTTGAGGTGGGATTCACCGAACACAACAGTCAGGTCTGTGCTATGGTGAGGTGGGATTCGCCGAACACAACAGTCAGGTCTCTGCTGTGGTGAGGTGGGATTCGCCGAACACAACAGTCAGGTCTCTGCTGTGGTTAGGTGGAATTCGCCGAGCTTCACAGTCAGGTCTCTGCTGTGGTGAGGTGGGATTCGCCGAGCTCAACAGTCAGGTCTCTGCTGTGGTGAGGTGGATTCCCTGAACACAACAGTCAGGTCTCTGCTGTGTTGAGGTGGGTTCCCTGAACACAACAGTCAGGTCTCTGCTGTGGTGAGGCGGGATTCGGCCGAGCTCAACAGTCAGGTCTGTGCTGGGGTGAGGTGGGATTCGCCGAGCTCAACAGTCAGGTCTCTGCTGTGGTGAGGTGGGATTCGCCGAACACAACAGTCAGGTCTCTGCTGTGGTGAGGTGGGATTCGCCGAACTCAACAGTCAGGTCTCTGCTGTGGTGAGGTGGGTTCCCTGAACACAATAGTCATGTCTCTGCTGTGGTGAGGTGGGTTCCCTGAACACAACAGTCAGGTCTCTGCTGTGGTGAGGTGGGTTCCCTGAACACAACAGTCAGGTCTCCTCTGTGGTGAGGTGGGTTCCCTGAACACAACAGTCAGGTCTCTGCTGTGGTGAGGTGGGTTCCCTGAACACAACAGTCAGGTCTCTGCTGTAGTGAGGTAGGTTCCCTGAACACAACAGTCAGGTCTCTGCTGTGGTGAGGTAGGTTCCCTGAACACAACAGTGAGGTCTCTGCTGTGGTGAGGTGGGTTCCCTGAACACAACAGTCAGGTCTCTGCTGTGGTGAGGTGGGTTCCCTGAACACAACAGTCAGGTCTCTACTGTGGTGAGGTGGGTTCCCTGAGCACAACAGTCAGGTCTCTGCTGTGGTGAGGTGGGTTCCCAGAACACAACAGTCAGGTCTCTGCTATGGTGAGGTGGGAGTCGCCAAACTCAACAGTCAGGTCTCTGCTGTGGTGAGGGGGGATTCGCCGAACTCAACAGTCAGGTCTCTGCTGTGGTGAGGTGGGATTCGCCGAACTCAACAGTCAAGTCTCTGCTGTGGTAAGGTGGTATTCGCCGAACTCAACAGTCAGGTCTCTGCTGTGGTGAGGTGGGATTCGCCGAACACAACAGTCAGGTCTCTGCTGGGGTGAGGTGGGATTCGCCGAACACAACAGTCAGGTCTCTGCTGTGGTGAGGTGGGATTCGCCGAACACAACAGTCAGGTCTCTGCTGTGGTGAGGTGGTATTCGCCTTGCTCAACAGTCAGGTCTCTGCTGTGGTGAGGTGGGATTCGCCGAGCACAACAGTCAGGTCTCTGCTGTGGTGAGGTGGGTTCCCTGAATACAACAGTCAGGTCTCTGCTGTGGTGAGGTGGGATTCGCCAAACACAACAGTCAGGTCTCTGCTGTGGTGAGGTGGGTTCCCTGAACACAACAGTCAGGTCTATGCTGTGGTGAGGTGAGTTCGCTGAACACAACAGTCAGGTCTCTGCTGTGGTGAGGTGGGTTCCCTGAAAACAACAGTCAGGTCTCTGCTGTGGTGAGGTGGATTCCCTGAACACAACAGTCAGGTCTCTGCTGTGGTGAGGTAGGTTCCCTGAACACAACAGTCAGGTCTCTGCTGTGGTGAGGTAGGTTCCCTGAACACAACAGTCAGGTCTCTGCTGTGGTGAGGTGGGTTCCCTGAACATAACAGTCAGGTCTCTGCTGTGGTGAGGTGGGTTCCCTGAACACAACAGTCAGGTCTCTGCTGTGGTGAGGTGGGTTCCCTGAACACAACAGTCAGGTCTCTGCTGTGGTGAGGTGGGTTCCCTGAACACAACAGTCAGGTCTCTGCTATGGTGAGGTGGGATTTGCCAAACTCAACAGTCAGGTCTCTGCTGTGGTGAGGTGGGATTCGCCGAACTCAACAGTCAGGTCTCTGCTGTGGTGAGGTGGGATTCGCCGAACTCAACAGTCAGGTCTCTGCTGTGGTGAGGTGGGATTCGCCGAACACAACAGTCAGGTCTCTGCTGGGGTGAGGTGGGATTCTCCGAACACAACAGTCAGGTCTCTGCTGTGGTGAGGTGGGATTCACCAAACACCACAGTCAGGTCTCTGCTGTGGTGAGGTGGGATTCGCTGAGCTCAACAGTCAGGTTTCTGCTGTGGTGAGGTGGGATTCGCCAAACACAAAAGTCAGGTCTCTGCTGTGGTGAGGTGGGATTCACCAAACACCACAGTCAGGTCTCTGCTGTGGTGAGGTGGGATTCGCCGAGCTCAACAGTCAGGTTTCTGCTGTGGTGAGGTGGGATTCGCCAAACACAACAGTCAGGTCTCTGCTGTGGTGAGGTGGGATTCGCCGAACACAACAGTCAGGTCTCTGCTGTGATTAGGTGCGATTCGCCGAGCTACACAGTCAGGTCTCTGCTGTGGTGAGGTGGGATTCGCCGAGCTCAACAGTCAGGTCTCTGCTGTGGTGAGGTGGGATTCGCCGAACTCAACAGTCAGGTCTCTGCTGTGGTGAGGTGGGATTCGCCGAGCTCAACAGTCAGGTCTCTGCTATGGTGAGGTGGGATTCGCCGAACACAACAGTCAGGTCTCTGCTGGGGTGAGGTGGGATTCGCCGAACACAACAGTCAGGTCTCTGCTGTGGTGAGGTGGGATTCGCCGAACAAAACAGTCAGGTCTCTGCTGTGGTGAGGTGGGATTCGCCGAACACAACAGTCAGGTCTCTGCTGTGGTGAGATGGGATTCGCCGAGCTCAACAGTCAGGTCTCTGCTGTGGTGAGGTGGGTTCCCTGAACACAATAGTCAGGTCTCTGCTGTGGTGAGGTAGGTTCCCTGAACACAACAGTCAGGTCTCTGCTGTGGTGAGGTGGGATTCTCCGAACACAACAGTCAGGTCTCTGCTGTGGTGAGGTGGGATTCTCCGAACACAACAGTCAGGTCTCTGCTGTGGTGAGGTGGGATTCACCAAACACCACAGTCAGGTCTCTGCTGTGGTGAGGTGGGATTCGCTGAGCTCAACAGTCAGGTTTCTGCTGTGGTGAGGTGGGATTCGCCAAACACAAAAGTCAGGTCTCTGCTGTGGTGAGGTGGGATTCACCAAACACCACAGTCAGGTCTCTGCTGTGGTGAGGTGGGATTCGCCGAGCTCAACAGTCAGGTTTCTGCTGTGGTGAGGTGGGATTCGCCAAACACAACAGTCAGGTCTCTGCTGTGGTGAGGTGGGATTCGCCGAACACAACAGTCAGGTCTCTGCTGTGATTAGGTGCGATTCGCCGAGCTACACAGTCAGGTCTCTGCTGTGGTGAGGTGGGATTCGCCGAGCTCAACAGTCAGGTCTCTGCTGTGGTGAGGTGGGATTCGCCGAACTCAACAGTCAGGTCTCTGCTGTGGTGAGGTGGGATTCGCCGAGCTCAACAGTCAGGTCTCTGCTATGGTGAGGTGGGATTCGCCGAACACAACAGTCAGGTCTCTGCTGGGGTGAGGTGGGATTCGCCGAACACAACAGTCAGGTCTCTGCTGTGGTGAGGTGGGATTCGCCGAACAAAACAGTCAGGTCTCTGCTGTGGTGAGGTGGGATTCGCCGAACACAACAGTCAGGTCTCTGCTGTGGTGAGATGGGATTCGCCGAGCTCAACAGTCAGGTCTCTGCTGTGGTGAGGTGGGTTCCCTGAACACAATAGTCAGGTCTCTGCTGTGGTGAGGTAGGTTCCCTGAACACAACAGTCAGGTCTCTGCTGTGGTGAGGTGGGTTCCCTGAACACAACAGTCAGGTCTCTGCTGTGGTGAGGTGGAATTCTCCGAACACAACAGTCAGGTCTCTGTTGTGGTGAGGTGGGATTCGCCGAGCTCAACAGTCAGGTCTCTGCTGTGGTGAGGTGGGATTCGCCGAACACAACAGTCAGGTCTCTGCTGTGGTGAGGTGGGATTCGCCGAGCTCAACAGTCAGGTCTCCGCTGTGGTGAGGTGGGATTCGCCGAACACAACAGTCAGGTCTCTGCTGGGGTGAGGTGGGATTCGCCGAACACAACAGTCAGGTCTCTGCTGTGGTGAGGTGGGATTCGCCGAACACAACAGTCAGGTCTCTGCTGGGGTGAGGTGGGATTCGCCAAACACAACAGTCAGGTCTCTGCTGTGGTGAGGTGGGATTCGCCGAACACAACAGTCAGGTCTCTGCTGTGGTGAGGTGGTATTCGCCTTGCTCAACAGTCAGGTCTCTGCTGTGGTGAGGTGGGATTCGCCGAGCACAACAGTCAGGTCTCTGCTGTGGTGAGGTGGGTTCCCTGAATACAACAGTCAGGTCTCTGCTGTGGTGAGGTGGGATTCGCCAAACACAACAGTCAGGTCTCTGCTGTGGTGAGGTGGGTTCCCTGAACACAACAGTCAGGTCTATGCTGTGGTGAGGTGAGTTCGCTGAACACAACAGTCAGGTCTCTGCTGTGGTGAGGTGGGTTCCCTGAAAACAACAGTCAGGTCTCTGCTGTGGTGAGGTGGATTCCCTGAACACAACAGTCAGGTCTCTGCTGTGGTGAGGTAGGTTCCCTGAACACAACAGTCAGGTCTCTGCTGTGGTGAGGTAGGTTCCCTGAACACAACAGTCAGGTCTCTGCTGTGGTGAGGTGGGTTCCCTGAACACAACAGTCAGGTCTCTGCTGTGGTGAGGTGGGTTCCCTGAACACAACAGTCAGGTCTCTGCTGTGGTGAGGTGGGTTCCCTGAACACAACAGTCAGGTCTCTACTATGGTGAGGTGGGATTTGCCAAACTCAACAGTCAGGTCTCTGCTGTGGTGAGGTGGGATTCGCCGAACTCAACAGTCAGGTCTCTGCTGTGGTGAGGTGGGATTCGCCGAACTCAACAGTCAGGTCTCTGCTGTGGTGAGGTGGGATTCGCCGAACTCAACAGTCAGGTCTCTGCTGTGGTGAGGTGGGATTCGCCGAACACAACAGTCAGGTCTCTGCTGGGGTGAGGTGGGATTCTCCGAACACAACAGTCAGGTCTCTGCTGTGGTGAGGTGGGATTCGCCGAGCTCAACAGTCAGGTCTCCGCTGTGGTGAGGTGGGATTCGCCGAACACAACAGTCAGGTCTCTGCTGGGGTGAGGTGGGATTCTCCGAACACAACAGTCAGGTCTCTGCTGTGGTAAGGTGGGATTCGCCGAGCTCAACAGTCAGGTCTCTGCTGTGGTGAGGTGGGATTCGCCGAACACAACAGTCAAGTCTCTGCTGTGGTGAGGTGGGATTCGCCGAACTCAACAGTCAGGTCTCTGCTGTGGTGAGGTGGGATTCGCCGAACACAACAGTCAGGTCTCTGCTGGGGTGAGGTGGGATTCGCCGAACACAACAGTCAGGTCTCTGCTGTGGTGAGGTGGGATTCGCCGAACACAACAGTCAGATCTCTGCTGTGGTGAGGTGGGATTCGCCGAACACAACAGTCAGGTCTCTGCTGTGGTGAGGTGGGTTCCCTGAACACAACAGTCAGGTCTATGCTGTGGTAAGGTGAGTTCGCTGAACACAACAGTCAGGTCTCTGCTGTGGTGAGGTGGGTTCCCTGAATACAACAGTCAGGTCTCTGCTGTGGTGAGGTGGATTCCCTGAACACAACAGTCAGGTCTCTGCTGTGGTGAGGTAGGTTCCCTGAACACAACAGTCAGGTCTCTGCTGTGGTGAGGTGGGTTCCCTGAACACAACAGTCAGGTCTCTGCTGAGGTGAGGTGGGTTTCCTGAACACAACAGTCAGGTCTCTGCTATGGTGAGGTGGGATTCGCCAAACTAAACAGTCAGGTCTCTGCTGTGGTGAGGTAGGATTCGCCGAACTCAACAGTCAGGTCTCTGCTGTGGTGAGGTAGGATTCGCCGAACTCAACAGTCAAGTCTCTGCTGAGGTGAGGTGGGTTTCCTGAACACAACAGTCAGGTCTCTGATATGGTGAGGTGGGATTCGCCAAACTCAACAGTCAGGTCTCTGCTGTGGTGAGGTAGGATTCGCCGAGCTCAACAGTCAGGTCTCTGCTGTGGTGAGGTGGGATTCGCCGAACACAACAGTCAGGTCTCTGCAGTAGTGAGGTGGGATTCGCTGAGCTCAACAGTCAGGTTTCTGCTGTGGTGAGGTGGGATTCGCCGAACACAACAGTCAGGTCTCTGCTGTGGTGAGGTGGGATTCGCCGAACACAACAGTCAGGTCTCTGCTGTGGTTAGGTGCCATTCGCCGAGCTACACAGTCAGGTCTCTGCTGTGGTGAGGTGGGATTCGCCGAGCTCAACAGTCAGGTCTCTGCTGTGGTGAGGTGGGATTCTCCGAACTCAACAGTCAGGTCTCTGCTGTGGTGAGGTGGGTTCCCTGAACACAACAGTCAGGTCTATGCTGTGGTGAGGTGAGTTCGCTGAACACAACAGTCAGGTCTCTGCTGTGGTGAGGTGGGATTGGCCGAGCTCAACAGTCAGGTCTCTGCTGTGGTGAGGTGGGATTCACCGAGCTCAACAGTCAGGTCTCTGCTGTGGTGAGGTGGGATTCACCGAACTCAACAGTCAAGTCTCTGCTGTGGTGAGGTGGGATTCACCGAACTCAACAGTCAGGTCTCTGTTGTGGTGAGGTGTGATTCGCCGAACTGAACAGTCAGGTCTCTGCTGTGGTGAGGTGGGTTCCCTTAACACAACAGTCAGGTCTCTGCTGTGGTGAGGTGGGATTTGCCGAACACAACAGTCAGGACTCTGCTGTGGTGAGGTGGGTTCCCTGAACACAACAGTCAGGTCTCTGCTGGGGTGAGGGGGGATTCGCCGAGCTCAACAGTCAGGTCTCTGCTGTGGTGAGGTGGGATTCGCCGAACTCAACAGTCAGGTCTGTGCTGTGGTGAGGTGGGTTCCCTGAACACATTAGTCAGGTCTCTGCTGTGGTGAGGTGGGTTCCCTGAACACAACAGTCAGGTCTCTGCTGTGCTGAGGTGGGATTCGCTGTACACAACAGTCAGGTCTCTGCTGTGGTGAGGTGGGATTCGCCGAACTCAACAGTCAGGTCTCTGCTGTGGTGAGGTGGGATTCGCCGAACACAACAGTCAGGTCTCTGCTGTGGTGAGGTGGGTTTCCTGAACACAACAGTCAGGTCTCTGCTGTGGTGAGGTGGGTTCCCTGAACACAACAATCAGGTCTCTGCTGTGTCGAGGTGAGATTCTCCGAGCTCAACAGTTAGGTCTCTGCTGTGGTGGGGTGGGATTCGCCGAACACAACAGTCAGGTCTCTGCTGTGGTGAGGTGGGATTCGCCGAGCTCAACAGTCAGGTCTGTGCTGTGGTGAGGTGGGATTCGCCGAACACAACAGTCAGGTCTCTGCTGTGGTGAGGTGGGTTCCCTGAACACAACAGTCAGGTCTATGCTGTGGTGAGGTGAGTTCGCTGAACACAACATTTAGGTCTCTGCTGTGGTGAGGTGGGATTGGCCGAGCTCAACAGTCAGGTCTCTGCTGTGGTGAGGTGGGATTCGCTGAACACAACAGTCAGGTCTCTGCTGTGGTGAGGTGGGATTCGCCGAGCTCAACAGTTAGGTCTGTGCTGTGGTGAGCTGGAATTCGCTGAACACAACAGTCAGGTCTCTGCTGTGGTGAGGTGGGTTCCCTGAATACAACAGTCAGGTCTCTGCTGTGGTGAGGTGGATTCCCTGAACACAACAGTCAGGTCTCTGCTGTGGTGAGGTAGGTTCCCTGAACACAACAGTCAGGTCTCTGCTGTGGTGATGTGGGTTCCCTGAACACAACAGTCAGGTCTCTGCTATGGTGAGGTGGGATTCGCCAAACTCAACAGTCAGGTCTCTGCTGTGGTGAGGTGGGATTCGCCGAACTCAACAGTCAGGTCTCTGCTGTGGTGAGGTGGGATTCGCTGAGCTCAACAGTCAGGTTTCTGCTGTGGTGAGGTGGGATTCGCCAAACTCAACAGTCAGGTCTCTGCTGTGGTGAGGTGGGATTCGCCGAGCTCAACAGTCAGGTCTCTGCTGTGGTGAGGTGGGTTCCCTGAACACAACAGTCAGGTCTCTGCTGTGTTGAGGTGGGTTCCCTGAACACAACAGTCAGATCTGTGCTGTGGTGAGGTGGGATTTGCCGAACACAACAGTCAGGTCTCTGCTATGGTGAGGTGGGATTCGCCGAACACAACAGTCAGGTCTCTGCTGTGGTGAGGTGGGATTCGCCGAACACAACAGTCAGGTCTCTGCTGTGGTTAGGTGGAATTCGCCGAGCTACACAGTCAGGTCTCTGCTGTGGTGAGGTGGGATTCGCCGAGCTCAACAGTCAGGTCTCTGCTGTGTTGAAGTGGGTTCCCTGAACACAACAGTCAGGTCTCTGCTGTGGTGAGGCGGGATTCGGCCGAGCTCAACAGTCAGGTCTGTGCTGGGGTGAGGTGGGATTCGCCGAGCTCAACAGTCAGGTCTCTGCTGTGGTGAGGTGGGATTCGCCGAACACAACAGTCAGGTCTCTGCTGTGGTGAGGTGGGATTCGCCGAACTCAACAGTCAGGTCTCTGCTGTGGTGAGGTGGGTTCCCTGAACACAATAGTCAGGTCTCTGCTGTGGTGAGGTGGGTTCCCTGAACACAACAGTCAGGTCTCTGCTGTGGTGAGGTGGGTTCCCTGAACACAACAGTCAGGTCTCTGCTGTGGTGAGGTAGGTTCCCTGAACACAACAGTGAGGTCTCTGCTGTGGTGAGGTGGGTTTCCTGAACACAACAGTCAGGTCTCTGCTGTGGTGAGGTGGGTTCCCTGAACACAACAGTCAGGTTTCTGCTGTGTCGAGGTGAGATTCACCGAGCTCAACAGTTAGGTCTCTGCTGTGGTGGGGTGGGATTCGCCGAACACAACAGTCAGGTCTCTGCTGTGGTGAGGTGGGATTCGCCGAGCTCAACAGTCAGGTCTGTGCTGTGGTGAGGTGGGATTCGCCGAACACAACAGTCAGGTCTCTGCTGTGGTGAGGTGGGTTCCCTGAACACAACAGTCAGGTCTATGCTGTGTTGAGGTGAGTTCGCTGAACACAACATTTAGGTCTCTGCTGTGGTGAGGTGGGATTGGCTGAGCTCAACAGTCAGGTCTCTGCTGTGGTGAGGTGGGATTCGCCGAGCTCAACAGTCAGGTCTCTGCTGTGGTGAGGTGGGATTCACCGAACTCAACAGTCAGGTCTCTGCTGTGGTGAGGTGGGATTCACCGAACTCAACAGTCAGGTCTCTGTTGTGGTGAGGTGGGATTCGCCGAGCTACACAGTCAGGTCTCTGCTGTGGTGAGGTGGGATTCGCTGAGCTCAACAGTCAGGTCTCTGCTGTGGTGAGGTGGGTTCGCTAAACACAACAGTCAGGTCTCTGCTGTGGTGTGGTGGGTTCCCTGAACACAACAGTCAGGTCTCTGCTGTGGTGAGGTGGGATTCGCCGAGCTCAACAGTCAGGTCTCTGCTGTGGTGAGGTGGGATTCGCTGAACACAACAGTCAGGTCTCTGCTGTGGTGAGGTGGGATTCGCCGAGCTCAACAGTTAGGTCTGTGCTGTGGTGAGGTGGAATTCGCCGAACACAACAGTCAGGTCTCTGCTGTGGTGAGGTGGGTTCCCTGAACACAACAGTCAGGTCTATGCTGTGGTGAGGTGAGTTCGCTGAACACAACAGTCAGGTCTCTGCTGTGGTGAGGTGGGTTCCCTGAATACAACAGTCAGGTCTCTGCTGTGGTGAGGTGGATTCCCTGAACACAACAGTCAGGTCTCTGCTGTGGTGAGGTAGGTTCCCTGAACACAACAGTCAGGTCTCTGCTGTGGTGATGTGGGTTCCCTGAACACAACAGTCAGGTCTCTGCTGTGGTGAGGTGGGTTCCCTGAACACAACCGTCAGGTCTCTGCTGTGGTGAGGTGGGATTCGCCGAGCTCAACAGTCAGGTCTCTGCTGTGGTGAGGTGGGATTCGCCGAGCTCAACAGTCAGGTCTCTGCTGTGGTGAGGTGGGTTCCCTGAACACAACAGTCAGGTCTCTGCTGTGTTGAGGTGGGTTCCCTGAACTCAACAGTCAGGTCTCTGCTGTGGTGAGGTGGGATTCGCCGAGCTCAACAGTCAGGTCTCTGCTGTGGTTAGGTGGGATTCGCCGAGCTACACTGTCAGGTCTCTGCTGTGGTGAGGTGGGATTCGCCGAGCTCAACAGTCAGGTCTCTGCTGTGGTGAGGTGGGTTCCCTGAACACAACAGTCAGGTCTCTGCTGTGTTGAGGTGGGTTCCCTGAACACAACAGTCAGATCTGTGCTGTGGTGAGGTGGGATTTGCCGAACACAACAGTCAGGTCTCTGCTATGGTGAGGTGGGATTCGCCGAACACAACAGTCAGGTCTCTGCTGTGGTGAGGTGGGATTCGCCGAACACAACAGTCAGGTCTCTGCTGTGGTTAGGTGGAATTCGCCGAGCTACACAGTCAGGTCTCTGCTGTGGTGAGGTGGGATTCGCCGAGCTCAACAGTCAGGTCTCTGCTGTGTTGAGGTGGGTTCCCTGAACACAACAGTCAGGTCTCTGCTGTGGTGAGGCAGGATTCGGCCGAGCTCAACAGTCAGGTCTGTGCTGGGGTGAGGTGGGATTCGCCGAGCTCAACAGTCAGGTCTCTGCTGTGGTGAGGTGGGATTCGCCGAACACAACAGTCAGGTCTCTGCTGTGGTGAGGTGGGATTCGCCGAACTCAACAGTCAGGTCTCTGCTGTGGTGAGGTGGGTTCCCTGAACACAATAGTCAGGTCTCTGCTGTGGTGAGGTGGGTTCCCTGAACACAACAGTCAGGTCTCTGCTGTGGTGAGGTGGGTTCCCTGAACACAACAGTCAGGTCTCTGCTGTGGTGAGGTGGGTTCCCTGAACACAACAGTCAGGTCTCTGCTGTGGTGAGGTAGGTTCCCTGAACACAACAGTCAGGTCTCTGCTGTGGAGAGGTAGGTTCCCTGAACACAACAGTGAGGTCTCTGCTGTGGTGAGGTGGGTTTCCTGAACACAACAGTCAGGTCTCTGCTGTGGTGAGGTGGGTTCCCTGAACACAACAGTCAGGTTTCTGCTGTGTCGAGGTGAGATTCACCGAGCTCAACAGTTAGGTCTCTGCTGTGGTGGGGTGGGATTCGCCGAACACAACAGTCAGGTCTCTGCTGTGGTGAGGTGGGATTCGCCGAGCTCAACAGTCAGGTCTGTGCTGTGGTGAGGTGGGATTCGCCGAACACAACAGTCAGGTCTCTGCTGTGGTGAGGTGGGTTCCCTGAACACAACAGTCAGGTCTATGCTGTGGTGAGGTGAGTTCGCTGAACACAACATTTAGGTCTCTGCTGTGGTGAGGTGGGATTGGCCGAGCTCAACAGTCAGGTCTCTGCTGTGGTGAGGTGGGATTCGCCGAGCTCAACAGTCAGGTCTCTGCTGTGGTGAGGTGGGATTCACCGAACTCAACAGTCAGGTCTCTGCTGTGGTGAGGTGGGATTCACCGAACTCAACAGTCAGGTCTCTGTTGTGGTGAGGTGGGATTCGCCGAGCTACACAGTCAGGTCTCTGCTGTGGTGAGGTGGGATTCGCTGAGCTCAACAGTCAGGTCTCTGCTGTGGTGAGGTGGGTTCGCTAAACACAACAGTCAGGTCTCTGCTGTGGTGTGGTGGGTTCCCTGAACACAACAGTCAGGTCTCTGCTGTGGTGAGGTGGGATTCGCCGAGCTCAACAGTCAGGTCTCTGCTGTGGTGAGGTGGGATTCGCTGAACACAACAGTCAGGTCTCTGCTGTGGTGAGGTGGGATTCGCCGAGCTCAACAGTTAGGTCTGTGCTGTGGTGAGGTGGAATTCGCCGAACACAACAGTCAGGTCTCTGCTGTGGTGAGGTGGGTTCCCTGAACACAACAGTCAGGTCTATGCTGTGGTGAGGTGAGTTCGCTGAACACAACAGTCAGGTCTCTGCTGTGGTGAGGTGGGTTCCCTGAATACAACAGTCAGGTCTCTGCTGTGGTGAGGTGGATTCCCTGAACACAACAGTCAGGTCTCTGCTGTGGTGAGGTAGGTTCCCTGAACACAACAGTCAGGTCTCTGCTGTGGTGATGTGGGTTCCCTGAACACAACAGTCAGATCTCTGCTGTGGTGAGGTGGGTTCCCTGAACACAACCGTCAGGTCTCTGCTGTGGTGAGGTGGGATTCGCCGAGCTCAACAGTCAGGTCTCTGCTGTGGTGAGGTGGGATTGGCCAAGCTCAACAGTCAGGTCTCTGCTGTGGTGAGGTGGAATTGGCCGAGCTCAACAGTCAGGTCTCTGCTGTGGTGAGGTGGGATTCGCCGAACTCAACAGTCAGGTCTCTGCTGTGGTGAGGTGGGATTCACCGAACTCAACAGTCAGGTCTCTGCTGTGGTGAGGTGGGATTCGCCGAACTCAACAGTCAGGTCTCTGCTGTGGTGAGGTGGGATTCGCCGAGCTCAACAGTCAGGTCTCTGCTGTGGTTAGGTGGGATTCGCCGAGCTACACTGTCAGGTCTCTGCTGTGGTGAGGTGGGATTCGCCGAGCTCAACAGTCAGGTCTCTGCTGTGGTGAGGTGGGTTCCCTGAACACAACAGTCAGGTCTCTGCTGTGTTGAGGTGGGTTCCCTGAACACAACAGTCAGGTCTGTGCTGTGGTGAGGTGGGATTTGCCGAACACAACAGTCAGGTCTCTGCTGTGGTGAGGTGGGATTCGCCGAACACAACAGATAGGTCTCTGCTGTGGTTAGGTGGAATTTGCCGAGCTACACAGTCAGGTCTCTGCTGTGGTGAGGTGGGATTCGCCGAGCTCAACAGTCAGGTCTCTGCTGTGGTGAGGCGGGATTCGGCCGAGCTCAACAGTCAGGTCTGTGCTGGGGTGAGGTGGGATTCGCCGAGCTCAACAGTCAGGTCTCTGCTGTGGTGAGGTGGGATTCGCCGAACACAACAGTCAGGTCTCTGCTGTGGTGAGGTGGGATTCGCCGAGCTCAACAGTCAGGTCTCTGCTGTGGTGAGTTGGGATTCACCAAACACCACAGTCAGGTCTCTGCTGTGGTGAGGTGGGATTCGCCGAGCTCAACAGTCAGGTTTCTGCTGTGGTGAGGTGGGATTCGCCGAACTCAACAGTCAGGTCTCTGCTGTGGTGAGGTGGGATTCGCCGAGCTCAACAGTCAGGTCTCTGCTGTGGTGAGGTGGGTTCCCTGAACACAACAGTCAGGTCTCTGCTGTGTTGAGGTGGGTTCCCTGAACACAACAGTCAGGTCTGTGCTATGGTGAGGTGGGATTCGCCGAACACAACAGTAAGGTCTCTGCTGTGGTGAGGTGGGATTCGCCAAACACAACAGTCAGGTCTCTGCTGTGGTTACGTGGAATTCGCCGAGCTTCACAGTCAGGTCTCTGCTGTGGTGAGGTGGGATTCGCCGAGCTCAACAGTCAGGTCTCTGCTGTGGTGAGGTGGATTCCCTGAACACAACAGTCAGGTCTCTGCTGTGTTGAGGTGGGTTCCCTGAACACAACAGTCAGGTCTCTGCTGTGGTGAGGCGGGATTCGGCCGAGCTCAACAGTCAGGTCTGTGCTGGGGTGAGGTGGGATTCGCCGAGCTCAACAGTCAGGTCTCTGCTGTGGTGAGGTGGGATTCGCCGAACACAACAGTCAGGTCTCTGCTGTGGTGAGGTGGGATTCGCCGAACTCAACAGTCAGGTCTCTGCTGTGGTGAGGTGGGTTCCCTGAACACAATAGTCAGGTCTCTGCTGTGGTGAGGTGCTTTCCCTGAACACAACAGTCAGGTCTCTGCTGTGGTGAGGTGAGTTCCCTGAACACAACAGTCAGGTCTCTGCTGTGGTGAGGTGGGTTCCCTGAACACAACAGTCAGGTCTCTGCTGTGGTGAGGTGGGTTCCCTGAACACAACAGTCAGGTCTCTGCTGTAGTGAGGTAGGTTCCCTGAACACAACAGTCAGGTCTCTGCTGTGGTGAGGTAGGTTCCCTGAACACAACAGTGAGGTCTCTGCTGTGGTGAGGTGGGTTCCCTGAACACAACAGTCAGGTCTCTGCTGTGGTGAGGTGGGTTCCCTGAACACAACAGTCAGGTCTCTACTGTGGTGAGGTGGGTTCCCTGAACACAACAGTCAGGTCTCTGCTGTGGTGAGGTGGGTTCCCAGAACACAACAGTCAGGTCTCTGCTGTGGTGAGATGGGATTCGCCGAGCACAACAGTCAGGTCTCTGCTGTGGTGAGGTGGGATTCGCCGAACTCAACAGTCAGGTCTCTGCTGTGGTGAGGTGGGTTCCCTGAATACAACAGTCAGGTCTCTGCTGTGGTGAGGTGGGATTCGCCAAACACAACAGTCAGGTCTCTGCTGTGGTGAGGTGGGTTCCCTGAACACAACAGTCAGGTCTATGCTGTGGTGAGGTGAGTTCGCTGAACACAACAGTCAGGTCTCTGCTGTGGTGAGGTGGGTTCCCTGAAAACAACAGTCAGGTCTCTGCTGTGGTGAGGTGGATTCCCTGAACATAACAGTCAGGTCTCTGCTGTGGTGAGGTAGGTTCCCTGAACACAACAGTCAGGTCTCTGCTGTGGTGAGGTGGGTTCCCTGAACACAACAGTCAGGTTTCTGCTATGGTGAGGTGGGATTTGCCAAACTCAACAGTCAGGTCTCTGCTGTGGTGAGGTGGGATTCGCCGAACTCAACAGTCAGGTCTCTGCTGTGGTAAGTTGCGATTCGCCGAACTCAACAGTCAGGTCTCTGCTGTGGTGAGGTGGGATTCGCCGAACACAACAGTCAGGTCTCTGCTGGGGTGAGGTGGGATTCGCCGAACACAACAGTCAGGTCTCTGCTGTGGTGAGGTGGGATTCACCAAACACCACAGTCAGGTCTCTGCTGTGGTGAGGTGGGATTCGCTGAGCTCAACAGTCAGGTTTCTGCTGTGGTGAGGTGGGATTCGCCAAACACAAAAGTCAGGTCTCTGCTGTGGTGAGGTGGGATTCACCAAACACCACAGTCAGGTCTCTTCTGTGGTGAGGTGGGATTCGCCGAGCTCAACAGTCAGGTTTCTGCTGTGGTGAGGTGGGATTCGCCAAACACAACAGTCAGGTCTCTGCTGTGGTGAGGTGGGATTCGCCGAACACAACAGTCAGGTCTCTGCTGTGATTAGGTGCGATTCGCCGAGCTACACAGTCAGGTCTCTGCTGTGGTGAGGTGGGATTCGCCGAGCTCAACAGTCAGGTCTCTGCTGTGGTGAGGTGGGATTCGCCGAACTCAACAGTCAGGTCTCTGCTGTGGTGAGGTGGGATTCGCCGAGCTCAACAGTCAGGTCTCTGCTATGGTGAGGTGGGATTCGCCGAGCTCAACAGTCAGGTCTCTGCTGTGGTGAGGTGGGATTCGCCGAACACAACAGTCAGGTTTCTGCTGTGGTGAGGTGGGATTCGCCAATCTCAACAGTCAGGTCTCTGCTGTGGTGAGGTGGGATTCGCCGAACACAACAGTCAGGTCTCTGCTGGGGTGAGGTGGGATTCGCCGAACACAACAGTCAGGTCTCTGCTGTGGTGAGGTGGGATTCGCCGAACACAACAGTCAGGTCTCTGCTGTGGTGAGATGGGATTCGCCGAGCTCAACAGTCAGGTCTCTGCTGTGGTGAGGTGGGTTCCCTGAACACAATAGTCAGGTCTCTGCTGTGGTGAGGTAGGTTCCCTGAACACAACAGTCTGGTCTCTGCTGTGGTGAGGTGGGTTCCCTGAACAGAACAGTCAGGTCTCTGCTGTGGTGAGGTGGAATTCTCCGAACACAACAGTCAGGTCTCTGTTGTGGTGAGGTGGGATTCGCCGAGCTCAACAGTCAGGTCTCTGCTGTGGTGAGGTGGGATTCGCCGAACACAACAGTCAGGTCTCTGCTGTGGTGAGGTGGGATTCGCCGAGCTCAACAGTCAGGTCTCTGCTGTGGTGAGGTGGGATTCGCCGAGCTCAACAGTCAGGTCTCTGCTGTGGTAAGGTGGGATTCGCCGAGCTTAACAGTCAGGTCTCTGCTGTGGTAAGGTGGGATTCGCCGAGCTCAACAGTCAGGTCTCTGCTGTGGTGAGGTGGGATTCGCCGAACATAACAGTCAGGTCTCTGCTGTGGTGAGGTGGGATTCGCCGAGCTTAACAGTCAGGTCTGTGCTGTGGTGAGGTGGGATTCGCCGAACACAACAGTCAGGTCTCTGCTGTGGTGAGGTGGGATTCGCCGAACACAACAGTCAGGTCTCTGCTGTGGTGAGGTGGGATTCGCCGAGCTCAACAGTCAGGTCTCTGCTGTGGTGAGGTGGGATTCGCCGAACTCAACAGTCAGGTCTCTGCTGTGGTGAGGTGGGATTCGCCGAGCTCAACAGTCTGGTCTCTGCTGTGGTAAGGTGGGACTCGCCGAGCTCAACAGTCAGGTCTCTGCTGTGGTGAGATGGGATTCGCCAAACTCAACAGTCAGGTTTCTGCTGTGGTGAGGTGGGTTCCCTGAACACAATAGTGAGGTCTCTGCTGTGGTGAGTTGGGTTCCCTGAACACAACAGTCAGGTCTCTGCTGTGGTGAGGTGGGTTCCCTGAACACAACAGTCAGGTCTCTACTGTGGTGAGGTGGGTTCCCTGAACACAACAGTCAGGTCTGTGCTGTGGTGAGGTGGGTTCCCAGAACACAACAGTCAGGTCTCTGCTATGGTGAGGTGGGAGTCGCCAAACTCAACAGTCAGGTCTCTGCTGTGGTGAGGGGGGATTCGCCGAACTCAACAGTCAGGTCTCTGCTGTGGTGAGGTGGGATTCGCCGAACTCAACAGTCATGTCTCTGCTGTGGTAAGGTGGTATTCGCCGAACTCAACAGTCAGGTCTCTGCTGTGGTGAGGTGGGATTCGCCGAACACAACAGTCAGGTCTCTGCTGTGGTGAGGTGGGATTCGCCGAACACAACAGTCAGGTCTCTGCTGTGGTGAGATGTGATTCGCCAAACTCAACAGTCAGGTTTCTGCTGTGGTGAGGTGGGTTCCCTGAACACAATAGTCAGGTCTCTGCTGTGGTGAGGTGAGTTCCCTGAATACAACAGTCAGGTCTCTGCTGTGGTGAGGTGGATTCCCTGAACACAACAGTCAGGTCTCTGCTGTGGTGAGGTAGGTTCCCTGAACACAACAGTCAGGTCTCTGCTGTGGTGAGGTGGGTTCCCTGAACACAACAGTCAGGTCTCTGCTGTGGTGAGGTGGGATCCCTGAACACAACAGTCAGATCTCTGCTGTGGTGAGGTGGAATTCTCCGAACACAACAGTCAGGTCTCTGCTGTGGTGAGGTGGGTTTCGCCGAACAAGACAGTCAGGTCTCTGCTGTGGTGAGGTGGGATTCGCTGAACAAAACAGTCAGGTCTCTGCTGTGGTGAGGTGGGATTCGCCGAACAAAACAGCCAGGTCTCTGCTGTGGTGAGGTGGGATTCGCCGAACACAACAGTCAGGTCTATGCTGTGGTGAGGTGGGATTCGCCAAACTCAACAGTCAGGTCTTTGCTGTGGTGAGGTGGGATTGGCCGAGCTCAACAGTCAGGTCTCTGCTGTGGTGAGGTGGGATACGCCGAGCTCAACAATCAGGTCTCTGCTGTGGTGAGGTGGGATTCAACGAACTCAACAGTCAGGTCTCTGCTGTGGTGAGGTGGGATTCGCCGAGCTCAACAGTCAGGTCTCTGCTGTGGTGAGGTGGAATTCGCCGAGCTCAACAGTCAGGTCTCTGCTGTGGTGAGGTGGGTTCCCTGAACACAATAGTCAGGTCTCTGCTGTGGTGAGGTGGGATTCGCTGAGCTACACAGTCAGGTCTCTGCTGTGGTGAGGTGGGATTCGCCGAACACAACAGTCAGGTCTCTGCTGTGGTGAGGTGGGATTCGCCAAACTCAACAGTCAGGTCTCTGCTGTGGTGAGGTGGGATTCGCCGAACACAACAGTCAGGTCTCTGCTGGGGTGAGGTGGGATTCGCCGAACACAACAGTCAGGTCTCTGCTGTGGTGAGGTGGGATTCGCCGAACAAAACAGTCAGGTCTCTGCTGTGGTGAGGTGGGATTCGCCGAACACAACAGTCAGGTCTCTGCTGTGGTGAGATGGGATTCGCCGAGCTCAACAGTCAGGTCTCTGCTGTGGTGAGGTGGGTTCCCTGAACACAATAGTCAGGTCTCTGCTGTGGTGAGGTAGGTTCCCTGAACACAACAGTCAGGTCTCTGCTGTGGTGAGGTGGGTTCCCTGAACACAACAGTCAGGTCTCTGCTGTGGTGAGGTGGAATTCTCCGAACACAACAGTCAGGTCTCTGCTGTGGTGAGGTGGGATTCGCCGAGCTTAACAGTCAGGTCTGTGCTGTGGTGAGGTGGGATTCGCCGAACACAACAGTCAGGTCTCTGCTGTGGTAAGGTGGGATTCGCCGAGCTCAACAGTCAGGTCTCTGCTGTGGTGAGGTGGGATTCGCCGAGCTTAACAGTCAGGTCTGTGCTGTGGTGAGGTGGGATTCGCCGAACACAACAGTCTAGTCTCTGCTGTGGTGAGGTGGGATTCGCCGAACAAAACAGCCAGGTCTCTGCTGTGGTGAGGTGGGATTCGCCGAACACAACAGTCAGGTCTATGCTGTGGTGAGGTGGGATTCGCCAAACTCAACAGTCAGGTCTTTGCTGTGGTGAGGTGGGATTGGCCGAGCTCAACAGTCAGGTCTCTGCTGTGGTGAGGTGGGATTGGCCGAGCTCAACAGTCAGGTCTTTGCTGTGGTGAGGTGGGATTGGCCGAGCTCAACAGTCAGGTCTCTGCTGTGGTGAGGTGGGATACGCCGAGCTCAACAGTCAGGTCTCTGCTGTGGTGAGGTGGGATTCGACGAACTCAACAGTCAGGTCTCTGCTGTGGTGAGGTGGGATTCGCCGAGCTCAACAGTCAGGTCTCTGCTGTGGTGAGGTGGGATTCGCCGAACTCAACAGTCAGGTTTCTGCTGTGGTGAGGTGGGTTCCCTGAACACAATAGTCAGGTCTCTGCTGTGGTGAGGCGGGTTCCCTGAACACAACAGTCAGGTCTCTGCTGTGGTGAGGTGGGTTCCCTGAACACAACAGTCAGGTCTATGCTGTGGTGAGGTGAGTTTGCTGAACACAACAGTCAGGTCTCTGCTGTGGTGAGGTGAGTTCCCTGAATACAACAGTCAGGTCTCTGCTGTGGTGAGGTGGATCCCCTGAACACAACAGTCAGGTCTCTGCTGTGGTGAGGTAGGTTCCCTGAACACAACAGTCAGGTCTCTGCTGTGGTGAGGTGGGTTCCCTGAACACAACAGTCAGGTCTCTGCTGTGGTGAGGTGGGTTCCCTGAACACAACAGTCAGATCTCTGCTGTAGTGAGGTGGGTTCCCTGAACACAACAGTCAGGTCTCTGCTGTGGTGAGGTGGAATTCTCCGAACACAACAGTCAGGTCTCTGCTGTGGTGAGGTGGGTTTCGCCGAACAAGACAGTCAGGTCTCTGCTGTGGTGAGGTGGGATTCGCCGAACACAACAGTCTAGTCTCTGCTGTGGTGAGGTGGGATTCGCCGAACAAAACAGCCAGGTCTCTGCTGTGGTGAGGTGGGATTCGCCGAACACAACAGTCAGGTCTTTGCTGTGGTGAGGTGGGATTGGCCGAGCTCAACAGTCAGGTCTCTGCTGTGGTGAGGTGGGATTGGCCGAGCTCAACAGTCAGGTCTTTGCTGTGGTGAGGTGGGATTGGCCGAGCTCAACAGTCAGGTCTCTGCTGTGGTGAGGTGGGATACGCCGAGCTCAACAGTCAGGTCTCTGCTGTGGTGAGGTGGGATTCGACGAACTCAACAGTCAGGTCTCTGCTGTGGTGAGGTGGGATTCGCCGAGCTCAACAGTCAGGTCTCTGCTGTGGTGAGGTGGGATTCGCCGAGCTCAACAGTCAGGTCTCTGCTGTAGTGAGGTGGGATTCGCCAAACACATAAAGTCAGGTCTCTGCTGTGGTGAGGTGGGATTCGCCGAACTCAACAGTCAGGTCTCTGCTGTGGTGAGGTGGGTTCCCTGAACACAACAGTCAGGTCTCTGCTGTGGTGAGGTGGGTTCCCTTAACACAACAGTCAGGTCTCTGCTGTGGTGAGGTGGGATTCGCCGAACACAACAGTCAGGTCTCTGCTGTGGTGAGGTGGGATTCGCCGAACTCAACAGTCAGGTCTCTGCTGTGGTGAGGTGGGATTCGCCGAACACAACAGTCAGGTCTCTGCTGGGGTGAGGTGGGATTCGCCGAACACAACAGTCAGGTCTCTGCTGTGGTGAGGTGGGATTCGCCGAACACAACAGTCAGATCTCTGCTGTGGTGAGGTGGGATTCGCCGAACACAACAGTCAGGTCTCTGCTGTGGTGAGGTGGGATTCGCCGAGCTCAAAAGTCAGGTCTCTGCTGTGGTGAGGTGGGTTCGCTGAACACGCCTGTCAGGTCTCTGCTGTGGTGAGGTGGGATTCGCCAAACACAACAGTCAGGTCTCTGCTGTGGTGAGGTGGGTTCCCTGAACACAACAGTCAGGTCTATGCTGTGGTGAGGTGAGTTCGCTGAACACAACAGTCAGGTCTCTGCTGTGGTGAGGTGGGTTCCCTGAATACAACAGTCAGGTCTCTGCTGTGGTGAGGTGGATTCCCTGAACACAACAGTCAGGTCTCTGCTGTGGTGACGTAGGTTCCCTGAACACAACAGTCAGGTCTCTGCTGTGGTGAGGTGGGATTCGCGGAACTCAACAGTCAGGTCTGTGCTGGGGTGAGGTGTGATTCGCCGAGCTCAACAGTCAGGTCTCTGCTGTGGTGAGGTGGGATTCGCCAAACTCAACAGTCAGGTCTCTGCTGTGGTGAGGTGGGATTCGCCGAACTCAACAGTCAGGTCTCTGCATCTTTGCATCTTAATTACATGAAGCAACAAGAGCATGCTGCAGTACAGCCGGGAGACGAGATCTACACAGTGAGTCCTCTTGCACACTACATGCGATTCCGATTTTTTTTTTTTTTTTTTTTTTTTTTTTTTATACGATCTGATTTTTGAATCCGATTAAAACAAAAAAGTACTGCATGCTGCTACGTTTTTAAATCTGAATCAAAAATCGGATTGTATAAAAAAAATCGGAATCGCATGTAGTGTGCAAGAGGCGTCACTGTGTTTGTATACAGTACATTGTAGTGCCTATATCCTCCTACCTTTTAAAATACATTGTACTAGGGTGGAACATAATTTAAACGTTGTAATAACCGGGTCAAATAAAATGTGTGGGTTTTATCCACAGTAGCATGTTTTATTTTAAGACTATAATGGCTGAAAACTGAGAAATAATGCATCTTTTCCTTTTTATTATTATTATTCCTGTTAAAATGTATTTTGAATAAAATAATTCTTAGCAAAATGTACCACCCAAAGACAGCGTGATTTGTGGCGAAAGCCACAAGATATAGATCATTTTGTTGTGATAAGTAGTGATAAAGTTATTGGGAATGGGAGGAGTGCTCAAAGGTGAAAATTGTTCTGGTCCATAAGGGTAGAACCCCTCAGTTGTGAAGTGGTTAAAGAGGACCTCCATGCAGAAAATAAAAATCAGTCAGCACTGCTGTAATGAAAAGTTATATTTTCCTTCGGAGTCTCGTCCGACGAAGCTGCCCGAAGACCCCGCATCACTACACTTCCGCCACTTGGCCCCGCCTGCCCTCTTTCTTCCAAGAAAAAACGTGCGGCAATTGAATGCAATAAATAGCTTGGATTGTTATTTTCTGCATGGAGGTTCTCTTTAAAGAGAATCTGTACTCTAAAATTCTTACAATAAAAAGCATACCATTCTATTCATTATGTTCTCCTGGGCCTCTCTATGCTATTTCTGCCACTCCCTGCTGCAATCCTGGCTTGTAATTGCCCACATTAGAACAGGTATAGGAACTTATAGGATAGAAGAAATAAGTCTGAAAATTTTGTTACAGAGCCTCTTTAAGGTACTGTGATTGCAACGCAGCACTATTATGCTTGTGAGCGCCCTAAGTAAAGGGGACAGAGTTAAAAAACTATATTGATAATAGGAGAAAAAAAATAGAACATCAGTGTGGTATGTGTGAAAGGGCAAGCGCTACAGATAATTCACTGATCAGGCAGCAAAGGCCGGGGGGATTTCCTGTTCCAAATGCTTGCACGGTGCCTGGGTTTCCTCACAGTGCCAGTGAGGGCGGAGCTTCTGGGAGACTGGGGGTAGAGTTACATGTCATTTCACAGGCTGGGCTTAGCAGTGTTTTGGGAACATAATAAAAATATGATGATGTAATAAGATTTAGGCCCCGTTCACACCTACGTGGGAATCGCGCGATTCCCGCTAACTGCAAACCGCTAGCGTTTTAAACAAAATGCTAGTCCTATTCTAGTCTATGGCAGTGTTCTCACTGCCACGATCATGGGCGTTTTGCGGTTATCGCTAATTCCTAGTGTGAACAAGCCCTAAGGTGTAATGTTATGGTATGGTATCCATTTTAAAATAGTTTGCCCAGGGGAGCTCAGGGCGGAGTTTTGTGCCATTTGGGGGCGGGGCTCAGTGACAGTTGGGGCGGAGCTTCACACTGGTCCCAGCGCCCTTTGAAATATATTGAAAATAAAATGTAATGTAAAGTTATCCTACCTAATAAAAGGTAAGTGGTGCTGCGTCCCATGTCCATCCGTCCGTGCTTTTTGTGCACTGCGCATGTGCAGTGACGCAGAGACACTGCCGAGAGCCAGAGGAGGACGGGGCCAGAAGGGTTGGGCGTGCGCGGCGTTTGACGGGTGCGAGGCGTGCAACAGGTGCCTGGTCAGCGCATAAGGTATAGACTTAGCCATTTTTAAACGGGCTTAGGTCCACTAGTAAGTGTATAAATTTGGCCAGGGGAGCTGAGGCGGAGTTTCATGTAGTTGGGGCGGGGCTTAGCTGCGGTCTGGGCAGGGTTTTACGCTGAGCTCAGCATCCTTTTATATAATCTTAAAATTACATTAATATGATGTTATGTATTAATGTAATGCTATGGTACTGTACATGTGTATATATTATATAAAGTACATTGGACAGGGAATCTGGGGGCAGAGTTTCATGCCATTTGGGGTGGGGCTTAGTGTTAGTTTGGGGGCGTGGTTTCACGTCGATCCCAAGCTCTTTCAAATATATTGATAATAAAATGAATGTAATGTCATGGTACAATATATATATATATATTGTGTATATGTGTGTAATGTTATGGTAATATGTGTATATATGTATTACTTTGGCCAGGGAGGCTGGTTGCACAGCTCCCATCACGTCACACAAGCTCGAGGCATCAGCGTGACGTCATAGTAGAGCAGCTGCTTCCTGTAAACAACCCCCCGCGGACACACTAGCGGGGACAGGCGAAGGAGCTGGAGGTGACTGAGGCTGGAGCGGAGGGCAGATCTCTGAGCAGCAGCCAGCGGCATCACGGAGCAGCCAGGAGCCCGCATGTCAGCAGAGAGGAGGCATTACTGTGCCGGAGCGCCCCCTGCTGGACCTGATAAGTAACGTTACTGTAACAATGTCTTATAGAATTCACTGGAGTTAGAGATAAATATCGGGGAGGCAATTGAGTTATTAGCAGTGAAGGGATATTTTCAGCCTTATGGGAAATCCCGCACATAAGGCTGCTGAACACAAGGGAATAGGGCGGCTGCATGCAGAGCTGCATAGCAACAGGGAACTGCTGAAAAGTACAGCTAAATGTCCCATACATACTATAGGCAATTCTAAAGCCATTTTAGACGGGGGGATCTCGTGCCGTTTGGGGGCGGGGCTTAAAGGCGGTGTGGGGCGGGGCTTCGCACTGGTCTTATGTTACATTGGCTTATGGTACATGTGTTTATATTACATAAAGTACTTTGGCTGGGGGTGGAGTTTCGTGCTGTTTGGGGCGGGGCTTAGTGACGGTTTGGGGGTGAGGCCTCGCACAAATACCAATGCGCTTTGAAATATATTGATAATGAAATGAATGTAATGTCATGATACAGTATATGTGTATTTAATGTAATGTTATGGTATTTGTGTATGTATTACATAAAGTGCAGTGCTTTGGCCAGGGAAACTGGGGGCGGGGCTTAGTGACGGTTTGGGGGAGTGGCTTCACGTCGATCCAGCGCTCTTTCAACTATATATAGATAATAAAATGAAAGTAATGTCATGGTACAATATATATATTAATGTAGTGTTATGGTATATGTATGTATTACTTCGGCTAGGGGGGCTGGTTGCGCTGGCCAAAGTAATACATACATATATACACATATCCCGCGGAGGTTTGTTTACAGGAGGCAGCTGCTCTAGTACTATGACGTCACGCTGATGCCTCGAGCTTGTGACCTGATGGGAGCTGTGCAACCAGTGGGCGATCACGTCACACAAGCTCGAGGCAACAGCGTGACGTCATAGTGGAGCAGCTGCTTCCTGTAAACAACCCCCCCCGCGGACACACTAGCGGGGACAGGCGAAGGAGCTGGACGAGGCTGAGGCTGGAGCGGACGGGACATCTCTGAGCAGCAGCCAGCGGCATCACGGAGCAGCCAGGAGCCCGCATGATGTCAGCAGAGAGGAGGCATTAGCTGTGCCGGAGCGCCCCCTGCTGGACCTGATAAGTATGGTTACTGTAACAATGTCTTAGTGAATTCCTTGGAGTACATATCGGGGACGCAATTGAGTAATGAGCAGTGAAGGGATATTCTCAGCCTTATTTCTGCCTTATGGGAAATCCCGCACATAAGGCTGCTGAACACAAGGGAATAGGGCGGCTGCATGCAGAGCTGCACAGCAACAGGGAACTGCTGAAAATCACAGCTGCTAAATGTCCCATACATACTATAGCAGGGGTGAGTCTCAAACTCAATTTACCTGGGGGGCCGCAGGAGGCAAAGTCAGGATGAGACTGGGCCGCATAAGGAATTTCACAATCGCGGCGCATCGCCGCCTCTGCCCGCCCCTCTCACTCTTCCTTCAGAGAGGGGCGGGGAGAGGCGGCGATCCGTGCGGCGATTGACGTCAGGAGGGGCAGAGCTGAAGCTGAAAGCTCTGCCCCTTCCTGGAAATTCTGGCAGATTGCCCCGCGGGCAATTTGGGGGCTCTGCAGCCCTCGTTTAGCGGCGGGGATGCGGCGGATTACTTGGGACCACTGAAGCGAACTATAAGGAATTTGCCGGCGAGGGCCACAAAATATTGTATCGGGGGCCGCGAGTTTGAGACCCCTGTAATATAGGCAATATTAAAGTCATTTGGCCATGGGGGCGGAGGGCGGAGTTTTGTGTCTGTTTGGGGACGGAGCTTAGTGGTGGTTTGGGGCGGAGTTTCGCACTGGTCTTAGAGCCCTTTCAAATAGATTGAAAATAAACTGCATGTAACTGCTGAAAATGACAACAAAATGTCCAGTACATATTATAGGGAGTTTAATCAGGGAAAAAAAAGTGACAGTTCATTACATCAGTAACTGCTAGGTAGAAACCATGGTAACTGTAAAGGTGGCCACACACCATACAATTAAAAGATCCAATTTTTCACCAATGCGATAATTACGTTCGGTTGTCTTGAAAAATTGAGAGCTTTTCTTTGTTTTCAATCAATAAATGTGATCGGATTTCCCTTTTTTGTTTTTTTGTTTTCGATTTTTGGAAATTGGACATGTTGGAAATTTCAGACTAACTTTTCAAGAATTGTATGGTGTGTGATAGATTGTCAATTACTTGATGTAAAGTTCCAATCAATTTTTTCTGAGCTTTCAATTATTTTATTCGTGATTGGGTAAAAATTGAATAGGTGTGTGGTACATTGAATCAGTAAGAAAAATTGATTGCTATCCTTGAATTAAACAGATATTTTAAAAATTGTATGGTATGTGGCCACCTTAAAGAGAGTCTGAAGCGAGAATAAATCTCGCTTCAGACCTCATAAATAGCAGGGGCATGTGTGCCCCTGCTAAACCGCCGCTATCCCGGGGGTCCCTGATCCCACAAATCCCCTCCGTAAAGCGGGGGAGCGCTTCCTGGTTGGGGCAGGGCTAACCGCCGCAGCCCTGCCCCACGCTCGTCTGTCAGCGCGTATCTCCGCCTCTCCCCCGCCCCTCTCAGTCTTCCTTCACTGAGAGGGGCGGGGGAGAGGCGGCGATGCGCTGCTGATAGACGCGACTGGAGGCAGGGCTGCGGCGGTTAGCCCTGCCTCCAGGAGCGACCAAATGTACGACCAAGTCGTGCGGGGGGTGATTTGGGGGTGAAGGGACCCCCGTTTAGCGGCGCAATAGCGGCGGTTTAGCAGGGGCACACGTGCCCCTGCTAACTTTGAGCTCTGAAGCGAGATTTATTCTCGCTTCAGAGTCTCTTTAAAAGAGTTCTCCGGTATATTTTAAAAAGCTAAAACTGACACTTACCTGATGCTTCTATCGCCCCCCTGCAGCTGTGATGTCCCGCGCTGTCCTCCTCCGATGCCACGTTCCCCGCCGCCGGTAACCTGCTAATTGTTCATCTAACTAGATAAACAGAACTGGCTGCGAGGCCGTGGCTGTACTGTACAGTACTGTAATGCAGTACTATACTGCACCTGCGTAGTAAGCTCCCGGTGACACATGCGGGAGTGAGCATGCAGCCGGCAGCCGCAGTTCTATTCATCTAGTTAGATGAACAATTAGCAGGTTACCGGCGGCGGGGAACAGAGCATCGGAGGAGGACAGCGCGGGACATCACAGCTGCAAGGGCCTGATAGAAGCACCAGGTAAGTGTCAGTTTTAGCTTTATAAAATACAATGGAGAACCCCTTTAAGAAATGCTGCTAAAGTTGAATTTAGAGCTCATCTCTCTACTCTAGTAAAGTTGGAATGGAATTAGTGCAGAGTGAATTTGTACAGCGCGAATCCAATGACAGGGTTAGTAATTGCATGAACATTGGATGTGTGTCCCAGGCTTTAGGCCAGGCTTACACTAAATCAGTTGCTGTCAGCACCGGACAACTGATGTGCAGCACAGCTGAAGGAATTGTCCATGTTCTTCTATGGCTATGTAAACAGTGGTGCGCTGTGGTGTGGCCGCATTGTGATGCAGCTTTCCTCAATGCACCACCTATGCAGCGTTCACGGTGAGGCCGGTGGAGTTTAATGGCATGTGGCATCCTATGCAGTGCGTTACCGCAATATGCAGAGGGACAGTGAAGCATACATTTTATTGGCTGTATGCTTCACTGTAAGCAACTCAACGCAGGAATAATGTGTGGAGCGACTTTCCCATTACATTGCGTTCCAGCTCTTACAAGAAACGCAAAGTCCACTGTGTACCTAGCAACTGGCCCCATTCACAGCGGTGCAATGTAACAGCTGCTTTGTCATGCAGCTTACCGCAATGCAATGCACCACTTTTGTGACGATCACAGTGTGGCGGGAGCGTTGCAGCATAGCAGGTTGCAGTATGGTAAGGCACTGCATGTAGTGCGATACAGGTAAACGCGTGCGTCAACAGTACGTGAAGAATACTTTTCATTAACTTTATGCTTCACTGTGCTTCACTGTACCCGAGTATACTTTTTTGTTCTGTTGCATTGTGCTCCTGTTACACAGGGAATGCAACGTCTCAACTTTTGAATGTGGTTTAGCACTTGCTAATGCAATGCAATGGGGGATGTTTACGAAATCACATCGCTCCAGTGTGGACACACACACAATAACAACAAGAGCTTTTTAAATCACAAAGCACTTAGAAAAGCTCTTGTAGTGTGAATGAGCCCTAATTAAAGAGGAACTTCAGCCTAAACAAACATACTGTCGTTAAAGGGATACTGTAGGGGGATCGGGGGGAAATGAGTTGAACTTACCCGAGGCTTCTAATGGTCCCCCATAGACATCCTGTGCCCGCGCAGCCACTCACCGATGCTCCGGCTCCGCCTCTGGTTCACTTCTGGAATTTCAGACTTTAAAGTTTGAAAACCACTGCGCCTGTGTTGCTATGTCCTCGATCCCGCTGATGCCACCAGGAGCGTATAACACAAGCCCAGTAAGGTCTGTGGGTGCGCAGTATGCTCCTGGTGACATCAGCGGGATCGAGGACACGGCAACGCAGGCGCAGTGCTTTTCAGACTTTAAAGTCTGAAATTCCAGAAGTGAACCGGAGGTGGAGCCGGAGCATCGGTGAGTGGCTGCGCAGGCACAGGATGTCTGCGGGGCATTAGAAGCCCCGGGTAAGTTCAACTATTTATTCCCCGACCCCCTACAGTATCCCTTTAAGTTTCATTAGTTATGTTAATTAAAATAGATAGGTAAAATAATCTCTTACCCACCCTGTTTTAAAAGAACAGGCAAATGTTTGTGATTTCATGATGGCAGCCATCTTTTTGGTTAAAAGGAGGTGTCAGCGAGCATGAGGCACGGTTCCAACTGTCCTGTGTGCTGATCACCACTCCCAGTTGCTAGGCAACGTGAATAACAACATCAGAAATCCTATTATGCTTTGCACAGCATCAGGGGAAAAAAGCCTGGGCAGTTTTCTTTGATGGGTGGAGCTTAGCTAAAAATGCAGCTAAAATGATGCTTTGGTAAGAAAAACAAAGTTCTGATGCTGTGAAACTGTTAAGAAATGAAATTCAAGTGAAATGAAAGGTCTATGCTGTGATGAGGTGCTTTCACTGAACTCAACAGTTAGGTCTACCGAACAATCAGGTCTATGCTGTGATGAGGTGGGTTCACTGAACACAACAGTTAGCTCTATGCTGTGATGAGGTGGGTTCACTGAACACAACAGTTAGGTCTATGCTGTGATGAGGTGCTTTCACTGAACACAACAGTTAGGTCTACCGAACAGTCAGGTCTATGTTGTGATGAGGTGGGTTCGCTGAACACAACAGTCAGGTCTCTGCAGTGGTGAGGTGGGTTCCCTGAACACAACAGTCAGGTCTATGCTGTGGTGAGGTGAGTTTGCTGAACACAACAGTCAGGTCTCTGCTGTGGTGAGGTGGGTTCCCTGAATACAACAGTCAGGTCTCTGCTGTGGTGAGGTAGGTTCCCTGAACACAACAGTCAGGTCTCTGCTGTGGTGAGGTAGGTTACCTGAACACAACAGTCAGGTCTCTGCTGTGGTGAGGTGGGTTCCCTGAACACAACAGTCAGGTCTCTGCTGTGGTGAGGTGGGTTCCCTGAACCCAACAGTCAGGTCTCTGCTGTGGTGAGGTGGGTTCCCTAAACACAACTGTCAGGTTTCTGCTGTGGTGAGGTGGGATTCGCCAAACACAACAGTCAGGTCTCTGCTGTGGTGAGGTGGGTTTCGCCGAACAAGACAGTCAGGTCTCTGCTGTGGTGAGGTGGGATTCGCCGAACAAAACAGTCAGGTCTCTGCTGTGGTGAGGTGGGATTCACCGAACACAACAGTCAGGTCTCTGCTGTGGTGAGGTGGGATTCGCCGAACTCAACAGTCAGGTCTCTGCTGTGGTGAGGTGGGATTCACCGAACTCAACAGTCAGGTCTCTGCTGTGGTGAGGTGGGATTCGCCGAACTCAACAGTCAGGTCTCTGCTGTGGTGAGGTGGGATTCGCCGAGCTCAACAGTCAGGTCTCTGCTGTGGTGAGGTGGGATTCGCTGAACTCAACAGTCAGGTCTCTGCTGTGGTGAGGTGGGTTCCCTGAACACAACAGTCAGGTCTCTGCTGTGGTGGGGTGGGATTCGCGGAACACAACAGTCAGGTCTCTGCTTTGGTGAGGTGGGATTCGCCGAACTCAACAGTCAGGTCTCTGCTGTGGTGAGGTGGGATTTGCGAACACAACAGGCAGGTCTCTGCTGTGGTGAGGTGGGATTCGCCGAACTCAACAGTCAGGTCTCTGCTGTGGTGAGGTGGGATTTGCCGAACACAACAGTCAGGTCTCTGCTGTGGTGAGGTGGATTCCCTGAACACAACAGTCAGGTCTCTGCTGTGGTGAGGTAGGTTCCCTGAACACAACAGTCAGGTCTCTGCTGTGGTGAGGTGGGTTCCCTGAACACAACAGTCAGGTCTCTGCTGTGGTGAGGTGGGTTCCCTGAACACAACAGTCAGGTCTCTTCTGTGGTGAGGTGGGTTTCCCTGAACACAACAGTCAGGTCTCTGCTGTGGTGAGGTGGGTTCCCTAAACACAACAGTCAGGTCTCTGCTGTGGTGAGGTGGGATTCGCCGAACAAAACAGTCAGGTCTCTGCTGTGGTGAGGTGGGATTCGCCGAACAAAACAGTCAGGTCTCTGCTGTGATAAGGTGGGATTCGCCAAACACAACAGTCAGGTCTCTGCTGTGGTGAGGTGGGATTCGCCGAACTCAACAGTCAGGTCTCTGCTGTGGTGAGGTGGGATTCGCCGAACTCAACAGTCAGGTCTCTGCTGTGGTGAGGTGGGATTCACCGAACTTAACAGTCAGGTCTCTGCTGTGGTGAGGTGGGATTCACCAAACTCAACAGTCAGGTCTCTGCTGTGGTGAGGTGGGATTCGCCGAACTCAACATTCAGGTCTCTTCTGTGGTGAGGTGGGATTCACCGAACACAACAGTCAGGTCTCTGCTGGGGTGAGGTGGGATTCGCCGAACACAACAGTCAGGTCTCTGCTGTGGTGAGGTGGGATTCGCCGAACACAACAGTCAGGTCTCTGCTGTGGTGAGGTGGGATTCACCAAGCTCAACAGTCAGGTCTCTGCTGTGGTGAGGTGGGATTCGCCGAGCTCAACAGTCAGGTCTCTGCTGTGGTGAGGTGGGATTCGCCGAACACAACAGTCAGGTCTCTGCTGTGGTGAGGTGGGATTCGCTGAGCTCAACAGTCAGGTTTCTGCTGTGGTGAGGTGGGATTCGCCGAATACAACAGTCAGGTCTCTGCTGTGGTGAGGAGGGATTCGCCGAACACAACAGTCAGGTCTCTGCTGGGGTGAGGTGGGATTAGCCGAGCTACACAGTCAGGTCTCTGCTGTGGTGAGGTGGGTTCCCTGAACACAACAGTCAGGTCTCTGCTGTGGTGAGGTGGGATTCGCCGAACTCAACAGTCAGGTCTCTGCTGTGGTGAGGTGGGATTCGCCGAACACAACAGTCAGGTCTCTGCTGGGGTGAGGTGGGATTCGCCGAGCTCAACAGTCAGGTCTCTGCTGTGGTGAGGTGGTATTCGCCGAGCTCAACAGTCAGGTCTCTGCTGTGGTGAGGTGGGATTCGCCGAACTCAACAGTCAGGTCTCTGCTGTGGTGAGGTGGGTTCCCTGAACACAACAGTCAGGTTTCTGCTGTGGTGAGGTGGGATTCGCCGAACACAACAGTCAGGTCTCTGCTGTGGTGAGGTCGGATTCGCCGAACTCAACAGTCAGGTCTCTGCTGTGGTGAGGTAGGTTCCCTGAACACAACAGTCAGGTCTCTGCTGTGGTGAGGTGGGTTCCCTGAACACAACAGTCAGGTCTCTGCTGTGGTGAGGTGGGTTCCCTGAACACAACAGTCAGGTCTCTTCTGTGGTGAGGTGGGTTTCCCTGAACACAACAGTCAGGTCTCTGCTGTGGTGAGGTGGGTTCCCTAAACACAACAGTCAGGTCTCTGCTGTGGTGAGGTGGGATTCGCCGAACAAAACAGTCAGGTCTCTGCTGTGGTGAGGTGGGATTCGCTGAACAAAACAGTCAGGTCTCTGCTGTGATAAGGTGGGATTCGCCGAACACAACAGTCAGGTCTCTGCTGTGGTGAGGTGGGATTCGCCGAAGTCAACAGTCAGGTCTCTGCTGTGGTGAGGTGGGTTCCCTGAACACAACAGTCAGGTCTCTGCTGTGGTGAGGTGGGTTCCCTGAACACAACAGTCAGGTCTCTTCTGTGGTGAGGTGGGATTCGCTGAACACAACAGTCAGGTCTCTGCTGTGGTGAGGTGGGATTCACCAAACTCAACAGTCAGGTCTCTGCTGTGGTGAGGTGGGATTCGCCGAACTCAACATTCAGGTCTCTTCTGTGGTGAGGTGGGATTCACCGAACACAACAGTCAGGTCTCTGCTGGGGTGAGGTGGGATTCGCCGAACACAACAGTCAGGTCTCTGCTGTGGTGAGGTGGGATTCGCCGAACACAACAGTCAGGTCTCTGCCGTGGTGAGGTGGGATTCGCCAAGCTCAACAGTCAGGTCTCTGCTGTGGTGAGGTGGGATTAGCCGAGCTCAACAGTCAGGTCTCTGCTGTGGTGAGGTGGGATTCGCCGAACACAACAGTCAGGTCTCTGCTGTGGTGAGGTGGGATTCGCTGAGCTCAACAGTCAGGTTTCTGCTGTGGTGAGGTGGGATTCGCCGAATACAACAGTCAGGTCTCTGCTGTGGTGAGGTGGGATTTGCTGAGCTCAACAGTCAGGTTTCTGCTGTGGTGAGGTGGGATTCGCCGAATACAACAGTCAGGTCTCTGCTGTGGTGAGGTGGGATTCGCCGAACACAACAGTCAGGTCTCTGCTGGGGTGAGGTGGGATTCGCCGAGCTACACAGTCAGGTCTCTGCTGTGGTGAGGTGGGATTTGCTGAACTCAACAGTCAGGTCTCTGCTGTGGTGAGGTGGGTTCCCTGAACACAACAGTCAGGTTTCTGCTGTGGTGAGGTGGGATTTGCCGAACACAACAGTCAGGTCTCTGCTGTGGTGAGGTGGGATTCGCCGAACTCAACAGTCAGGTCTCTGCTGTGGTGAGGTGGGATTTGCCGAACACAACAGTCAGGTCTCTGCTGTGGTGAGGTGGATTTCCTGAACACAACAGTCAGGTCTCTGCTGTGGTGAGGTAGGTTCCCTGAACACAACAGTCAGGTCTCTGCTGTGGTGAGGTGGGTTCCCTGAACACAACAGTCAGGTCTCTGCTGTGGTGAGGTGGGTTCCCTGAACACAACAGTCAGGTCTCTTCTGTGGTGAGGTGGGTTTCCCTGAACACAACAGTCAGGTCTCTGCTGTGGTGAGGTGGGTTCCCTAAACACAACAGTCAGGTCTCTGCTGTGGTGAGGTGGGATTCGCCGAACAAAACAGTCAGGTCTCTGCTGTGGTGAGGTGGGATTCGCCGAACAAAACAGTAAGGTCTCTGCTGTGATAAGGTGGGATTCGCCGAACTCAACAGTCAGGTCTCTGCTGTGGTGAGGTGGGATTCGCCGAACTTAACAGTCAGGTCTCTGCTGTGGTGAGGTGGGATTCACCAAACTCAACAGTCAGGTCTCTGCTGTGGTGAGGTGGGATTCGCCGAACTCAACATTCAGGTCTCTTCTGTGGTGAGGTGGGATTCACCGAACACAACAGTCAGGTCTCTGCTGGGGTGAGGTGGGATTCGCCGAACACAACAGTCAGGTCTCTGCTGTGGTGAGGTGGGATTCGCCGAACACAACAGTCAGGTCTCTGCTGTGGTGAGGTGGGATTCACCAAGCTCAACAGTCAGGTCTCTGCTGTGGTGAGGTGGGATTCGCCGAGCTCAACAGTCAGGTCTCTGCTGTGGTGAGGTGGGATTCGCCGAACACAACAGTCAGGTCTCTGCTGTGGTGAGGTGGGATTCGCTGAGCTCAACAGTCAGGTTTCTGCTGTGGTGAGGTGGGATTCGCCGAATACAACAGTCAGGTCTCTGCTGTGGTGAGGAGGGATTCGCCGAACACAACAGTCAGGTCTCTGCTGGGGTGAGGTGGGATTAGCCGAGCTACACAGTCAGGTCTCTGCTGTGGTGAGGTGGGTTCCCTGAACACAACAGTCAGGTCTCTGCTGTGGTGAGGTGGGATTCGCCGAACTCAACAGTCAGGTCTCTGCTGTGGTGAGGTGGGATTCGCCGAACACAACAGTCAGGTCTCTGCTGGGGTGAGGTGGGATTCGCCGAGCTCAACAGTCAGGTCTCTGCTGTGGTGAGGTGGTATTCGCCGAGCTCAACAGTCAGGTCTCTGCTGTGGTGAGGTGGGATTCGCCGAACTCAACAGTCAGGTCTCTGCTGTGGTGAGGTGGGTTCCCTGAACACAACAGTCAGGTTTCTGCTGTGGTGAGGTGGGATTCGCCGAACACAACAGTCAGGTCTCTGCTGTGGTGAGGTCGGATTCGCCGAACTCAACAGTCAGGTCTCTGCTGTGGTGAGGTAGGTTCCCTGAACACAACAGTCAGGTCTCTGCTGTGGTGAGGTGGGTTCCCTGAACACAACAGTCAGGTCTCTGCTGTGGTGAGGTGGGTTCCCTGAACACAACAGTCAGGTCTCTTCTGTGGTGAGGTGGGTTTCCCTGAACACAACAGTCAGGTCTCTGCTGTGGTGAGGTGGGTTCCCTAAACACAACAGTCAGGTCTCTGCTGTGGTGAGGTGGGATTCGCCGAACAAAACAGTCAGGTCTCTGCTGTGGTGAGGTGGGATTCGCTGAACAAAACAGTCAGGTCTCTGCTGTGATAAGGTGGGATTCGCCGAACACAACAGTCAGGTCTCTGCTGTGGTGAGGTGGGATTCGCCGAAGTCAACAGTCAGGTCTCTGCTGTGGTGAGGTGGGTTCCCTGAACACAACAGTCAGGTCTCTGCTGTGGTGAGGTGGGTTCCCTGAACACAACAGTCAGGTCTCTTCTGTGGTGAGGTGGGATTCGCTGAACACAACAGTCAGGTCTCTGCTGTGGTGAGGTGGGATTCACCAAACTCAACAGTCAGGTCTCTGCTGTGGTGAGGTGGGATTCGCCGAACTCAACATTCAGGTCTCTTCTGTGGTGAGGTGGGATTCACCGAACACAACAGTCAGGTCTCTGCTGGGGTGAGGTGGGATTCGCCGAACACAACAGTCAGGTCTCTGCTGTGGTGAGGTGGGATTCGCCGAACACAACAGTCAGGTCTCTGCCGTGGTGAGGTGGGATTCGCCAAGCTCAACAGTCAGGTCTCTGCTGTGGTGAGGTGGGATTAGCCGAGCTCAACAGTCAGGTCTCTGCTGTGGTGAGGTGGGATTCGCCGAACACAACAGTCAGGTCTCTGCTGTGGTGAGGTGGGATTCGCTGAGCTCAACAGTCAGGTTTCTGCTGTGGTGAGGTGGGATTCGCCGAATACAACAGTCAGGTCTCTGCTGTGGTGAGGTGGGATTTGCTGAGCTCAACAGTCAGGTTTCTGCTGTGGTGAGGTGGGATTCGCCGAATACAACAGTCAGGTCTCTGCTGTGGTGAGGTGGGATTCGCCGAACACAACAGTCAGGTCTCTGCTGGGGTGAGGTGGGATTCGCCGAGCTACACAGTCAGGTCTCTGCTGTGGTGAGGTGGGATTTGCTGAACTCAACAGTCAGGTCTCTGCTGTGGTGAGGTGGGTTCCCTGAACACAACAGTCAGGTTTCTGCTGTGGTGAGGTGGGATTTGCCGAACACAACAGTCAGGTCTCTGCTGTGGTGAGGTGGGATTCGCCGAACTCAACAGTCAGGTCTCTGCTGTGGTGAGGTGGGATTTGCCGAACACAACAGTCAGGTCTCTGCTGTGGTGAGGTGGATTTCCTGAACACAACAGTCAGGTCTCTGCTGTGGTGAGGTAGGTTCCCTGAACACAACAGTCAGGTCTCTGCTGTGGTGAGGTGGGTTCCCTGAACACAACAGTCAGGTCTCTGCTGTGGTGAGGTGGGTTCCCTGAACACAACAGTCAGGTCTCTTCTGTGGTGAGGTGGGTTTCCCTGAACACAACAGTCAGGTCTCTGCTGTGGTGAGGTGGGTTCCCTAAACACAACAGTCAGGTCTCTGCTGTGGTGAGGTGGGATTCGCCGAACAAAACAGTCAGGTCTCTGCTGTGGTGAGGTGGGATTCGCCGAACAAAACAGTAAGGTCTCTGCTGTGATAAGGTGGGATTCGCCGAACTCAACAGTCAGGTCTCTGCTGTGGTGAGGTGGGATTCGCCGAACTCAACAGTCAGGTCTCTGCTGTGGTGAGGTGGGATTCGCCGAACTCAACATTCAGGTCGCTTCTGTGGTGAGGTGGGATTCACCGAACACAACAGTCAGGTCTCTGCTGGGGTGAGGTGGCATTCGCCGAACCCAACAGTCAGGTCTCTGCTGTGGTGAGGTGGGATTCGCCGAACACAACAGTCAGGTCTCTGCTGTGGTGAGGTGGGATTCGCCAAGCTCAACAGTCAGGTCTCTGCTGTGGTGAGGTGGGATTCGCCGAGCTCAACAGTCAGGTCTCTGCTGTGGTGAGGTGGGATTCGCCGAATACAACAGTCAGGTCTCTGCTGTGGTGAGGTGGGATTCGCCGAACACAACAGTCAGGTCTCTGCTGGGGTGAGGTGGGATTCGCCGAGCTACACAGTCAGGTCTCTGCTGTGGTGAGGTGGGATTCGCTGAACACAACAGTCAGGTCTCTGCTGTGGTGAGGTGGGATTCGCCGAACACAACAGTCAGGTCTCTGCTGTGGTGAGGTGGGATTCGCCGAACTCAACAGTCAGTTCTCTGCTGTGGTGAGGTGGGTTCCCTGAACACAACAGTCAGGTCTCTGCTGTGGTGAGGTGGGTTCCCTGAACACAACAGTCAGGTCTCTGCTGTGGTGAGGTGGGATTCGCCGAACTCAACAGTCAGGTCTCTGCTGTGGTGAGGTGGGATTCGCCGAACACAACAGTCAGGTCTCTGCTGGGGTGAGGTGGGATTCGCCGAGCTCAACAGTCAGGTCTCTGCTGTGGTGAGGTGGGATTCGCCGAACTCAACAGTCAGGTCTCTGCTGTGGTGAGGTGGGTTCCCTGAACACAACAGTCAGGTCTCTGCTGTGGTGAGGTGGGATTCACCGAACACAACAGTCAGGTCTCTGCTGTGGTGAGGTGGGATTCGCCGAACTCAACAGTCAGGTCTCTGCTGTGGTGAGGTGGGATTTGCCGAACACAACAGTCAGGTCTCTGCTGTGGTGAGGTGGATTCCCTGAACACAACAGTCAGGTCTCTGCTGTGGTGAGGTAGGTTCCCTGAACACAACAGTCAGGTCTCTGCTGTGGTGAGGTGGGTTCCCTGAACACAACAGTCAGGTCTCTGCTGTGGTGAGGTAGGTTCCCTGAACACAACAGTCAGGTCTCTGCTGTGGTGAGGTGGGTTCCCTGAACACAACAGTCAGGTCTCTGCTGTGGTGAGGTGGGTTCCCTGCACACAAAAGTCAGGTCTCTGCTGTGGTGAGGTAGGTTCCCTGAACACGACAGTCAGGTCTCTGCTGTGGTGAGGTGGGTTCCCTGAACACAACAGTCAGGTCTCTTTTGTGGTGAGGTGGATTCGCTGAACACAACAGTCAGGTCTCTGCTGTGGTGAGGTGGGATTCACCGAACTCAACAGTCAGGTCTCTGCTGTGGTGAGGTGGGATTCGCCGAACTCAACAGTCAGGTCTCAGCTGTGGTGAGGTGGGATTCGCCAAACACAACAGTCAGGTCTCTGCTGTGGTGAGGTGGGATTCGCCGAACTCAACAGTCAGGTCTTTGCTGTGGTGAGGTGGGTTCCCTGAACACAATAGTCAGGTCTCTGCTGTAGTGAGGTGGGTTCCCTGAACACAACAGTCAGGTCTCTGCTGTGGTGAGGGGGGATTCGCTGAACACAACAGTCAGGTCTCTGCTGGGGTGAGGTGGGATTCGCCGAGCTCAACAGTCAGGTCTCTGCTGTGGTGAGGTGGGATTCGCCGAACTCAACAGTCAGGTCTCTGCTGTGGTGAGGTGGGTTCCCTGAACACAACAGTCAGGACTCTGCTGTGGTGAGGTGGGATTCGCTGAACTCAACAGTCAGGTCTCTGCTGTGGTGAGGTGGGATTCGCCGAACTCAACAGACAGGTCTCTGCTGTGGTGAGGTGGGTTCCCTGCACACAAAAGTCAGGTCTCTGCTGTGGTGAGGTAGGTTCCCTGAACACAACAGTCAGGTCTCTGCTGTGGTGAGGTGGGTTCCCTGAACACAACAGTCAGGTCTCTTTTGTGGTGAGGTGGATTCGCTGAACACAACAGTCAGGTCTCTGCTGTGGTGAGGTGGGATTCACCGAACTCAACAGTCAGGTCTCTGCTGTGGTGAGGTGGGATTCGCCGAACTCAACAGTCAGGTCTCTGCTGTGGTGAGGTGGGATTCGCCAAACATAACAGTCAGGTCTCTGCTGTGGTGAGGTGGGATTCGCCGAACTCAACAGTCAGGTCTTTGCTGTGGTGAGGTGGGTTCCCTGAACACAATAGTCAGGTCTCTGCTGTAGTGAGGTGGGTTCCCTGAACACAACAGTCAGGTCTCTGCTGTGGTGAGGGGGGATTCGCTGAACACAACAGTCAGGTCTCTGCTGGGGTGAGGTGGGATTCGCCGAGCTCAACAGTCAGGTCTCTGCTGTGGTGAGGTGGGATTCGCCAAGCTCAACAGTCAGGTCTCTGCTGTGGTGAGGTGGGATTCGCCGAGCTCAACAGTCAGGTCTCTGCTGTGGTGAGGTGGGATTCGCCGAATACAACAGTCAGGTCTCTGCTGTGGTGAGGTGGGATTCGCCGAACACAACAGTCAGGTCTCTGCTGGGGTGAGGTGGGATTCGCCGAGCTACACAGTCAGGTCTCTGCTGTGGTGAGGTGGGATTCGCTGAACACAACAGTCAGGTCTCTGCTGTGGTGAGGTGGGATTCGCCGAACACAACAGTCAGGTCTCTGCTGTGGTGAGGTGGGATTCGCCGAACTCAACAGTCAGTTCTCTGCTGTGGTGAGGTGGGTTCCCTGAACACAACAGTCAGGTCTCTGCTGTGGTGAGGTGGGTTCCCTGAACACAACAGTCAGGTCTCTGCTGTGGTGAGGTGGGATTCGCCGAACTCAACAGTCAGGTCTCTGCTGTGGTGAGGTGGGTTCCCTGAACACAACAGTCAGGTCTCTGCTGTGGTGAGGTGGGATTCGCCGAACTCAACAGTCAGGTCTCTGCTGTGGTGAGGTGGGATTCGCCGAACACAACAGTCAGGTCTCTGCTGGGGTGAGGTGGGATTCGCCGAGCTCAACAGTCAGGTCTCTGCTGTGGTGAGGTGGGATTCGCCGAACTCAACAGTCAGGTCTCTGCTGTGGTGAGGTGGGTTCCCTGAACACAACAGTCAGGTCTCTGCTGTGGTGAGGTGGGATTCACCGAACACAACAGTCAGGTCTCTGCTGTGGTGAGGTGGGATTCGCCGAACTCAACAGTCAGGTCTCTGCTGTGGTGAGGTGGGATTTGCCGAACACAACAGTCAGGTCTCTGCTGTGGTGAGGTGGATTCCCTGAACACAACAGTCAGGTCTCTGCTGTGGTGAGGTAGGTTCCCTGAACACAACAGTCAGGTCTCTGCTGTGGTGAGGTGGGTTCCCTGAACACAACAGTCAGGTCTCTGCTGTGGTGAGGTAGGTTCCCTGAACACAACAGTCAGGTCTCTGCTGTGGTGAGGTGGGTTCCCTGAACACAACAGTCAGGTCTCTGCTGTGGTGAGGTGGGTTCCCTGCACACAAAAGTCAGGTCTCTGCTGTGGTGAGGTAGGTTCCCTGAACACGACAGTCAGGTCTCTGCTGTGGTGAGGTGGGTTCCCTGAACACAACAGTCAGGTCTCTTTTGTGGTGAGGTGGATTCGCTGAACACAACAGTCAGGTCTCTGCTGTGGTGAGGTGGGATTCACCGAACTCAACAGTCAGGTCTCTGCTGTGGTGAGGTGGGATTCGCCGAACTCAACAGTCAGGTCTCTGCTGTGGTGAGGTGGGATTCGCCAAACACAACAGTCAGGTCTCTGCTGTGGTGAGGTGGGATTCGCCGAACTCAACAGTCAGGTCTTTGCTGTGGTGAGGTGGGTTCCCTGAACACAATAGTCAGGTCTCTGCTGTAGTGAGGTGGGTTCCCTGAACACAACAGTCAGGTCTCTGCTGTGGTGAGGGGGGATTCGCTGAACACAACAGTCAGGTCTCTGCTGGGGTGAGGTGGGATTCGCCGAGCTCAACAGTCAGGTCTCTGCTGTGGTGAGGTGGGATTCGCCGAACTCAACAGTCAGGTCTCTGCTGTGGTGAGGTGGGTTCCCTGAACACAACAGTCAGGACTCTGCTGTGGTGAGGTGGGATTCGCCGAACTCAACAGTCAGGTCTCTGCTGTGGTGAGGTGGGATTCGCCGAACTCAACAGACAGGTCTCTGCTGTGGTGAGGTGGGTTCCCTGCACACAAAAGTCAGGTCTCTGCTGTGGTGAGGTAGGTTCCCTGAACACAACAGTCAGGTCTCTGCTGTGGTGAGGTGGGTTCCCTGAACACAACAGTCAGGTCTCTTTTGTGGTGAGGTGGATTCGCTGAACACAACAGTCAGGTCTCTGCTGTGGTGAGGTGGGATTCACCGAACTCAACAGTCAGGTCTCTGCTGTGGTGAGGTGGGATTCGCCGAACTCAACAGTCAGGTCTCTGCTGTGGTGAGGTGGGATTCGCCAAACACAACAGTCAGGTCTCTGCTGTGGTGAGGTGGGATTCGCCGAACTCAACAGTCAGGTCTTTGCTGTGGTGAGGTGGGTTCCCTGAACACAATAGTCAGGTCTCTGCTGTAGTGAGGTGGGTTCCCTGAACACAACAGTCAGGTCTCTGCTGTGGTGAGGGGGGATTCGCTGAACACAACAGTCAGGTCTCTGCTGGGGTGAGGTGGGATTCGCCGAGCTCAACAGTCAGGTCTCTGCTGTGGTGAGGTGGGATTCGCCGAACTCAACAGTCAGGTCTCTGCTGTGGTGAGGTGGGATTCGCCAAGCTCAACAGTCAGGTCTCTGCTGTGGTGAGGTGGGATTCGCCGAGCTCAACAGTCAGGTCTCTGCTGTGGTGAGGTGGGATTCGCCGAATACAACAGTCAGGTCTCTGCTGTGGTGAGGTGGGATTCGCTGAACACAACAGTCAGGTCTCTGCTGGGGTGAGGTGGGATTCGCCGAGCTACACAGTCAGGTCTCTGCTGTGGTGAGGTGGGATTCGCTGAACACAACAGTCAGGTCTCTGCTGTGGTGAGGTGGGATTCGCCAAACACAACAGTCAGGTCTCTGCTGTGGTGAGGTGGGATTCGCCGAACTCAACAGTCAGTTCTCTGCTGTGGTGAGGTGGGTTCCCTGAACACAACAGTCAGGTCTCTGCTGTGGTGAGGTGGGTTCCCTGAACACAACAGTCAGGTCTCTGCTGTGGTGAGGTGGGATTCGCCGAACTCAACAGTCAGGTCTCTGCTGTGGTGAGGTGGGTTCCCTGAACACAACAGTCAGGTCTCTGCTGTGGTGAGGTGGGATTCGCCGAACTCAACAGTCAGGTCTCTGCTGTGGTGAGGTGGGATTCGCCGAACACAACAGTCAGGTCTCTGCTGGGGTGAGGTGGGATTCGCCGAGCTCAACAGTCAGGTCTCTGCTGTGGTGAGGTGGGATTCGCCGAACTCAACAGTCAGGTCTCTGCTGTGGTGAGGTGGGTTCCCTGAACACAACAGTCAGGTCTCTGCTGTGGTGAGGTGGGATTCACCGAACACAACAGTCAGGTCTCTGCTGTGGTGAGGTGGGATTCGCCGAACTCAACAGTCAGGTCTCTGCTGTGGTGAGGTGGGATTTGCCGAACACAACAGTCAGGTCTCTGCTGTGGTGAGGTGGATTCCCTGAACACAACAGTCAGGTCTCTGCTGTGGTGAGGTAGGTTCCCTGAACACAACAGTCAGGTCTCTGCTGTGGTGAGGTGGGTTCCCTGAACACAACAGTCAGGTCTCTGCTGTGGTGAGGTAGGTTCCCTGAACACAACAGTCAGGTCTCTGCTGTGGTGAGGTGGGTTCCCTGAACACAACAGTCAGGTCTCTGCTGTGGTGAGGTGGGTTCCCTGCACACAAAAGTCAGGTCTCTGCTGTGGTGAGGTAGGTTCCCTGAACACGACAGTCAGGTCTCTGCTGTGGTGAGGTGGGTTCCCTGAACACAACAGTCAGGTCTCTTTTGTGGTGAGGTGGATTCGCTGAACACAACAGTCAGGTCTCTGCTGTGGTGAGGTGGGATTCACCGAACTCAACAGTCAGGTCTCTGCTGTGGTGAGGTGGGATTCGCCGAACTCAACAGTCAGGTCTCTGCTGTGGTGAGGTGGGATTCGCCAAACACAACAGTCAGGTCTCTGCTGTGGTGAGGTGGGATTCGCCGAACTCAACAGTCAGGTCTTTGCTGTGGTGAGGTGGGTTCCCTGAACACAATAGTCAGGTCTCTGCTGTAGTGAGGTGGGTTCCCTGAACACAACAGTCAGGTCTCTGCTGTGGTGAGGGGGGATTCGCTGAACACAACAGTCAGGTCTCTGCTGGGGTGAGGTGGGATTCGCCGAGCTCAACAGTCAGGTCTCTGCTGTGGTGAGGTGGGATTCGCCGAACTGAACAGTCAGGTCTCTGCTGTGGTGAGGTGGGTTCCCTGAACACAACAGTCAGGACTCTGCTGTGGTGAGGTGGGATTCGCCGAACTCAACAGTCAGGTCTCTGCTGTGGTGAGGTGGGATTCGCCGAACTCAACAGACAGGTCTCTGCTGTGGTGAGGTGGGTTCCCTGCACACAAAAGTCAGGTCTCTGCTGTGGTGAGGTAGGTTCCCTGAACACAACAGTCAGGTCTCTGCTGTGGTGAGGTGGGTTCCCTGAACACAACAGTCAGGTCTCTTTTGTGGTGAGGTGGATTCGCTGAACACAACAGTCAGGTCTCTGCTGTGGTGAGGTGGGATTCAACGAACTCAACAGTCAGGTCTCTGCTGTGGTGAGGTGGGATTCGCCGAACTCAACAGTCAGGTCTCTGCTGTGGTGAGGTGGGATTCGCCAAACACAACAGTCAGGTCTCTGCTGTGGTGAGGTGGGATTCGCCGAACTCAACAGTCAGGTCTTTGCTGTGGTGAGGTGGGTTCCCTGAACACAATAGTCAGGTCTCTGCTGTAGTGAGGTGGGTTCCCTGAACACAACAGTCAGGTCTCTGCTGTGGTGAGGGGGGATTCGCTGAACACAACAGTCAGGTCTCTGCTGGGGTGAGGTGGGATTCGCCGAGCTCAACAGTCAGGTCTCTGCTGTGGTGAGGTGGGATTCGCCGAACTCAACAGTCAGGTCTCTGCTGTGGTGAGGTGGGTTCCCTGAACACAACAGTCAGGACTCTGCTGTGGTGAGGTGGGATTCGCCGAACTCAACAGTCAGGTCTCTGCTGTGGTGAGGTGGGATTCGCCGAACTCAACAGACAGGTCTCTGCTGTGGTGAGGTGGGTTCCCTGCACACAAAAGTCAGGTCTCTGCTGTGGTGAGGTAGGTTCCCTGAACACAACAGTCAGGTCTCTGCTGTGGTGAGGTGGGTTCCCTGAACACAACAGTCAGGTCTCTTTTGTGGTGAGGTGGATTCGCTGAACACAACAGTCAGGTCTCTGCTGTGGTGAGGTGGGATTCACCGAACTCAACAGTCAGGTCTCTGCTGTGGTGAGGTGGGATTCGCCGAACTCAACAGTCAGGTCTCTGCTGTGGTGAGGTGGGATTCGCCAAACACAACAGTCAGGTCTCTGCTGTGGTGAGGTGGGATTCGCCGAACTCAACAGTCAGGTCTTTGCTGTGGTGAGGTGGGTTCCCTGAACACAATAGTCAGGTCTCTGCTGTAGTGAGGTGGGTTCCCTGAACACAACAGTCAGGTCTCTGCTGTGGTGAGGGGGGATTCGCTGAACACAACAGTCAGGTCTCTGCTGGGGTGAGGTGGGATTCGCCGAGCTCAACAGTCAGGTCTCTGCTGTGGTGAGGTGGGATTCGCTGAACTCAACAGTCAGGTCTCTGCTGTGGTGAGGTGGGATTCGCCGAACTCAACAGTCAGGTCTCTGCTGTGGTGAGGTGGGATTCGCCAAACACAACAGTCAGGTCTCTGCTGTGGTGAGGTGAGTTCCCTGAATACAACAGTCAGGTCTCTGCTGTGGTGAGGTGGATTCCCTGAACACAACAGTCAGGTCTCTGCTGTGGTGAGGTGGGTTCCCTGAACACAACAGTCAGGTCTCTGCTGTGGTGAGGTGGGATTCGCCGAACTCAACAGTCAGGTCTTTGCTGTGGTGAGGTGGGTTCCCTGAACACAATAGTCAGGTCTCTGCTGTGGTGAGGTGGGTTCCCTGAACCCAACAGCCAGGTCTCTGCTGTGGTGAGGTGGGATTCGCCGAACACAACAGTCAGGTCTATGCTGTGGTGAGGTGGGATTCGCCAAACTCAACAGTCAGGTCTCTGCTGTGGTGAGGTGGGATTGGCCGAGCTCAACAGTCAAGTCTCTGCTGTGGTGAGGTGGGATACGCCGAGCTCAACAGTCAGGTCTCTGCTGTGGTGAGGTGGGATTCGCCGAGCTCAACAGTCAGGTCTCTGCTGTGGTGAGGTGGGATTCGCCGAGCTCAACAGTCAGGTCTCTGCTGTGGTGAGGTGGGATTCGCCAAACACATAAAGTCAGGTCTCTGCTGTGGTGAGGTGGGATTCGCCAAACTCAACAGTCAGGTCTCTGCTGTGGTGAGGTGGGTTACCTGAACACAACAGTCAGGTCTCTGCTGTGGTGAGGTGGGTTCCCTTAACACAACAGTCAGGTCTCTGCTGTGGTGAGGTGGGATTCGCCGAACACAACAGTCAGGTCTCTGCTGTGGTGAGGTGGGATTCGCCGAACTCAACAGTCAGGTCTCTGCTGTGGTGAGGTGGGATTCGCCGAACACAACAGTCAGGTCTCTGCTGGGGTGAGGTGGGATTCGACGAACACAACAGTCAGGTCTCTGCTGTGGTGAGGTGGGATTCGCCGAACACAACAGTCAGGTCTCTGCTGTGGTGAGGTGGGATTCGCTGAACACAACAGTCAGGTCTCTGCTGTGGTGAGGTGGGATTGGCCGAGCTCAACAGTCAGGTCTCTGCTGTGGTGAGGTGGGATTGGCCGAGCTCAACAGTCAGGTCTCTGCTGTGGTGAGGTGGGATTCGCCGAGCTCAACAGTCAAGTCTCTGCTGTGGTGAGGTGGGATTCACCGAACTCAACAGTCAGGTCTCTGCTGTGGTGAGGTGGGATTCGCCGAACTCAACAGTCAGGTCTCTGTTGTGGTGAGGTGGGATTCGCCGAACTCAACAGTCAGGTCTCTGCTGTGGTGAGGTGGGATTCGCCGAGCTACACAGTCAGGTCTCTGCTGTGGTGAGGTGGGATTCGCCGAGCTCAAAAGTCAGGTCTCTGCTGTGGTGAGGTGGGATTCGCCGAACTCAACAATCAGGTCTCTGCTGTGGTGAGGTGGGATTCGCTGAGCTCAACAGTCAGGTCTCTGCTGTGTTGAGGTGGGTTCCCTGAACACAACAGTCTGGTCTGTGCTGTGGTGAGGTGGGATTCGCCGAACACAACAGTCAGGTCTCTGCTGTGGTGAGGTGGGATTCGCCGAACACAACAGTCAGGTCTCTGCTGTGGTTAGGTGGGATTCGCCGAGCTACACAGTCAGGTCTCTGCTGTGGTGAGGTGGGATTTGCCGAGCTCAACAGTCAGGTCTCTGCTGTGGTGAGGTGGGATTCGCCGAACTCAACAGTCAGGTCTCTGCTGTGGTGAGGTGGGATTCGCCGAGCTCAACAGTCAGGTCTGTGCTGGGGTGAGGTGGGATTCGCCGAGCTCAACAGTCAGGTCTCTGCTGTGGTGAGGTGGGATTCGCCGAACACAACAGTCAGGTCTCTGCTGTGGTGAGGTGGGTTCCCTGAACACAATAGTCAGGTCTCTGCTGTGGTGAGGTGGGTTTCGGCGAACAAGACAGTCAGGTCTCTGCTGTGGTGAGGTGGGATTCGCCGAACAAAACAGTCAGGTCTCTGCTGTGGTGAGGTTGGATTCGCCAAACAAAACAGCCAGGTCTCTGCTGTGGTGAGGTGGGATTCGCCGAACACAACAGTCAGGTCTATGCTGTGGTGAGGTGGGTTCCCTTAACACAACAGTCAGGTCTCTGCTGTGGTGAGGTGGGTTCCCTTAACACAACAGTCAGGTCTCTGCTGTGGTGAGGTGGGATTCGCCGAACACAACAGTCAGGTCTCTGCTGTGGTGAGGTGGGATTCGCCGAACTCAACAGTCAGGTCTCTGCTGTGGTGAGGTGGGATACGCCGAGCTCAACAGTCAGGTCTGTGCTGTGGGGAGGTGGGATTCGACGAACTCAACAGTCAGGTCTCTGCTGTGGTGAGGTGGGATTCGCCGAGCTCAACAGTCAGGTCTCTGCTGTGGTGAGGTGGGATTCGCCGAGCTCAACAGTCAGGTCTCTGCTGTGGTGAGGTGGGATTCACCAAACACATAAAGTCAGGTCTCTCCTGTGGTGAGGTGGGATTCACCGAACTCAACAGTCAGGTCTCTGCTGTGGTGAGGTGGGTTCCCTGAACACAACAGTCAGGTCTCTGCTGGGGTGAAGTGGAATTCGCCGAACACAACAGTCAGGTCTCTGCTGTGGTGAGGTGGGATTCGCTGAACACAACAGTCAGGTCTCTGCTGTGGTGAGGTGGGATTGGCCGAGCTCAACAGTCAGGTCTCTGCTGTGGTGAGGTGGGATTGGCCGAGCTCAACAGTCAGGTCTCTGCTGTGGTGAGGTGGGATTCGCCGAGCTCAACAGTCAGGTCTCTGCTGTGGTGAGGTGGGATTCACCAAACTCAACAGCCAGGTCTCTGCTGTGGTGAGGTGGGATTCGCCGAACTCAACAATGAGGTCTCTGTTGTGGTGAGGTGGGATTCGCCGAACTCAACAGTCAGGTCTCTGCTGTGGTGAGGTGGGATTCGCCGAGCTCAATAGTCAGGTCTCTGCTGTGGTTAGGTGGGATTCACCGAGCTACACAGTCAGGTCTCTGCTGTGGTGAGGTGGGATTCGCCGAGCTCAACAGTCAGGTCTCTGCTGTTGTGAGGTGGGATTCGCCGAGCTCAACAGTCAGGTCTCTGCTGGGGTGAGGTGGGATTCGCCGAACACAACAGTCAGGTCTCTGCTGTGGTGAGGTGAGATTCGCCGAACTCAACAGTCAGGTCTCTGCTGTGGTGAGGTGGGATTCGCCGAACTCAACAGTCAGGTCTCTGCTGTGGTGAGGTGGGATTCACCAAACTCAACAGTCATGTCTCTGCTGGGGTGAGGTGGGATTCGCCGAACACAACAGTCAGGTCTCTGCTGTGGTTAGGTGGGATTCTCCAAACTCAACAGTCATGTCTCTGCTGGGGTGAGGTGGGATTCGCCGAACTCAACAGTCAGGTCTCTGCTGTGGTGAGGTGGGATACGCCGAGCTCAACAGTCAGGTCTCTGCTGTGGTGAGGTGGGATTCGACGAACTCAACAGTCAGGTCTCTGCTGTGGTGAGGTGGGATTCGCCGAGCTCAACAGTCAGGTCTCTGCTGTGGTGAGGTGGGATTTGCCGAGCTCAACAGTCAGGTCTCTGCTGTGGTGAGGTGGGATTCGCCAAACACATAAAGTCAGGTCTCTCCTGTGGTGAGGTGGGATTCGCCGAACTCAACAGTCAGGTCTCTGCTGTGGTGAGGTGGGTTCCCTGAACACAACAGTCAGGTCTCTGCTGGGGTGAGGTGGGATTCGCCGAACACAACAGTCAGGTCTCTGCTGTGGTGAGGTGGGATTCGCTGAACACAACAGTCAGGTCTCTGCTGTGGTGAGGTGGGATTGGCCGAGCTCAACAGTCAGGTCTCTGCTGTGGTGAGGTGGGATTGGCCGAGCTCAACAGTCAGGTCTCTGCTGTGGTGAGGTGGAATTCACCAAACTCAACAGTCAGGTCTCTGCTGTGGTGAGGTGGGATTCGCCGAACTCAACAGTCAGGTCTCTGTTGTGGTGAGGTGGGATTCGCCGAACTCAACAGTCAGGTCTCTGCTGTGGTGAGGTGGGATTCGCCGAGCTCAACAGTCAGGTCTCTGCTGTGGTTAGGTGGGATTCGCCGAGCTACACAGTCAGGTCTCTGCTGTGGTGAGGTGGGATTCGCCGAGCTCAACAGTCAGGTCTCTGCTGGGGTGAGGTGGGATTCGCCAAGCTCAACAGTCAGGTCTCTGCTGGGGTGAGGTGGGTTCCCTGAACACAACAGTCAGGTCTGTGCTGTGGTGAGGTGGGATTCGCCGAACTCAACAGTCAGGTCTCTGCTGTGGTGAGGTGGGATTCACCAAACTCAACAGTCATGTCTCTGCTGGGGTGAGGTGGGATTCGCTGAACACAACAGTCAGGTCTCTGCTGTGGTGAGGTGAGATTCGCCGAACTCAACAGTCAGGTCTCTGCTGTGGTGAGGTGGGTTCCCTGAACACAACAGTCAGGTCTCTGCTGTGGTGAGTTAGGTTCCCTGAACACAACAGTCAGGTCTCTGCTGTGGTGAGGTGGGTTCCCTGAACACAACAGTCAGGTCTCTGCTGTGGTGAGGTGGGTTCCCTGAACACAATAGTCAGGTCTCTGCTGTGGTGAGGTGAGTTCCTTGAACACAACAGTCAGGTCTCTGCTGTGGTGAGGTGGGTTCCCTGAACACAACAGTCAGGTCTCTGCTGTGGTGAGGTGGGATTCGCCGAACACAACAGTCAGGTCTCTGCTGTGGTGAGGTGGGATTCGCCGTACACAACAGTCAGGTCTCTGCTGTGGTGAGGTGAGATTCGCCAAACACATAAAGTCAGGTCTCTGCTGTGGTGAGGTGGGATTCGCTGAACACAACAGTCAGGTCTCTGCTGTGGTGAGGTGGGATTCGCCGAACTCAACAGTCAGGTCTCTGCTGTGGTGAGGTGGGATTCGCCGAACTCAACAGTCAGGTCTCTGCTGTGGTGAGGTGGGATTCGCCGAACTCAACAGTCAGGTCTCTGCTGTGGTGAGGTGGGATTCGCCAAACTCAACAGTCAGGTCTCTGCTGTGGTGAGGTGGGATTCGCCGAGCTCAACAGTCAGGTCTCTGCTGTGGTGAGGTGGGATTCGCCGAACACAACAGTCAGGTCTCTGCTGTGGTGAGGTGGGATTCGCTGAGCTCAACAGTCAGGTTTCTGCTGTGGTGAGGTGGGATTCGCCGAACACAACAGTCAGGTCTCTGCTGTGGTGAGGTGGGATTCGCCGAACACAACAGTCAGGTCTTTGCTGTGGTTAGGTGGGATTCGCCGAGCTACACAGTCAGGTCTCTGCTGTGGTGAGGTGGGATTCACCGAGCTCAACAGTCAGGTCTCTGCTGTGGTGAGGCGGGATTCGCCGAGTTCAACAGTCAGGTTTCTGCTGTGGTGAGGTGGGATTCGCCGAGCTCAACAGTCAGGTCTCTGCTGTGGTGAGGTGGGATTCGCCGAACACAACAGTCAGGTCTCTGCTGTGGTGAGGTGGGATTCGCCGAACTCAACAGTCAGGTCTCTGCTGTGGTGAGGTAAGTTCCCTGAACACAACAGTCAGGTCTCTGCTGTGGTGAGGTGGGTTTCCTGAACACAACAGTCAGGTCTCTGCTGTGGTGAGGTGGGTTCCCTGAACACAACAGTCAGGCCTCTGCTGTGGTAAGGTGGGATTCACCGAACACAACAGTCAGGTCTCTGCTGTGGTGAGGTGGGATTAGCCGAACTCAACAGTCAGGTCTCTGCTGTGGTGAGGTGGGATTCGCCGAACTCAACAGTCAGGTCTCTTCTGTGGTGAGGTGGGATTCGCCGAACACAACAGTCAGGTCTCTGCTGTGGTGAGGTGGGATTCGCCGAACACAACAGTCAGGTTTCTGCTGTGGTGAGGTGGGATTCGCCGAACACAACAGTCAGGTCTCTGCTGTGGTGAGGTGGGATTCGCCGAGCTCAACAGTCAGGTCTCTGCTGTGGTGAGGTGGGATTCGCCGAACTCAACAGTCAGGTCTCTGCTGTGGTGAGGTGGGATTCGCCGAGCTTAACAGTCAGGTCTCTGCTGTGGTTAGGTGGGATTCGCCGAGCTACACAGTCAGGTCTCTGCTGTGGTGAGGTGGGATTCGCCGAGCTCAACAGTCAGGTCTCTGCTGTTGTGAGGTGGGATTCGCCGAGCTCAACAGTCAGGTCTCTGCTGGGGTGAGGTGGGAATCGCCGAGCTCAACAGTCAGGTCTCTGCTGTGGTGAGGTGGGATTCACCAAACTCAACAGTCATGTCTCTGCTGGGGTGAGGTGGGATTCGCCAAACACAACAGTCAGGTCTCTGCTGTGGTGAGGTGAGATTCGCCGAACTCAACAGTCAGGTCTCTGCTGTGGTGAGGTGGGTTCCCTGAACACAACAGTCAGGTCTCTGCTGTGGTGAGGTAGGTTCCCTGAACACAACAGTCAGGTCTCTGCTGTGGTGAGGTGGGTTCCCTGAACACAACAGTCAGGTCTCTGCTGTGGTGAGGTGGGTTCCCTGAACACAATAGTCAGGTCTCTGCTGTGGTGAGGTGGGTTCCCTGAACACAACAGTCAGGTCTCTGCTGTAGTGAGGTGGGATTTGCCGTACACAACAGTCAGGTCTCTGCTGTGGTGAGGTGAGATTCGCCTAACACATGAAGTCAGGTCTCTGCTGTGGTGAGGTGGGATTCGCTGAACACAACAGTCAGGTCTCTGCTGTGGTGAGGTGGGATTCGCCGAACTCAACAGTCAGGTCTCTGCTGTGGTGAGGTGGGATTCGCCGAACTCAACAGTCAGGTCTTTGCTGTGGTGAGGTGGGATTCGCCGAACTCAACAGTCAGGTCTCTGCTGTGGTGAGGTGGGATTCGCCAAACTCAACAGTCAGGTCTCGGCTGTGGTGAGGTGGGATTCGCCGAACACAACAGTCAGGTTTCTGCTGTGGTGAGGTGGGATTCGCCGAACACAACAGTCAGGTCTCTGCTGTGGTGAGGTGGGATTCGCCGAGCTCAACAGTCAGGTCTCTGCTGTGGTGAGGTGGGATTCGCCGAACTCAACAGTCAGGTCTCTGCTGTGGTGAGGTGGGATTCGCCGAGCTTAACAGTCAGGTCTCTGCTGTGGTTAGGTGGGATTCGCCGAGCTACACAGTCAGGTCTCTGCTGTGGTGAGGTGGGATTCGCCGAGCTGAACAGTCAGGTCTCTGTTGTTGTGAGGTGGGATTCGCCGAGCTCAACAGTCAGGTCTCTGCTGGGGTGAGGTGGGAATCGCCGAGCTCAACAGTCAGGTCTCTGCTGGGGTGAGGTGGGTTCCCTGAACACAACAGTCAGGTCTGTGCTGTGGTGAGGTGGGATTCGCCGAACTCAACAGTCAGGTCTCTGCTGTGGTGAGGTGGGATTCACCAAACTCAACAGTCATGTCTCTGCTGGGGTGAGGTGGGATTCGCCAAACACAACAGTCAGGTCTCTGCTGTGGTGAGGTGAGATTCGCCAAACACAACAGTCAGGTCTCTGCTGTGGTGAGGTGGGTTCCCTGAACACAACAGTCAGGTCTCTGCTGTGGTGAGGTAGGTTCCCTGAACACAACAGTCAGGTCTCTGCTGTGGTGAGGTGGGTTCCCTGAACACAACAGTCAGGTCTCTGCTGTGGTGAGGTGGGTTCCCTGAACACAATAGTCAGGTCTCTGCTGTGGTGAGGTGAGTTCCCTGAACACAACAGTCAGGTCTCTGCTGTGGTGAGGTGGGATTCGCCGAACACAACAGTCAGGTCTCTGCTGTGGTGAGGTGGGATTCGCCGAACTCAACAGTCAGGTCTCTGCTGTGGTGAGGTGGGTTCCCTGAACACAATAGTCAGGTCTCTGCTGTGGTGAGGTGGGTTCCCTGAACACAACAGTCAGGTCTCTGCTGTGGTGAGGTGGGATTTGCCGTACACAACAGTCAGGTCTCTGCTGTGGTGAGGTGAGATTCGCCTAACACATGAAGTCAGGTCTCTGCTGTGGTGAGGTGGGATTCGCTGAACACAACAGTCAGGTCTCTGCTGTGGTGAGGTGGGATTCGCCGAACTCAACAGTCAGGTCTCTGCTGTGGTGAGGTGGGATTCGCCGAACTCAACAGTCAGGTCTTTGCTGTGGTGAGGTGGGATTCGCCGAACTCAACAGTCAGGTCTCTGCTGTGGTGAGGTGGGATTCGCCAAACTCAACAGTCAGGTCTCGGCTGTGGTGAGGTGGGATTCGCCGAGCTCAACAGTCAGTTCTCTGCTGTGGTGAGGTGGGATTCGCCGAACACAACAGTCAGGTCTCTGCTGTGGTGAGGTGGGATTCGCCGAACTCAACAGTCAGGTCTCTGCTGTGGTGAGGTGAGTTCCCTGAACACAACAGTCAGGTCTCTGCTGTGGTGAGGTGGGATTCGCCGAACACAACAGTCAGGTCTCTGCTGTGGTGAGGTGGGATTCGCCGAGTTCAACAGTCAGGTCTCTGCTGTGGTGAGGTGGGATTCGCCGAACACAACAGTCAGGTCTCTGCTGTGGTGAGGTGGGATTCGCCGAACTCAACAGTCAGGTCTCTGCTGTGGTGAGGTGAGTTCCCTGAACACAACAGTCAGGTCTTTGCTGTGGTGAGGTGGGATTCGCCGAACACAACAGTCAGGTCTCTGCTGTGGTGAGGTGGGATTCGCCGAGTTCAACAGTCAGGTCTCTGCTGTGGTGAGGTGGGATTCGCCGAGCTCAACAGTCAGGTCTCTGCTGTGGTGAGGTGGGATTCGCCGAACACAACAGTCAGGTCTCTGCTGTGGTGAGGTGGGATTCGCCGAACTCAACAGTCAGGTCTCTGCTGTGGTGAGGTGAGTTCCCTGAACACAACAGTCAGGTCTCTGCTGTGGTGAGGTGGGTTTCCTGAACTCAACAGTCAGGTCTCTGCTGTGGTGAGGTGGGTTCCCTAAACACAACAGTCAGGCCTCTGCTGTGGTAAGGTGGGATTCACCGAACACAACAGTCAGGTCTCTGCTGTGGTGAGGTGGGATTCGCCGAACACAACAGTCAGGTCTCTGCTGTGGTGAGGTGAGTTCCCTGAACACAACAGTCAGGTCTCTTCTGTGGTGAGGTGGGTTCCCTAAACACAACAGTCAGGCCTCTGCTGTGGTAAGGTGGGATTCACCGAACACAACAGTCAGGTCTCTGCTGTGGTGAGGTGGGATTCGCCGAACACAACAGTCAGGTCTCTGCTGTGGTGAGGTGAGTTCCCTGAACACAACAGTCAGGTCTCTGCTGTGGTGAGGTGGGTTTCCTGAACTCAACAGTCAGGTCTCTGCTGTGGTGAGGTGGGTTCCCTAAACACAACAGTCAGGTCTCTGCTGTGGTGAGGTGGGATTCGCCGAACACAACAGTCAGGTCTCTGCTGTGGTGAGGTGGGATTCGCCGAGCTCAACAGTCAGGTCTCTGCTGTGGTGAGGTGGGATTCGCCGAACACAACAGTCAGGTCTCTGCTGTGGTGAGGTGGGATTCGCTGAGCTCAACAGTCAGGTTTATGCTGTGGTGAGGTGGGATTCGCCGAACACAACAGTCAGGTCTCTGCTGTGGTGAGGTGGGATTCGCCGAACTTAACAGTCAGGTCTCTGCTGTGGTAAGGTTGGATTCGCCGAGCTCAACAGTCAGGTCTCTGCTGTGGTGAGGTGGGATTCGCCGAACACAACAGTCAGGTCTCTGCTGTGGTGAGGTGGAATTCGCTGAGCTCAACAGTCAGGTTTCTGCTGTGGTGAGGTGGGATTCGCCGAACACAACAGTCAGGTCTCTGCTGTGGTGAGGTGGGATTCGCCGAACTCAACAGTCAGGTCTCTGCTGTGGTGAGGTGGGATTCGCCAAACACAACAGTCAGGTCTCTGCTGTGGTGAGGTGGGATTTGCCGAACACAACAGTCAGGTCTCTGCTGTGGTGAGGTGGGTTCCCTGAACACAACAGTCAGGTCTCTGCTGTGGTGAGGTGGGATTCGCGGAACACAACAGTCAGGTCTCTGCTGTGGTGAGGTGGGATTCGCCGAACACAACAGTCAGGTCTCTGCTGTGGTGAGGTGGGATTTGCCGAACACAACAGTCAGGTCTCTGCTGTGGTGAGGTGGATTCCCTGAACACAACAGTCAGGTCTCTGCTGTGGTGAGGTAGGTTCCCTGAACACAACAGTCAGGTCTCTGCTTTGGTGAGGTGTTTTCCCTGAACACAACAGTCAGGTCTCTTCTGTGGTGAGGTGGGTTTCCCTGAACACAACAGTCAGGTCTCTGCTGTGGTGAGGTGGGTTCCCTAAACACAACAGTCAGGTCTCTGCTGTGGTGAGGTGGGATTCGCCGAACAAAACAGTCAGGTCTCTGCTGTGATAAGGTGGGATTCGCCGAACACAACAGTCAGGTCTCTGCTGTGGTGAGGTGTGATTCGCCGAACAAAACAGTCAGGTCTCTGCTGTGGTGAGGTGGGATTCACCAAACACAACAGTCAGGTCTCTGCTGTTCTGAGGTGGGATTCGCCGAACAAAACAGTCAGGTCTCTGCTGTGGTGAGGTGGGATTCACCGAACAAAACAGTCAGGTCTCTGTTGTGGTGAGGTGGGATGCGCCGAACACAACAGTCAGGTCTCTGCTGTGGTGAGGTGGGATTCGCCGAACTCAACAGTCAGGTCTCTGCTGTGGTGAGGTGGGATTCGCCGAACACAACAGTCAGGTCTCTGCTGTGGTGAGGTGGGATTCGCTGAGCTCAACAGTCAGGTTTATGCTGTGGTGAGGTGGGATTCGCCGAACACAACAGTCAGGTCTCTGCTGTGGTGAGGTGAGTTCCCTGAACACAACAGTCAGGTCTCTGCTGTGGTGAGGTGGGTTTCCTGAACTCAACAGTCAGGTCTCTGCTGTGGTGAGGTGGGTTCCCTAAACACAACAGTCAGGTCTCTGCTGTGGTGAGGTGGGATTCGCCGAACACAACAGTCAGGTCTCTGCTGTGGTGAGGTGGGATTCGCCGAGCTCAACAGTCAGGTCTCTGCTGTGGTGAGGTGGGATTCGCCGAACACAACAGTCAGGTCTCTGCTGTGGTGAGGTGGGATTCGCTGAGCTCAACAGTCAGGTTTATGCTGTGGTGAGGTGGGATTCGCCGAACACAACAGCCAGGTCTCTGCTGTGGTGAGGTGGGATTCGCCGAACTTAACAGTCAGGTCTCTGCTGTGGTAAGGTTGGATTCGCCGAGCTCAACAGTCAGGTCTCTGCTGTGGTGAGGTGGGATTCGCCGAACACAACAGTCAGGTCTCTGCTGTGGTGAGGTGGAATTCGCTGAGCTCAACAGTCAGGTTTCTGCTGTGGTGAGGTGGGATTCGCCGAACACAACAGTCAGGTCTCTGCTGTGGTGAGGTGGGATTCGCCGAACTCAACAGTCAGGTCTCTGCTGTGGTGAGGTGGGATTCGCCAAACACAACAGTCAGGTCTCTGCTGTGGTGAGGTGGGATTTGCCGAACACAACAGTCAGGTCTCTGCTGTGGTGAGGTGGGTTCCCTGAACACAACAGTCAGGTCTCTGCTGTGGTGAGGTGGGATTCGCGGAACACAACAGTCAGGTCTCTGCTGTGGTGAGGTGGGATTCGCCGAACACAACAGTCAGGTCTCTGCTGTGGTGAGGTGGGATTTGCCGAACACAACAGTCAGGTCTCTGCTGTGGTGAGGTGGATTCCCTGAACACAACAGTCAGGTCTCTGCTGTGGTGAGGTAGGTTCCCTGAACACAACAGTCAGGTCTCTGCTTTGGTGAGGTGGGTTCCCTGAACACAACAGTCAGGTCTCTTCTGTGGTGAGGTGGGTTTCCCTGAACACAACAGTCAGGTCTCTGCTGTGGTGAGGTGGGTTCCCTAAACACAACAGTCAGGTCTCTGCTGTGGTGAGGTGGGATTCGCCGAACAAAACAGTCAGGTCTCTGCTGTGATAAGGTGGGATTCGCCGAACACAACAGTCAGGTCTCTGCTGTGGTGAGGTGGGATTCGCCGAACAAAACAGTCAGGTCTCTGCTGTGGTGAGGTGGGATTCACCAAACACAACAGTCAGGTCTCTGCTGTTTTGAGGTGGGATTCGCCGAACAAAACAGTCAGGTCTCTGCTGTGGTGAGGTGGGATTCACCGAACAAAACAGTCAGGTCTCTGTTGTGGTGAGGTGGGATGCGCCGAACACAACAGTCAGGTCTCTGCTGTGGTGAGGTGGGATTCGCCGAACTCAACAGTCAGGTCTCTGCTGTGGTGAGGTGGGATTCGCCGAACTCAACAGTCAGGTCTCTGCTGTGGTGAGGTGGGATTCGCCGAACTCAACAGTCTGGTCTCTGCTGTGGTGAGGTGGGATTCGCCGAACTCAACAGTCAGGTCTCTGCTGTGGTGAGGTGGGATTCGCCGAGCTCAACAGTCAGGTCTCTGCTGTGGTGAGGTGGGATTCGCCGAACTCAACAGTCAGGTCTCTGCTGTGGTGAGGTGGGTTCCCTGAACACAACAGTCAGGTCTCTGCTGTGGTGAGGTGGGATTCGCGAAACACAACAGTCAGGTCTCTGCTGTGGTGAGGTGGGATTCGCCGAACTCAACAGTCAGGTCTCTGCTGTGGTGAGGTGGGATTTGCCGAACACAACAGTCAGGTCTCTGCTGTGGTGAGGTGGATTCCCTGAACACAACAGTCAGGTCTCTGCTGTGGTGAGGTAGGTTCCCTGAACACAACAGTCAGGTCTCTGCTGTGGTGAGGTGGGTTCCCTGAACACAACAGTCAGGTCTCTGCTGTGGTGAGGTGGGTTCCCTGAACACAACAGTCAGGTCTCTTCTGTGGTGAGGTGGGTTTCCCTGAACACAACAGTCAGGTCTCTGCTGTGGTGAGGTGGGTTCCCTAAACACAACAGTCAGGTCTCTGCTGTGGTGAGGTGGGATTCGCCGAGCTCAACAGTCAGGTCTCTGCTGTGGTTAGGTGGGATTCGCCGAACACAACAGTCAGGTCTCTGCTGTGGTGAGGTGGGATTCGCTGAGCTCAACAGTCAGGTTTATGCTGTGGTGAGGTGGGATTCGCCGAACACAACAGTCAGGTCTCTGCTGTGGTGAGGTGGGATTCGCCGAACTTAACAGTCAGGTCTCTGCTGTGGTAAGGTTGGATTCGCCGAGCTCAACAGTCAGGTCTCTGCTGTGGTGAGGTGGGATTCGCCGAACACAACAGTCAGGTCTCTGCTGTGGTGAGGTGGAATTCGCTGAGCTCAACAGTCAGGTTTCTGCTGTGGTGAGGTGGGATTCGCCGAACACAACAGTCAGGTCTCTGCTGTGGTGAGGTGGGATTCGCCGAACTCAACAGTCAGGTCTCTGCTGTGGTGAGGTGGGATTCGCCAAACACAACAGTCAGGTCTCTGCTGTGGTGAGGTGGGATTTGCCGAACACAACAGTCAGGTCTCTGCTGTGGTGAGGTGGGTTCCCTGAACACAACAGTCAGGTCTCTGCTGTGGTGAGGTGGGATTCGCGGAACACAACAGTCAGGTCTCTGCTGTGGTGAGGTGGGATTCGCCGAACACAACAGTCAGGTCTCTGCTGTGGTGAGGTGGGATTTGCCGAACACAACAGTCAGGTCTCTGCTGTGGTGAGGTGGATTCCCTGAACACAACAGTCAGGTCTCTGCTGTGGTGAGGTAGGTTCCCTGAACACAACAGTCAGGTCTCTGCTTTGGTGAGGTGGGTTCCCTGAACACAACAGTCAGGTCTCTGCTGTGGTGAGGTGGTATTCGCCGAGCTCAACAGTCAGGTCTCTGCTGTGGTTAGGTGATTTCCCTGAACACAACAGTCAGGTCTCTGCTGTGGTGAGGTGGGATTCGCCGAACACAACAGTCAGGTCTCTGCTGTGGTGAGGTGGGATTCGCCGAACTCAACAGTCAGGTCTCTGCTGTGGTGAGGTGGGATTTGCCGAACACAACAGTCAGGTCTCTGCTGTGGTGAGGTGGATTCCCTGAACACAACAGTCAGGTCTCTGCTGTGGTGAGGTAGGTTCCCTGAACACAACAGTCAGGTCTCTGCTGTGGTGAGGTGGGTTCCCTGAACACAACAGTCAGGTCTCTGCTGTGGTGAGGTGGGTTCCCTGAACACAACAGTCAGGTCTCTTCTGTGGTGAGGTGGGTTTCCCTGAACACAACAGTCAGGTCTCTGCTGTGGTGAGGTGGGTTCCCTGAACACAACAGTCAGGTCTCTTCTGTGGTGAGGTGGGATTCGCCGAACAAAACAGTCAGGTCTCTGCTGTGGTGAGGTGGGATTCACCGAACTCAACAGTCAGGTCTCTGCTGTGGTGAGGTGGGATTCGCCGAACTCAACATTCAGGTCTCTTCTGTGGTGAGGTGGGATTCACCGAACTCAATAGTCAGGTCTCTGCTAGGGTGAGGTGGGATTCGCCGAACACAACAGTCAGGTCTCTGCTCTGGTGAGGTGGGATTCGCTGAACTCAACAGTCAGGTCTCTGCTGTGGTGAGGTGGGATTCGCCGAGCTCAACAGTCAGGTCTCTGCTGTGGTGAGGTGGAATTCGCCGAGCTCAACAGTCAGGTCTCTGCTGGGGTGAGGTGGGATTCGCCGAGCTCAACAGTCAGGTCTCTTCTGTGGTGAGGTGGGATTCGCCGAACTCAACAGTCAGGTCTCTGCTGTGGTGAGGTTGGTTCCCTGAACACAATAGTCAGGTCTCTGCTGTGGTGAGGTAGGTTCCCTGAACACAACAGTCAGGTCTCTGCTGTGGTGAGGTGGGTTCCCTGAACACAACAGTCAGGTCTCTGCTGTGGTGAGGTGGGTTCCCTGAACACAATAGTCAGGTCTCTGCTGTGGTGAGGTGAGTTCCCTGAACACAACAGTCAGGTCTCTGCTGTGGTGAGGTGGGTTTCCTGAACACAACAGTCAGGTCTCTGCTGTGGTGAGGTGGGATTCGCCGAACACAACAGTCAGGTCTCTGCTGTGGTGAGGTGGGATTCGCCAAACTCAACAGTCAGGTCTCTGCTGTGGTGAGGTGGGTTCCCAGAACACAATAGTCAGGTCTCTGCTGTGGTGAGGTGGGTTCCCTGAACACAACAGTCAGGTCTCTGCTGTGGTGAGGTGGGATTTGCTGTACACAACAGTCAGGTCTCTGCTGTGGTGAGGTGAGATTCGCCGAACTCAACAGTCAGGTCTCTGCTGTGGTGAGGTGGGTTCCCTGAACACAACAGTCAGGTCTCTGCTGTGGTGAGTTAGGTTCCCTGAATACAACAGTCAGGTCTCTGCTGTGGTGAGGTGGGTTCCCTGAACACAACAGTCAGGTCTCTGCTGTGGTGAGGTGGGTTCCCTGAACACAATAGTCAGGTCTCTGCTGTGGTGAGGCGGGATTCGGCCGAGCTCAACAGTCAGGTCTGTGCTGTGGTGAGGTGGGATTCGCCGAGCTCAACAGTCAGGTCTCTGCTGTGGTGAGGTGGGATTCACCAAACTCAACAGTCATGTCTCTGCTGGGGTGAGGTGGGATTCGCTGAACACAACAGTCAGGTCTCTGCTGTGGTGAGGTGAGATTCGCCGAACTCAACAGTCAGGTCTCTGCTGTGGTGATGTGGGTTCCCTGAACACAACAGTCAGGTCTCTGCTGTGGTGAGTTAGGTTCCCTGAATACAACAGTCAGGTCTCTGCTGTGGTGAGGTGGGTTCCCTGAACACAACAGTCAGGTCTCTGCTGTGGTGAGGTGGGTTCCCTGAACACAATAGTCAGGTCTCTGCTGTGGTGAGGTGAGTTCCCTGAACACAACAGTCAGGTCTCTGCTGTGGTGGGGTGGGTTCCCTGAACACAACAGTCAGGTCTCTGCTGTGGTGAGGTGGGATTCGCCGAACACAACAGTCAGGTCTCTGCTATGGTGAGGTGGGATTCGCCGAACTCAACAGTCAGGTCTCTGCTGTGGTGAGGTGGTTTCCCTGAACACAATAGTCAGGTCTCTGCTGTGGTGAGGTGGGTTCCCTGAACACAACAGTCAGGTCTCTGCTGTGGTGAAGTGGGATTTGCCGTACATAACAGTCAGGTCTCTGCTATGGTGAGGTGAGATTCGCCAAACACATAAAGTCAGGTCTCTGCTGTGGTGAGGTGGGATTCGCTGAACACAACAGTCAGGTCTCTGCTGTGGTGAGGTGGGATTCGCCGAACTCAACAGTCAGGTCTGTGCTGTGGTGAGGTGGGATTCGCCGAACACGACAGTCAGGTCTCTGCTGTGGTGAGGTGGATTCCCTGAACACAACAGTCAGGTCTCTGCTGTGGTGAGGCGGGATTCGGCCGAGCTCAACAGTCAGGTCTGTGCTGGGGTGAGGTGGGATTCGCCGAGCTCAACAGTCAGGTCTCTGCTGTGGTGAGGTGGGATTCGCCGAACACAACAGTCAGGTCTCTGCTGTGGTGAGGTGGGATTCGCCGAGCTCAACAGTCAGGTCTCTGCTGTGGTGAGGTGGGATTCACCAAACACCACAGTCAGGTCTCTGCTGTGGTGAGGTGGGATTCGCCGAGCTCAACAGTCAGGTTTCTGCTGTGGTGAGGTGGGATTCGCCGAACTCAACAGTCAGGTCTCTGCTGTGGTGAGGTGGGATTCGCCGACCTCAACAGTCAGGTCTCTGCTGTGGTGAGGTGGGTTCCCTGAACACAACAGTCAGGTCTCTGCTGTGGTGAGGTTGGTTCCCTGAACACAATAGTCAGGTCTCTGCTGTGGTGAGGTAGGTTCCCTGAACACAACAGTCAGGTCTCTGCTGTGGTGAGGTGGGTTCCCTGAACACAACAGTCAGGTCTCTGCTGTGGTGAGGTGGGTTCCCTGAACACAATAGTCAGGTCTCTGCTGTGGTGAGGTGAGTTCCCTGAAAACAACAGTCAGGTCTCTGCTGTGGTGAGGTGGGTTCCCTGAACACAACAGTCAGGTCTCTGCTGTGGTGAGGTGGGATTCGCCAAACTCAACAGTCAGGTCTCTGCTGTGGTGAGGTGGGATTCGCCGAACTCAACATTCAGGTCTCTTCTGTGGTGAGGTGGGATTCACCGAACACAACAGTCAGGTCTCTGCTGGGGTGAGGTGGGATTCGCCGAACACAACAGTCAGGTCTCTGCTGTGGTGAGGTGGGATTCGCCGAACACAACAGTCAGGTCTCTGCTGTGGTGAGGTGGGATTCGCCAAGCTCAACAGTCAGGTCTCTGCTGTGGTGAGGTGGGATTCGCCGAGCTCAACAGTCAGGTCTCTGCTGTGGTGAGGTGGTATTCGCCGAGCTCAACAGTCAGGTCTCTGCTGTGGTGAGGTGGGATTCGCCGAACTCAACAGTCAGGTCTCTGCTGTGGTTAGGTGATTTCCCTGAACACAACAGTCAGGTCTCTGCTGTGGTGAGGTGGGATTCGCCGAACACAACAGTCAGGTCTCTGCTGTGGTGAGGTGGGATTCGCCGAACTCAACAGTCAGGTCTCTGCTGTGGTGAGGTGGGATTTGCCGAACACAACAGTCAGGTCTCTGCTGTGGTGAGGTGGATTCCCTGAACACAACAGTCAGGTCTCTGCTGTGGTGAGGTAGGTTCCCTGAACACAACAGTCAGGTCTCTGCTGTGGTGAGGTGGGTTCCCTGAACACAACAGTCAGGTCTCTGCTGTGGTGAGGTGGGTTCCCTGAACACAACAGTCAGGTCTCTTCTGTGGTGAGGTGGGTTTCCCTGAACACAACAGTCAGGTCTCTGCTGTGGTGAGGTGGGTTCCCTGAACACAACAGTCAGGTCTCTTCTGTGGTGAGGTGGGATTCGCCGAACAAAACAGTCAGGTCTCTGCTGTGGTGAGGTGGGATTCACCGAACTCAACAGTCAGGTCTCTGCTGTGGTGAGGTGGGATTTGCCGAACTCAACAGTCAGGTCTCTGCTGTGGTGAGGTGGGATTCACCAAACTCAACAGTCAGGTCTCTGCTGTGGTGAGGTGGGATTCGCCGAACTCAACATTCAGGTCTCTTCTGTGGTGAGGTGGGATTCACCGAACTCAACAGTCAGGTCTCTGCTAGGGTGAGGTGGGATTCGCCGAACACAACAGTCAGGTCTCTGCTCTGGTGAGGTGGGATTCGCTGAACTCAACAGTCAGGTCTCTGCTGTGGTGAGGTGGGATTCGCCGAGCTCAACAGTCAGGTCTCTGCTGTGGTGAGGTGGAATTCGCCGAGCTCAACAGTCAGGTCTCTGCTGGGGTGAGGTGGGATTCGCCGAGCTCAACAGTCAGGTCTCTTCTGTGGTGAGGTGGGATTCGCCGAACTCAACAGTCAGGTCTCTGCTGTGGTGAGGTTGGTTCCCTGAACACAATAGTCAGGTCTCTGCTGTGGTGAGGTAGGTTCCCTGAACACAACAGTCAGGTCTCTGCTGTGGTGAGGTGGGTTCCCTGAACACAATAGTCAGGTCTCTGCTGTGGTGAGGTGAGTTCCCTGAACACAACAGTCAGGTCTCTGCTGTGGTGAGGTGTGTTTCCTGAACACAACAGTCAGGTCTCTGCTGTGGTGAGGTGGGATTCGCCGAACACAACAGTCAGGTCTCTGCTGTGGTGAGGTGGGATTCGCCAAACTCAACAGTCAGGTCTCTGCTGTGGTGAGGTGGGTTCCCAGAACACAATAGTCAGGTCTCTGCTGTGGTGAGGTGGGTTCCCTGAACACAACAGTCAGGTCTCTGCTGTGGTGAGGTGGGATTTGCTGTACACAACAGTCAGGTCTCTGCTGTGGTGAGGTGAGATTCGCCGAACTCAACAGTCAGGTCTCTGCTGTGGTGAGGTGGGTTCCCTGAACACAACAGTCAGGTCTCTGCTGTGGTGAGGCGGGATTCGGCCGAGCTCAACAGTCAGGTCTGTGCTGTGGTGAGGTGGGATTCGCCGAGCTCAACAGTCAGGTCTCTGCTGTGGTGAGGTGGGATTCACCAAACTCAACAGTCATGTCTCTGCTGGGGTGAGGTGGGATTCGCTGAACACAACAGTCAGGTCTCTGCTGTGGTGAGGTGAGATTCGCCGAACTCAACAGTCAGGTCTCTGCTGTGGTGATGTGGGTTCCCTGAACACAACAGTCAGATCTCTGCTGTGGTGAGTTAGGTTCCCTGAACACAACAGTCAGGTCTCTGCTGTGGTGAGGTGGGTTCCCTGAACACAACAGTCAGGTCTCTGCTGTGGTGAGGTGGGTTCCCTGAACACAATAGTCAGGTCTCTGCTGTGGTGAGGTGAGTTCCCTGAACACAACCGTCAGGTCTCTGCTGTGGTGAGGTGGGTTCCCTGAACACAACAGTCAGGTCTCTGCTGTGGTGAGGTGGGATTCGCCGAACACAACAGTCAGGTCTCTGCTGTGGTGAGGTGGGATTCGCCGAACTCAACAGTCAGGTCTCTGCTGTGGTGAGGTGGTTTCCCTGAACACAATAGTCAGGTCTCTGCTGTGGTGAGGTGGGTTCCCTGTACACAACAGTCAGGTCTCTGCTGTGGTGAAGTGGGATTTGCCGTACATAACAGTCAGGTCTCTGCTGTGGTGAGGTGAGATTCGCCAAACACATAAAGTCAGGTCTCTGCTGTGGTGAGGTGGGATTCGCTGAACACAACAGTCAGGTCTCTGCTGTGGTGAGGTGGGATTCGCCGAACTCAACAGTCAGGTCTGTGCTGTGGTGAGGTGGGATTCGCCGAACACAACAGTCAGGTCTCTGCTGTGGTGAGGTGGATTCCCTGAACACAACAGTCAGGTCTCTGCTGTGTTGAGGTGGGTTCCCTGAACACAACAGTCAGGTCTCTGCTGTGGTGAGGCGGGATTCGGCCGAGCTCAACAGTCAGGTCTGTGCTGGGGTGAGGTGGGATTCGCCGAGCTCAACAGTCAGGTCTCTGCTGTGGTGAGGTGGGATTCGCCGAACACAACAGTCAGGTCTCTGCTGTGGTGAGGTGGGATTCGCCGAACTCAACAGTCAGGTCTCTGCTGTGGTGAGGTGGGTTCCCTGAACACAACAGTCAGGTCTCTGCTGTGGTGAGGTGGATTCCCTGAACACAACAGTCAGGTCTCTGCTGTGGTGAGGCGGGATTCGGCCGAGCTCAACAGTCAGGTCTGTGCTGGGGTGAGGTGGGATTCGCCGAGCTCAACAGTCAGGTCTCTGCTGTGGTGAGGTGAGATTCGCCGAACACAACAGTCAGGTCTCTGCTGTGGTGAGGTGGGATTCGCCGAGCTCAACAGTCAGGTCTCTGCTGTGGTGAGGTGGGATTCACCAAACACCACAGTCAGGTCTCTGCTGTGGTGAGGTGGGATTCGCCGAGCTCAACAGTCAGGTTTCTGCTGTGGTGAGGTGGGATTCGCCGAACTCAACAGTCAGGTCTCTGCTGTGGTGAGGTGGGATCCCTGAACACAACAGTCAGGTCTCTGCTGTGTTGAGGTGGGTTCCCTGAACACAACAGTCAGGTCTGTGCTATGGTGAGGTGGGATTCGCCGAACACAACAGTCAGGTCTCTGCTGTGGTGAGGTGGGATTCGCCGAACACAACAGTCAGGTCTCTGCTGTGGTTAGGTGGAATTCGCCGAGCTTCACAGTCAGGTCTCTGCTGTGGTGAGGTGGGATTTGCCGAGCTCAACAGTCAGGTCTCAGCTGTGGTGAGGTGGATTCCCTGAACACAACAGTCAGGTCTCTGCTGTGTTGAGGTGGGTTCCCTGAACACAACAGTCAGGTCTCTGCTGTGGTGAGGCGGGATTCGGCCGAGCTCAACAGTCAGGTCTGTGCTGGGGTGAGGTGGGATTCGCCGAGCTCAACAGTCAGGTCTCTGCTGTGGTGAGGTGGGATTCGCCGAACACAACAGTCAGGTCTCTGCTGTGGTGAGGTGGGATTCGCCAAACTCAACAGTCAGGTCTCTGCTGTGGTGAGGTGGGTTCCCTGAACACATTAGTCAGGTCTCTGCTGTGGTGAGGTGGGTTCCCTGAACACAACAGTCAGGTCTCTGCTGTGGTGAGGTGGGTTCCCTGAACACAACAGTCAGGTCTCTGCTGTGGTGAGGTGGGTTCCCTGAACACAACAGTCAGGTCTCTGCTGTAGTGAGGTAGGTTCCCTGAACACAACAGTCAGGTCTCTGCTGTGGTGAGGTAGGTTCCCTGAACACAACAGTGAGGTCTCTGCTGTGGTGAGGTGGGTTCCCTGAACACAACAGTCAGGTCTCTGCTGTGGTGAGGTGGGTTCCCTGAACACAACAGTCAGGTCTCTACTGTGGTGAGGTGGGTTCCCTGAACACAACAGTCAGGTCTCTGCTGTGGTGAGGTGGGTTCCCAGAACACAACAGTCAGGTCTCTGCTATGGTGAGGTGGGAGTCGCCAAACTCAACAGTCAGGTCTCTGCTGTGGTGAGGGGGGATTCGCCGAACTCAACAGTCAGGTCTCTGCTGTGGTGAGGTGGGATTCGCCGAACTCAACAGTCAAGTCTCTGCTGTGGTAAGGTGGTATTCGCCGAACTCAACAGTCAGGTCTCTGCTGTGGTGAGGTGGGATTCGCCGAACACAACAGTCAGGTCTCTGCTGGGGTGAGGTGGGATTCGCCGAACACAAAAGTCAGGTCTCTGCTGTGGTGAGGTGGGATTCGCCGAACACAACAGTCAGGTCTCTGCTGTGGTGAGGTGGTATTCGCTTTGCTCAACAGTCAGGTCTCTGCTGTGGTGAGGTGGGATTCGCCGAGCACAACAGTCAGGTTTCTGCTGTGGTGAGGTGGGATTCGCCGAACTCAACAGTCAGGTCTCTGCTGTGGTGAGGTGGGTTCCCTGAATACAACAGTCAGGTCTCTGCTGTGGTGAGGTGGGATTCGCCAAACACAACAGTCAGGTCTCTGCTGTGGTGAGGTGGGTTCCCTGAACACAACAGTCAGGTCTATGCTGTGGTGAGGTGAGTTCGCTGAACACAACAGTCAGGTCTCTGCTGTGGTGAGGTGGGTTCCCTGAAAACAACAGTCAGGTCTCTGCTGTGGTGAGGTGGATTCCCTGAACACAACAGTCAGGTCTCTGCTGTGGTGAGGTAGGTTCCCTGAACACAACAGTCAGGTCTCTGCTGTGGTGAGGTAGGTTCCCTGAACACAACAGTCAGGTCTCTGCTGTGGTGAGGTGGGTTCCCTGAACACAACAGTCAGGTCTCTGCTGTGGTGAGGTGGGTTCCCTGAACACAACAGTCAGGTCTCTGCTGTGGTGAGGTGGGTTCCCTGAACACAACAGTCAGGTCTCTGCTATGGTGAGGTGGGATTTGCCAAAATCAACAGTCAGGTCTCTGCTGTGGTGAGGTGGGATTCGCCGAACTCAACAGTCAGGTCTCTGCTGTGGTGAGGTGGGATTCGCCGAACACAACAGTCAGGTCTCTGCTGGGGTGAGGTGGGATTCGCCAAACACAAAAGTCAGGTCTCTGCTGTGGTGAGGTGGGATTCACCAAACACCACAGTCAGGTCTCTGCTGTGGTGAGGTGGGATTCGCCGAGCTCAACAGTCAGGTTTCTGCTGTGGTGAGGTGGGATTCACAACAGTCAGGTCTCTGCTGTGGTGAGGTGGGATTCGCCGAACACAACAGTCAGGTCTCTGCTGTGATTAGGTGCGATTCGCCGAGCTACACAGTCAGGTCTCTGCTGTGGTGAGGTGGGATTCGCCGAGCTCAACAGTCAGGTCTCTGCTGTGGTGAGGTGGGATTCGCCGAACTCAACAGTCAGGTCTCTGCTGTGGTGAGGTGGGATTCGCCGAGCTCAACAGTCAGGTCTCTGCTATGGTGAGGTGGGATTCGCCGAGCTCAACAGTCAGGTCTCTGCTGTGGTGAGGTGGGATTCGCCGAACACAACAGTCAGGTTTCTGCTGTGGTGAGGTGGGATTCGCCAAACTCAACAGTTAGGTCTCTGCTGTGGTGAGGTGGGATTCGCCGAACACAACAGTCAGGTCTCTGCTGGGGTGAGGTGGGATTCACCGAACACAACAGTCAGGTCTCTGCTGTGGTGAGGTGGGATTCGCCGAACAAAACAGTCAGGTCTCTGCTGTGGTGAGGTGAGATTCGCCAAACACAACAGTCAGGTCTCTGCTGTGGTGAGATGGGATTCGCCGAGCTCAACAGTCAGGTCTCTGCTGTGGTGAGGTGGGTTCCCTGAACACAACAGTCAGGTCTCTGCTGTGGTGAGGTGGGTTCCCTGAACACAACAGTCAGGTCTCTGCTGTGGTGAGGTGGAATTCTCCGAACACAACAGTCAGGTCTCTGCTGTGGTGAGGTGGGATTCGCCGAGCTCAACAGTCAGGTCTCCGCTGTGGTGAGGTGGGATTCGCCGAGCTCAACAGTCAGGTCTCTGCTGTGGTAAGGTGGGATTCGCCGAGCTCAACAGTCAGGTCTCTGCTGTGGTAAGGTGGGATTCGCCGAGCTCAACAGTCAGGTCTCTGCTGTGGTGAGGTGGGATTCGCCGAACATAACAGTCAGGTCTCTGCTGTGGTGAGGTGGGATTCACCGAGCTTAACAGTCAGGTCTGTGCTGTGGTAAGGTGGGATTCGCCGAACACAACAGTCAGGTCTCTGCTGTGGTGAGGTGGGATTCGCCGAGCTCAACAGTCAGGTCTCTGCTGTGGTGAGGTGGGATTCGCCGAACACAACAGTCAGGTCTCTGCTGTGATTAGGTGCGATTCGCCGAGCTACACAGTCAGGTCTCTGCTGTGGTGAGGTGGGATTCGCCGAGCTCAACAGTCAGGTCTCTGCTGTGGTGAGGTGGGATTCGCCGAACTCAACAGTCAGGTCTCTGCTGTGATTAGGTGCGATTCGCCGAGCTACACAGTCAGGTCTCTGCTGTGGTGAGGTGGGATTCGCCGAGCTCAACAGTCAGGTCTCTGCTGTGGTGAGGTGGGATTCGCCGAACTCAACAGTCAGGTCTCTGCTGTGGTGAGGTGGGATTCGCCGAGCTCAACAGTCAGGTCTCTGCTATGGTGAGGTGGGATTCGCCGAGCTCAACAGTCAGGTCTCTGCTGTGGTGAGGTGGGATTCGCCGAACACAACAGTCAGGTTTCTGCTGTGGTGAGGTGGGATTCGCCAAACTCAACAGTTAGGTCTCTGCTGTGGTGAGGTGGGATTCGCCGAACACAACAGTCAGGTCTCTGCTGGGGTGAGGTGGGATTCACCGAACACAACAGTCAGGTCTCTGCTGTGGTGAGGTGGGATTCGCCGAACAAAACAGTCAGGTCTCTGCTGTGGTGAGGTGGGATTCGCCGAACACAACAGTCAGGTCTCTGCTGTGGTGAGATGGGATTCGCCGAGCTCAACAGTCAGGTCTCTGCTGTGGTGAGGTGGGTTCCCTGAACACAATAGTCAGGTCTCTGCTGTGGTGAGGTAGGTTCCCTGAACACAACAGTCAGGTCTCTGCTGTGGTGAGGTGGGTTCCCTGAACACAACAGTCAGGTCTCTGCTGTGGTGAGGTGGAATTCTCCGAACACAACAGTCAGGTCTCTGCTGTGGTGAGGTGGGATTCGCCGAGCTCAACAGTCAGGTCTCCGCTGTGGTGAGGTGGGATTCGCCGAGCTCAACAGTCAGGTCTCTGCTGTGGTAAGGTGGGATTCGCCGAGCTCAACAGTCAGGTCTCTGCTGTGGTAAGGTGGGATTCGCCGAGCTCAACAGTCAGGTCTCTGCTGTGGTGAGGTGGGATTCGCCGAACATAACAGTCAGGTCTCTGCTGTGGTGAGGTGGGATTCACCGAGCTTAACAGTCAGGTCTGTGCTGTGGTAAGGTGGGATTCGCCGAACACAACAGTCAGGTCTCTGCTGTGGTGAGGTGGGATTCGCCGAGCTCAACAGTCAGGTCTCTGCTGTGGTGAGGTGGGATTCGCCGAACACAACAGTCAGGTCTCTGCTGTGGTGAGGTGGGATTCGCCGAGCTCAACAGTCAGGTCTCTGCTGTGGTGAGGTGGGATTCGCCGAACTCAACAGTCAGGTCTCTGCTGTGGTGAGGTGGGATTCGCCGAGCTCAACAGTCAGGTCTCTGCTGTGGTAAGGTGGGACTCGCCGAGCTCAACAGTCAGGTCTCTGCTGTGGTCAGGGTGGGATTCGCCGAACACAACAGTCAGGTCTCTGCTGTGGTGAGGTGGGATTCGCCGAACATAACAGTCAGGTCTCTGCTGTGGTGAGGTGGGATTCACCGAGCTTAACAGTCAGGTCTGTGCTGTGGTAAGGTGGGATTCGCCGAACACAACAGTCAGGTCTCTGCTGTGGTGAGGTGGGATTCGCCGAGCTCAACAGTCAGGTCTCTGCTGTGGTGAGGTGGGATTCGCCGAACACAACAGTCAGGTCTCTGCTGTGATTAGGTGCGATTCGCCGAGCTACACAGTCAGGTCTCTGCTGTGGTGAGGTGGGATTCGCCGAGCTCAACAGTCAGGTCTCTGCTGTGGTGAGGTGGGATTCGCCGAACTCAACAGTCAGGTCTCTGCTGTGATTAGGTGCGATTCGCCGAGCTACACAGTCAGGTCTCTGCTGTGGTGAGGTGGGATTCGCCGAGCTCAACAGTCAGGTCTCTGCTGTGGTGAGGTGGGATTCGCCGAACTCAACAGTCAGGTCTCTGCTGTGGTGAGGTGGGATTCGCCGAGCTCAACAGTCAGGTCTCTGCTATGGTGAGGTGGGATTCGCCGAGCTCAACAGTCAGGTCTCTGCTGTGGTGAGGTGGGATTCGCCGAACACAACAGTCAGGTTTCTGCTGTGGTGAGGTGGGATTCGCCAAACTCAACAGTTAGGTCTCTGCTGTGGTGAGGTGGGATTCGCCGAACACAACAGTCAGGTCTCTGCTGGGGTGAGGTGGGATTCACCGAACACAACAGTCAGGTCTCTGCTGTGGTGAGGTGGGATTCGCCGAACAAAACAGTCAGGTCTCTGCTGTGGTGAGGTGGGATTCGCCGAACACAACAGTCAGGTCTCTGCTGTGGTGAGATGGGATTCGCCGAGCTCAACAGTCAGGTCTCTGCTGTGGTGAGGTGGGTTCCCTGAACACAATAGTCAGGTCTCTGCTGTGGTGAGGTAGGTTCCCTGAACACAACAGTCAGGTCTCTGCTGTGGTGAGGTGGGTTCCCTGAACACAACAGTCAGGTCTCTGCTGTGGTGAGGTGGAATTCTCCGAACACAACAGTCAGGTCTCTGCTGTGGTGAGGTGGGATTCGCCGAGCTCAACAGTCAGGTCTCCGCTGTGGTGAGGTGGGATTCGCCGAGCTCAACAGTCAGGTCTCTGCTGTGGTAAGGTGGGATTCGCCGAGCTCAACAGTCAGGTCTCTGCTGTGGTAAGGTGGGATTCGCCGAGCTCAACAGTCAGGTCTCTGCTGTGGTGAGGTGGGATTCGCCGAACATAACAGTCAGGTCTCTGCTGTGGTGAGGTGGGATTCACCGAGCTTAACAGTCAGGTCTGTGCTGTGGTAAGGTGGGATTCGCCGAACACAACAGTCAGGTCTCTGCTGTGGTGAGGTGGGATTCGCCGAGCTCAACAGTCAGGTCTCTGCTGTGGTGAGGTGGGATTCGCCGAACACAACAGTCAGGTCTCTGCTGTGGTGAGGTGGGATTCGCCGAGCTCAACAGTCAGGTCTCTGCTGTGGTGAGGTGGGATTCGCCGAACTCAACAGTCAGGTCTCTGCTGTGGTGAGGTGGGATTCGCCGAGCTCAACAGTCAGGTCTCTGCTGTGGTAAGGTGGGACTCGCCGAGCTCAACAGTCAGGTCTCTGCTGTGGTCAGGGTGGGATTCGCCGAACACAACAGTCAGGTCTCTGCTGTGGTGAGGTGGGATTCGCCGAACATAACAGTCAGGTCTCTGCTGTGGTGAGGTGGGATTCACCGAGCTTAACAGTCAGGTCTGTGCTGTGGTAAGGTGGGATTCGCCGAACACAACAGTCAGGTCTCTGCTGTGGTGAGGTGGGATTCGCCGAGCTCAACAGTCAGGTCTCTGCTGTGGTGAGGTGGGATTCGCCGAACACAACAGTCAGGTCTCTGCTGTGATTAGGTGCGATTCGCCGAGCTACACAGTCAGGTCTCTGCTGTGGTGAGGTGGGATTCGCCGAGCTCAACAGTCAGGTCTCTGCTGTGGTGAGGTGGGATTCGCCGAACTCAACAGTCAGGTCTCTGCTGTGATTAGGTGCGATTCGCCGAGCTACACAGTCAGGTCTCTGCTGTGGTGAGGTGGGATTCGCCGAGCTCAACAGTCAGGTCTCTGCTGTGGTGAGGTGGGATTCGCCGAACTCAACAGTCAGGTCTCTGCTGTGGTGAGGTGGGATTCGCCGAGCTCAACAGTCAGGTCTCTGCTATGGTGAGGTGGGATTCGCCGAGCTCAACAGTCAGGTCTCTGCTGTGGTGAGGTGGGATTCGCCGAACACAACAGTCAGGTTTCTGCTGTGGTGAGGTGGGATTCGCCAAACTCAACAGTTAGGTCTCTGCTGTGGTGAGGTGGGATTCGCCGAACACAACAGTCAGGTCTCTGCTGGGGTGAGGTGGGATTCACCGAACACAACAGTCAGGTCTCTGCTGTGGTGAGGTGGGATTCGCCGAACAAAACAGTCAGGTCTCTGCTGTGGTGAGGTGGGATTCGCCGAACACAACAGTCAGGTCTCTGCTGTGGTGAGATGGGATTCGCCGAGCTCAACAGTCAGGTCTCTGCTGTGGTGAGGTGGGTTCCCTGAACACAATAGTCAGGTCTCTGCTGTGGTGAGGTAGGTTCCCTGAACACAACAGTCAGGTCTCTGCTGTGGTGAGGTGGGTTCCCTGAACACAACAGTCAGGTCTCTGCTGTGGTGAGGTGGAATTCTCCGAACACAACAGTCAGGTCTCTGCTGTGGTGAGGTGGGATTCGCCGAGCTCAACAGTCAGGTCTCCGCTGTGGTGAGGTGGGATTCGCCGAGCTCAACAGTCAGGTCTCTGCTGTGGTAAGGTGGGATTCGCCGAGCTCAACAGTCAGGTCTCTGCTGTGGTAAGGTGGGATTCGCCGAGCTCAACAGTCAGGTCTCTGCTGTGGTGAGGTGGGATTCGCCGAACATAACAGTCAGGTCTCTGCTGTGGTGAGGTGGGATTCACCGAGCTTAACAGTCAGGTCTGTGCTGTGGTAAGGTGGGATTCGCCGAACACAACAGTCAGGTCTCTGCTGTGGTGAGGTGGGATTCGCCGAGCTCAACAGTCAGGTCTCTGCTGTGGTGAGGTGGGATTCGCCGAACACAACAGTCAGGTCTCTGCTGTGGTGAGGTGGGATTCGCCGAGCTCAACAGTCAGGTCTCTGCTGTGGTGAGGTGGGATTCGCCGAACTCAACAGTCAGGTCTCTGCTGTGGTGAGGTGGGATTCGCCGAGCTCAACAGTCAGGTCTCTGCTGTGGTAAGGTGGGACTCGCCGAGCTCAACAGTCAGGTCTCTGCTGTGGTCAGGGTGGGATTCGCCGAACACAACAGTCAGGTCTCTGCTGTGGTGAGGTGGGTTCCCTGAACACAATAGTGAGGTCTCTGCTGTGGTGAGGTGGGTTCCCTGAACACAACAGTCAGGTCTCTGCTGTGGTGAGGTGGGTTCCCTGAACACAACAGTCAGGTCTCTACTGTGGTGAGGTGGGTTCCCTGAACACAACAGTCAGGTCTGTGCTGTGGTGAGGTGGGTTCCCAGAACACAACAGTCAGGTCTCTGCTATGGTGAGGTGGGAGTCGCCAAACTTAACAGTCAGGTCTCTGCTGTGGTGAGGGGGGATTCGCTGAACTCAACAGTCAGGTCTCTGCTGTGGTGAGGTGGGATTCGCCGAACTCAACAGTCATGTCTCTGCTGTGGTAAGGTGGTATTCGCCGAACTCAACAGTCAGGTCTCTGCTGTGGTGAGGTGGGATTCGCCGAACACAACAGTCAGGTCTCTGCTGTGGTGAGGTGGGATTCGCCGAACACAACAGTCAGGTCTCTGCTGTGGTGAGATGGGATTCGCCAAACTCAACAGTCAGGTTTCTGCTGTGGTGAGGTGGGTTCCCTGAACACAATAGTGAGGTCTCTGCTGTGGTGAGGTGGGTTCCCTGAACACAACAGTCAGGTCTCTGCTGTGGTGAGGTGGGTTCCCTGAACACAACAGTCAGGTCTCTACTGTGGTGAGGTGGGTTCCCTGAACACAACAGTCAGGTCTGTGCTGTGGTGAGGTGGGTTCCCAGAACACAACAGTCAGGTCTCTGCTATGGTGAGGTGGGAGTCGCCAAACTCAACAGTCAGGTCTCTGCTGTGGTGAGGGGGGATTCGCCGAACACAAAAGTCAGGTCTCTGCTGTGGTGAGGTGGGATTCGCCGAACTCAACAGTCATGTCTCTGCTGTGGTAAGGTGGTATTCGCCGAACTCAACAGTCAGGTCTCTGCTGTGGTGAGGTGGGATTCGCCGAACACAACAGTCAGGTCTCTGCTGTGGTGAGGTGGGATTCGCCGAACACAACAGTCAGGTCTCTGCTGTGGTGAGATGGGATTCGCCAAACTCAACAGTCAGGTTTCTGCTGTGGTGAGGTGGGTTCCCTGAACACAATAGTCAGGTCTCTGCTGTGGTGAGGTGGGATTCGCCGAACTCAACAGTCAGGTCTCTGCTGTGGTGAGGTGGGATTCGCCGAGCTCAACAGTCAGGTCTCTGCTGTGGTAAGGTGGGACTCGCCGAGCTCAACAGTCAGGTCTCTGCTGTGGTCAGGGTGGGATTCGCCGAACACAACAGTCAGGTCTCTGCTGTGGTGAGGTGGGTTCCCTGAACACAATAGTGAGGTCTCTGCTGTGGTGAGGTGGGTTCCCTGAACACAACAGTCAGGTCTCTGCTGTGGTGAGGTGGGTTCCCTGAACACAACAGTCAGGTCTCTACTGTGGTGAGGTGGGTTCCCTGAACACAACAGTCAGGTCTGTGCTGTGGTGAGGTGGGTTCCCAGAACACAACAGTCAGGTCTCTGCTATGGTGAGGTGGGAGTCGCCAAACTCAACAGTCAGGTCTCTGCTGTGGTGAGGGGGGATTCGCCGAACTCAACAGTCAGGTCTCTGCTGTGGTGAGGTGGGATTCGCCGAACTCAACAGTCATGTCTCTGCTGTGGTAAGGTGGTATTCGCCGAACTCAACAGTCAGGTCTCTGCTGTGGTGAGGTGGGATTCGCCGAACACAACAGTCAGGTCTCTGCTGTGGTGAGGTGGGATTCGCCGAACACAACAGTCAGGTCTCTGCTGTGGTGAGATGGGATTCGCCAAACTCAACAGTCAGGTTTCTGCTGTGGTGAGGTGGGTTCCCTGAACACAATAGTGAGGTCTCTGCTGTGGTGAGGTGGGTTCCCTGAACACAACAGTCAGGTCTCTGCTGTGGTGAGGTGGGTTCCCTGAACACAACAGTCAGGTCTCTACTGTGGTGAGGTGGGTTCCCTGAACACAACAGTCAGGTCTGTGCTGTGGTGAGGTGGGTTCCCAGAACACAACAGTCAGGTCTCTGCTATGGTGAGGTGGGAGTCGCCAAACTCAACAGTCAGGTCTCTGCTGTGGTGAGGGGGGATTCGCCGAACACAAAAGTCAGGTCTCTGCTGTGGTGAGGTGGGATTCGCCGAACTCAACAGTCATGTCTCTGCTGTGGTAAGGTGGTATTCGCCGAACTCAACAGTCAGGTCTCTGCTGTGGTGAGGTGGGATTCGCCGAACACAACAGTCAGGTCTCTGCTGTGGTGAGGTGGGATTCGCCGAACACAACAGTCAGGTCTCTGCTGTGGTGAGATGGGATTCGCCAAACTCAACAGTCAGGTTTCTGTTGTGGTGAGGTGGGTTCCCTGAACACAATAGTCAGGTCTCTGCTGTGGTGAGATGGGTTCCCTGAACACAACAGTCAGGTCTCTGCTGTGGTGAGGTGAGTTCGCTGAACACAACAGTCAGGTCTCTGCTGTGGTGAGGTGAGTTCCCTGAATACAACAGTCAGGTCTCTGCTGTGGTGAGGTGGATTCCCTGAACACAACAGTCAGGTCTCTGCTGTGGTGAGGTAGGTTCCCTGAACACAACAGTCAGGTCTCTGCTGTGGTGAGGTGGGTTCCCTGAACACAACAGTCAGATCTCTGCTGTAGTGAGGTGGGTTCCCTGAACACAACAGTCAGGTCTCTGCTGTGGTGAGGTGGAATTCTCCGAACACAACAGTCAGGTCTCTGCTGTGGTGAGGTGGGTTTCGCCGAACAAGACAGTCAGGTCTCTGCTGTGGTGAGGTGGGATTCGCCGAACAAAACAGTCAGGTCTCTGCTGTGGTGAGGTGGGATTCGCCGAACAAAATAGCCAGGTCTCTGCTGTGGTGAGGTGGGATTCGCCGAACACAACAGTCAGGTCTATGCTGTGGTGAGGTGGGATTCGCCAAACTCAACAGTCAGGTCTTTGCTGTGGTGAGGTGGGATTGGCCGAGCTCAACAGTCAGGTCTCTGCTGTGGTGAGGTGGGATTCAACGAACTCAACAGTCAGGTCTCTGCTGTGGTGAGGTGGAATTCGCCGAGCTCAACAGTCAGGTCTCTGCTGTGGTGAGGTGGGTTCCCTGAACACAACAGTCAGGTCTATGCTGTGGTGAGGTGAGTTTGCTGAACACAACAGTCAGGTCTCTGCTGTGGTGAGGTGAGTTCCCTGAATACAACAGTCAGGTCTCTGCTGTGGTGAGGTGGATCCCCTGAACACAACAGTCAGGTCTCTGCTGTGGTGATGTAGGTTCCCTGAACACAACAGTCAGGTCTCTGCTGTGGTGAGGTGGGTTCCCTGAACACAACAGTCAGGTCTCTGCTGTGGTGAGGTGGGTTCCCTGAACACAACAGTCAGATCTCTGCTGTAGTGAGGTGGGTTCCGTGAACACAACAGTCAGGTCTCTGCTGTGGTGAGGTGGAATTCTCCGAACACAACAGTCAGGTCTCTGCTGTGGTGAGGTGGGTTTCGCCGAACAAGACAGTCAGGTCTCTGCTGTGGTGAGGTGGGATTCGCCGAACACAACAGTCTAGTCTCTGCTGTGGTGAGGTGGGATTCGCCGAACAAAACAGCCAGGTCTCTGCTGTGGTGAGGTGGGATTCGCCGAACACAACAGTCAGGTCTATGCTGTGGTGAGGTGGGATTCGCCAAACTCAACAGTCAGGTCTTTGCTGTGGTGAGGTGGGATTGGCCGAGCTCAACAGTCAGGTCTCTGCTGTGGTGAGGTGGGATTGGCCGAGCTCAACAGTCAGGTCTTTGCTGTGGTGAGGTGGGATTGGCCGAGCTCAACAGTCAGGTCTCTGCTGTGGTGAGGTGGGATACGCCGAGCTCAACAGTCAGGTCTCTGCTGTGGTGAGGTGGGATTCGACGAACTCAACAGTCAGGTCTCTGCTGTGGTGAGGTGGGATTCGCCGAGCTCAACAGTCAGGTCTCTGCTGTGGTGAGGTGGGATTCGCCGAGCTCAACAGTCAGGTCTCTGCTGTGGTGAGGTGGGATTCGCCGAACTCAACAGTCAGGTCTCTGCTGTGGTGAGGTGGGTTCCCTGAACACAACAGTCAGGTCTCTGCTGTGGTGAGGTGGGTTCCCTTAACACAACAGTCAGGTCTCTGCTGTGGTGAGGTGGGATTCGCCGAACTCAACAGTCAGGTCTCTGCTGTGGTGAGGTGGGATTCGCCGAACTCAACAGTCAGGTCTCTGCTGTGGTGAGGTGGGATTCGCCGAACACAACAGTCAGGTCTCTGCTGGGGTGAGGTGGGATTCGCCGAACACAACAGTCAGGTCTCTGCTGTGGTGAGGTGGGATTCGCCGAACACAACAGTCAGATCTCTGCTGTGGTGAGGTGGGATTCGCCGAACACAACAGTCAGGTCTCTGCTGTGGTGAGGTGGGATTCGCCGAGCTCAAAAGTCAGGTCTCTGCTGTGGTGAGGTGGGTTCGCTGAACACGCCTGTCAGGTCTCTGCTGTGGTGAGGTGGGATTCGCCAAACACAACAGTCAGGTCTCTGCTGTGGTGAGGTGGGTTCCCTGAACACAACAGTCAGGTCTCTGCTGTGGTGAGGTGGGTTCCCTGAACACAACAGTCAGGTCTCTGCTGTAGTGAAGTGGGATTCGCCAAACACATAAAGTCAGGTCTCTGCTGTGGTGAGGTGGGATTCGCCGAACTCAACAGTCAGGTCTCTGCTGTGGTGAGGTGGGTTCCCTGAACACAACAGTCAGGTCTCTGCTGTGGTGAGGTGGGTTCCCTTAACACAACAGTCAGTTCTCTGCTGTGGTGAGGTGGGATTCGCCGAACACAACAGTCAAGTCTCTGCTGTGGTGAGGTGGGATTCGCCGAACTCAACAGTCAGGTCTCTGCTGTGGTGAGGTGGGATTCGCCGAACACAACAGTCAGGTCTCTGCTGGGGTGAGGTGGGATTCGCCGAACACAACAGTCAGGTCTCTGCTGTGGTGAGGTGGGATTCGCCGAACACAACAGTCAGATCTCTGCTGTGGTGAGGTGGGATTCGCCGAACACAACAGTCAGGTCTCTGCTGTGGTGAGGTGGGTTCCCTGAACACAACAGTCAGGTCTATGCTGTGGTGAGGTGAGTTCGCTGAACACAACAGTCAGGTCTCTGCTGTGGTGAGGTGGGATTGGCCGAGCTCAACAGTCAGGTCTCTGCTGTGGTGAGGTGGGATTCACCGAGCTCAACAGTCAGGTCTCTGCTGTGGTGAGGTGGGATTCACCGAACTCAAAAGTCAGGTCTCTGTTGTGGTGAGGTGGGATTCACCGAACTCAACAGTCAGGTCTCTGTTGTGGTGAAGTGGGATTCGCCGAACTCAACAGTCAGGTCTCTGCTGTGGTGAGGTGGGTTCCCTTAACACAACAGTCAGGTCTCTGCTGTGGTGAGGTGGGATTTGCCGAACACAACAGTCAGGACTCTGCTGTGGTGAGGTGGGTTCCCTGAACACAACAGTCAGGTCTCTGCTGGGGTGAGGTGGGATTCGCCGATCTCAACAGTCAGGTCTCTGCTGTGGTGAGGTGGGATTCGCCGAACTCAACAGTCAGGTCTCAGCTGTGGTGAGGTGGGTTCCCTGAACACATTAGTCAGGTCTCTGCTGTGGTGAGGTGGGTTCCCTGAACACAACAGTCAGGTCTCTGCTGTGGTGAGGTGGGTTCCCTGAATACAACAGTCAGGTCTCTGCTGTGGTGAGGTGGATTCCCTGAACACAACAGTCAGGTCTCTGCTGTGGTGAGGTAGGTTCCCTGAACACAACAGTCAGGTCTCTGCTGTGGTGAGGTGGGTTCCCTGAACACAACAGTCAGGTCTCTGCTGAGGTGAGGTGGGTTTCCTGAACACAACAGTCAGGTCTCTGAGGTGGGGTGAGGTGGGATTCGCCAAACTCAACAGTCAGGTCTCTGCTGTGGTGAGGTAGGATTCGCCGAACTCAACAGTCAGGTCTCTGCTGTGGTGAGGTAGGATTCGCCGAACTCAACAGTCAGGTCTCTGCTGAGGTGAGGTGGGTTTCCTGAACACAACAGTCAGGTCTCTGCTATGGTGAGGTGGGATTCGCCAAACTCAACAGTCAGGTCTCTGCTGTGGTGAGGTAGGATTCGCCGAGCTCAACAGTCAGGTCTCTGCTGTGGTGAGGTGGGATTCGCCGAACACAACAGTCAGGTCTCTGCTGTAGTGAGGTGGGATTCGCTGAGCTCAACAGTCAGGTTTCTGCTGTGGTGAGGTGGGATTCGCCGAACACAACAGTCAGGTCTCTGCTGTGGTGAGGTGGGATTCGCCGAACACAACAGTCAGGTCTCTGCTGTGGTTAGGTGCGATTCGCCGAGCTACACAGTCAGGTCTCTGCTGTGGTGAGGTGGGATTCGCCGAGCTCAACAGTCAGGTCTCTGCTGTGGTGAGGTGGGATTCTCCGAACTCAACAGTCAGGTCTCTGCTGTGGTGAGGTGGGTTCCCTGAACACAACAGTCAGGTCTATGCTGTGGTGAGGTGAGTTCGCTGAACACAACAGTCAGGTCTCTGCTGTGGTGAGGTGGGATTGGCCGAGCTCAACAGTCAGGTCTCTGCTGTGGTGAGGTGGGATTCGCCGAACACAACAGTCAGGTCTCTGCTGGGGTGAGGTGGGATTCGCCGAATACAACAGTCAGGTCTCTGCTGTGGTGAGGTGGGATTCACCAAACACCACAGTCAGGTCTCTGCTGTGGTGAGGTGGGATTCGCTGAGCTCAACAGTCAGCTCTCTGCTGTGGTGAGGTAGGATTCGCCGAATACAACAGTCAGGTCTCTGCTGTGGTGAGGTGGGATTCACCAAACACCACAGTCAGGTCTCTGCTGTAGTGAGGTGGGATTCGCTGAGCTCAACAGTCAGGTTTCTGCTGTGGTGAGGTGGGATTCGCCAAACTCAACAGTCAGGTCTCTGCTGTGGTGAGGTGGGATTCGCCGAGCTCAACAGTCAGGTCTCTGCTGTGGTGAGGTGGGTTCCCTGAACACAACAGTCAGGTCTCTGCTGTGTTGAGGTGGGTTCCCTGAACACAACAGTCAGGTCTGTGCTGTGGTGAGGTGGGATTTGCCGAACACAACAGTCAGGTCTCTGCTATGGTGAGGTGGGATTCGCCGAACACAACAGTCAGGTCTCTGCTGTGGTGAGGTGGGATTCGCCGAACACAACAGTCAGGTCTCTGCTGTGGTTAGGTGGAATTCGCCGAGCTACACAGTCAGGTCTCTGCTGTGGTGAGGTGGGATTCGCCAAGCTCAACAGTCAGGTCTCTGCTGTGTTGAGGTGGGTTCCCTGAACACAACAGTCAGGTCTCTGCTGTGGTGAGGCGGGATTCGGCCGAGCTCAACAGTCAGGTCTGTGCTGGGGTGAGGTGGGATTCGCTGAGCTCAACAGTCAGGTCTCTGCTGTGGTGAGGTGGGATTCGCCGAACACAACAGTCAGGTCTCTGCTGTGGTGAGGTGGGATTCGCCGAACTCAACAGTCAGGTCTCTGCTGTGGTGAGGTGGGTTCCCTGAACACAATAGTCAGGTCTCTGCTGTGGTGAGGTGGGTTCCCTGAACACAACAGTCAGGTCTCTGCTGTGGTGAGGTGGGTTCCCTGAACACAACAGTCAGGTCTCTGCTGTGGTGAGGTGGGTTCCCTGAACACAACAGTCAGGTCTCTGCTGTGGTGAGGTAGGTTCCCTGAACACAACAGTCAGGTCTCTGCTGTGGAGAGGTAGGTTCCCTGAACACAACAGTGAGGTCTCTGCTGTGGTGAGGTGGGTTTCCTGAACACAACAGTCAGGTCTCTGCTGTGGTGAGGTGGGTTCCCTGAACACAACAGTCAGGTTTCTGCTGTGTCGAGGTGAGATTCTCCGAGCTCAACAGTTAGGTCTCTGCTGTGGTGGGGTGGGATTCGCCGAACACAACAGTCAGGTCTCTGCTGTGGTGAGGTGGGATTCGCCGAGCTCAACAGTCAGGTCTGTGCTGTGGTGAGGTGGGTTCCCTGAACACAACAGTCAGGTCTAAGCTGTGGTGAGGTGAGTTCGCTGAACACAACATTTAGGTCTCTGCTGTGGTGAGGTGGGATTGGCCAAGCTCAACAGTCAGGTCTCTGCTGTGGTGAGGTGGGATTCGCCGAGCTCAACAGTCAGGTCTCTGCTGTGGTGAGGTGGGATTCACCGAACTCAACAGTCAGGTCTCTGCTGTGGTGAGGTGGGATTCACCGAACTCAACAGTCAGGTCTCTGTTGTGGTGAGGTGGGATTCGCCGAGCTACACAGTCAGGTCTCTGCTGTGGTGAGGTGGGATTCGCTGAGCTCAACAGTCAGGTCTCTGCTGTGGTGAGGTGGGTTCGCTGAACACAACAGTCAGGTCTCTGCTGTGGTGTGGTGGGTTCCCTGAACACAACAGTCAGGTCTCTGCTGTGGTGAGGTGGGATTCGCCGAGCTCAACAGTCAGGTCTCTGCTGTGGTGAGGTGGGATTCGCTGAACACAACAGTCAGGTCTCTGCTGTGGTGAGGTGGGATTCGCCGAGCTCAACAGTTAGGTCTGTGCTGTGGTGAGGTGGAATTCGCCGAACACAACAGTCAGGTCTCTGCTGTGGTGAGGTGGGTTCCCTGAACACAACAGTCAGGTCTATGCTGTGGTGAGGTGAGTTCGCTGAACACAACAGTCAGGTCTCTGCTGTGGTGAGGTGGGTTCCCTGAATACAACAGTCAGGTCTCTGCTGTGGTGAGGTGGATTCCCTGAACACAACAGTCAGGTCTCTGCTGTGGTGAGGTAGGTTCCCTGAACACAACAGTCAGGTCTCTGCTGTGGTGATGTGGGTTCCCTGAACACAACAGTCAGGTCTCTGCTGTGGTGAGGTGGGTTCCCTGAACACAACAGTCAGTTCTCTGCTGTGGTGAGGTGGGTTCCCTGAACACAACCGTCAGGTCTCTGCTGTGGTGAGGTGGGATTCGCCGAGCTCAACAGTCAGGTCTCTGCTGTGGTGAGGTGGGATTGGCCGAGCTCAACAGTCAGGTCTCTGCTGTGGTGAGGTGGGATTCACCGAACTCAACAGTCAGGTCTCTGTTGTGGTGAGGTGGGATTCACCGAACTCAACAGTCAGGTCTCTGTTGTGGTGAAGTGGGATTCGCCGAACTCAACAGTCAGGTCTCTGCTGTGGTGAGGTGGGTTCCCTTAACACAACAGTCAGGTCTCTGCTGTGGTGAGGTGGGATTTGCCGAACACAACAGTCAGGACTCTGCTGTGGTGAGGTGGGTTCCCTGAACACAACAGTCAGGTCTCTGCTGGGGTGAGGTGGGATTCGCCGAGCTAAACAGTCAGGTCTCTGCTGTGGTGAGGTGGGATTCGCCGAACTCAACAGTCAGGTCTCTGCTGTGGTGAGGTGGGTTCCCTGAACACATTAGTCAGGTCTCTGCTGTGGTGAGGTGGGTTCCCTGAACACAACAGTCAGGTCTCTGCTGTGGTGAGGTGGGTTCCCTGAATACAACAGTCAACAACAGAAAGGAAGTGGGGGTGGCACACCTTACCCTGGGGTGGGTGCATAGCCTGTCGGTGCTAAGCCCAGGCACCAAATCATGTAAGCCATGTATGAATCCAGGCTAGCACACCATTCACGTTGCAGTAATCTTCTTTATTGCTACATCAGCACATCAAAGTGACAATTGTTTCGGGGCCAATAACAGGTCCCCTTCATCAGACAGTGCAGACAAACAATACACCTCATAGTGCACATTCATTATATACTTGGGTGGATATCCGCCCATGGCAATCAACGGTGCTCAGACCCTCCCCTTCATCCCACATGAGCTTCAATTATCGAGGTAAACAGTAATAAAGACTTTCCCAGGCTTCAAAGGATAAATATATCATTATACACATTGCTTTTACACTTGCTTCACATATGCATAAACTACCATCTGGGTGCTAAAGTGATACATGAATACTGTTGTGTGGAGCGCTCACCCACCTCTCCCATATGTCAATCCGCACTCAGAGGGGCGGGATCCGCCGTCATCCAGATACACTAGATTCGCCGTCCGTCCCACGGCCACTGTGTAGGTAAAGTACCAACACCTACCCGGCCGCCGCATCACTTCCGCCCGGCGCTACATCACTTCCGCCCTTCTCCACATCCAATGGGTAACATCAACGCTAGTAACCATGGCTACTATGCGTTTCCCTGTCAGCGGCAAGCTACAACAAAACTCCTAGAAGTCGCATAATGCTCCATACATCGCCGCATCACATTCCTCATCACCACAACGGCCATAAACATATGGACACCATGGTGTAGTGGACAGTGCTGGCGATTGGCCCCGAAGGGCTCTCAAAACATGGAACAATACAAATCCTCGTCGCAGCCACAACTATAAGCAATGTGAAAAATACATGGGCATCAGTGATTCTCGCTCCCCTCCGATTACATATGACACTGAGGTTTCCAGAGCGCCACACAAAACAGTACCCCCTAATATACTCAATAGCCTGTCTGTCAATTCTCACTATCCAACCCTCACATAATCAAAGTACAGCAGAATTAAAAGGGAAGGAGGGATGGGAATGGGAAAGAAAAGGAAAGGAATGAGGGAAGGGGAAAGGATAAAGGGAGGGTAAACAAGGATAGGGAAAGAGTCACATATGATCAGCCCTGACAAAGTGACAATAATACCATAACAGACAGTGTTGCATATAACCTTAGAGATCCCCTGTACACTCTCCAACCCACTTCTAATCACTACTCAAGACGACCAAAAGTCAATAAATGTATGAACATATATTCCTCAATCAGCATGGGAGGTATGACCCCCTCGATCGCCTATCTCTCACTAAGGAAGCAGTTTAATGAATTGTACTGGTTCAGCCCTTTGGGAGATACCGTATCAAGAGTATATATCCAGTAAGACTCCCTTTGTAACAGCAATCTGTCCCGGTCTCCCCCTCTCCGGGGTTTTTTCACGCAATCAATGACGAGACCCTTCAAATCATTGGTGCTGTGATTCATGTTAGCAAAATGGACAGCAACTGGTTTAGTGACGTCCAAGGCTTTACCTTTCTCCATTGCCTCGATCGCCAAACGGATATCACTTCTATGATGTTGGAAACGCACCTTAAAGGCGCCAGTGGTCTTTCCCACATAAGCCAATCCACAAGGGCAAAGCAACATATACGTGCAATACTCCGTATTGCAATTGTAGTAGTCCTTAAGGTAATAGCGTTTCCCACTCCTGGGATGTAGAAAATATGTACCAGTAATCAATGCGCTACATACATTACAATTAAAACATTTGTAGCAACCCTTCCTGCTGGAGAATACAAATGGAGTTTTCTCATACTTCTCAACTGGATCTGCTTGGACCAGCATATCCCTCAAACTCCTACTCGCTCTATAAGCAAATAGAGGAAGTTCATGCAAAATCGGGTTCAGGGTGGTGTCAGATTGCAAGATCGTAAGATTTTGGATCATAGTCTTTTTGATCATTCCAGCCATTGGGCTGTGATCATGTACAAAGGCAATCGCATTTCTAGGGAGTTTATCCTCTTTCCCTTCGGTTATTTCTCTGGCCTTCTCAAGGGCCTCCTGTAGTATTTTCTCTGGATAGCCCCTCTCAAGGAATCGTGACTTCATTACTAAAAGTTCCCGTGAGATGTCCTCCGGCTCATTACATATCCTGAGAACCCTTAGGAACTGGGATATGGGGAGACTATTAACTAAATGCTTGGGATGGGCGCTATCATGGTGTAGCAACGTATTCCGATCTGTGGGTTTCCTATACAAGGTAGTACTCAAAGTACCCTCTTTCTTTGTGATCTTTACATCAAGGAAAGGGACACTTGTATCCGATATCTCTGGATTGAATATTATCCCTTCAAACAGGGAATTCAAATATCCGATGAATGTCTCAAGTTCATCAGTTGTACCCCTCCACAGGACGAAGACGTCGTCGATGAACCTGGCCCACATAACCACGTGGGCGAGGTACATCGGCGACCCCATGACCCCCACCTCCTCAAGATACCCCACAAATAAATTGGCGAAGGCCGGGGCAGCCGAGCTGCCCATTGCCGTTCCCTTGCACTGTCTGTACCACTCATTTTCAAAACGAAAACAGTTCTCAGTTAGAATGAGCTCAAGTCCTGCCAGAACAAATTCCACCGGTAATAGTCTACTTTCTTGTTTCAGCAAGAAATGTCTTACTGCTTTTAACCCATCTTGATTAGGTATAGAAGTGTACAGGGAGCTAATGTCCATTGTGCACAGTATTGTTGCATCACTCACCTCCTTGATTGTTGCCAGTTTCTGCAGAAAATGTTCAGTGTCTCTGAAATATGCTGGTAACGATTGAACCAAGGGTTGCAGATGAAAGTCGATAAATCTAGCCAGCGATTGAGTTGCTGATTCTGTGCCCGAGATGATAGGGCGAAATTTAAGTGGGGTAGTGCCCTTATGGACTTTGGGCAGCCCATAGATCACAGGCCTCTGAGGAAACTTTGGGAGCAAAAATTCTTTTTCCTTTTCTGATATCCAACTATTGGACATCGCCAGATCCAGTAAGTATTGTAGCTTTTTCAAAGTTGCTAAAGTTGGATCAGATGATATAGAGATGTAACTGGTCTCATCTGCTAACATATCTTTGATCCCCATTCTGTAATCCTGGTAATTCATAATGACCACTGCTCCGCCTTTGTCGGCCGGCTTGATGATGATCTGTTTATTCTCCTTGAGGCTTTTCAAACTGGCTCTCTCCTTCTTCGTGAGATTATTTCTGCTGGATACTTTTTGATGATTTTGGAGTATGTCATACTTTACAGACTTCGAGAAAGTCTCTATACTGGAAAACACACCCGGTGGGGAAAAGGTACTCTTGAGCTTGAATTTGGTACTGAGTTCCTGTGGTTGGCTAGGAGTTGCTTTATTATGAAAGAATTGTTTAAGCTTCATAAGCCTCTCATAGCGGAACATATCCACTTCGAATTGAAATGCGTCAAATCTAGATGTTGGGCAGAAGGAAAGTCCTTTGGATAAAACGGCCATCTCGTTCTCATTCAGAATGTAATTACTAAGGTTTATGATTGGGCACGGGGTGTGCTCCTTGTATATGGTCGTTGTAGTTGTGAAGGTTTTGGTTTTGCGACCCCTCCTGAATCTTCTCCTCCTTTTGCCTGCTGAAACCCCGATGCACCTGGGGTATCACTTTCCGAGGAGGGATTCTCTGTATACACCTCACTGTCAGTATTCGGATTCCGTTTTGGTGGCCCTTTAGGTCCCTTCCTGGGTCTCGGTCTCCTATATGTGGGACGAGGTCCTCTTTTTTCCCCAGACAGGCCCACTAGCCATGGATATATACGGCCTTCCTGATGATCCTGGCAGATTTGACGAAATTTCTCTCTCTTTCTCTGTTGTATCTCTTCTCGATATTTGTAAATCTCCGTATCAAGTGCAGCAAGTTGCTCAGCCAACTTCTTATCAGTAATCAAAAGCTCTTGAATACCCGATTGTACGGGCACAATCTCCTTTTCCACTTGCAGTAATAGCACTCTCACCTCCTCGATCACCATCAACATATAGTTGAGTGAATGCTGCGTGGATAGTGCGCACCACCTGTCACAAAAGTCCCTCTTATTCCGGCTTATCGTTGGCTGGATACCCAGTCTAAAGCCTTTCGGAATTTTCTTACATCTGTAATATTCAGAAAGAGTGTGGCCGTGTAATTCTAAATCCACTTGTCGTTTCTTTAACCTACGCAGTTCCCGTAGGAGGTCAGTGGCTTTATCAATTCCAAACCCCACACGTCTGCTTCCTGCAAACAGGATGTTGTTGATCTCTTCAGCTGAGTAGGAAAAGGTAGGGTCACCTTCATCTAAGGTCTCCATGTGTGATCCTGTGTGGCTGTTAAAATTGCTTTTTTCACTCCAGATGACAAGCAAAAAATCAAGGTACAGTCACTTCTGAGAAGATGGAAAACAATCCACCATCAGCAATAACAATATGTCATTGGTAGTCCGGGGGGTGCTCACCTCCTAGGCTTGATGCAATCCACAACAGAAAGGAAGTGGGGGTGGCACACCTTACCCTGGGGTGGGTGCATAGCCTGTCGGTGCTAAGCCCAGGCACCAAATCATGTAAGCCAAGTATGAATCCAGGCTAGCACACCATTCACGTTGCAGTAATCTTCTTTATTGCTACATCAGCACATCAAAGTGACAATTGTTTCGGGGCCAATAACAGGTCCCCTTCATCAGACAGTGCAGACAAACAATACACCTCATAGTGCACATTCATTATATACTTGGGTGGATATCCGCCCATGGCAATCAACGGTGCTCAGACCCTCCCCTTCATCCCACATGAGCTTCAATTATCGAGGTAAACAGTAATAAAGACTTTCCCAGGCTTCAAAGGATAAATATATCATTATACACATTGCTTTTACACTTGCTTCACATATGCATAAACTACCATCTGGGTGCTAAAGTGATACATGAATACTGTTGTGTGGAGCGCTCACCCACCTCTCCCATATGTCAATCCGCACTCAGAGGGGCGGGATCCGCCGTCATCCAGATACACTAGATTCGCCGTCCGTCCCACGGCCACTGTGTAGGTAAAGTACCAACACCTACCCGGCCGCCGCATCACTTCCGCCCGGCGCTACATCACTTCCGCCCTTCTCCACATCCAATGGGTAACATCAACGCTAGTAACCATGGCTACTATGCGTTTCCCTGTCAGCGGCAAGCTACAACAAAACTCCTAGAAGTCGCATAATGCTCCATACATCGCCGCATCACATTCCTCATCACCACAACGGCCATAAACATATGGACACCATGGTGTAGTGGACAGTGCTGGCGATTGGCCCCGAAGGGCTCTCAAAACATGGAACAATACAAATCCTCGTCGCAGCCACAACTATAAGCAATGTGAAAAATACATGGGCATCAGTGATTCTCGCTCCCCTCCGATTACATATGACACTGAGGTTTCCAGAGCGCCACACAAAACAGTACCCCCTAATATACTCAATAGCCTGTCTGTCAATTCTCACTATCCAACCCTCACATAATCAAAGTACAGCAGAATTAAAAGGGAAGGAGGGATGGGAATGGGAAAGAAAAGGAAAGGAATGAGGGAAGGGGAAAGGATAAAGGGAGGGTAAACAAGGATAGGGAAAGAGTCACATATGATCAGCCCTGACAAAGTGACAATAATACCATAACCATAATTTATTTGTGGGGTATCTTGAGGAGGTGGGGGTCATGGGGTCGCCGATGTACCTCGCCCACGTGGTTATGTGGGCCAGGTTCATCGACGACGTCTTCGTCCTGTGGAGGGGTACAACTGATGAACTTGAGACATTCATCGGATATTTGAATTCCCTGTTTGAAGGGATAATATTCAATCCAGAGATATCGGATACAAGTGTCCCTTTCCTTGATGTAAAGATCACAAAGAAAGAGGGTACTTTGAGTACTACCTTGTATAGGAAACCCACAGATCGGAATACGTTGCTACACCATGATAGCGCCCATCCCAAGCATTTAGTTAATAGTCTCCCCATATCCCAGTTCCTAAGGGTTCTCAGGATATGTAATGAGCCGGAGGACATCTCACGGGAACTTTTAGTAATGAAGTCACGATTCCTTGAGAGGGGCTATCCAGAGAAAATACTACAGGAGGCCCTTGAGAAGGCCAGAGAAATAACCGAAGGGAAAGAGGATAAACTCCCTAGAAATGCGATTGCCTTTGTACATGATCACAGCCCAATGGCTGGAATGATCAAAAAGACTATGATCCAAAATCTTACGATCTTGCAATCTGACACCACCCTGAACCCGATTTTGCATGAACTTCCTCTATTTGCTTATAGAGCGAGTAGGAGTTTGAGGGATATGCTGGTCCAAGCAGATCCAGTTGAGAAGTATGAGAAAACTCCATTTGTATTCTCCAGCAGGAAGGGTTGCTACAAATGTTTTAATTGTAATGTATGTAGCGCATTGATTACTGGTACATATTTTCTACATCCCAGGAGTGGGAAACGCTATTACCTTAAGGACTACTACAATTGCAATACGGAGTATTGCACGTATATGTTGCTTTGCCCTTGTGGATTGGCTTATGTGGGAAAGACCACTGGCGCCTTTAAGGTGCGTTTCCAACATCATAGAAGTGATATCCGTTTGGCGATCGAGGCAATGGAGAAAGGTAAAGCCTTGGACGTCACTAAACCAGTTGCTGTCCATTTTGCTAACATGAATCACAGCACCAATGATTTGAAGGGTCTCGTCATTGATTGCGTGAAAAAACCCCGGAGAGGGGGAGACCGGAACAGATTGCTGTTACAAAGGGAGTCTTACTGGATATATACTCTTGATACGGTATCTCCCAAAGGGCTGAACCAGTACAATTCATTAAACTGCTTCCTTAGTGAGAGATAGGCGATCGAGGGGGTCATACCTCCCATGCTGATTGAGGAATATATGTTCATACATTTATTGACTTTTGGTCGTCTTGAGTAGTGATTAGAAGTGGGTTGGAGAGTGTACAGGGGATCTCTAAGGTTATATGCAACACTGTCTGTTATGGTATTATTGTCACTTTGTCAGGGCTGATCATATGTGACTCTTTCCCTATCCTTGTTTACCCTCCCTTTATCCTTTCCCCTTCCCTCATTCCTTTCCTTTTCTTTCCCATTCCCATCCCTCCTTCCCTTTTAATTCTGCTGTACTTTGATTATGTGAGGGTTGGATAGTGAGAATTGACAGACAGGCTATTGAGTATATTAGGGGGTACTGTTTTGTGTGGCGCTCTGGAAACCTCAGTGTCATATGTAATCGGAGGGGAGCGAGAATCACTGATGCCCATGTATTTTTCACATTGCTTATAGTTGTGGCTGCGACGAGGATTTGTATTGTTCCATGTTTTGAGAGCCCTTCGGGGCCAATCGCCAGCACTGTCCACTACACCATGGTGTCCATATGTTTATGGCCGTTGTGGTGATGAGGAATGTGATGCGGCGATGTATGGAGCATTATGCGACTTCTAGGAGTTTTGTTGTAGCTTGCCGCTGACAGGGAAACGCATAGTAGCCATGGTTACTAGCGTTGATGTTACCCATTGGATGTGGAGAAGGGCGGAAGTGATGTAGCGCCGGGCGGAAGTGATGCGGCGGCCGGGTAGGTGTTGGTACTTTACCTACACAGTGGCCGTGGGACGGACGGCGAATCTAGTGTATCTGGATGACGGCGGATCCCGCCCCTCTGAGTGCGGATTGACATATGGGAGAGGTGGGTGAGCGCTCCACACAACAGTATTCATGTATCACTTTAGCACCCAGATGGTAGTTTATGCATATGTGAAGCAAGTGTAAAAGCAATGTGTATAATGATATATTTATCCTTTGAAGCCTGGGAAAGTCTTTATTACTGTTTACCTCGATAATTGAAGCTCATGTGGGATGAAGGGGAGGGTCTGAGCACCGTTGATTGCCATGGGCGGATATCAACCCAAGTATATAATGAATGTGCACTATGAGGTGTATTGTTTGTCTGCACTGTCTGATGAAGGGGACCTGTTATTGGCCCCGAAACAATTGTCACTTTGATGTGCTGATGTAGCAATAAAGAAGATTACTGCAACGTGAATGGTGTGCTAGCCTGGATTCATACTTGGCTTGAATACAACAGTCAGGTCTCTGCTGTGGTGAGGTGGATTCCCTGAACACAACAGTCAGGTCTCTGCTGTGGTGAGGTAGGTTCCCTGAACACAACAGTCAGGTCTCTGCTGTGGTGAGGTGGGTTCCCTGAACACAACAGTCAGGTCTCTGCTGAGGTGAGGTGGGTTTCCTGAACACAACAGTCAGGTCTCTGAGGTGGGGTGAGGTGGGATTCGCCAAACTCAACAGTCAGGTCTCTGCTGTGGTGAGGTAGGATTCGCCGAACTCAACAGTCAGGTCTCTGCTGTGGTGAGGTAGGATTCGCCGAACTCAACAGTCAGGTCTCTGCTGAGGTGAGGTGGGTTTCCTGAACACAACAGTCAGGTCTCTGCTATGGTGAGGTGGGATTCGCCAAACTCAACAGTCAGGTCTCTGCTGTGGTGAGGTAGGATTCGCCGAGCTCAACAGTCAGGTCTCTGCTGTGGTGAGGTGGGATTCGCCGAACACAACAGTCAGGTCTCTGCTGTAGTGAGGTGGGATTCGCTGAGCTCAACAGTCAGGTTTCTGCTGTGGTGAGGTGGGATTCGCCGAACACAACAGTCAGGTCTCTGCTGTGGTGAGGTGGGATTCGCCGAACACAACAGTCAGGTCTCTGCTGTGGTTAGGTGCGATTCGCCGAGCTACACAGTCAGGTCTCTGCTGTGGTGAGGTGGGATTCGCCGAGCTCAACAGTCAGGTCTCTGCTGTGGTGAGGTGGGATTCTCCGAACTCAACAGTCAGGTCTCTGCTGTGGTGAGGTGGGTTCCCTGAACACAACAGTCAGGTCTATGCTGTGGTGAGGTGAGTTCGCTGAACACAACAGTCAGGTCTCTGCTGTGGTGAGGTGGGATTGGCCGAGCTCAACAGTCAGGTCTCTGCTGTGGTGAGGTGGGATTCGCCGAACACAACAGTCAGGTCTCTGCTGGGGTGAGGTGGGATTCGCCGAATACAACAGTCAGGTCTCTGCTGTGGTGAGGTGGGATTCACCAAACACCACAGTCAGGTCTCTGCTGTGGTGAGGTGGGATTCGCTGAGCTCAACAGTCAGGTCTCTGCTGTGGTGAGGTAGGATTCGCCGAATACAACAGTCAGGTCTCTGCTGTGGTGAGGTGGGATTCACCAAACACCACAGTCAGGTCTCTGCTGTGGTGAGGTGGGATTCGCTGAGCTCAACAGTCAGGTTTCTGCTGTGGTGAGGTGGGATTCGCCAAACTCAACAGTCAGGTCTCTGCTGTGGTGAGGTGGGATTCGCCGAGCTCAACAGTCAGGTCTCTGCTGTGGTGAGGTGGGTTCCCTGAACACAACAGTCAGGTCTCTGCTGTGTTGAGGTGGGTTCCCTGAACACAACAGTCAGGTCTGTGCTGTGGTGAGGTGGGATTTGCCGAACACAACAGTCAGGTCTCTGCTATGGTGAGGTGGGATTCGCCGAACACAACAGTCAGGTCTCTGCTGTGGTGAGGTGGGATTCGCCGAACACAACAGTCAGGTCTCTGCTGTGGTTAGGTGGAATTCGCCGAGCTACACAGTCAGGTCTCTGCTGTGGTGAGGTGGGATTCGCCAAGCTCAACAGTCAGGTCTCTGCTGTGTTGAGGTGGGTTCCCTGAACACAACAGTCAGGTCTCTGCTGTGGTGAGGCGGGATTCGGCCGAGCTCAACAGTCAGGTCTGTGCTGGGGTGAGGTGGGATTCGCTGAGCTCAACAGTCAGGTCTCTGCTGTGGTGAGGTGGGATTCGCCGAACACAACAGTCAGGTCTCTGCTGTGGTGAGGTGGGATTCGCCGAACTCAACAGTCAGGTCTCTGCTGTGGTGAGGTGGGTTCCCTGAACACAATAGTCAGGTCTCTGCTGTGGTGAGGTGGGTTCCCTGAACACAACAGTCAGGTCTCTGCTGTGGTGAGGTGGGTTCCCTGAACACAACAGTCAGGTCTCTGCTGTGGTGAGGTGGGTTCCCTGAACACAACAGTCAGGTCTCTGCTGTGGTGAGGTAGGTTCCCTGAACACAACAGTCAGGTCTCTGCTGTGGAGAGGTAGGTTCCCTGAACACAACAGTGAGGTCTCTGCTGTGGTGAGGTGGGTTTCCTGAACACAACAGTCAGGTCTCTGCTGTGGTGAGGTGGGTTCCCTGAACACAACAGTCAGGTTTCTGCTGTGTCGAGGTGAGATTCTCCGAGCTCAACAGTTAGGTCTCTGCTGTGGTGGGGTGGGATTCGCCGAACACAACAGTCAGGTCTCTGCTGTGGTGAGGTGGGATTCGCCGAGCTCAACAGTCAGGTCTGTGCTGTGGTGAGGTGGGATTCGCCGAACACAACAGTCAGGTCTCTGCTGTGGTGAGGTGGGTTCCCTGAACACAACAGTCAGGTCTAAGCTTTGGTGAGGTGAGTTCGCTGAACACAACATTTAGGTCTCTGCTGTGGTGAGGTGGGATTGGCCAAGCTCAACAGTCAGGTCTCTGCTGTGGTGAGGTGGGATTCGCCGAGCTCAACAGTCAGGTCTCTGCTGTGGTGAGGTGGGATTCACCGAACTCAACAGTCAGGTCTCTGCTGTGGTGAGGTGGGATTCACCGAACTCAACAGTCAGGTCTCTGTTGTGGTGAGGTGGGATTCGCCGAGCTACACAGTCAGGTCTCTGCTGTGGTGAGGTGGGATTCGCTGAGCTCAACAGTCAGGTCTCTGCTGTGGTGAGGTGGGTTCGCTGAACACAACAGTCAGGTCTCTGCTGTGGTGTGGTGGGTTCCCTGAACACAACCGTCAGGTCTCTGCTGTGGTGAGGTGGGATTCGCCGAGCTCAACAGTCAGGTCTCTGCTGTGGTGAGGTGGGATTGGCCGAGCTCAACAGTCAGGTCTCTGCTGTGGTGAGGTGGAATTGGCCGAGCTCAACAGTCAGGTCTCTGCTGTGGTGAGGTGGGATTCGCCGAACTCAACAGTCAGGTCTCTGCTGTGGTGAGGTGGGATTCACCGAACTCAACAGTCAGGTCTCTGCTGTGGTGAGGTGGGATTCGCCGAACTCAACAGTCAGGTCTCTGCTGTGGTGAGGTGGGATTCGCCGAGCTCAACAGTCAGGTCTCTGCTGTGGTTAGGTGGGATTCGCCGAGCTACACTGTCAGGTCTCTGCTGTGGTGAGGTGGGATTCGCCGAGCTCAACAGTCAGGTCTCTGCTGTGGTGAGGTGGGTTCCCTGAACACAACAGTCAGGTCTCTGCTGTGTTGAGGTGGGTTCCCTGAACACAACAGTCAGTTCTGTGCTGTGGTGAGGTGGGATTTGCCGAACACAACAGTCAGGTCTCTGCTGTGGTGAGGTGGGATTCGCCGAACACAACAGTCAGGTCTCTGCTGTGGTTAGGTGGAATTCGCCGAGCTACACAGTCAGGTCTCTGCTGTGGTGAGGTGGGATTCGCCGAGCTCAACAGTCAGGTCTCTGCTGTGGTGAGGTGGATTCCCTGAACACAACAGTCAGGTCTCTGCTGTGGTGAGGCGGGATTCGGCCGAGCTCAACAGTCAGGTCTGTGCTGGGGTGAGGTAGGATTCGCCGAGCTCAACAGTCAGGTCTCTGCTGTGGTGAGGTGGGATTCGCCGAGCTCAACAGTCAGGTCTCTGCTGTGGTGAGGTGGGATTCACCAAACACCACAGTCAGGTCTCTGCTGTGGTGAGGTGGGATTCGCCGAGCTCAACAGTCAGGTTTGTGCTGTGGTGAGGTGGGATTCGCCGAACTCAACAGTCAGGTCTCTGCTGTGGTGAGGTGGGATTCGCCGAGCTCAACAGTCAGGTCTCTGCTGTGGTGAGGTGGGTTCCCTGAACACAACAGTCAGGTCTCTGCTGTGTTGAGGTGGGTTCCCTGAACACAACAGTCAGGTCTGTGCTATGGTGAGGTGGGATTCGCCGAACACAACAGTAAGGTCTCTGCTGTGGTGAGGTGGGATTCGCCGAACACAACAGTCAGGTCTCTGCTGTGGTTAGGTGGAATTCGTCGAGCTTCACAGTCAGGTCTCTGGTGTGGTGAGGTGGGATTCGCCGAGCTCAACAGTCAGGTCTCTGCTGTGGTGAGGTGGATTCCCTGAACACAACAGTCAGGTCTCTGCTGTGTTGAGGTGGGTTCCCTGAACACAACAGTCAGGTCTCTGCTGTGGTGAGGCGGGATTCGGCCGAGCTCAACAGTCAGGTCTGTGCTGGGGTGAGGTGGGATTCGCCGAGCTCAACAGTCAGGTCTCTGCTGTGGTGAGGTGGGATTCGCCGAACACAACAGTCAGGTCTCTGCTGTGGTGAGGTGGGTTCCCTGAACACAATAGTCAGGTCTCTGCTGTGGTGAGGTGGGTTCCCTGAACACAACAGTCAGGTCTCTGCTGTGGTGAGGTGGGTTCCCTGAACACAACAGTCAGGTCTCTGCTGTGGTGAGGTGGGTTCCCTGAACACAACAGTCAGGTCTCTGCTGTCGTGAGGTAGGTTCCCTGAACACAACAGTCAGGTCTCTGCTGTGGTGAGGTAGGTTCCCTGAACACAACAGTGAGGTCTCTGCTGTGGTGAGGTGGGTTCCCTGAACACAACAGTCAGGTCTCTGCTGTGGTGAGGTGGGTTCCCCGAACACAACAGTCAGGTCTCTACTGTGGTGAGGTGGGTTCCCTGAACACAACAGTCAGGTCTCTGCTGTGGTGAGGTGGGTTCCCAGAACACAACAGTCAGGTCTCTGCTATGGTGAGGTGGGAGTCGCCAAACTCAACAGTCAGGTCTCTGCTGTGGTGAGGGGGGATTCGCCGAACTCAACAGTCAGGTCTCTGCTGTGGTTAGGTGGGATTCGCCGAACTCAACAGTCAGGTCTCTGCTGTGGTAAGGTGGTATTCGCCGAACTCAACAGTCAGGTCTCTGCTGTGGTGAGGTGGGATTCGCCGAACACAACAGTCAGGTCTCTGCTGGGGTGAGGTGGGATTCACCGAACACAACAGTCAGGTCTCTGCTGTGGTGACGTGGGATTCGCCGAACACAACAGTCAGGTCTCTGCTGTGGTGAGGTGGTATTCGCCTTGCTCAACAGTCAGGTCTCTGCTGTGGTGAGGTGGGATTCGCCGAGCACAACAGTCAGGTCTCTGCTGTGGTGAGGTGGGATTCGCCAAACACAACAGTCAGGTCTCTGCTGTGGTGAGGTGGGTTCCCTGAACACAACAGTCAGGTCTATGCTGTGGTGAGGTGAGTTCGCTGAACACAACAGTCAGGTCTCTGCTGTGGTGAGGTGGGTTCCCTGAAAACAACAGTCAGGTCTCTGCTGTGGTGAGGTGGATTCCCTGAACACAACAGTCAGGTCTCTGCTGTGGTGAGGTAGGTTCCCTGAACACAACAGTCAGGTCTCTGCTGTGGTGAGGTAGGTTCCCTGAACACAACAGTCAGGTCTCTGCTGTGGTGAGGTGCGTTCCCTGAACACAACAGTCAGGTCTCTGCTGTGGTGAGGTGGGTTCCCTGAACACAACAGTCAGGTCTCTGCTGTGGTGAGGTGGGTTCCCTGAACACAACAGTCAGGTCTCTGCTATGGTGAGGTGGGATTTGCCAAACTCAACAGTCAGGTCTCTGCTGTGGTGAGGTGGGATTCGCCGAACTCAACAGTCAGGTCTCTGCTGTGGTGAGGTGGGATTCGCCGAACTCAACAGTCAGGTTTCTGCTGTGGTGAGGTGGGATTCGCCGAACACAACAGTCAGGTCTCTGCTGGGGTGAGGTGGGATTCGCCGAACACAACAGTCAGGTCTCTGCTGTGGTGAGGTGGGATTCGCCGAACACAACAGTCAGGTCTCTGCTGTGATTAGGTGCGATTCGCCGAGGTACACAGTCAGGTCTCTGCTGTGGTGAGGTGGGATTCGCCGAGCTCAACAGTCAGGTCTCTGCTGTGGTGAGGTGGGATTCGCCGAGCTCAACAGTCAGGTCTCTGCTATGGTGAGGTGGGATTCGCCGAGCTCAACAGTCAGGTCTCTGCTGTGGTGAGGTGGGATTCGCCGAACACAACAGTCAGGTTTCTGCTGTGGTGAGGTGGGATTCGCCAAACTCAACAGTCAGGTCTCTGCTGTGGTGAGGTGGGATTCGCCGAACACAACAGTCAGGTCTCTGCTGGGGTGAGGTGGGATTCGCCGAACACAACAGTCAGGTCTCTGCTGTGGTGAGGTGGGATTCGCCGAACAAAACAGTCAGGTCTCTGCTGTGGTGAGGTGGGATTCGCCGAACACAACAGTCAGGTCTCTGCTGTGGTGAGATGGGATTCGCCGAGCTCAACAGTCAGGTCTCTGCTGTGGTGAGGTGGGTTCCCTGAACACAATAGTCAATTCTCTGCTGTGGTGAGGTAGGTTCCCTGAACACAACAGTCAGGTCTCTGCTGTGGTGAGGTGGGTTCCCTGAACACAACAGTCAGGTCTCTGCTGTGGTGAGGTGGGATTCGCCGAGCTCAACAGTCAGGTCTCAGCTGTGGTGAGGTGGGATTCGCCGAGCTCAACAGTCAGGTCTCTGCTGTGGTAAGGTGGGATTCGCCGAGCTTCACAGTCAGGTCTCTGCTGTGGTAAGGTGGCATTCGCCGAGCTCAACAGTCAGGTCTCTGCTGTGGTGAGGTGGGATTCGCCGAACATAACAGTCAGGTCTCTGCTGTGGTGAGGTGGGATTCGTCGAGCTTAACAGTCAGGTCTGTGCTGTGGTGAGGTGGGATTCGCCGAACACAACAGTCAGGTCTCTGCTGTGGTGAGGTGGGATTCGCCGAACACAACAGTCAGGTCTCTGCTGTGGTGAGGTGGGATTCGCCGAGCTCAACAGTCTGGTCTCTGCTGTGGTGAGGTGGGATTAGCCAAACTCAACAGTCAGGTCTCTGCTGTGGTGAGGTGGGATTCGCCGAGCTCAACAGTCAGGTCTCTGCTGTGGTAAGGTGGGACTCGCCGAGCTCAACAGTCAGGTCTCTGCTGTGGTGAGGTGGGATTTGCCGAACACAACAGTCAGGTCTCTGCTGTGGTGAGATGGGATTCGCCAAACTCAACAGTCAGGTTTCTGCTGTGGTGAGGTGGGTTCCCTGAACACAATAGTGAGGTCTCTGCTGTGGTGAGGTGGGTTCCCTGAACACAACAGTCAGGTCTCTGCTGTGGTGAGGTGGGTTCCCTGAACACAACAGTCAGGTCTCTACTGTGGTGAGGTGGGTTCCCTGAACACAACAGTCAGGTCTGTGCTGTGGTGAGGTGGGTTCCCAGAACACAACAGTCAGGTCTCTGCTGTGGTGAGGTGGGTTCCCTGAACACAACAGTCAGGTCTCTGCTGTGGTGAGGTGGGTTCCCTGAACACAACAGTCAGGTCTCTGCTGTGGTGAGGTGCGTTCCCTGAACACAACAGTCAGGTCTCTGCTGTGGTGAGGTGGGTTCCCTGAACACAACAGTCAGGTCTCTGCTGTGGTGAGGTGGGTTCCCTGAACACAACAGTCAGGTCTCTGCTATGGTGAGGTGGGATTTGCCAAACTCAACAGTCAGGTCTCTGCTGTGGTGAGGTGGGATTCGCCGAACTCAACAGTCAGGTCTCTGCTGTGGTGAGGTGGGATTCGCCGAACTCAACAGTCAGGTCTCTGCTGTGGTGAGGTGGGATTCGCCGAACACAACAGTCAGGTCTCTGCTGGGGTGAGGTGGGATTCGCCGAACACAACAGTCAGGTCTCTGCTGTGGTGAGGTGGGATTCACCAAACACCACAGTCAGGTCTCTGCTGTGGTGAGGTGGGATTCGCTGAGCTCAACAGTCAGGTTTCTGCTGTGGTGAGGTGGGATTCGCCAAACACAAAAGTCAGGTCTCTGCTGTGGTGAGGTGGGATTCACCAAACACCACAGTCAGGTCTCTTCTGTGGTGAGGTGGGATTCGCCGAGCTCAACAGTCAGGTTTCTGATGTGGTGAGGTGGGATTCGCCAAACACAACAGTCAGGTCTCTGCTGTGGTGAGGTGGGATTCGCCGAACACAACAGTCAGGTCTCTGCTGTGATTAGGTGCGATTCGCCGAGCTACACAGTCAGGTCTCTGCTGTGGTGAGGTGGGATTCGCCGAGCTCAACAGTCAGGTCTCTGCTGTGGTGAGGTGGGATTCGCCGAGCTCAACAGTCAGGTCTCTGCTATGGTGAGGTGGGATTCGCCGAGCTCAACAGTCAGGTCTCTGCTGTGGTGAGGTGGGATTCGCCGAACACAACAGTCAGGTTTCTGCTGTGGTGAGGTGGGATTCGCCAAACTCAACAGTCAGGTCTCTGCTGTGGTGAGGTGGTATTCGCCGAACACAACAGTCAGGTCTCTGCTGTGGTGAGGTGGGATTCGCCGAACACAACAGTTAGGTCTCTGCTGTGGTGAGGTGGGATTCGCCGAACAAAACAGTCAGGTCTCTGCTGTGGTGAGGTGGGATTCGCCGAACACAACAGTCAGGTCTCTGCTGTGGTGAGATGGGATTCTCCGAGCTCAACAGTCAGGTCTCTGCTGTGGTGAGGTGGGTTCCCTGAACACAATAGTCAGGTCTCTGCTGTGGTGAGGTAGGTTCCCTGAACACAACAGTCAGGTCTCTGCTGTGGTGAGGTGGGTTCCCTGAACACAACAGTCAGGTCTCTGCTGTGGTGAGGTGGAATTCTCCGAACACAACAGTCAGGTCTCTGTTGTGGTGAGGTGGGATTCGCCGAGCTCAACAGTCAGGTCTCTGCTGTGGTGAGGTGGGATTCGCCGAACACAACAGTCAGGTCTCTGCTGTGGTGAGGTGGGATTCGCCGAGCTCAACAGTCAGGTCTCTGCTGTGGTGAGGTGGGATTCGCCGAGCTCAACAGTCAGGTCTCTGCTGTGGTAAGGTGGGATTCGCCGAGCTTAACAGTCAGGTCTCTGCTGTGGTAAGGTGGGATTCGCCGAGCTCAACAGTCAGGTCTCTGCTGTGGTGAGGTGGGATTCGCCGAACATAACAGTCAGGTCTCTGCTGTGGTGAGGTGGGATTCGTCGAGCTTAACAGTCAGGTCTGTGCTGTGGTGAGGTGGGATTCGCCGAACACAACAGTCAGGTCTCTGCTGTGGTGAGGTGGGATTCGCCGAACACAACAGTCAGGTCTCTGCTGTGGTGAGGTGGGATTCGCCGAGCTCAACAGTCAGGTCTCTGCTGTGGTGAGGTGGGATTAGCCGAACTCAACAGTCAGGTCTCTGCTGTGGTGAGGTGGGATTCGCCGAGCTCAACAGTTAGGTCTGTGCTGTGGTGAGGTGGAATTCGCCGAACACAACAGTCAGGTCTCTGCTGTGGTGAGGTGGGTTCCCTGAACACAACAGTCAGGTCTATGCTGTGGTGAGGTGAGTTCGCTGAACACAACAGTCAGGTCTCTGCTGTGGTGAGGTGGGTTCCCTGAATACAACAGTCAGGTCTCTGCTGTGGTGAGGTGGATTCCCTGAACACAACAGTCAGGTCTCTGCTGTGGTGAGGTAGGTTCCCTGAACACAACAGTCAGGTCTCTGCTGTGGTGATGTGGGTTCCCTGAACACAACAGTCAGGTCTCTGCTGTGGTGAGGTGGGTTCCCTGAACACAACAGTCAGTTCTCTGCTGTGGTGAGGTGGGTTCCCTGAACACAACCGTCAGGTCTCTGCTGTGGTGAGGTGGGATTCGCCGAGCTCAACAGTCAGGTCTCTGCTGTGGTGAGGTGGGATTGGCCGAGCTCAACAGTCAGGTCTCTGCTGTGGTGAGGTGGAATTGGCCGAGCTCAACAGTCAGGTCTCTGCTGTGGTGAGGTGGGATTCGCCGAACTCAACAGTCAGGTCTCTGCTGTGGTGAGGTGGGATTCACCGAACTCAACAGTCAGGTCTCTGCTGTGGAGAGGTAGGTTCCCTGAACACAACAGTCAGGTCTCTGCTGTGGTGAGGTGGGTTCCCTGAACACAACAGTCAGGTCTCTGCTGTGGTGAGGTGGGTTCCCTGAACACAACAGTCAGGTCTCTGCTGTGGTGAGGTAGGTTCCCTGAACACAACAGTCAGGTCTCTGCTGTGGAGAGGTAGGTTCCCTGAACACAACAGTGAGGTCTCTGCTGTGGTGAGGTGGGTTTCCTGAACACAACAGTCAGGTCTCTGCTGTGGTGAGGTGGGTTCCCTGAACACAACAGTCAGGTTTCTGCTGTGTCGAGGTGAGATTCTCCGAGCTCAACAGTTAGGTCTCTGCTGTGGTGGGGTGGGATTCGCCGAACACAACAGTCAGGTCTCTGCTGTGGTGAGGTGGGATTCGCCGAGCTCAACAGTCAGGTCTGTGCTGTGGTGAGGTGGGATTCGCCGAACACAACAGTCAGGTCTCTGCTGTGGTGAGGTGGGTTCCCTGAACACAACAGTCAGGTCTAAGCTGTGGTGAGGTGAGTTCGCTGAACACAACATTTAGGTCTCTGCTGTGGTGAGGTGGGATTGGCCAAGCTCAACAGTCAGGTCTCTGCTGTGGTGAGGTGGGATTCGCCGAGCTCAACAGTCAGGTCTCTGCTGTGGTGAGGTGGGATTCACCGAACTCAACAGTCAGGTCTCTGCTGTGGTGAGGTGGGATTCACCGAACTCAACAGTCAGGTCTCTGTTGTGGTGAGGTGGGATTCGCCGAGCTACACAGTCAGGTCTCTGCTGTGGTGAGGTGGGATTCGCTGAGCTCAACAGTCAGGTCTCTGCTGTGGTGAGGTGGGTTCGCTGAACACAACAGTCAGGTCTCTGCTGTGGTGTGGTGGGTTCCCTGAACACAACAGTCAGGTCTCTGCTGTGGTGAGGTGGGATTCGCCGAGCTCAACAGTCAGGTCTCTGCTGTGGTGAGGTGGGATTCGCTGAACACAACAGTCAGGTCTCTGCTGTGGTGAGGTGGGATTCGCCGAGCTCAACAGTTAGGTCTGTGCTGTGGTGAGGTGGAATTCGCCGAACACAACAGTCAGGTCTCTGCTGTGGTGAGGTGGGTTCCCTGAACACAACAGTCAGGTCTATGCTGTGGTGAGGTGAGTTCGCTGAACACAACAGTCAGGTCTCTGCTGTGGTGAGGTGGGTTCCCTGAATACAACAGTCAGGTCTCTGCTGTGGTGAGGTGGATTCCCTGAACACAACAGTCAGGTCTCTGCTGTGGTGAGGTAGGTTCCCTGAACACAACAGTCAGGTCTCTGCTGTGGTGATGTGGGTTCCCTGAACACAACAGTCAGGTCTCTGCTGTGGTGAGGTGGGTTCCCTGAACACAACAGTCAGTTCTCTGCTGTGGTGAGGTGGGTTCCCTGAACACAACCGTCAGGTCTCTGCTGTGGTGAGGTGGGATTCGCCGAGCTCAACAGTCAGGTCTCTGCTGTGGTGAGGTGGGATTGGCCGAGCTCAACAGTCAGGTCTCTGCTGTGGTGAGGTGGAATTGGCCGAGCTCAACAGTCAGGTCTCTGCTGTGGTGAGGTGGGATTCGCCGAACTCAACAGTCAGGTCTCTGCTGTGGTGAGGTGGGATTCACCGAACTCAACAGTCAGGTCTCTGCTGTGGTGAGGTGGGATTCGCCGAACTCAACAGTCAGGTCTCTGCTGTGGTGAGGTGGGATTCGCCGAGCTCAACAGTCAGGTCTCTGCTGTGGTTAGGTGGGATTCGCCGAGCTACACTGTCAGGTCTCTGCTGTGGTGAGGTGGGATTCGCCGAGCTCAACAGTCAGGTCTCTGCTGTGGTGAGGTGGGTTCCCTGAACACAACAGTCAGGTCTCTGCTGTGTTGAGGTGGGTTCCCTGAACACAACAGTCAGTTCTGTGCTGTGGTGAGGTGGGATTTGCCGAACACAACAGTCAGGTCTCTGCTGTGGTGAGGTGGGATTCGCCGAACACAACAGTCAGGTCTCTGCTGTGGTTAGGTGGAATTCGCCGAGCTACACAGTCAGGTCTCTGCTGTGGTGAGGTGGGATTCGCCGAGCTCAACAGTCAGGTCTCTGCTGTGGTGAGGTGGATTCCCTGAACACAACAGTCAGGTCTCTGCTGTGGTGAGGCGGGATTCGGCCGAGCTCAACAGTCAGGTCTGTGCTGGGGTGAGGTGGGATTCGCCGAGCTCAACAGTCAGGTCTCTGCTGTGGTGAGGTGGGATTCGCCGAACACAACAGTCAGGTCTCTGCTGTGGTGAGGTGGGATTCGCCGAGCTCAACAGTCAGGTCTCTGCTGTGGTGAGGTGGGATTCACCAAACACCACAGTCAGGTCTCTGCTGTGGTGAGGTGGGATTCGCCGAGCTCAACAGTCAGGTTTGTGCTGTGGTGAGGTGGGATTCGCCGAACTCAACAGTCAGGTCTCTGCTGTGGTGAGGTGGGATTCGCCGAGCTCAACAGTCAGGTCTCTGCTGTGGTGAGGTGGGTTCCCTGAACACAACAGTCAGGTCTCTGCTGTGTTGAGGTGGGTTCCCTGAACACAACAGTCAGGTCTGTGCTATGGTGAGGTGGGATTCGCCGAACACAACAGTAAGGTCTCTGCTGTGGTGAGGTGGGATTCGCCGAACACAACAGTCAGGTCTCTGCTGTGGTTAGGTGGAATTCGTCGAGCTTCACAGTCAGGTCTCTGGTGTGGTGAGGTGGGATTCGCCGAGCTCAACAGTCAGGTCTCTGCTGTGGTAAGGTGGATTCCCTGAACACAACAGTCAGGTCTCTGCTGTGTTGAGGTGGGTTCCCTGAACACAACAGTCAGGTCTCTGCTGTGGTGAGGCGGGATTCGGCCGAGCTCAACAGTCAGGTCTGTGCTGGGGTGAGGTGGGATTCGCCGAGCTCAACAGTCAGGTCTCTGCTGTGGTGAGGTGGGATTCACCGAACACAACAGTCAGGTCTCTGCTGTGGTGAGGTGGGTTCCCTGAACACAATAGTCAGGTCTCTGCTGTGGTGAGGTGGGTTCCCTGAACACAACAGTCAGGTCTCTGCTGTGGTGAGGTGGGTTCCCTGAACACAACAGTCAGGTCTCTGCTGTGGTGAGGTGGGTTCCCTGAACACAACAGTCAGGTCTCTGCTGTAGTGAGGTAGGTTCCCTGAACACAACAGTCAGGTCTCTGCTGTGGTGAGGTAGGTTCCCTGAACACAACAGTGAGGTCTCTGCTGTGGTGAGGTGGGTTCCCTGAACACAACAGTCAGGTCTCTGCTGTGGTGAGGTGGGTTCCCCGAACACAACAGTCAGGTCTCTACTGTGGTGAGGTGGGTTCCCTGAACACAACAGTCAGGTCTCTGCTGTGGTGAGGTGGGTTCCCAGAACACAACAGTCAGGTCTCTGCTATGGTGAGGTGGGAGTCGCCAAACTCAACAGTCAGGTCTCTGCTGTGGTGAGGGGGGATTCGCCGAACTCAACAGTCAGGTCTCTGCTGTGGTTAGGTGGGATTCGCCGAACTCAACAGTCAGGTCTCTGCTGTGGTAAGGTGGTATTCGCCGAACTCAACAGTCAGGTCTCTGCTGTGGTGAGGTGGGATTCGCCGAACACAACAGTCAGGTCTCTGCTGGGGTGAGGTGGGATTCACCGAACACAACAGTCAGGTCTCTGCTGTGGTGAGGTGGGATTCGCCGAACACAACAGTCAGGTCTCTGCTGTGGTGAGGTGGTATTCGCCTTGCTCAACAGTCAGGTCTCTGCTGTGGTGAGGTGGGATTCGCCGAGCACAACAGTCAGGTCTCTGCTGTGGTGAGGTGGGTTCCCTGAACACAACAGTCAGGTCTCTGCTGTGTTGAGGTGGGTTCCCTGAACACAACAGTCAGTTCTGTGCTGTGGTGAGGTGGGATTTGCCGAACACAACAGTCAGGTCTCTGCTGTGGTGAGGTGGGTTCCCTGAAAACAACAGTCAGGTCTCTGCTGTGGTGAGGTGGATTCCCTGAACACAACAGTCAGGTCTCTGCTGTGGTGAGGTAGGTTCCCTGAACACAACAGTCAGGTCTCTGCTGTGGTGAGGTAGGTTCCCTGAACACAACAGTCAGGTCTCTGCTGTGGTGAGGTGCGTTCCCTGAACACAACAGTCAGGTCTCTGCTGTGGTGAGGTGGGTTCCCTGAACACAACAGTCAGGTCTCTGCTGTGGTGAGGTGGGTTCCCTGAACACAACAGTCAGGTCTCTGCTATGGTGAGGTGGGATTTGCCAAACTCAACAGTCAGGTCTCTGCTGTGGTGAGGTGGGATTCGCCGAACTCAACAGTCAGGTCTCTGCTGTGGTGAGGTGGGATTCGCCGAACTCAACAGTCAGGTTTCTGCTGTGGTGAGGTGGGATTCGCCGAACACAACAGTCAGGTCTCTGCTGGGGTGAGGTGGGATTCGCCGAACACAACAGTCAGGTCTCTGCTGTGGTGAGGTGGGATTCGCCGAACACAACAGTCAGGTCTCTGCTGTGATTAGGTGCGATTCGCCGAGGTACACAGTCAGGTCTCTGCTGTGGTGAGGTGGGATTCGCCGAGCTCAACAGTCAGGTCTCTGCTGTGGTGAGGTGGGATTCGCCGAACTCAACAGTCAGGTCTCTGCTGTGGTGAGGTGGGATTCGCCGAGCTCAACAGTCAGGTCTCTGCTATGGTGAGGTGGGATTCGCCGAGCTCAACAGTCAGGTCTCTGCTGTGGTGAGGTGGGATTCGCCGAACACAACAGTCAGGTTTCTGCTGTGGTGAGGTGGGATTCGCCAAACTCAACAGTCAGGTCTCTGCTGTGGTGAGGTGGGATTCGCCGAACACAACAGTCAGGTCTCTGCTGGGGTGAGGTGGGATTCGCCGAACACAACAGTCAGGTCTCTGCTGTGGTGAGGTGGGATTCGCCGAACAAAACAGTCATGTCTCTGCTGTGGTGAGGTGGGATTCGCCGAACACAACAGTCAGGTCTCTGCTGTGGTGAGATGGGATTCGCCGAGCTCAACAGTCAGGTCTCTGCTGTGGTGAGGTGGGTTCCCTGAACACAATAGTCAATTCTCTGCTGTGGTGAGGTAGGTTCCCTGAACACAACAGTCAGGTCTCTGCTGTGGTGAGGTGGGTTCCCTGAACACAACAGTCAGGTCTCTGCTGTGGTGAGGTGGGATTCGCCGAGCTCAACAGTCAGGTCTCAGCTGTGGTGAGGTGGGATTCGCCGAGCTCAACAGTCAGGTCTCTGCTGTGGTAAGGTGGGATTCGCCGAGCTTCACAGTCAGGTCTCTGCTGTGGTAAGGTGGCATTCGCCGAGCTCAACAGTCAGGTCTCTGCTGTGGTGAGGTGGGATTCGCCGAACATAACAGTCAGGTCTCTGCTGTGGTGAGGTGGGATTCGTCGAGCTTAACAGTCAGGTCTGTGCTGTGGTGAGGTGGGATTCGCCGAACACAACAGTCAGGTCTCTGCTGTGGTGAGGTGGGATTCGCCGAACACAACAGTCAGGTCTCTGCTGTGGTGAGGTGGGATTCGCCGAGCTCAACAGTCAGGTCTCTGCTGTGGTGAGGTGGGATTAGCCAAACTCAACAGTCAGGTCTCTGCTGTGGTGAGGTGGGATTCGCCGAGCTCAACAGTCAGGTCTCTGCTGTGGTAAGGTGGGACTCGCCGAGCTCAACAGTCAGGTCTCTGCTGTGGTGAGGTGGGATTTGCCGAACACAACAGTCAGGTCTCTGCTGTGGTGAGATGGGATTCGCCAAACTCAACAGTCAGGTTTCTGCTGTGGTGAGGTGGGTTCCCTGAACACAATAGTGAGGTCTCTGCTGTGGTGAGGTGGGTTCCCTGAACACAACAGTCAGGTCTCTGCTGTGGTGAGGTGGGTTCCCTGAACACAACAGTCAGGTCTCTACTGTGGTGAGGTGGGTTCCCTGAACACAACAGTCAGGTCTGTGCTGTGGTGAGGTGGGTTCCCAGAACACAACAGTCAGGTCTCTGCTGTGGTGAGGTGGGTTCCCTGAACACAACAGTCAGGTCTCTGCTGTGGTGAGGTGGGTTCCCTGAACACAACAGTCAGGTCTCTGCTGTGGTGAGGTGGGTTCCCTGAACACAACAGTCAGGTCTCTGCTGTGGTGAGGTGGGTTCCCTGAACACAACAGTCAGGTCTCTGCTGTGGTGAGGTGGGATTCGCCGAACTCAACAGTCAGGTCTCTGCTGTGGTGAGGTGGGATTCGCCGAACACAACAGTCAGGTCTCTGCTGGGGTGAGGTGGGATTCGCCGAACCCAACAGTCAGGTCTCTGCTGTGGTGAGGTGGGATTCACCAAACACCACAGTCAGGTCTCTGCTGTGGTGAGGTGGGATTCGCTGAGCTCAACAGTCAGGTTTCTGCTGTGGTGAGGTGGGATTCGCCAAACACAAAAGTCAGGTCTCTGCTGTGGTGAGGTGGGATTCACCAAACACCACAGTCAGGTCTCTTCTGTGGTGAGGTGGGATTCGCCGAGCTCAACAGTCAGGTTTCTGATGTGGTGAGGTGGGATTCGCCAAACACAACAGTCAGGTCTCTGCTGTGGTGAGGTGGGATTCGCCGAACACAACAGTCAGGTCTCTGCTGTGATTAGGTGCGATTCGCCGAGCTACACAGTCAGGTCTCTGCTGTGGTGAGGTGGGATTCGCCGAGCTCAACAGTCAGGTCTCTGCTGTGGTGAGGTGGGATTCGCCGAACAAAACAGTCATGTCTCTGCTGTGGTGAGGTGGGATTCGCCGAACACAACAGTCAGGTCTCTGCTGTGGTGAGATGGGATTCGCCGAGCTCAACAGTCAGGTCTCTGCTGTGGTGAGGTGGGTTCCCTGAACACAATAGTCAATTCTCTGCTGTGGTGAGGTAGGTTCCCTGAACACAACAGTCAGGTCTCTGCTGTGGTGAGGTGGGTTCCCTGAACACAACAGTCAGGTCTCTGCTGTGGTGAGGTGGGATTCGCCGAGCTCAACAGTCAGGTCTCAGCTGTGGTGAGGTGGGATTCGCCGAGCTCAACAGTCAGGTCTCTGCTGTGGTAAGGTGGGATTCGCCGAGCTTCACAGTCAGGTCTCTGCTGTGGTAAGGTGGCATTCGCCGAGCTCAACAGTCAGGTCTCTGCTGTGGTGAGGTGGGATTCGCCGAACATAACAGTCAGGTCTCTGCTGTGGTGAGGTGGGATTCGTCGAGCTTAACAGTCAGGTCTGTGCTGTGGTGAGGTGGGATTCGCCGAACACAACAGTCAGGTCTCTGCTGTGGTGAGGTGGGATTCGCCGAACACAACAGTCAGGTCTCTGCTGTGGTGAGGTGGGATTCGCCGAGCTCAACAGTCAGGTCTCTGCTGTGGTGAGGTGGGATTAGCCAAACTCAACAGTCAGGTCTCTGCTGTGGTGAGGTGGGATTCGCCGAGCTCAACAGTCAGGTCTCTGCTGTGGTAAGGTGGGACTCGCCGAGCTCAACAGTCAGGTCTCTGCTGTGGTGAGGTGGGATTTGCCGAACACAACAGTCAGGTCTCTGCTGTGGTGAGATGGGATTCGCCAAACTCAACAGTCAGGTTTCTGCTGTGGTGAGGTGGGTTCCCTGAACACAATAGTGAGGTCTCTGCTGTGGTGAGGTGGGTTCCCTGAACACAACAGTCAGGTCTCTGCTGTGGTGAGGTGGGTTCCCTGAACACAACAGTCAGGTCTCTACTGTGGTGAGGTGGGTTCCCTGAACACAACAGTCAGGTCTGTGCTGTGGTGAGGTGGGTTCCCAGAACACAACAGTCAGGTCTCTGCTGTGGTGAGGTGGGTTCCCTGAACACAACAGTCAGGTCTCTGCTGTGGTGAGGTGGGTTCCCTGAACACAACAGTCAGGTCTCTGCTGTGGTGAGGTGGGTTCCCTGAACACAACAGTCAGGTCTCTGCTGTGGTGAGGTGGGTTCCCTGAACACAACAGTCAGGTCTCTGCTGTGGTGAGGTGGGATTCGCCGAACTCAACAGTCAGGTCTCTGCTGTGGTGAGGTGGGATTCGCCGAACTCAACAGTCAGGTCTCTGCTGTGGTGAGGTGGGATTCGCCGAACACAACAGTCAGGTCTCTGCTGGGGTGAGGTGGGATTCGCCGAACCCAACAGTCAGGTCTCTGCTGTGGTGAGGTGGGATTCACCAAACACCACAGTCAGGTCTCTGCTGTGGTGAGGTGGGATTCGCTGAGCTCAACAGTCAGGTTTCTGCTGTGGTGAGGTGGGATTCGCCAAACACAAAAGTCAGGTCTCTGCTGTGGTGAGGTGGGATTCACCAAACACCACAGTCAGGTCTCTTCTGTGGTGAGGTGGGATTCGCCGAGCTCAACAGTCAGGTTTCTGATGTGGTGAGGTGGGATTCGCCAAACACAACAGTCAGGTCTCTGCTGTGGTGAGGTGGGATTCGCCGAACACAACAGTCAGGTCTCTGCTGTGATTAGGTGCGATTCGCCGAGCTACACAGTCAGGTCTCTGCTGTGGTGAGGTGGGATTCGCCGAGCTCAACAGTCAGGTCTCTGCTGTGGTGAGGTGGGATTCGCCGAGCTCAACAGTCAGGTCTCTGCTATGGTGAGGTGGGATTCGCCGAGCTCAACAGTCAGGTCTCTGCTGTGGTGAGGTGGGATTCGCCGAACACAACAGTCAGGTTTCTGCTGTGGTGAGGTGGGATTCGCCAAACTCAACAGTCAGGTCTCTGCTGTGGTGAGGTGGTATTCGCCGAACACAACAGTCAGGTCTCTGCTGTGGTGAGGTGGGATTCGCCGAACACAACAGTTAGGTCTCTGCTGTGGTGAGGTGGGATTCGCCGAACAAAACAGTCAGGTCTCTGCTGTGGTGAGGTGGGATTCGCCGAACACAACAGTCAGGTCTCTGCTGTGGTGAGATGGGATTCTCCGAGCTCAACAGTCAGGTCTCTGCTGTGGTGAGGTGGGTTCCCTGAACACAATAGTCAGGTCTCTGCTGTGGTGAGGTAGGTTCCCTGAACACAACAGTCAGGTCTCTGCTGTGGTGAGGTGGGTTCCCTGAACACAACAGTCAGGTCTCTGCTGTGGTGAGGTGGAATTCTCCGAACACAACAGTCAGGTCTCTGTTGTGGTGAGGTGGGATTCGCCGAGCTCAACAGTCAGGTCTCTGCTGTGGTGAGGTGGGATTCGCCGAACACAACAGTCAGGTCTCTGCTGTGGTGAGGTGGGATTCGCCGAGCTCAACAGTCAGGTTTCTGCTGTGGTGAGGTGGGATTCGCCGAGCTCAACAGTCAGGTCTCTGCTGTGGTGAGGTGGGATTCGCCGAACACAACAGTCAGGTCTCTGCTGTGGTGAGGTGGGATTCGCCGAGCTCAACAGTCAGGTCTCTGCTGTGGTGAGGTGGGATTCGCCGAGCTCAACAGTCAGGTCTCTGCTGTGGTAAGGTGGGATTCGCCGAGCTTAACAGTCAGGTCTCTGCTGTGGTAAGGTGGGATTCGCCGAGCTCAACAGTCAGGTCTCTGCTGTGGTGAGGTGGGATTCGCCGAACATAACAGTCAGGTCTCTGCTGTGGTGAGGTGGGATTCGTCGAGCTTAACAGTCAGGTCTGTGCTGTGGTGAGGTGGGATTCGCCGAACACAACAGTCAGGTCTCTGCTGTGGTGAGGTGGGATTCGCCGAACACAACAGTCAGGTCTCTGCTGTGGTGAGGTGGGATTCGCCGAGCTCAACAGTCAGGTCTCTGCTGTGGTGAGGTGGGATTAGCCGAACTCAACAGTCAGGTCTCTGCTGTGGTGAGGTGGGATTCGCCGAGCTCAACAGTCAGGTCTCTGCTGTGGTAAGGTGGGACTCGCCGAACTCAACAGTCATGTCTCTGCTGTGGTAAGGTGGTATTCGCCGAACTCAACAGTCAGGTCTCTGCTGTGGTGAGGTGGGATTCGCCAAACACAACAGTCAGGTCTCTGCTGTGGTGAGGTGGGATTCGCCGAACACAACAGTCAGGTCTCTGCTGTGGTGAGATGGGATTCGCCAAACTCAACAGTCAGGTTTCTGCTGTGGTGAGGTGGGTTCCCTGAACACAATAGTCAGGTCTCTGCTGTGGTGAGGTGAGTTCCTTGAATACAACAGTCAGGTCTCTGCTGTGGTGAGGTGGATTCCCTGAACACAACAGTCAGGTCTCTGCTGTGGTGAGGTAGGTTCCCTGAACACAACAGTCAGGTCTCTGCTGTGGTGAGGTGGGTTCCCTGAACACAACAGTCAGGTCTCTGCTGTGGTGAGGTGGGTTCCCTGAACACAACAGTCAGATCTCTGCTGTAGTGAGGTGGGTTCCCTGAACACAACAGTCAGGTCTCTGCTGTGGTGAGGTGGAATTCTCCGAACACAACAGTCAGGTCTCTGCTGTGGTGAGGTAGGTTTCGCCGAACAAGACAGTCAGGTCTCTGCTGTGGTGAGGTGGGATTCGCTGAACAAAACAGTCAGGTCTCTGCTGTGGTGAGGTGGGATTCGCCGAACAAAACAGCCAGGTCTCTGCTGTGGTGAGGTGGGATTCGCCGAACACAACAGTCAGGTCTATGCTGTGGTGAGGTGGGATTCGCCAAACTCAACAGTCAGGCCTTTGCTGTGGTGAGGTGGGATTGGCCGAGCTCAACAGTCAGGTCTCTGCTGTGGTGAGGTGGGTTCCCTGAACACAACAGTCAGGTCTCTGCTGTGGTGAGGTGGGATTCGCTGAGCTACACAGTCAGGTCTCTGCTGTGGTGAGGTGGGATTCGCCGAACACAACAGTCAGGTCTCTGCTGTGGTGAGGTGGGATTCGCCAAACTCAACAGTCAGGTCTCTGCTGTGGTGAGGTGGGATTCGCCGAACACAACAGTCAGGTCTCTGCTGGGGTGAGGTGGGATTCGCCAAACACAACAGTCAGGTCTCTGCTGTGGTGAGGTGGGATTCGCCGAACACAACAGTCAGGTCTCTGCTGTGGTGAGATGGGATTCGCCGAGCTGAACAGTCAGGTCTCTGCTGTGGTGAGGTGGGTTCCCTGAACACAATAGTCAGGTCTCTGCTGTGGTGAGGTAGGTTCCCTGAACACAACAGTCAGGTCTCTGCTGTGGTGAGGTGGGTTCCCTGAACACAACAGTCAGGTCTCTGCTGTGGTGAGGTGGAATTCTCCGAACACAACAGTCAGGTCTCTGCTGTGGTGAGGTGGGATTCGCCGAGCTCAACAGTCAGGTCTCTGCTGTGGTAAGGTGGGATTCGCCGAGCTCAACAGTCAGGTCTCTGCTGTGGTGAGGTGGGATTCGCCGAGCTTAACAGTCAGGTCTGTGCTCTGGTGAGGTGGGATTCGCCGAACACAACAGTCAGGTCTCTGCTGTGGTGAGGTGGGCTTCGCCGAACACAACAGTCAGGTCTCTGCTGTGGTGAGGTGGAATTCGCCGAGCTCAACAGTCAGGTCTCTGCTGTGGTGAGGTGGGATTCACCGAGCTCAACAGTCAGGTCTCTGCTGTGGTAAGGTGGGATTCGCCGAGCTCAACAGTCAGGTCTCTGCTGTGGTGAGGTGGGATTCGCCGAACTCAACAGTAAGGTCTCTGCTGTGGTGAGGTGGGATTCGCCGAACACAACAGTCAGGTCTCTGCTGTGGTAAGGTGGGATTCGCCAAACTCAACAGTCAGGTTTCTGCTGTGGTGAGGTGGGTTCCCTGAACACAATAGTCAGGTCTCTGCTGTGGTGAGGCGGGTTCCCTGAACACAACAGTCAGGTCTCTGCTGTGGTGAGGTGGGATTCGCTGAGCTACACAGTCAGGTCTCTGCTGTGGTGAGGTGGGATTCGCCGAACACAACAGTCAGGTCTCTGCTGTGGTGAGGTGGGATTCGCCGAACACAACATTCAGGTCTCTGCTGGGGTGAGGTGGGATTCGCCGAACACAACAGTCAGGTCTCTGCTGTGGTGAGGTGGGATTCGCCGAACAAAACAGTCAGGTCTCTGCTGTGGTGAGGTGGGATTCGCCGAACACAACAGTCAGGTCTCTGCTGTGGTGAGATGGGATTCGCCGAGCTCAACAGTCAGGTCTCTGCTGTGGTGAGGTGGGTTCCCTGAACACAATAGTCAGGTCTCTGCTGTGGTGAGGTAGGTTCCCTGAACACAACAGTCAGGTTTCTGCTGTGGTGAGGTGGGTTCCCTGAACACAACAGTCAGGTCTCTGCTGTGGTGAGGTGGAATTCTCCGAACACAACAGTCAGGTCTCTGCTGTGGTGAGGTGGGATTCGCCGAGCTCAACAGTCAGGTCTCTGCTGTGGTAAGGTGGGATTCGCCGAGCTCAACAGTCAGGTCTCTGCTGTGGTGAGGTGGGATTCGCCGAGCTTAACAGTCAGGTCTGTGCTGTGGTGAGGTGGGATTCGCCGAACACAACAGTCAGGTCTCTGCTGTGGTGAGGTGGGCTTCGCCGAACACAACAGTCAGGTCTCTGCTGTGGTGGGGTGGAATTCGCCGAGCTCAACAGTCAGGTCTCTGCTGTGGTGAGGTGGGATTCACCGAGCTCAACAGTCAGGTCTCTGCTGTGGTAAGGTGGGATTCGCCGAGCTCAACAGTCAGGTCTCTGCTGTGGTGAGGTGGGATTCGCCGAACTCAACAGTCAGGTCTCTGCTGTGGTGAGGTGGGATTCGCCAAACTCAACAGTCAGGTTTCTGCTGTGGTGAGGTGGGTTCCCTGAACACAATAGTCAGGTCTCTGCTGTGGTGAGGCGGGTTCCCTGAACACAACAGTCAGGTCTCTGCTGTGGTGAGGTGGGTTCCCTGAACACAACAGTCAGGTCTATGCTGTGGTGAGGTGAGTTTGCTGAACACAACAGTCAGGTCTCTGCTGTGGTGAGGTGAGTTCCCTGAATACAACAGTCAGGTCTCTGCTGTGGTGAGGTGGATCCCCTGAACACAACAGTCAGGTCTCTGCTGTGGTGAGGTAGGTTCCCTGAACACAACAGTCAGGTCTCTGCTGTGGTGAGGTGGGTTCCCTGAACACAACAGTCAGGTCTCTGCTGTGGTGAGGTGGGTTCCCTGAACACAACAGTCAGATCTCTGCTGTAGTGAGGTGGGTTCCCTGAACACAACAGTCAGGTCTCTGCTGTGGTGAGGTGGAATTCTCCGAACACAACAGTCAGGTCTCTGCTGTGGTGAGGTGGGTTTCGCCGAACAAGACAGTCAGGTCTCTGCTGTGGTGAGGTGGGATTCGCCGAACACAACAGTCTAGTCTCTGCTGTGGTGAGGTGGGATTCGCCGAACAAAACAGCCAGGTCTCTGCTGTGGTGAGGTGGGTTCCCTGAACACAATAGTCAGGTCTCTGCTGTGGTGAGGCGGGTTCCCTGAACACAACAGTCAGGTCTCTGCTGTGGTGAGGTGGGATTCGCTGAGCTACACAGTCAGGTCTCTGCTGTGGTGAGGTGGGATTCGCCGAACACAACAGTCAGGTCTCTGCTGTGGTGAGGTAGGATTCGCCGAACACAACAGTCAGGTCTCTGCTGGGGTGAGGTGGGATTCGCCGAACACAACAGTCAGGTCTCTGCTGTGGTGAGGTGGGATTCGCCGAACAAAACAGTCAGGTCTCTGCTGTGGTGAGGTGGGATTCGCCGAACAAAACAGTCAGATCTCTGCTGTAGTGAGGTGGGTTCCCTGAACACAACAGTCAGGTCTCTGTTGTGGTGAGGTGGGATTCGCCGAACACAACAGTCTAGTCTCTGCTGTGGTGAGGTGGGATTCGCCGAACACAACAGTCTAGTCTCTGCTGTGGTGAGGTGGGATTCGCCGAACAAAACAGTCAGATCTCTGCTGTAGTGAGGTGGGTTCCCTGAACACAACAGTCAGGTCTCTGCTGTGGTGAGGTGGGATTCGCCGAACACAACAGTCAGGTCTCTGCTGTGGTAAGGTGGGATTCGCCAAACTCAACAGTCAGGTTTCTGCTGTGGTGAGGTGGGTTCCCTGAACACAATAGTCAGGTCTCTGCTGTGGTGAGGCGGGTTCCCTGAACACAACAGTCAGGTCTCTGCTGTGGTGAGGTGGGATTCGCTGAGCTACACAGTCAGGTCTCTGCTGTGGTGAGGTGGGATTCGCCGAACACAACAGTCAGGTCTCTGCTGTGGTGAGGTGGGATTCGCCGAACACAACAGTCAGGTCTCTGCTGGGGTGAGGTGGGATTCGCTGAACACAACAGTCAGGTCTCTGCTGTGGTGAGGTGGGATTCGCCGAACAAAACAGTCAGGTCTCTGCTGTGGTGAGGTGGGATTCGCCGAACACAACAGTCAGGTCTCTGCTGTGGTGAGATGGGATTCGCCGAGCTCAACAGTCAGGTCTCTGCTGTGGTGAGGTGGGTTCCCTGAACACAATAGTCAGGTCTCTGCTGTGGTGAGGTAGGTTCCCTGAACACAACAGTCAGGTCTCTGCTGTGGTGAGGTGGGTTCCCTGAACACAACAGTCAGGTCTCTGCTGTGGTGAGGTGGAATTCTCCGAACACAACAGTCAGGTCTCTGCTGTGGTGAGGTGGGATTCGCCGAGCTCAACAGTCAGGTCTCTGCTGTGGTGAGGTGGGATTCGCCGAGCTTAACAGTCAGGTCTGTGCTGTGGTGAGGTGGGATTCGCCGAACACAACAGTCAGGTCTCTGCTGTGGTGAGGTGGGCTTCGCCGAACACAACAGTCAGGTCTCTGCTGTGGTGAGGTGGAATTCGCCGAGCTCAACAGTCAGGTCTCTGCTGTGGTGAGGTGGGATTCACCGAGCTCAACAGTCAGGTCTCTGCTGTGGTAAGGTGGGATTCGCCGAGCTCAACAGTCAGGTCTCTGCTGTGGTGAGGTGGGATTCGCCGAACTCAACAGTCAGGTCTCTGCTGTGGTGAGGTGGGATTCGCCGAACACAACAGTCAGGTCTCTGCTGTGGTAAGGTGGGATTCGCCAAACTCAACAGTCAGGTTTCTGCTGTGGTGAGGTGGGTTCCCTGAACACAATAGTCAGGTCTCTGCTGTGGTGAGGCGGGTTCCCTGAACACAACAGTCAGGTCTCTGCTGTGGTGAGGTGGGTTCCCTGAACACAACAGTCAGGTCTATGCTGTGGTGAGGTGAGTTTGCTGAACACAACAGTCAGGTCTCTGCTGTGGTGAGGTGAGTTCCCTGAATACAACATTCAGGTCTCTGCTGTGGTGAGGTGGATCCCCTGAACACAACAGTCAGGTCTCTGCTGTGGTGAGGTAGGTTCCCTGAACACAACAGTCAGGTCTCTGCTGTGGTGAGGTGGGTTCCCTGAACACAACAGTCAGGTCTCTGCTGTGGTGAGGTGGAATTCTCCGAACACAACAGTCAGGTCTCTGCTGTGGTGAGGTGGGTTTCGCCGAACAAGACAGTCAGGTCTCTGCTGTGGTGAGGTGGGATTCGCCGAACACAACAGTCTAGTCTCTGCTGTGGTGAGGTGGGATTCGCCGAACAAAATAGCCAGGTCTCTGCTGTGGTGAGGTGGGATTCGCCGAACACAACAGTCAGGTCTATGCTGTGGTGAGGTGGGATTCGCCAAACTCAACAGTCAGGTCTTTGCTGTGGTGAGGTGGGATTGGCCGAGCTCAACAGTCAGGTCTCTGCTGTGGTGAGGTGGGATTGGCCGAGCTCAACAGTCAGGTCTTTGCTGTGGTGAGGTGGGATTGGCCGAGCTCAACAGTCAGGTCTCTGCTGTGGTGAGGTGGGATACGCCGAGCTCAACAGTCAGGTCTCTGCTGTGGTGAGGTGGGATTCGACGAACTCAACAGTCAGGTCTCTGCTGTGGTGAGGTGGGATTCGCCGAGCTCAACAGTCAGGTCTCTGCTGTGGTGAGGTGGGATTCGCCGAGCTCAACAGTCAGGTCTCTGCTGTAGTGAGGTGGGATTCGCCAAACACATAAAGTCAGGTCTCTGCTGTGGTGAGGTGGGATTCGCCGAACTCAACAGTCAGGTCTCTGCTGTGGTGAGGTGGGTTCCCTGAACTCAACAGTCAGGTCTCTGCTGTGGTGAGGTGGGTTCCCTGAACACAACAGTCAGGTCTCTGCACTGGTGAGGTGGGATTCGCCGAACACAACAGTCAGGTCTCTGCTGTGGTGAGGTGGGATTCGCCGAACTCAACAGTCAGGTCTCTGCTGTGGTGAGGTGGGATTCACCGAGCTCAACAGTCAGGTCTATGCTGTGGTAAGGTGGGATTCGCCGAGCTCAACAGTCAGGTCTCTGCTGTGGTGAGGTGGGATTCGCCGAACTCAACAGTCAGGTCTCTGCTGTGGTGAGGTGGGATTCGCCGAACACAACAGTCAGGTCTCTGCTGTGGTAAGGTGGGATTCGCCAAACTCAACAGTCAGGTTTCTGCTGTGGTGAGGTGGGTTCCCTGAACACAATAGTGAGGTCTCTGCTGTGGTGAGGTGGGTTCCCTGAACACAACAGTCAGGTCTCTGCTGTGGTGAGGTGGGTTCCCTGAACACAACAGTCAGGTCTCTACTGTGGTGAGGTGGGTTCCCTGAACACAACAGTCAGGTCTGTGCTGTGGTGAGGTGGGTTCCCAGAACACAACAGTCAGGTCTCTGCTATGGTGAGGTGGGAGTCGCCAAACTCAACAGTCAGGTCTCTGCTGTGGTGAGGGGGGATTCGCCGAACTCAACAGTCATGTCTCTGCTGTGGTAAGGTGGTATTCGCCGAACTCAACAGTCAGGTCTCTGCTGTGGTGAGGTGGGATTCGCCAAACACAACAGTCAGGTCTCTGCTGTGGTGAGGTGGGATTCGCCGAACACAACAGTCAGGTCTCTGCTGTGGTGAGATGGGATTCGCCAAACTCAACAGTCAGGTTTCTGCTGTGGTGAGGTGGGTTCCCTGAACACAATAGTCAGGTCTCTGCTGTGGTGAGGTGAGTTCCCTGAATACAACAGTCAGGTCTCTGCTGTGGTGAGGTGGATTCCCTGAACACAACAGTCAGGTCTCTGCTGTGGTGAGGTAGGTTCCCTGAACACAACAGTCAGGTCTCTGCTGTGGTGAGGTGGGTTCCCTGAACACAACAGTCAGGTCTCTGCTGTGGTGAGGTGGGTTCCCTGAACACAACAGTCAGATCTCTGCTGTAGTGAGGTGGGTTCCCTGAACACAACAGTCAGGTCTCTGCTGTGGTGAGGTGGAATTCTCCGAACACAACAGTCAGGTCTCTGCTGTGGTGAGGTGGGTTTCGCCGAACAAGACAGTCAGGTCTCTGCTGTGGTGAGGTGGGATTCGCTGAACAAAACAGTCAGGTCTCTGCTGTGGTGAGGTGGGATTCGCCGAACAAAACAGCCAGGTCTCTGCTGTGGTGAGGTGGGATTCGCCGAACACAACAGTCAGGTCTTTGCTGTGGTGAGGTGGAATTCGCCGAGCTCAACAGTCAGGTCTCTGCTGTGGTGAGGTGGGATTCACCGAGCTCAACAGTCAGGTCTCTGCTGTGGTAAGGTGGGATTCGCCGAGCTCAACAGTCAGGTCTCTGCTGTGGTGAGGTGGGATTCGCCGAACTCAACAGTCAGGTCTCTGCTGTGGTGAGGTGGGATTCGCCGAACACAACAGTCAGGTCTCTGCTGTGGTAAGGTGGGATTCGCCAAACTCAACAGTCAGGTTTCTGCTGTGGTGAGGTGGGTTCCCTGAACACAATAGTCAGGTCTCTGCCGTGGTGAGGCGGGTTCCCTGAACACAACAGTCAGGTCTCTGCTGTGGTGAGGTGGGTTCCCTGAACACAACAGTCAGGTCTATGCTGTGGTGAGGTGAGTTTGCTGAACACAACAGTCAGGTCTCTGCTGTGGTGAGGTGAGTTCCCTGAATACAACAGTCAGGTCTCTGCTGTGGTGAGGTAGGTTCCCTGAACACAACAGTCAGGTCTCTGCTGTGGTGAGGTGGGTTCCCTGAACACAACAGTCAGGTCTCTGCTGTGGTGAGGTGGGTTCCCTGAACACAACAGTCAGATCTCTGCTGTAGTGAGGTGGGTTCCCTGAACACAACAGTCAGGTCTCTGCTGTGGTGAGGTGGAATTCTCCGAACACAACAGTCAGGTCTCTGCTGTGGTGAGGTGGGTTTCGCCGAACAAGACAGTCAGGTCTCTGCTGTGGTGAGGTGGGATTCGCCGAACACAACAGTCTAGTCTCTGCTGTGGTGAGGTGGGATTCGCCGAACAAAACAGCCAGGTCTCTGCTGTGGTGAGGTGGGATTCGCCGAACACAACAGTCAGGTCTATGCTGTGGTGAGGTGGGATTCGCCAAACTCAACAGTCAGGTCTTTGCTGTGGTGAGGTGGGATTGGCCGAGCTCAACAGTCAGGTCTCTGCTGTGGTGAGGTGGGATTGGCCGAGCTCAACAGTCAGGTCTTTGCTGTGGTGAGGTGGGATTGGCCGAGCTCAACAGTCAGGTCTCTGCTGTGGTGAGGTGGGATACGCTGAGCTCAACCGTCAGGTCTCTGCTGTGGTGAGGTGGGATTCGACGAACTCAACAGTCAGGTCTCTGCTGTGGTGAGGTGGGATTCGTCGAGCTCAACAGTCAGGTCTCTGCTGTGGTGAGGTGGGATTCGCCGAGCTCAACAGTCAGGTCTCTGCTGTAGTGAGGTGGGATTCGCCAAACACATAAAGTCAGGTCTCTGCTGTGGTGAGGTGGGTTCCCTGAACACAACAGTCAGGTCTCTGCTGTGGTGAGGTGGGTTCCCTTAACACAACAGTCAGGTCTCTGCTGTGGTGAGGTGGGTTTCGCCGAACACAACAGTCAGGTCTCTGCTGTGGTGAGGTGGGATTCGCCGAACTCAACAGTCAGGTCTCTGCTGTGGTAAGGTGGGATTCGCCGAGCTCAACAGTCAGGTCTCTGCTGTGGTGAGGTGGGATTCGCCGAACTCAACAGTCAGGTCTCTGCTGTGGTGAGGTGGGATTCGCCGAACACAACAGTCAGGTCTCTGCTGTGGTAAGGTGGGATTCGCCAAACTCAACAGTCAGGTTTCTGCTGTGGTGAGGTGGGTTCCCTGAACACAATAGTGAGGTCTCTGCTGTGGTGAGGTGGGTTCCCTGAACACAACAGTCAGGTCTCTGCTGTGGTGAGGTGGGTTCCCTGAACACAACAGTCAGGTCTCTACTGTGGTGAGGTGGGTTCCCTGAACACAACAGTCAGGTCTGTGCTGTGGTGAGGTGGGTTCCCAGAACACAACAGTCAGGTCTCTGCTATGTTGAGGTGGGAGTCGCCAAACTCAACAGTCAGGTCTCTGCTGTGGTAAGGTGGTATTCGCCGAACTCAACAGTCAGGTCTCTGCTGTGGTGAGGTGGGATTCGCCAAACACAACAGTCAGGTCTCTGCTGTGGTGAGGTGGGATTCGCCGAACACAACAGTCAGGTCTCTGCTGTGGTGAGATGGGATTCGCCAAACTCAACAGTCAGGTTTCTGCTGTGGTGAGGTGGGTTCCCTGAACACAATAGTCAGGTCTCTGCTGTGGTGAGGTGAGTTCCCTGAATACAACAGTCAGGTCTCTGCTGTGGTGAGGTAGGTTCCCTGAATACAACAGTCAGGTCTCTGCTGTGGTGAGGTGGGTTCCCTGAACACAACAGTCAGGTCTCTGCTGTGGTGAGGTGGGTTCCCTGAACACAACAGTCAGATCTCTGCTGTAGTGAGGTGGGTTCCCTGAACACAACAGTCAGGTCTCTGCTGTGGTGAGGTGGAATTCTCCGAACACAACAGTCAGGTCTCTGCTGTGGTGAGGTGGGTTTCGCCGAACAAGACAGTCAGGTCTCTGCTGTGGTAAGGTGGGATTCGCTGAACAAAACAGTCAGGTCTCTGCTGTGGTGAGGTGGGATTCGCCGAACAAAACAGCCAGGTCTCTGCTGTGGTGAGGTGAGATTCGCCGAACACAACAGTCAGGTCTTTGCTGTGGTGAGGTGGGATTGGCCGAGCTCAACAGTCAGGTCTCTGCTGTGGTGAGGTGGGATACGCCGAGCTCAACTGTCAGGTCTCTGCTGTGGTGAGGTGGGATTCAACGAACTCAACAGTCAGGTCTCTGCTGTGGTGAGGTGGGATTTGCCGAACACAACAGTCAGGTCTCTGCTGTGGTGAGGTGGGATTCGCCGAACACAACAGTCAGGTCTCTGCTGTGGTTAGGTGGAATTCGCCGAGCTACACAGTCAGGTCTCTGCTGTGGTGAGGTGGGATTCGCCGAGCTCAACAGTCAGGTCTCTGCTGTGGTGAGGTGGATTCCCTGAACACAACAGTCAGGTCTCTGCTGTGGTGAGGCGGGATTCGGCCGAGCTCAACAGTCAGGTCTGTGCTGGGGTGAGGTGGGATTCGCCGAGCTCAACAGTCAGGTCTCTGCTGTGGTGAGGTGGGATTCGCCGAACACAACAGTCAGGTCTCTGCTGTGGTGAGGTGGGATTCACCGAGCTCAACAGTCAGGTCTCTGCTGTGGTGAGGTGGGATTCACCAAACACCACACTCAGGTCTCTGCTGTGGTGAGGTGGGATTCGCCAAGCTCAACAGTGAGGTTTCTGCTGTGGTGAGGTGGGATTCGCCGAACTCAACAGTCAGGTCTCTGCTGTGGTGAGGTGGGATTCGCCGAGCTCAACAGTCAGGTCTCTGCTGTGGTGAGGTGGGTTCCCTGAACACAACAGTCAGGTCTCTGCTGTGTTGAGGTGGGTTCCCTGAACACAACAGTCAGGTCTGTGCTATGGTGAGGTGGGATTCGCCGAACACAACAGTAAGGTCTCTGCTGTGGTGAGGTGGGATTCGCCGAACACAACAGTCAGGTCTCTGCTGTGGTTAGGTGGAATTCGCCGAGCTTCACAGTCAGGTCTCTGCTGTGGTGAGGTGGGATTCGCCGAGCTCAACAGTCAGGTCTCTGCTGTGGTGAGGTGGATTCCCTGAACACAACAGTCAGGTCTCTGCTGTGTTGAGGTGGGTTCCCTGAACACAACAGTCAGGTCTCTGCTGTGGTGAGGCGGGATTCGGCCGAGCTCAACAGTGAGGTCTGTGCTGGGGTGAGGTGGGATTCGCCGAGCTCAACAGTCAGGTCTCTGCTGTGGTGAGGTTGGATTCGCCGAACACAACAGTCAGGTCTCTGCTGTGGTGAGGTGGGTTCCCTGAACACAATAGTCAGGTCTCTGCTGTGGTGAGGTGGGTTCCCTGAACACAACAGTCAGGTCTCTGCTGTGGTGAGGTGGGTTCCCTGAACACAACAGTCAGGTCTCTGCTGTGGTGAGGTGGGTTTCCTGAACACAACAGTCAGGTCTCTGCTGTGGTGAGGTGGGTTCCCTGAACACAACAGTCAGGTCTCTGCTGTAGTGAGGTAGGTTCCCCGAACACAACAGTCAGGTCTCTGCTGTGGTGAGGTAGGTTCCCTGAACACAACAGTGAGGTCTCTGCTGTGGTGAGGTGGGTTCCCTGAACACAACAGTCAGGTCTCTGCTGTGGTGAGGTGGGTTCCCTGAACACAACAGTCAGGTCTCTACTGTGGTGAGGTGGGTTCCCTGAACACAACAGTCAGGTCTCTGCTGTGGTGAGGTGGGTTCCCAGAACACAACAGTCAGGTCTCTGCTATGGTGAGGTGGGAGTCGCCAAACTCAACAGTCAGGTCTCTGCTGTGGTGAGGGGGGATTCGCCGAACTCAACAGTCAGGTCTCTGCTGTGGTGAGGTGGGATTCGCCGAACTCAACAGTCAGGTCTCTGCTGTGGTAAGGTGGTATTCGCCGAACTCAACAGTCAGGTCTCTGCTGTGGTGAGGTGGGATTCGCCGAACACAACAGTCAGGTCTCTGCTGGGGTGAGGTGGGATTCGCCGAACACAACAGTCAGGTCTCTGCTGTGGTGAGGTGGGATTCGCCGAACACAACAGTCAGGTCTCTGCTGTGGTGAGGTGGTATTCGCCTTGCTCAACAGTCAGGTCTCTGCTGTGGTGAGGTGGGATTCGCCGAGCACAACAGTCAGGTCTCTGCTGTGGTGAGGTGGGTTCCCTGAAAACAACAGTCAGGTCTCTGCTGTGGTGAGGTGGATTCCCTGAACACAACAGTCAGGTCTCTGCTGTGGTGAGGTAGGTTCCCTGAACACAACAGTCAGGTCTCTGCTGTGGTGAGGTAGGTTCCCTGAACACAACAGTCAGGTCTCTGCTGTGGTGAGGTGGGTTCCCTGAACACAACAGTCAGGTCTCTGCTGTGGTGAGGTGGGTTCCCTGAACACAACAGTCAGGTCTCTGCTGTGGTGAGGTGGGTTCCCTGAACACAACAGTCAGGTCTCTGCTATGGTGAGGTGGGATTTGCCAAACTCAACAGTCAGGTCTCTGCTGTGGTGAGGTGGGATTCGCTGAACTCAACAGTCAGGTCTCTGCTGTGGTGAGGTGGGATTCGCCGAACTCAACAGTCAGGTCTCTGCTGTGGTGAGGTGGGATTCGCCGAACACAACAGTCAGGTCTCTGCTGGGGTGAGGTGGGATTCGCCGAACACAACAGTCAGGTCTCTGCTGTGGTGAGGTGGGATTCACCAAACACCACAGTCAGGTCTCTGCTGTGGTGAGGTGGGATTCGCTGAGCTCAACAGTCAGGTTTCTGCTGTGGTGAGGTGGGATTCGCCAAACACAACAGTCAGGTCTCTGCTGTGGTGAGGTAGGTTCCCTGAACACAACAGTCAGGTCTCTGCTGTGGTGATGTGGGTTCCCTGAACACAACAGTCAGGTCTCTGCTGTGGTGAGGTGGGTTCCCTGAACACAACAGTCAGTTCTCTGCTGTGGTGAGGTGGGTTCCCTGAACACAACCTTCAGGTCTCTGCTGTGGTGAGGTGGGATTCGCCGAGCTCAACAGTCAGGTCTCTGCTGTGGTGAGGTGGGATTGGCCGAGCTCAACAGTCAGGTCTCTGCTGTGGTGAGGTGGAATTGGCCGAGCTCAACAGTCAGGTCTCTGCTGTGGTGAGGTGGGATTCGCCGAACTCAACAGTCAGGTCTCTGCTGTGGTGAGGTGGGATTCACCGAACTCAACAGTCAGGTCTCTGCTGTGGTGAGGTGGGATTCGCCGAACTCAACAGTCAGGTCTCTGCTGTGGTGAGGTGGGATTCGCCGAGCTCAACAGTCAGGTCTCTGCTGTGGTTAGGTGGGATTCGCCGAGCTACACTGTCAGGTCTCTGCTGTGGTGAGGTGGGATTCGCCGAGCTCAACAGTCAGGTCTCTGCTGTGGTGAGGTGGGTTCCCTGAACACAACAGTCAGGTCTGTGCTGTGGTGAGGTGGGATTTGCCGAACACAACAGTCAGGTCTCTGCTGTGGTGAGGTGGGATTCGCCGAACACAACAGTCAGGTCTCTGCTGTGGTTAGGTGGAATTCGCCGAGCTACACAGTCAGGTCTCTGCTGTGGTGAGGTGGGATTCGCCGAGCTCAACAGTCAGGTCTCTGCTGTGGTGAGGTGGATTCCCTGAACACAACAGTCAGGTCTCTGCTGTGGTGAGGCGGGATTCGGCCGAGCTCAACAGTCAGGTCTGTGCTGGGGTGAGGTGGGATTCGCCGAGCTCAACAGTCAGGTCTCTGCTGTGGTGAGGTGGGATTCGCCGAACACAACAGTCAGGTCTCTGCTGTGGTGAGGTGGGATTCACCGAGCTCAACAGTCAGGTCTCTGCTGTGGTGAGGTGGGATTCACCAAACACCACACTCAGGTCTCTGCTGTGGTGAGGTGGGATTCGCCAAGCTCAACAGTCAGGTTTCTGCTGTGGTGAGGTGGGATTCGCCGAACTCAACAGTCAGGTCTCTGCTGTGGTGAGGTGGGATTCGCCGAGCTCAACAGTCAGGTCTCTGCTGTGGTGAGGTGGGTTCCCTGAACACAACAGTCAGGTCTCTGCTGTGTTGAGGTGGGTTCCCTGAACACAACAGTCAGGTCTGTGCTATGGTGAGGTGGGATTCGCCGAACACAACAGTAAGGTCTCTGCTGTGGTGAGGTGGGATTCGCCGAACACAACAGTCAGGTCTCTGCTGTGGTTAGGTGGAATTCGCCGAGCTTCACAGTCAGGTCTCTGCTGTGGTGAGGTGGGATTCGCTGAGCTCAACAGTCAGGTCTCTGCTGTGGTGAGGTGGATTCCCTGAACACAACAGTCAGGTCTCTGCTGTGTTGAGGTGGGTTCCCTGAACACAACAGTCAGGTCTCTGCTGTGGTGAGGCGGGATTCGGCCGAGCTCAACAGTGAGGTCTGTGCTGGGGTGAGGTGGGATTCGCCGAGCTCAACAGTCAGGTCTCTGCTGTGGTGAGGTGGGATTCGCCGAACACAACAGTCAGGTCTCTGCTGTGGTGAGGTGGGTTCCCTGAACACAATAGTCAGGTCTCTGCTGTGGTGAGGTGGGTTCCCTGAACACAACAGTCAGGTCTCTGCTGTGGTGAGGTGGGTTCCCTGAACACAACAGTCAGGTCTCTGCTGTGGTGAGGTGGGTTCCCTGAACACAACAGTCAGGTCTCTGCTGTGGTGAGGTGGGTTCCCTGAACACAACAGTCAGGTCTCTGCTGTAGTGAGGTAGGTTCCCTGAACACAACAGTCAGGTCTCTGCTGTGGTGAGGTAGGTTCCCTGAACACAACAGTGAGGTCTCTGCTGTGGTGAGGTGGGTTCCCTGAACACAACAGTCAGGTCTCTGCTGTGGTGAGGTGGGTTCCCTGAACACAACAGTCAGGTCTCTACTGTGGTGAGGTAGGTTCCCTGAACACAACAGTCAGGTCTCTGCTGTGGTGAGGTGGGTTCCCAGAACACAACAGTCAGGTCTCTGCTGTGGTGAGGGGGGATTCGCCGAACTCAACAGTCAGGTCTCTGCTGTGGTTAGGTGGGATTCGCCGAACTCAACAGTCAGGTCTCTGCTGTGGTAAGGTGGTATTCGCCGAACTCAACAGTCAGGTCTCTGCTGTGGTGAGGTGGGATTCGCCGAACACAACAGTCAGGTCTCTGCTGGGGTGAGGTGGGATTCGCCGAACACAACAGTCAGGTCTCTGCTGTGGTGAGGTGGGATTCGCCGAACACAACAGTCAGGTCTCTGCTGTGGTGAGGTGGTATTCGCCTTGCTCAACAGTCAGGTCTCTGCTGTGGTGAGGTGGGATTCGCCGAGCACAACAGTCAGGTCTCTGCTGTGGTGAGGTGGGATTCGCCAAACACAACAGTCAGGTCTCTGCTGTGGTGAGGTGGGTTCCCTGAAAACAACAGTCAGGTCTCTGCTGTGGTGAGGTGGATTCCCTGAACACAACAGTCAGGTCTCTGCTGTGGTGAGGTAGGTTCCCTGAACACAACAGTCAGGTCTCTGCTGTGGTGAGGTAGGTTCCCTGAACACAACAGTCAGGTCTCTGCTGTGGTGAGGTGGGTTCCCTGAACACAACAGTCAGGTCTCTGCTGTGGTGAGGTGGGTTCCCTGAACACAACAGTCAGGTCTCTGCTGTGGTGAGGTGGGTTCCCTGAACACAACAGTCAGGTCTCTGCTATGGTGAGGTGGGATTTGCCAAACTCAACAGTCAGGTCTCTGCTGTGGTGAGGTGGGATTCGCTGAACTCAACAGTCAGGTCTCTGCTGTGGTGAGGTGGGATTCGCCGAACTCAACAGTCAGGTCTCTGCTGTGGTGAGGTGGGATTCGCCGAACACAACAGTCAGGTCTCTGCTGGGGTGAGGTGGGATTCGCCGAACACAACAGTCAGGTCTCTGCTGTGGTGAGGTGGGATTCACCAAACACCACAGTCAGGTCTCTGCTGTGGTGAGGTGGGATTCGCTGAGCTCAACAGTCAGGTTTCTGCTGTGGTGAGGTGGGATTCGCCAAACACAAAAGTCAGGTCTCTGCTGTGGTGAGGTGGGATTCACCAAACACCACAGTCAGGTCTCTTCTGTGGTGAGGTGGGATTCGCCGAGCTCAACAGTCAGGTTTCTGCTGTGCTGAGGTGGGATTCGCCAAACACAACAGTCAGGTCTCTGCTGTGGTGAGGTGGGATTCGCCGAACACAACAGTCAGGTCTCTGCTGTGATTAGGTGCGATTCGCCGAGCTACACAGTCAGGTCTCTGCTGTGGTGAGGTGGGATTCGCCGAGCTCAACAGTCAGGTCTCTGCTGTGGTGAGGTGGGATTCGCCGAACTCAACAGTCAGGTCTCTGCTGTGGTGAGGTGGGATTCGCCGAGCTCAACAGTCAGGTCTCGGCTATGGTGAGGTGGGATTCGCCGAGCTCAACAGTCAGGTCTCTGCTGTGGTGAGGTGGGATTCGCCGAACACAACAGTCAGGTTTCTGCTGTGGTGAGGTGGGATTCGCCAAACTCAACAGTCAGGTCTCTGCTGTGGTGAGGTGGGATTCGCCGAACACAACAGTCAGGTCTCTGCTGGGGTGAGGTGGGATTCGCCGAACACAACAGTCAGGTCTCTGCTGTGGTGAGGTGGGATTCGCCGAACAAAACAGTCAGGTCTCTGCTGTGGTGAGGTGGGATTCGCCTAACACAACAGTCAGGTCTCTGCTGTGGTGAGATGGGATTCGCCGAGCTCAACAGTCAGGTCTCTGCTGTGGTGAGGTGGGTTCCCTGAACACAATAGTCAGGTCTCTGCTGTGGTGAGGTAGGTTCCCTGAACACAACAGTCAGGTCTCTGCTGTGGTGAGGTGGGTTCCCTGAACACAACAGTCAGGTCTCTGCTGTGGTGAGGTGGAATTCTCCGAACACAACAGTCAGGTCTCTGTTGTGGTGAGGTGGGATTCGCCAAGCTCAACAGTCAGGTCTCTGCTGTGGTGAGGTGGGATTCGCCGAACACAACAGTCAGGTCTCTGCTGTGGTGAGATGGGATTCGCCGAGCTCAACAGTAAGGTCTCTGCTGTGGTGAGGTGGGATTCGCCGAGCTCAACAGTCAGGTCTCTGCTGTGGTAAGGTGGGATTCGCCGAGCTTAACAGTCAGGTCTCTGCTGTGGTAAGGTGGGATTCGCTGAGCTCAACAGTCAGGTCTCTGCTGTGGTGAGGTGGGATTCGCCGAACATAACAGTCAGGTCTCTGCTGTGGTGAGGTGGGATTCGTCGAGCTTAACAGTCAGGTCTGTGCTGTGGTGAGGTGGGATTCGCCAAACACAACAGTCAGGTCTCTGCTGTGGTGAGGTGGGTTCCCTGAAAACAACAGTCAGGTCTCTGCTGTGGTGAGGTGGATTCCCTGAACACAACAGTCAGGTCTCTGCTGTGGTGAGGTAGGTTCCCTGAACACAACAGTCAGGTCTCTGCTGTGGTGAGGTAGGTTCCCTGAACACAACAGTCAGGTCTCTGCTGTGGTGAGGTGGGTTCCCTGAACACAACAGTCAGGTCTCTGCTGTGGTGAGGTTGGTTCCCTGAACACAACAGTCAGGTCTCTGCTGTGGTGAGGTGGGTTCCCTGAACACAACAGTCAGGTCTCTGCTATGGTGAGGTGGGATTTGCCAAACTCAACAGTCAGGTCTCTGCTGTGGTGAGGTGGGATTCGCCGAACTCAACAGTCAGGTCTCTGCTGTGGTGAGGTGGGATTCGCCGAACTCAACAGTCAGGTCTCTGCTGTGGTGAGGTGGGATTCGCCGAACACAACAGTCAGGTCTCTGCTGGGGTGAGGTGGGATTCGCCGAACACAACAGTCAGGTCTCTGCTGTGGTGAGGTGGGATTCACCAAACACCACAGTCAGGTCTCTGCTGTGGTGAGGTGGGATTCGCTGAGCTCAACAGTCAGGTCTCTGCTGTGGTGAGGTGGGATTCGCCGAGCTCAACAGTCAGGTCTCTGCTGTGGTGAGGTGGGATTCGCCGAACTCAACAGTCAGGTCTCTGCTGTGGTGAGGTGGGATTCGCCGAGCTCAACAGTCAGGTCTCTGCTATGGTGAGGTGGGATTCGCCGAGCTCAACAGTCAGGTCTCTGCTGTGGTGAGGTGGGATTCGCCGAACACAACAGTCAGGTTTCTGCTGTGGTGAGGTGGGATTCGCCAAACTCAACAGTCAGGTCTCTGCTGTGGTGAGGTGGGATTCGCCGAACACAACAGTCAGGTCTCTGCTGGGGTGAGGTGGGATTCGCCGAACACAACAGTCAGGTCTCTGCTGTGGTGAGGTGGGATTCGCCGAACAAAACAGTCAGGTCTCTGCTGTGGTGAGGTGGGATTCGCCGAACACAACAGTCAGGTCTCTGCTGTGGTGAGATGGGATTCGCCGAGCTCAACAGTCAGGTCTCTGCTGTGGTGAGGTGGGTTCCCTGAACACAATAGTCAGGTCTCTGCTGTGTTGAGGTAGGTTTCCTGAACACAACAGTCAGGTCTCTGCTGTGGTGAGGTGGGTTCCCTGAACACAACAGTCAGGTCTCTGCTGTGGTGAGGTGGAATTCTCCGAACACAACAGTCAGGTCTCTGTTGTGGTGAGGTGGGATTCGCCGAGCTCAACAGTCAGGTCTCTGCTGTGGTGAGGTGGGATTCGCCAAACACAACAGTCAGGTCTCTGCTGTGGTGAGGTGGGATTCGCCGAGCTCAACAGTCAGGTCTCTGCTGTGGTGAGGTGGGATTCGCCGAGCTCAACAGTCAGGTCTCTGCTGTGGTAAGGTGGGATTCGCCGAGCTTAACAGTCAGGTCTCTGCTGTGGTGAGGTGGGATTCGCCGAACATAACAGTCAGGTCTCTGCTGTGGTGAGGTGGGATTCGTCGAGCTTAACAGTCAGGTCTGTGCTGTGGTGAGGTGGGATTCGCCGAACACAACAGTCAGGTCTCTGCTGTGGTGAGGTGGGATTCGCCGAACACAACAGTCAGGTCTCTGCTGTGGTGAGGTGGGATTCGCCGAGCTCAACAGTCAGGTCTCTGCTGTGGTAAGGTGGGACTCGCCGAGCTCAACAGTCAGGTCTCTGCTGTGGTGAGGTGGGATTCGCCGAACACAACAGTCAGGTCTCTGCTGTGGTGAGATGGGATTCGCCAAACTCAACAGTCAGGTTTCTGCTGTGGTGAGGTGGGTTCCCTGAACACAATAGTGAGGTCTCTGCTGTGGTGAGGTGGGTTCCCTGAACACAACAGTCAGGTCTCTGCTGTGGTGAGGTGGGTTCCCTGAACACAACAGTCAGGTCTCTACTGTGGTGAGGTGGGTTCCCTGAACACAACCTTCAGGTCTCTGCTGTGGTGAGGTGGGATTCGCCGAGCTCAACAGTCAGGTCTCTGCTGTGGTGAGGTGGGATTGGCCGAGCTCAACAGTCAGGTCTCTGCTGTGGTGAGGTGGAATTGGCCGAGCTCAACAGTCAGGTCTCTGCTGTGGTGAGGTGGGATTCGCCGAACTCAACAGTCAGGTCTCTGCTGTGGTGAGGTGGGATTCACCGAACTCAACAGTCAGGTCTCTGCTGTGGTGAGGTGGGAATCGCCGAACTCAACAGTCAGGTCTCTGCTGTGGTGAGGTGGGATTCGCCGAGCTCAACAGTCAGGTCTCTGCTGTGGTTAGGTGGGATTCGCCGAGCTACACTGTCAGGTCTCTGCTGTGGTGAGGTGGGATTCGCCGAGCTCAACAGTCAGGTCTCTGCTGTGGTGAGGTGGGTTCCCTGAACACAACAGTCAGGTCTGTGCTGTGGTGAGGTGGGATTTGCCGAACACAACAGTCAGGTCTCTGCTGTGGTGAGGTGGGATTCGCCGAACACAACAGTCAGGTTTCTGCTGTGGTGAGGTGGGATTCGCCGAACTCAACAGTCAGGTCTCTGCTGTGGTGAGGTGGGATTCGCCGAGCTCAACAGTCAGGTCTCTGCTGTGGTGAGGTGGGTTCCCTGAACACAACAGTCAGGTCTCTGCTGTGTTGAGGTGGGTTCCCTGAACACAACAGTCAGGTCTGTGCTATGGTGAGGTGGGATTCGCCGAACACAACAGTAAGGTCTCTGCTGTGGTGAGGTGGGATTCGCCGAACACAACAGTCAGGAACTCTGCTGTGGTTAGGTGGAATTCGCCGAGCTTCACAGTCAGGTCTCTGCTGTGGTGAGGTGGGATTCGCCGAGCTCAACAGTCAGGTCTCTGCTGTGGTGAGGTGGATTCCCTGAACACAACAGTCAGGTCTCTGCTGTGTTGAGGTGGGTTCCCTGAACACAACAGTCAGGTCTCTGCTGTGGTGAGGCGGGATTCGGCCGAGCTCAACAGTGAGGTCTGTGCTGGGGTGAGGTGGGATTCGCCGAGCTCAACAGTCAGGTCTCTGCTGTGGTGAGGTGGGATTCGCCGAACACAACAGTCAGGTCTCTGCTGTGGTGAGGTGGGTTCCCTGAACACAATAGTCAGGTCTCTGCTGTGGTGAGGTGGGTTCCCTGAACACAACAGTCAGGTCTCTGCTGTGGTGAGGTGGGTTCCCTGAACACAACAGTCAGGTCTCTGCTGTGGTGAGGTGGGTTCCCTGAACACAACAGTCAGGTCTCTGCTGTGGTGAGGTGGGTTCCCTGAACACAACAGTCAGGTCTCTGCTGTAGTGAGGTAGGTTCCCTGAACACAACAGTCAGGTCTCTGCTGTGGTGAGGTGGGTTCCCTGAACACAACAGTCAGGTCTCTGCTGTGGTGAGGTGGGTTCCCTGAACACAACAGTCAGGTCTCTGCTGTGGTGAGGTGGGTTCCCTGAACACAACAGTCAGGTCTCTGCTGTAGTGAGGTAGGTTCCCTGAACACAACAGTCAGGTCTCTGCTGTGGTGAGGTAGGTTCCCTGATCACAACAGTGAGGTCTCTGCTGTGGTGAGGTGGGTTCCCTGATCACAACAGTGAGGTCTCTGCTATGGTGAGGTGGGAGTCGCCAAACTCAACAGTCAGGTCTCTGCTGTGGTGAGGGGGGATTCGCCGAACTCAACAGTCAGGTCTCTGCTGTGGTTAGGTGGGATTCGCCGAACTCAACAGTCAGGTCTCTGCTGTGGTAAGGTGGTATTCGCCGAACTCAACAGTCAGGTCTCTGCTGTGGTGAGGTGGGATTCGCCGAACACAACAGTCAGGTCTCTGCTGGGGTGAGGTGGGATTCGCCGAACACAACAGTCAGGTCTCTGCTGTGGTGAGGTGGGATTCGCCGAACACAACAGTCAGGTCTCTGCTGTGGTGAGGTGGTATTCGCCTTGCTCAACAGTCAGGTCTCTGCTGTGGTGAGGTGGGATTCGCCGAGCACAACAGTCAGGTCTCTGCTGTGGTGAGGTGGGATTCGCCAAACACAACAGTCAGGTCTCTGCTGTGGTGAGGTGGGTTCCCTGAAAACAACAGTCAGGTCTCTGCTGTGGTGAGGTGGGTTCCCTGAAAACAACAGTCAGGTCTCTGCTGTGGTGAGGTGGATTCCCTGAACACAACAGTCAGGTCTCTGCTGTGGTGAGGTAGGTTCCCTGAACACAACAGTCAGGTCTCTGCTGTGGTGAGGTAGGTTCCCTGAACACAACAGTCAGGTCTCTGCTGTGGTGAGGTGGGTTCCCTGAACACAACAGTCAGGTCTCTGCTGTGGTGAGGTGGGTTCCCTGAACACAACAGTCAGGTCTCTGCTGTGGTGAGGTGGGTTCCCTGAACACAACAGTCAGGTCTCTGCTATGGTGAGGTGGGATTTTCCAAACTCAACAGTCAGGTCTCTGCTGTGGTGAGGTGGGATTCGCTGAACTCAACAGTCAGGTCTCTGCTGTGGTGAGGTGGGATTCGCCGAACTCAACAGTCAGGTCTCTGCTGTGGTGAGGTGGGATTCGCCGAACACAACAGTCAGGTCTCTGCTGGGGTGAGGTGGGATTCGCCGAACACAACAGTCAGGTCTCTGCTGTGGTGAGGTGGGATTCACCAAACACCACAGTCAGGTCTCTGCTGTGGTGAGGTGGGATTCGCTGAGCTCAACAGTCAGGTTTCTGCTGTGGTGAGGTGGGATTCGCCAAACACAAAAGTCAGGTCTCTGCTGTGGTGAGGTGGGATTCACCAAACACCACAGTCAGGTCTCTTCTGTGGTGAGGTGGGATTCGCCGAGCTCAACAGTCAGGTTTCTGCTGTGCTGAGGTGGGATTCGCCAAACACAACAGTCAGGTCTCTGCTGTGGTGAGGTGGGATTCGCCGAACACAACAGTCAGGTCTCTGCTGTGATTAGGTGCGATTCGCCGAGCTACACAGTCAGGTCTCTGCTGTGGTGAGGTGGGATTCGCCGAGCTCAACAGTCAGGTCTCTGCTGTGGTGAGGTGGGATTCGCCGAACTCAACAGTCAGGTCTCTGCTGTGGTGAGGTGGGATTCGCCGAGCTCAACAGTCAGGTCTCGGCTATGGTGAGGTGGGATTCGCCGAGCTCAACAGTCAGGTCTCTGCTGTGGTGAGGTGGGATTCGCCGAACACAACAGTCAGGTTTCTGCTGTGGTGAGGTGGGATTCGCCAAACTCAACAGTCAGGTCTCTGCTGTGGTGAGGTGGGATTCGCCGAACACAACAGTCAGGTCTCTGCTGGGGTGAGGTGGGATTCGCCGAACACAACAGTCAGGTCTCTGCTGTGGTGAGGTGGGATTCGCCGAACAAAACAGTCAGGTCTCTGCTGTGGTGAGGTGGGATTCGCCTAACACAACAGTCAGGTCTCTGCTGTGGTGAGATGGGATTCGCCGAGCTCAACAGTCAGGTCTCTGCTGTGGTGAGGTGGGTTCCCTGAACACAATAGTCAGGTCTCTGCTGTGGTGAGGTAGGTTCCCTGAACACAACAGTCAGGTCTCTGCTGTGGTGAGGTGGGATTCGCCGAGCTCAACAGTCAGGTCTCTGCTGTGGTGAGGTGGGATTCGCCGAACACAACAGTCAGGTCTCTGCTGTGGTGAGGTGGGATTCGCCGAGCTCAACAGTCAGGTCTCTGCTGTGGTGAGGTGGGATTCGCCGAGCTCAACAGTCAGGTCTCTGCTGTGGTAAGGTGGGATTCGCCGAGCTTAACAGTCAGGTCTCTGCTGTGGTAAGGTGGGATTCGCCGAGCTCAACAGTCAGGTCTCTGCTGTGGTGAGGTGGGATTCGCCGAACATAACAGTCAGGTCTCTGCTGTGGTGAGGTGGGATTCGTCGAGCTTAACAGTCAGGTCTCTGCTGTGGTGAGGTGGGATTCGCCAAACACAACAGTCAGGTCTCTGCTGTGGTGAGGTGGGTTCCCTGAAAACAACAGTCAGGTCTCTGCTGTGGTGAGGTGGATTCCCTGAACACAACAGTCAGGTCTCTGCTGTGGTGAGGTAGGTTCCCTGAACACAACAGTCAGGTCTCTGCTGTGGTGAGGTAGGTTCCCTGAACACAACAGTCAGGTCTCTGCTGTGGTGAGGTGGGTTCCCTGAACACAACAGTCAGGTCTCTGCTGTGGTGAGGTGGGTTCCCTGAACACAACAGTCAGGTCTCTGCTGTGGTGAGGTGGGTTCCCTGAACACAACAGTCAGGTCTCTGCTATGGTGAGGTGGGATTTGCCAAACTCAACAGTCAGGTCTCTGCTGTGGTGAGGTGGGATTCGCCGAACTCAACAGTCAGGTCTCTGCTGTGGTGAGGTGGGATTCGCCGAACTCAACAGTCAGGTCTCTGCTGTGGTGAGGTGGGATTCGCCGAACACAACAGTCAGGTCTCTGCTGGGGTGAGGTGGGATTCGCCGAACACAACAGTCAGGTCTCTGCTGTGGTGAGGTGGGATTCACCAAACACCACAGTCAGGTCTCTGCTGTGGTGAGGTGGGATTCGCTGAGCTCAACAGTCAGGTTTCTGCTGTGGTGAGGTGGGATTCGCCAAACACAAAAGTCAGGTCTCTGCTGTGGTGAGGTGGGATTCACCAAACACCACAGTCAGGTCTCTTCTGTGGTGAGGTGGGATTCGCCGAGCTCAACAGTCAGGTTTCTGCTGTGCTGAGGTGGGATTCGCCAAACACAACAGTCAGGTCTCTGCTGTGGTGAGGTGGGATTCGCCGAACACAACAGTCAGGTCTCTGCTGTGATTAGGTGCGATTCGCCGAGCTACACAGTCAGGTCTCTGCTGTGGTGAGGTGGGATTCGCCGAGCTCAACAGTCAGGTCTCTGCTGTGGTGAGGTGGGATTCGCCGAGCTCAACAGTCAGGTCTCTGCTGTGGTGAGGTGGGATTCGCCGAACACAACAGTCAGGTTTCTGCTGTGGTGAGGTGGGATTCGCCAAACTCAACAGTCAGGTCTCTGCTGTGGTGAGGTGGGATTCGCCGAACACAACAGTCAGGTCTCTGCTGGGGTGAGGTGGGATTCGCCGAACACAACAGTCAGGTCTCTGCTGTGGTGAGGTGGGATTCGCCGAACAAAACAGTCAGGTCTCTGCTGTGGTGAGGTGGGATTCGCCGAACACAACAGTCAGGTCTCTGCTGTGGTGAGATGGGATTCGCCGAGCTCAACAGTCAGGTCTCTGCTGTGGTGAGGTGGGTTCCCTGAACACAATAGTCAGGTCTCTGCTGTGTTGAGGTCAGGGCCGGATTTCCGCACAGGCCACCTAGGCCGGTTCCTAGGGCGGAAACCAGCCGACAAGAGAGCTGGGGCGGCTTTCGCACACTGTACACCCGGCAGCAGATCAGCTGTCTACTGTCTCTGCTACGAACTGCACGGAGGAAAGCGCCCCTCCCCTCCTTTCCTCTCCACTCTGACACTGAGGGAGGAGGGGCTGAGCAGAGAAGCAAGCCGCGAGATTCAGTTTCAGGAAGAAGAAGGGCGGCTACTCAGCACAGCAAAGGTATCTGTGCATGGTGGCAGAGCTGTGAGAGGGAAGGGAGGGAGTAGAAGTGTCTGCAGAACACTAGACTAGAATCACGCTGTGCCTGCCTTGTCCTGTGCAATGGGTGACAAGCTGGGAATGGGATCCCTCTCTCTCCCCCCTCCTTCTTCCTTCTCGGGAGCTTGTGACTCCTGAAGCTACTAACACAGGGCTGCCTGGTGATCCCCTCTGTCCTCCTGTAGCCTGGCTTCATATCTCTTCTCTCCATGCAGTCATTCCTTTTATCATTTTCATCAGGTTGAATTGTTTGCCTTCTCCTCCCCCCACAGTCATTTGTCTTTGCATGCCCTAGCACAGCTATTCACACTTGTTCCTTTTCTTATTGCACTTTTAGTCTTCTGAGATCAGTGGTTCACCCTGTTGTTTAAAGGATATTGAGGTTGATTCATGAAATGCTAATGCGCTAAGCCACGTGGGTTAAACCGGTGAACGCACGCAATCAGCGTAGCGAGCGCTCTTGGCTATGCGTGCTTCTTTGAAGTACAGTGCGATGGTATGTAGCACAACCATCATACTTTACTAGCGCGGCTGCTGCTACATTTAATGTAGCAGCGGCCGCACTAGTAAAGTATGACGGTGGTGCTACATACCATCGCACTGTACTTCAAAGAAGCACGCATAGCCAAGAGCGCTCGTTACGCTGATTGCGTGCGTTCACCGGTTTAACCCATGTGGCTTAGCGCATTAGCATTTCATGAATCAATCTAATTATATCTATGTTTGAGCACCAGCACTTTCTCCCTGCAGCTACTTTATATGGATAAACGCACTTTTTAAAGTTGACTACAAACGTATTACACTTGTTTTTATCTAATTGATGCAGCCTGATTAGTTTGCACAGCTCTTAGTACTTATGGGTTGTTGTTAAGGTGCGTACACACCTGTGACTGTCACCTGTCTGGAATCAAGACCTAATCCCCTTGGGTGACAATGCTGGGCTGGACTGTACAGATGCGGGTCAGCTGTGTAACTGACAAGGCATTCTGTTGTCATGTAGGGGGGTAGAGGGACAACAAAGCGGCACGTGAGTGACGTCACGCAGCAGGCAGGGGAGTGGCATGCATCTACTCCTACCATAGTCATAGTCTAATGTCCTACATTAATTATTATTATTATGTATTTATACAGCACTGACATCTTCTGCAGCACATTACAGAGTACATAGTCATGTCACTGACTGTCCACAGAGGAGCTCACACTCTAATCCTACCATAGTCATAGTGTAATGTCCTCCCATATTATTATTATGTATTTATATAGCACTGACATCTTCTGCAGCACATTACAGAGTACATAGTCATGTCACTGACTGTCCACAGAGGAGCTCACACTCTAATCCTACCATAGTCATAGTCTAATGTCCTACATTAATTATTATTATTATGAATTTATACAGCACTGACATCTTCTGCAGCACATTACAGAGTACATAGTCATGTCACTGACTGTCCACAGAGGAGCTCGCAGTCTAATCCTACCATAGTCATAGTCTAATGTCCTACCATATTATTATTATGTATTTATATAGCACTGACATCTTCTGCAGCACATTACAGAGTACATAGTCATGTCACTGACTGTCCTCAGAGGAGCTCACACTCTAATCCTGTCATAGTCTAAGATCCTACATTATTATTATTATTATTATTATGTATTTATATAGCACTGACATCTTCTGCAGCACATTACAGAGTACATAGTCATGTCACTGACTGTCCTCAGAGGAGATCACAATCTAATCCTGTCATAGTCTAATGTCCTACATTATTATTATGTATTTATATAGTGCTAACATCTTCTGCAGCACTTTAAAGGACCACTATCGTGAAAAAACTAGGCAGTTAATATCTGACAGAACCGACAGATTTTGGGCCAGTCCATCTCCTCATGGGCGATTCTCAGGGTTTTCTTTGTTTTCAGCAGCATTTCCTGAATTGCAAAGTCTAACTGACATAATAGTGTGCAAGTGATTAGGGAGGCCGGCTGGTATCTTACTATTTTGGCAGTTAAACTGCTGTTCAGGAAATGCTGTTGAAAACAAAGAAAACCCTGAGAATCCCCCATGAGGAGATGGAGTGGCCCAAAACCTGTCAGATTGTAACTGCCTACTTTTTTCGCGATAGTGGTCCCCATACACACACGTTGAATTTCTAATTTGATTCCCTGCAGATTTGTTCACTCTGATCAAATCAAATGGAAATCAATTCCTTTATTTTTGCTTGAATTTGACCAGAAATTGATCTAAAGTATCAATCAAACAGGATGCCTGGGTCGATTGGGGGTGGAACAGGAGTGGCAGATGATTGATAGGCCATAGCATTGCATTATATCAAACAGTGCAGCGTTGGGGTTCGATCAGTTTTCAGTAGATAACCTGCTGGAATCTATTAAAAATGAATGTGCTGTGTGTGGTAGGAATCAATTCCTTCTAAACTGATTCCTTTCAGAAAGGAGCCGATCGCTTTGGAACATTGGGTAGAAATCTATAGTTGTATGGCCAGCTTTACTCTAACCTGATACTTAATTTGAACCCTTTGCCCATAATTCTATTCTCAAATTCCTAGCCTCAACCTAAATTGCCAAAAGGCCTAGCTTTTAATCTTTCCTAAGCACTTTTTTTTTGTTTTTGTAAGTACCTAAACCTAATAACCTGATCTATTAGTATTTCTAACCTCCCCCCTTTTCAATGCACGAAACCCTATCCTAACCACGTTGTTGTCATGGGGCGGCTGGAGGTAATGGGCCTTGGGCGGTAAAAAGTACAAATCCGGCCCTGGTTGAGGTAGGTTCCCTGAACACAACAGTCAGGTCTCTGCTGTGGTGAGGTGGAATTCTCCGAACACAACAGTCAGGTCTCTGTTGTGGTGAGGTGGGATTCGCCGAGCTCAACAGTCAGGTCTCTGCTGTGGTGAGGTGGGATTCGCCAAACACAACAGTCAGGTCTCTGCTGTGGTGAGGTGGGATTCGCCGAGCTCAACAGTCAGGTCTCTGCTGTGGTGAGGTGGGATTCGCCGAGCTCAACAGTCAGGTCTCTGCTGTGGTAAGGTGGGATTCGCCGAGCTTAACAGTCAGGTCTCTGCTGTGGTGAGGTGGGATTCGCCGAACATAACAGTCAGGTCTCTGCTGTGGTGAGGTGGGATTCGTCGAGCTTAACAGTCAGGTCTGTGCTGTGGTGAGGTGGGATTCGCCGAACACAACAGTCAGGTCTCTGCTCTGGTGAGGTGGGATTCGCCGAACACAACAGTCAGGTCTCTGCTGTGGTGAGGTGGGATTCGCCGAGCTCAACAGTCAGGTCTCTGCTGTGGTAAGGTGGGACTCGCCGAGCTCAACAGTCAGGTCTCTGCTGTGGTGAGGTGGGATTCGCCGAACACAACAGTCAGGTCTCTGCTGTGGTGAGATGGGATTCGCCAAACTCAACAGTCAGGTTTCTGCTGTGGTGAGGTGGGTTCCCTGAACACAATAGTGAGGTCTCTGCTGTGGTGAGGTGGGTTCCCTGAACACAACAGTCAGGTCTCTGCTGTGGTGAGGTGGGTTCCCTGAACACAACAGTCAGGTCTCTACTGTGGTGAGGTGGGTTCCCTGAACACAACAGTCAGGTCTGTGCTGTGGTGAGGTGGGTTCCCAGAACACAACAGTCAGGTCTCTGCTATGGTGAGGTGGGAGTCGCCAAACTCAACAGTCAGGTCTCTGCTGTGGTGAGGGGGGATTCGCCGAACTCAACAGTCAGGTCTCTGCTGTGGTGAGGTGGGATTCGCCGAACTCAACAGTCATGTCTCTGCTGTGGTAAGGTGGTATTCGCCGAACTCAACAGTCAGGTCTCTGCTGTGGTGAGGTGGGATTCGCCAAACACAACAGTCAGGTCTCTGCTGTGGTGAGGTGGGATTCGCCGAACACAACAGTCAGGTCTCTGCTGTGGTGAGATGGGATTCGCCAAACTCAACAGTCAGGTTTCTGCTGTGGTGAGGTGGGTTCCCTGAACACAATAGTCAGGTCTCTGCTGTGGTGAGGTGAGTTCCCTGAATACAACAGTCAGGTCTCTGCTGTGGTGAGGTGGATTCCCTGAACACAACAGTCAGGTCTCTGCTGTGGTGAGGTAGGTTCCCTGAACACAACAGTCAGGTCTCTGCTGTGGTGAGGTGGGTTCCCTGAACACAACAGTCAGGTCTCTGCTGTGGTGAGGTGGGTTCCCTGAACACAACAGTCAGATCTCTGCTGTAGTGAGGTGGGTTCCCTGAACACAACAGTCAGGTCTCTGCTGTGGTGAGGTGGAATTCTCCGAACACAACAGTCAGGTCTCTGCTGTGGTGAGGTAGGTTTCGCCGAACAAGACAGTCAGGTCTCTGCTGTGGTGAGGTGGGATTCGCTGAACAAAACAGTCAGGTCTCTGCTGTGGTGAGGTGGGATTCGCCGAACAAAACAGCCAGGTCTCTGCTGTGGTGAGGTGGGATTCGCCGAACACAACAGTCAGGTCTATGCTGTGGTGAGGTGGGATTCGCCAAACTCAACAGTCAGGTGTTTGCTGTGGTGAGGTTGGATTGGCCGAGCTCAACAGTCAGGTCTCTGCTGTGGTGAGGTGGGATACGCCGAGCTCAACAGTCAGGTCTCTGCTGTGGTGAGGTGGGATTCAACGAACTCAACAGTCAGGTCTCTGCTGTGGTGAGGTGGAATTCGCCGAGCTCAACAGTCAGGTCTCTGCTGTGGTGAGGTGGGTTCCCTGAACACAACAGTCAGGTCTCTGCTGTGGTGAGGTGGGATTCGCTGAGCTACACAGTCAGGTCTCTGCTGTGGTGAGGTGGGATTCGCCGAACACAACAGTCAGGTCTCTGCTGTGGTGAGGTGGGATTCGCCAAACTCAACAGTCAGGTCTCTGCTGTGGTGAGGTGGGATTCGCCGAACACAACAGTCAGGTCTCTGCTGGGGTGAGGTGGGATTCGCCGAACACAACAGTCAGGTCTCTGCTGTGGTGAGGTGGGATTCGCCGAACAAAACAGTCAGGTCTCTGCTGTGGTGAGGTGGGATTCGCCGAACACAACAGTCAGGTCTCTGCTGTGGTGAGATGGGATTCGCCGAGCTCAACAGTCAGGTCTCTGCTGTGGTGAGGTGGGTTCCCTGAACACAATAGTCAGGTCTCTGCTGTGGTGAGGTAGGTTCCCTGAACACAACAGTCAGGTCTCTGCTGTGGTGAGGTGGGTTCCCTGAACACAACAGTCAGGTCTCTGCTGTGGTGAGGTGGAATTCTCCGAACACAACAGTCAGGTCTCTGCTGTGGTGAGGTGGGATTCGCCGAGCTCAACAGTCAGGTCTCTGCTGTGGTAAGGTGGGATTCGCCGAGCTCAACAGTCAGGTCTGTGCTGTGGTGAGGTGGGATTCGCCGAACACAACAGTAAGGTTTCTGCTGTGGTGAGGTGGGCTTCGCCGAACACAACAGTCAGGTCTCTGCTGTGGTGAGGTGGAATTCGCCGAGCTCAACAGTCAGGTCTCTGCTGTGGTGAGGTGGGATTCACCGAGCTCAACAGTCAGGTCTCTGCTGTGGTAAGATGGGATTCGCCGAGCTCAACAGTCAGGTCTCTGCTGTGGTGAGGTGGGATTCGCCGAACTCAACAGTCAGGTCTCTGCTGTGGTGAGGTGGGATTCGCCGAACACAACAGTCAGGTCTCTGCTGTGGTAAGGTGGGATTCGCCAAACTCAACAGTCAGGTTTCTGCTGTGGTGAGGTGGGTTCCCTGAACACAATAGTCAGGTCTCTGCTGTGGTGAGGTGGGATTCGCCGAACACAACAGTAAGGTCTCTGCTGTGGTAAGGTGGGATTCGCCGAGCTTAACAGTCAGGTCTCTGCTGTGGTGAGGTGGGATTCGCCGAACATAACAGTCAGGTCTCTGCTGTGGTGAGGTGGGATTCGTCGAGCTTAACAGTCAGGTCTGTGCTGTGGTGAGGTGGGATTCGCCGAACACAACAGTCAGGTCTCTGCTGTGGTGAGGTGGGATTCGCCGAACACAACAGTCAGGTCTCTGCTGTGGTGAGGTGGGATTCGTCGAGCTCAACAGTCAGGTCTCTGCTGTGGTAAGGTGGGACTCGCCGAGCTCAACAGTCAGGTCTCTGCTGTGGTGAGGTGGGATTCGCCGAACACAACAGTCAGGTCTCTGCTGTGGTGAGATGGGAATCGCCAAACTCAACAGTCAGGTTTCTGCTGTGGTGAGGTGGGTTCCCTGAACACAATAGTGAGGTCTCTGCTGTGGTGAGGTGGGTTCCCTGAACACAACAGTCAGGTCTCTGCTGTGGTGAGATGGGATTCGCCGAGCTCAACAGTCAGGTCTCTGCTGTGGTGAGGTGGGTTCCCTGAACACAATAGTCAGGTCTCTGCTGTGGTGAGGTAGGTTCCCTGAACACAACAGTCAGGTCTCTGCTGTGGTGAGGTGGGTTCCCTGAACACAACAGTCAGGTCTCTGCTGTGGTGAGGTGGGTTCCCTGAACACAACAGTCAGATCTCTGCTGTAGTGAGGTGGGTTCCCTGAACACAACAGTCTAGTCTCTGCTGTGGTGAGGTGGGATTCGCCGAACAAAACAGCCAGGTCTCTGCTGTGGTGAGGTGGGATTCGCCGAACACAACAGTCAGGTCTATGCTGTGGTGAGGTGGGATTCGCCAAACTCAACAGTCAGGTATTTGCTGTGGTGAGGTGGGATTGGCCGAGCTCAACAGTCAGGTCTTTGCTGTGGTGAGGTGGGATTGGCCGAGCTCAACAGTCAGGTCTCTGCTGTGGTGAGGTGGGATACGCCGAGCTCAACAGTCAGGTCTCTGCTGTGGTGAGGTGGGATTCGACGAACTCAACAGTCAGGTCTCTGCTGTGGTGAGGTGGGATTCGCCGAGCTCAACAGTCAGGTCTCTGCTGTGGTGAGGTGGGATTCGCCGAGCTCAACAGTCAGGTCTCTGCTGTAGTGAGGTGGGATTCGCCAAACACATAAAGTCAGGTCTCTGCTGTGGTGAGGTGGGATTCGCCAAACACATAAAGTCAGGTCTCTGCTGTGGTGAGGTGGGTTCCCTGAACACAATAGTGAGGTCTCTGCTGTGGTGAGGTGGGTTCCCTGAACACAACAGTCAGGTCTCTGCTGTGGTGAGGTGGGTTCCCTTAACACAACAGTCAGGTCTCTGCTGTGGTGAGGTGGGATTCGCCGAACACAACAGTCAGGTCTCTGCTGTGGTGAGGTGGGATTCGCCGAACTCAACAGTCAGGTCTCTGCTGTGGTGAGGTGGGATTCACCGAGCTCAACAGTCAGGTCTCTGCTGTGGTAAGGTGGGATTCGCCGAGCTCAACAGTCAGGTCTCTGCTGTGGTGAGGTGGGATTCGCCGAACTCAACAGTCAGGTCTCTGCTGTGGTGAGGTGGGATTCGCCGAACACAACAGTCAGGTCTCTGCTGTGGTAAGGTGGGATTCGCCAAACTCAACAGTCAGGTTTCTGCTGTGGTGAGGTGGGTTCCCTGAACACAATAGTGAGGTCTCTGCTGTGGTGAGGTGGGTTCCCTGAACACAACAGTCAGGTCTCTGCTGTGGTGAGGTGGGTTCCCTGAACACAACAGTCAGGTCTCTACTGTGGTGAGGTGGGTTCCCTGAACACAACAGTCAGGTCTGTGCTGTGGTGAGGTGGGTTCCCAGAACACAACAGTCAGGTCTCTGCTATGGTGAGGTGGGAGTCGCCAAACTCAACAGTCAGGTCTCTGCTGTGGTGAGGGGGGATTCGCCGAACTCAACAGTCATGTCTCTGCTGTGGTAAGGTGGTATTTGCCGAACTCAACAGTCAGGTCTCTGCTGTGGTGAGGTGGGATTCGCCGAACACAACAGTCAGGTCTCTGCTGTGGTGAGGTGGGATTAGCCGAACACAACAGTCAGGTCTCTGCTGTGGTGAGATGGGATTCGACAAACTCAACAGTCAGGTTTCTGCTGTGGTGAGGTGGGTTCCCTGAACACAATAGTCAGGTCTCTGCTGTGGTGAGGTGAGTTCCCTGAATACAACAGTCAGGTCTCTGCTGTGGTGAGGTGGATTCCCTGAACACAACAGTCAGGTCTCTGCTGTGGTGAGGTAGGTTCCCTGAACACAACAGTCAGGTCTCTGCTGTGGTGAGGTGGGTTCCCTGAACACAACAGTCAGGTCTCTGCTGTGGTGAGGTGGGTTCCCTGAACACAACAGTCAGATCTCTGCTGTAGTGAGGTGGGTTCCCTGAACACAACAGTCAGGTCTCTGCTGTGGTGAGGTGGAATTCTCCGAACACAACAGTCAGGTCTCTGCTGTGGTGAGGTGGGTTTCGCCGAACAAGACAGTCAGGTCTCTGCTGTGGTGAGGTGGGTTCCCTGAACACAACAGTCAGGTCTCTGCTGTGGTGAGGTGGGTTCCCTGAACACAACAGTCAGGTCTCTGCTATGGTGAGGTGGGATTTGCCAAACTCAACAGTCAGGTCTCTGCTGTGGTGAGGTGGGATTCGCTGAACTCAACAGTCAGGTCTCTGCTGTGGTGAGGTGGGATTCGCCGAACTCAACAGTCAGGTCTCTGCTGTGGTGAGGTGGGATTCGCCGAACACAACAGTCAGGTCTCTGCTGGGGTGAGGTGGGATTCGCCGAACACAACAGTCAGGTCTCTGCTGTGGTGAGGTGGGATTCACCAAACACCACAGTCAGGTCTCTGCTGTGGTGAGGTGGGATTCGCTGAGCTCAACAGTCAGGTTTCTGCTGTGGTGAGGTGGGATTCGCCAAACACAACAGTCAGGTCTCTGCTGTGGTGAGGTAGGTTCCCTGAACACAACAGTCAGGTCTCTGCTGTGGTGATGTGGGTTCCCTGAACACAACAGTCAGGTCTCTGCTGTGGTGAGGTGGGTTCCCTGAACACAACAGTCAGTTCTCTGCTGTGGTGAGGTGGGTTCCCTGAACACAACCTTCAGGTCTCTGCTGTGGTGAGGTGGGATTCGCCGAGCTCAACAGTCAGGTCTCTGCTGTGGTGAGGTGGGATTGGCCGAGCTCAACAGTCAGGTCTCTGCTGTGGTGAGGTGGAATTGGCCGAGCTCAACAGTCAGGTCTCTGCTGTGGTGAGGTGGGATTCGCCGAACTCAACAGTCAGGTCTCTGCTGTGGTGAGGTGGGATTCACCGAACTCAACAGTCAGGTCTCTGCTGTGGTGAGGTGGGATTCGCCGAACTCAACAGTCAGGTCTCTGCTGTGGTGAGGTGGGATTCGCCGAGCTCAACAGTCAGGTCTCTGCTGTGGTTAGGTGGGATTCGCCGAGCTACACTGTCAGGTCTCTGCTGTGGTGAGGTGGGATTCGCCGAGCTCAACAGTCAGGTCTCTGCTGTGGTGAGGTGGGTTCCCTGAACACAACAGTCAGGTCTGTGCTGTGGTGAGGTGGGATTTGCCGAACACAACAGTCAGGTCTCTGCTGTGGTGAGGTGGGATTCGCCGAACACAACAGTCAGGTCTCTGCTGTGGTTAGGTGGAATTCGCCGAGCTACACAGTCAGGTCTCTGCTGTGGTGAGGTGGGATTCGCCGAGCTCAACAGTCAGGTCTCTGCTGTGGTGAGGTGGATTCCCTGAACACAACAGTCAGGTCTCTGCTGTGGTGAGGCGGGATTCGGCCGAGCTCAACAGTCAGGTCTGTGCTGGGGTGAGGTGGGATTCGCCGAGCTCAACAGTCAGGTCTCTGCTGTGGTGAGGTGGGATTCGCCGAACACAACAGTCAGGTCTCTGCTGTGGTGAGGTGGGATTCACCGAGCTCAACAGTCAGGTCTCTGCTGTGGTGAGGTGGGATTCACCAAACACCACACTCAGGTCTCTGCTGTGGTGAGGTGGGATTCGCCAAGCTCAACAGTCAGGTTTCTGCTGTGGTGAGGTTGGATTCGCCGAACTCAACAGTCAGGTCTCTGCTGTGGTGAGGTGGGATTCGCCGAGCTCAACAGTCAGGTCTCTGCTGTGGTGAGGTGGGTTCCCTGAACACAACAGTCAGGTCTCTGCTGTGTTGAGGTGGGTTCCCTGAACACAACAGTCAGGTCTGTGCTATGGTGAGGTGGGATTCGCCGAACACAACAGTAAGGTCTCTGCTGTGGTGAGGTGGGATTCGCCGAACACAACAGTCAGGTCTCTGCTGTGGTTAGGTGGAATTCGCCGAGCTTCACAGTCAGGTCTCTGCTGTGGTGAGGTGGGATTCGCTGAGCTCAACAGTCAGGTCTCTGCTGTGGTGAGGTGGATTCCCTGAACACAACAGTCAGGTCTCTGCTGTGTTGAGGTGGGTTCCCTGAACACAACAGTCAGGTCTCTGCTGTGGTGAGGCGGGATTCGGCCGAGCTCAACAGTGAGGTCTGTGCTGGGGTGAGGTGGGATTCGCCGAGCTCAACAGTCAGGTCTCTGCTGTGGTGAGGTGGGATTCGCCGAACACAACAGTCAGGTCTCTGCTGTGGTGAGGTGGGTTCCCTGAACACAATAGTCAGGTCTCTGCTGTGGTGAGGTGGGTTCCCTGAACACAACAGTCAGGTCTCTGCTGTGGTGAGGTGGGTTCCCTGAACACAACAGTCAGGTCTCTGCTGTGGTGAGGTGGGTTCCCTGAACACAACAGTCAGGTCTCTGCTGTGGTGAGGTGGGTTCCCTGAACACAACAGTCAGGTCTCTGCTGTAGTGAGGTAGGTTCCCTGAACACAACAGTCAGGTCTCTGCTGTGGTGAGGTAGGTTCCCTGAACACAACAGTGAGGTCTCTGCTGTGGTGAGGTGGGTTCCCTGAACACAACAGTCAGGTCTCTGCTGTGGTGAGGTGGGTTCCCTGAACACAACAGTCAGGTCTCTACTGTGGTGAGGTAGGTTCCCTGAACACAACAGTCAGGTCTCTGCTGTGGTGAGGTGGGTTCCCAGAACACAACAGTCAGGTCTCTGCTGTGGTGAGGGGGGATTCGCCGAACTCAACAGTCAGGTCTCTGCTGTGGTTAGGTGGGATTCGCCGAACTCAACAGTCAGGTCTCTGCTGTGGTAAGGTGGTATTCGCCGAACTCAACAGTCAGGTCTCTGCTGTGGTGAGGTGGGATTCGCCGAACACAACAGTCAGGTCTCTGCTGGGGTGAGGTGGGATTCGCCGAACACAACAGTCAGGTCTCTGCTGTGGTGAGGTGGGATTCGCCGAACACAACAGTCAGGTCTCTGCTGTGGTGAGGTGGTATTCGCCTTGCTCAACAGTCAGGTCTCTGCTGTGGTGAGGTGGGATTCGCCGAGCACAACAGTCAGGTCTCTGCTGTGGTGAGGTGGGATTCGCCAAACACAACAGTCAGGTCTCTGCTGTGGTGAGGTGGGTTCCCTGAAAACAACAGTCAGGTCTCTGCTGTGGTGAGGTGGATTCCCTGAACACAACAGTCAGGTCTCTGCTGTGGTGAGGTAGGTTCCCTGAACACAACAGTCAGGTCTCTGCTGTGGTGAGGTAGGTTCCCTGAACACAACAGTCAGGTCTCTGCTGTGGTGAGGTGGGTTCCCTGAACACAACAGTCAGGTCTCTGCTGTGGTGAGGTGGGTTCCCTGAACACAACAGTCAGGTCTCTGCTGTGGTGAGGTGGGTTCCCTGAACACAACAGTCAGGTCTCTGCTATGGTGAGGTGGGATTTGCCAAACTCAACAGTCAGGTCTCTGCTGTGGTGAGGTGGGATTCGCTGAACTCAACAGTCAGGTCTCTGCTGTGGTGAGGTGGGATTCGCCGAACTCAACAGTCAGGTCTCTGCTGTGGTGAGGTGGGATTCGCCGAACACAACAGTCAGGTCTCTGCTGGGGTGAGGTGGGATTCGCCGAACACAACAGTCAGGTCTCTGCTGTGGTGAGGTGGGATTCACCAAACACCACAGTCAGGTCTCTGCTGTGGTGAGGTGGGATTCGCTGAGCTCAACAGTCAGGTTTCTGCTGTGGTGAGGTGGGATTCGCCAAACACAAAAGTCAGGTCTCTGCTGTGGTGAGGTGGGATTCACCAAACACCACAGTCAGGTCTCTTCTGTGGTGAGGTGGGATTCGCCGAGCTCAACAGTCAGGTTTCTGCTGTGCTGAGGTGGGATTCGCCAAACACAACAGTCAGGTCTCTGCTGTGGTGAGGTGGGATTCGCCGAACACAACAGTCAGGTCTCTGCTGTGATTAGGTGCGATTCGCCGAGCTACACAGTCAGGTCTCTGCTGTGGTGAGGTGGGATTCGCCGAGCTCAACAGTCAGGTCTCTGCTGTGGTGAGGTGGGATTCGCCGAACTCAACAGTCAGGTCTCTGCTGTGGTGAGGTGGGATTCGCCGAGCTCAACAGTCAGGTCTCGGCTATGGTGAGGTGGGATTCGCCGAGCTCAACAGTCAGGTCTCTGCTGTGGTGAGGTGGGATTCGCCGAACACAACAGTCAGGTTTCTGCTGTGGTGAGGTGGGATTCGCCAAACTCAACAGTCAGGTCTCTGCTGTGGTGAGGTGGGATTCGCCGAACACAACAGTCAGGTCTCTGCTGGGGTGAGGTGGGATTCGCCGAACACAACAGTCAGGTCTCTGCTGTGGTGAGGTGGGATTCGCCGAACAAAACAGTCAGGTCTCTGCTGTGGTGAGGTGGGATTCGCCTAACACAACAGTCAGGTCTCTGCTGTGGTGAGATGGGATTCGCCGAGCTCAACAGTCAGGTCTCTGCTGTGGTGAGGTGGGTTCCCTGAACACAATAGTCAGGTCTCTGCTGTGGTGAGGTAGGTTCCCTGAACACAACAGTCAGGTCTCTGCTGTGGTGAGGTGGGTTCCCTGAACACAACAGTCAGGTCTCTGCTGTGGTGAGGTGGAATTCTCCGAACACAACAGTCAGGTCTCTGTTGTGGTGAGGTGGGATTCGCCAAGCTCAACAGTCAGGTCTCTGCTGTGGTGAGGTGGGTTTCGCCGAACACAACAGTCAGGTCTCTGCTGTGGTGAGATGGGATTCGCCGAGCTCAACAGTAAGGTCTCTGCTGTGGTGAGGTGGGATTCGCCGAGCTCAACAGTCAGGTCTCTGCTGTGGTAAGGTGGGATTCGCCGAGCTTAACAGTCAGGTCTCTGCTGTGGTAAGGTGGGATTCGCTGAGCTCAACAGTCAGGTCTCTGCTGTGGTGAGGTGGGATTCGCCGAACATAACAGTCAGGTCTCTGCTGTGGTGAGGTGGGATTCGTCGAGCTTAACAGTCAGGTCTGTGCTGTGGTGAGGTGGGATTCGCCAAACACAACAGTCAGGTCTCTGCTGTGGTGAGGTGGGTTCCCTGAAAACAACAGTCAGGTCTCTGCTGTGGTGAGGTGGATTCCCTGAACACAACAGTCAGGTCTCTGCTGTGGTGAGGTAGGTTCCCTGAACACAACAGTCAGGTCTCTGCTGTGGTGAGGTAGGTTCCCTGAACACAACAGTCAGGTCTCTGCTGTGGTGAGGTGGGTTCCCTGAACACAACAGTCAGGTCTCTGCTGTGGTGAGGTGGGTTCCCTGAACACAACAGTCAGGTCTCTGCTGTGGTGAGGTGGGTTCCCTGAACACAACAGTCAGGTCTCTGCTATGGTGAGGTGGGATTTGCCAAACTCAACAGTCAGGTCTCTGCTGTGGTGAGGTGGGATTCGCCGAACTCAACAGTCAGGTCTCTGCTGTGGTGAGGTGGGATTCGCCGAACTCAACAGTCAGGTCTCTGCTGTGGTGAGGTGGGATTCGCCGAACACAACAGTCAGGTCTCTGCTGGGGTGAGGTGGGATTCGCCGAACACAACAGTCAGGTCTCTGCTGTGGTGAGGTGGGATTCACCAAACACCACAGTCAGGTCTCTGCTGTGGTGAGGTGGGATTCGCTGAGCTCAACAGTCAGGTCTCTGCTGTGGTGAGGTGGGATTCGCCGAGCTCAACAGTCAGGTCTCTGCTGTGGTGAGGTGGGATTCGCCGAACTCAACAGTCAGGTCTCTGCTGTGGTGAGGTGGGATTCGCCGAGCTCAACAGTCAGGTCTCTGCTATGGTGAGGTGGGATTCGCCGAGCTCAACAGTCAGGTCTCTGCTGTGGTGAGGTGGGATTCGCCGAACACAACAGTCAGGTTTCTGCTGTGGTGAGGTGGGATTCGCCAAACTCAACAGTCAGGTCTCTGCTGTGGTGAGGTGGGATTCGCCGAACACAACAGTCAGGTCTCTGCTGGGGTGAGGTGGGATTCGCCGAACACAACAGTCAGGTCTCTGCTGTGGTGAGGTGGGATTCGCCGAACAAAACAGTCAGGTCTCTGCTGTGGTGAGGTGGGATTCGCCGAACACAACAGTCAGGTCTCTGCTGTGGTGAGATGGGATTCGCCGAGCTCAACAGTCAGGTCTCTGCTGTGGTGAGGTGGGTTCCCTGAACACAATAGTCAGGTCTCTGCTGTGTTGAGGTAGGTTTCCTGAACACAACAGTCAGGTCTCTGCTGTGGTGAGGTGGGTTCCCTGAACACAACAGTCAGGTCTCTGCTGTGGTGAGGTGGAATTCTCCGAACACAACAGTCAGGTCTCTGTTGTGGTGAGGTGGGATTCGCCGAGCTCAACAGTCAGGTCTCTGCTGTGGTGAGGTGGGATTCGCCAAACACAACAGTCAGGTCTCTGCTGTGGTGAGGTGGGATTCGCCGAGCTCAACAGTCAGGTCTCTGCTGTGGTGAGGTGGGATTCGCCGAGCTCAACAGTCAGGTCTCTGCTGTGGTAAGGTGGGATTCGCCGAGCTTAACAGTCAGGTCTCTGCTGTGGTGAGGTGGGATTCGCCGAACATAACAGTCAGGTCTCTGCTGTGGTGAGGTGGGATTCGTCGAGCTTAACAGTCAGGTCTGTGCTGTGGTGAGGTGGGATTCGCCGAACACAACAGTCAGGTCTCTGCTGTGGTGAGGTGGGATTCGCCGAACACAACAGTCAGGTCTCTGCTGTGGTGAGGTGGGATTCGCCGAGCTCAACAGTCAGGTCTCTGCTGTGGTAAGGTGGGACTCGCCGAGCTCAACAGTCAGGTCTCTGCTGTGGTGAGGTGGGATTCGCCGAACACAACAGTCAGGTCTCTGCTGTGGTGTGATGGGATTCGCCAAACTCAACAGTCAGGTTTCTGCTGTGGTGAGGTGGGTTCCCTGAACACAATAGTGAGGTCTCTGCTGTGGTGAGGTGGGTTCCCTGAACACAACAGTCAGGTCTCTGCTGTGGTGAGGTGGGTTCCCTGAACACAACAGTCAGGTCTCTACTGTGGTGAGGTGGGTTCCCTGAACACAACCTTCAGGTCTCTGCTGTGGTGAGGTGGGATTCGCCGAGCTCAACAGTCAGGTCTCTGCTGTGGTGAGGTGGGATTGGCCGAGCTCAACAGTCAGGTCTCTGCTGTGGTGAGGTGGAATTGGCCGAGCTCAACAGTCAGGTCTCTGCTGTGGTGAGGTGGGATTCGCCGAACTCAACAGTCAGGTCTCTGCTGTGGTGAGGTGGGATTCACCGAACTCAACAGTCAGGTCTCTGCTGTGGTGAGGTGGGAATCGCCGAACTCAACAGTCAGGTCTCTGCTGTGGTGAGGTGGGATTCGCCGAGCTCAACAGTCAGGTCTCTGCTGTGGTTAGGTGGGATTCGCCGAGCTACACTGTCAGGTCTCTGCTGTGGTGAGGTGGGATTCGCCGAGCTCAACAGTCAGGTCTCTGCTGTGGTGAGGTGGGTTCCCTGAACACAACAGTCAGGTCTGTGCTGTGGTGAGGTGGGATTTGCCGAACACAACAGTCAGGTCTCTGCTGTGGTGAGGTGGGATTCGCCGAACACAACAGTCAGGTTTCTGCTGTGGTGAGGTGGGATTCGCCGAACTCAACAGTCAGGTCTCTGCTGTGGTGAGGTGGGATTCGCCGAGCTCAACAGTCAGGTCTCTGCTGTGGTGAGGTGGGTTCCCTGAACACAACAGTCAGGTCTCTGCTGTGTTGAGGTGGGTTCCCTGAACACAACAGTCAGGTCTGTGCTATGGTGAGGTGGGATTCGCCGAACACAACAGTAAGGTCTCTGCTGTGGTGAGGTGGGATTCGCCAAACACAACAGTCAGGTCTCTGCTGTGGTTAGGTGGAATTCGCCGAGCTTCACAGTCAGGTCTCTGCTGTGGTGAGGTGGGATTCGCCGAGCTCAACAGTCAGGTCTCTGCTGTGGTGAGGTGGATTCCCTGAACACAACAGTCAGGTCTCTGCTGTGTTGAGGTGGGTTCCCTGAACACAACAGTCAGGTCTCTGCTGTGGTGAGGCGGGATTCGGCCGAGCTCAACAGTGAGGTCTGTGCTGGGGTGAGGTGGGATTCGCCGAGCTCAACAGTCAGGTCTCTGCTGTGGTGAGGTGGGATTCGCCGAACACAACAGTCAGGTCTCTGCTGTGGTGAGGTGGGTTCCCTGAACACAATAGTCAGGTCTCTGCTGTGGTGAGGTGGGTTCCCTGAACACAACAGTCAGGTCTCTGCTGTGGTGAGGTGGGTTCCCTGAACACAACAGTCAGGTCTCTGCTGTGGTGAGGTGGGTTCCCTGAACACAACAGTCAGGTCTCTGCTGTGGTGAGGTGGGTTCCCTGAACACAACAGTCAGGTCTCTGCTGTAGTGAGGTAGGTTCCCTGAACACAACAGTCAGGTCTCTGCTGTGGTGAGGTAGGTTCCCTGATCACAACAGTGAGGTCTCTGCTGTGGTGAGGTGGGTTCCCTGAACACAACAGTCAGGTCTCTGCTGTGGTGAGGTGGGTTCCCAGAACACAACAGTCAGGTCTCTGCTATGGTGAGGTGGGAGTCGCCAAACTCAACAGTCAGGTCTCTGCTGTGGTGAGGGGGGATTCGCCGAACTCAACAGTCAGGTCTCTGCTGTGGTTAGGTGGGATTCGCCGAACTCAACAGTCAGGTCTCTGCTGTGGTAAGGTGGTATTCGCCGAACTCAACAGTCAGGTCTCTGCTGTGGTGAGGTGGGATTCGCCGAACACAACAGTCAGGTCTCTGCTGGGGTGAGGTGGGATTCGCCGAACACAACAGTCAGGTCTCTGCTGTGGTGAGGTGGGATTCGCCGAACACAACAGTCAGGTCTCTGCTGTGGTGAGGTGGTATTCGCCTTGCTCAACAGTCAGGTCTCTGCTGTGGTGAGGTGGGATTCGCCGAGCACAACAGTCAGGTCTCTGCTGTGGTGAGGTGGGATTCGCCAAACACAACAGTCAGGTCTCTGCTGTGGTGAGGTGGGTTCCCTGAAAACAACAGTCAGGTCTCTGCTGTGGTGAGGTGGGTTCCCTGAAAACAACAGTCAGGTCTCTGCTGTGGTGAGGTGGATTCCCTGAACACAACAGTCAGGTCTCTGCTGTGGTGAGGTAGGTTCCCTGAACACAACAGTCAGGTCTCTGCTGTGGTGAGGTAGGTTCCCTGAACACAACAGTCAGGTCTCTGCTGTGGTGAGGTGGGTTCCCTGAACACAACAGTCAGGTCTCTGCTGTGGTGAGGTGGGTTCCCTGAACACAACAGTCAGGTCTCTGCTGTGGTGAGGTGGGTTCCCTGAACACAACAGTCAGGTCTCTGCTATGGTGAGGTGGGATTTTCCAAACTCAACAGTCAGGTCTCTGCTGTGGTGAGGTGGGATTCGCTGAACTCAACAGTCAGGTCTCTGCTGTGGTGAGGTGGGATTCGCCGAACTCAACAGTCAGGTCTCTGCTGTGGTGAGGTGGGATTCGCCGAACACAACAGTCAGGTCTCTGCTGGGGTGAGGTGGGATTCGCCGAACACAACAGTCAGGTCTCTGCTGTGGTGAGGTGGGATTCACCAAACACCACAGTCAGGTCTCTGCTGTGGTGAGGTGGGATTCGCTGAGCTCAACAGTCAGGTTTCTGCTGTGGTGAGGTGGGATTCGCCAAACACAAAAGTCAGGTCTCTGCTGTGGTGAGGTGGGATTCACCAAACACCACAGTCAGGTCTCTTCTGTGGTGAGGTGGGATTCGCCGAGCTCAACAGTCAGGTTTCTGCTGTGCTGAGGTGGGATTTGCCAAACACAACAGTCAGGTCTCTGCTGTGGTGAGGTGGGATTCGCCGAACACAACAGTCAGGTCTCTGCTGTGATTAGGTGCGATTCGCCGAGCTACACAGTCAGGTCTCTGCTGTGGTGAGGTGGGATTCGCCGAGCTCAACAGTCAGGTCTCTGCTGTGGTGAGGTGGGATTCGCCGAACTCAACAGTCAGGTCTCTGCTGTGGTGAGGTGGGATTCGCCGAGCTCAACAGTCAGGTCTCGGCTATGGTGAGGTGGGATTCGCCGAGCTCAACAGTCAGGTCTCTGCTGTGGTGGGGTGGGATTCGCCGAACACAACAGTCAGGTTTCTGCTGTGGTGAGGTGGGATTCGCCAAACTCAACAGTCAGGTCTCTGCTGTGGTGAGGTGGGATTCGCCGAACACAACAGTCAGGTCTCTGCTGGGGTGAGGTGGGATTCGCCGAACACAACAGTCAGGTCTCTGCTGTGGTGAGGTGGGATTCGCCGAACAAAACAGTCAGGTCTCTGCTGTGGTGAGGTGGGATTCGCCTAACACAACATTCAGGTCTCTGCTGTGGTGAGATGGGATTCGCCGAGCTCAACAGTCAGGTCTCTGCTGTGGTGAGGTGGGTTCCCTGAACACAATAGTCAGGTCTCTGCTGTGGTGAGGTAGGTTCCCTGAACACAACAGTCAGGTCTCTGCTGTGGTGAGGTGGGATTCGCCGAGCTCAACAGTCAGGTCTCTGCTGTGGTGAGGTGGGATTCGCCGAACACAACAGTCAGGTCTCTGCTGTGGTGAGGTGGGATTCGCCGAGCTCAACAGTCAGGTCTCTGCTGTGGTGAGGTGGGATTCGCCGAGCTCAACAGTCAGGTCTCTGCTGTGGTAAGGTGGGATTCGCCGAGCTTAACAGTCAGGTCTCTGCTGTGGTAAGGTGGGATTCGCCGAGCTCAACAGTCAGGTCTCTGCTGTGGTGAGGTGGGATTCGCCGAACATAACAGTCAGGTCTCTGCTGTGGTGAGGTGGGATTCGTCGAGCTTAACAGTCAGGTCTCTGCTGTGGTGAGGTGGGATTCGCCAAACACAACAGTCAGGTCTCTGCTGTGGTGAGGTGGGTTCCCTGAAAACAACAGTCAGGTCTCTGCTGTGGTGAGGTGGATTCCCTGAACACAACAGTCAGGTCTCTGCTGTGGTGAGGTAGGTTCCCTGAACACAACAGTCAGGTCTCTGCTGTGGTGAGGTAGGTTCCCTGAACACAACAGTCAGGTCTCTGCTGTGGTGAGGTGGGTTCCCTGAACACAACAGTCAGGTCTCTGCTGTGGTGAGGTGGGTTCCCTGAACACAACAGTCAGGTCTCTGCTGTGGTGAGGTGGGTTCCCTGAACACAACAGTCAGGTCTCTGCTATGGTGAGGTGGGATTTGCCAAACTCAACAGTCAGGTCTCTGCTGTGGTGAGGTGGGATTCGCCGAACTCAACAGTCAGGTCTCTGCTGTGGTGAGGTGGGATTCGCCGAACTCAACAGTCAGGTCTCTGCTGTGGTGAGGTGGGATTCGCCGAACACAACAGTCAGGTCTCTGCTGGGGTGAGGTGGGATTCGCCGAACACAACAGTCAGGTCTCTGCTGTGGTGAGGTGGGATTCACCAAACACCACAGTCAGGTCTCTGCTGTGGTGAGGTGGGATTCGCTGAGCTCAACAGTCAGGTTTCTGCTGTGGTGAGGTGGGATTCGCCAAACACAAAAGTCAGGTCTCTGCTGTGGTGAGGTGGGATTCACCAAACACCACAGTCAGGTCTCTTCTGTGGTGAGGTGGGATTCGCCGAGCTCAACAGTCAGGTTTCTGCTGTGCTGAGGTGGGATTCGCCAAACACAACAGTCAGGTCTCTGCTGTGGTGAGGTGGGATTCGCCGAACACAACAGTCAGGTCTCTGCTGTGATTAGGTGCGATTCGCCGAGCTACACAGTCAGGTCTCTGCTGTGGTGAGGTGGGATTCGCCGAGCTCAACAGTCAGGTCTCTGCTGTGGTGAGGTGGGATTCGCCGAACTCAACAGTCAGGTCTCTGCTGTGGTGAGGTGGGATTCGCCGAGCTCAACAGTCAGGTCTCTGCTATGGTGAGGTGGGATTCGCCGAGCTCAACAGTCAGGTCTCTGCTGTGGTGAGGTGGGATTCGCCGAACACAACAGTCAGGTTTCTGCTGTGGTGAGGTGGGATTCGCCAAACTCAACAGTCAGGTCTCTGCTGTGGTGAGGTGGGATTCGCCGAACACAACAGTCAGGTCTCTGCTGGGGTGAGGTGGGATTCGCCGAACACAACAGTCAGGTCTCTGCTGTGGTGAGGTGGGATTCGCCGAACAAAACAGTCAGGTCTCTGCTGTGGTGAGGTGGGATTCGCCGAACACAACAGTCAGGTCTCTGCTGTGGTGAGATGGGATTCGCCGAGCTCAACAGTCAGGTCTCTGCTGTGGTGAGGTGGGTTCCCTGAACACAATAGTCAGGTCTCTGCTGTGTTGAGGTAGGTTCCCTGAACACAACAGTCAGGTCTCTGCTGTGGTGAGGTGGGTTCCCTGAACACAACAGTCAGGTCTCTGCTGTGGTGAGGTGGAATTCTCCGAACACAACAGTCAGGTCTCTGTTGTGGTGAGGTGGGATTCGCCGAGCTCAACAGTCAGGTCTCTGCTGTGGTGAGGTGGGATTCGCCAAACACAACAGTCAGGTCTCTGCTGTGGTGAGGTGGGATTCGCCGAGCTCAACAGTCAGGTCTCTGCTGTGGTGAGGTGGGATTCGCCGAGCTCAACAGTCAGGTCTCTGCTGTGGTAAGGTGGGATTCGCCGAGCTTAACAGTCAGGTCTCTGCTGTGGTGAGGTGGGATTCGCCGAACATAACAGTCAGGTCTCTGCTGTGGTGAGGTGGGATTCGTCGAGCTTAACAGTCAGGTCTGTGCTGTGGTGCGGTGGGATTCGCCGAACACAACAGTCAGGTCTCTGCTGTGGTGAGGTGGGATTCGCCGAACACAACAGTCAGGTCTCTGCTGTGGTGAGGTGGGATTCGCCGAGCTCAACAGTCAGGTCTCTGCTGTGGTAAGGTGGGACTCGCCGAGCTCAACAGTCAGGTCTCTGCTGTGGTGAGGTGGGATTCGCCGAACACAACAGTCAGGTCTCTGCTGTGGTGAGATGGGATTCGCCAAACTCAACAGTCAGGTTTCTGCTGTGGTGAGGTGGGTTCCCTGAACACAACAGTCAGGTCTCTGCTGTGGTGAGGTGGGTTCCCTGAACACAACAGTCAGGTCTCTACTGTGGTGAGGTGGGTTCCCTGAACACAACAGTCAGGTCTGTGCTGTGGTGAGGTGGGTTCCCAGAACACAACAGTCAGGTCTCTGCTATGGTGAGGTGGGAGTCGCCAAACTCAACAGTCAGGTCTCTGCTGTGGTGAGGGGGGATTCGCCGAACTCAACAGTCAGGTCTCTGCTGTGGTGAGGTGGGATTCGCCGAACTCAACAGTCATGTCTCTGCTGTGGTAAGGTGGTATTCGCCGAACTCAACAGTCAGGTCTCTGCTGTGGTGAGGTGGGATTCGCCAAACACAACAGTCAGGTCTCTGCTGTGGTGAGGTGGGATTCGCCGAACACAACAGTCAGGTCTCTGCTGTGGTGAGATGGGATTCGCCAAACTCAACAGTCAGGTTTCTGCTGTGGTGAGGTGGGTTCCCTGAACACAATAGTCAGGTCTCTGCTGTGGTGAGGTGAGTTCCCTGAATACAACAGTCAGGTCTCTGCTGTGGTGAGGTGGATTCCCTGAACACAACAGTCAGGTCTCTGCTGTGGTGAGGTAGGTTCCCTGAACACAACAGTCAGGTCTCTGCTGTGGTGAGGTGGGTTCCCTGAACACAACAGTCAGGTCTCTGCTGTGGTGAGGTGGGTTCCCTGAACACAACAGTCAGATCTCTGCTGTAGTGAGGTGGGTTCCCTGAACACAACAGTCAGGTCTCTGCTGTGGTGAGGTGGAATTCTCCGAACACAACAGTCAGGTCTCTGCTGTGGTGAGGTAGGTTTCGCCGAACAAGACAGTCAGGTCTCTGCTGTGGTGAGGTGGGATTCGCTGAACAAAACAGTCAGGTCTCTGCTGTGGTGAGGTGGGATTCGCCGAACAAAACAGCCAGGTCTCTGCTGTGGTGAGGTGGGATTCGCCGAACACAACAGTCAGGTCTATGCTGTGGTGAGGTGGGATTCGCCAAACTCAACAGTCAGGTGTTTGCTGTGGTGAGGTTGGATTGGCCGAGCTCAACAGTCAGGTCTCTGCTGTGGTGAGGTGGGATACGCCGAGCTCAACAGTCAGGTCTCTGCTGTGGTGAGGTGGGATTCAACGAACTCAACAGTCAGGTCTCTGCTGTGGTGAGGTGGGATTCGCCGAACACAACAGTCAGGTCTCTGCTGTGGTGAGGTGGGATTCGCCGAGCTCAACAGTCAGGTCTCTGCTGTGGTGAGGTGGGATTCGCCGAGCTCAACAGTCAGGTCTCTGCTGTGGTAAGGTGGGATTCGCCGAGCTTAACAGTCAGGTCTCTGCTGTGGTAAGGTGGGATTCGCCGAGCTCAACAGTCAGGTCTCTGCTGTGGTGAGGTGGGATTCGCCGAACATAACAGTCAGGTCTCTGCTGTGGTGAGGTGGGATTCGTCGAGCTTAACAGTCAGGTCTCTGCTGTGGTGAGGTGGGATTCGCCAAACACAACAGTCAGGTCTCTGCTGTGGTGAGGTGGGTTCCCTGAAAACAACAGTCAGGTCTCTGCTGTGGTGAGGTGGATTCCCTGAACACAACAGTCAGGTCTCTGCTGTGGTGAGGTAGGTTCCCTGAACACAACAGTCAGGTCTCTGCTGTGGTGAGGTAGGTTCCCTGAACACAACAGTCAGGTCTCTGCTGTGGTGAGGTGGGTTCCCTGAACACAACAGTCAGGTCTCTGCTGTGGTGAGGTGGGTTCCCTGAACACAACAGTCAGGTCTCTGCTGTGGTGAGGTGGGTTCCCTGAACACAACAGTCAGGTCTCTGCTATGGTGAGGTGGGATTTGCCAAACTCAACAGTCAGGTCTCTGCTGTGGTGAGGTGGGATTCGCCGAACTCAACAGTCAGGTCTCTGCTGTGGTGAGGTGGGATTCGCCGAACTCAACAGTCAGGTCTCTGCTGTGGTGAGGTGGGATTCGCCGAACACAACAGTCAGGTCTCTGCTGGGGTGAGGTGGGATTCGCCGAACACAACAGTCAGGTCTCTGCTGTGGTGAGGTGGGATTCACCAAACACCACAGTCAGGTCTCTGCTGTGGTGAGGTGGGATTCGCTGAGCTCAACAGTCAGGTTTCTGCTGTGGTGAGGTGGGATTCGCCAAACACAAAAGTCAGGTCTCTGCTGTGGTGAGGTGGGATTCACCAAACACCACAGTCAGGTCTCTTCTGTGGTGAGGTGGGATTCGCCGAGCTCAACAGTCAGGTTTCTGCTGTGCTGAGGTGGGATTCGCCAAACACAACAGTCAGGTCTCTGCTGTGGTGAGGTGGGATTCGCCGAACACAACAGTCAGGTCTCTGCTGTGATTAGGTGCGATTCGCCGAGCTACACAGTCAGGTCTCTGCTGTGGTGAGGTGGGATTCGCCGAGCTCAACAGTCAGGTCTCTGCTGTGGTGAGGTGGGATTCGCCGAACTCAACAGTCAGGTCTCTGCTGTGGTGAGGTGGGATTCGCCGAGCTCAACAGTCAGGTCTCTGCTATGGTGAGGTGGGATTCGCCGAGCTCAACAGTCAGGTCTCTGCTGTGGTGAGGTGGGATTCGCCGAACACAACAGTCAGGTTTCTGCTGTGGTGAGGTGGGATTCGCCAAACTCAACAGTCAGGTCTCTGCTGTGGTGAGGTGGGATTCGCCGAACACAACAGTCAGGTCTCTGCTGGGGTGAGGTGGGATTCGCCGAACACAACAGTCAGGTCTCTGCTGTGGTGAGGTGGGATTCGCCGAACAAAACAGTCAGGTCTCTGCTGTGGTGAGGTGGGATTCGCCGAACACAACAGTCAGGTCTCTGCTGTGGTGAGATGGGATTCGCCGAGCTCAACAGTCAGGTCTCTGCTGTGGTGAGGTGGGTTCCCTGAACACAATAGTCAGGTCTCTGCTGTGTTGAGGTAGGTTCCCTGAACACAACAGTCAGGTCTCTGCTGTGGTGAGGTGGGTTCCCTGAACACAACAGTCAGGTCTCTGCTGTGGTGAGGTGGAATTCTCCGAACACAACAGTCAGGTCTCTGTTGTGGTGAGGTGGGATTCGCCGAGCTCAACAGTCAGGTCTCTGCTGTGGTGAGGTGGGATTCGCCAAACACAACAGTCAGGTCTCTGCTGTGGTGAGGTGGGATTCGCCGAGCTCAACAGTCAGGTCTCTGCTGTGGTGAGGTGGGATTCGCCGAGCTCAACAGTCAGGTCTCTGCTGTGGTAAGGTGGGATTCGCCGAGCTTAACAGTCAGGTCTCTGCTGTGGTGAGGTGGGATTCGCCGAACATAACAGTCAGGTCTCTGCTGTGGTGAGGTGGGATTCGTCGAGCTTAACAGTCAGGTCTGTGCTGTGGTGCGGTGGGATTCGCCGAACACAACAGTCAGGTCTCTGCTGTGGTGAGGTGGGATTCGCCGAACACAACAGTCAGGTCTCTGCTGTGGTGAGGTGGGATTCGCCGAGCTCAACAGTCAGGTCTCTGCTGTGGTAAGGTGGGACTCGCCGAGCTCAACAGTCAGGTCTCTGCTGTGGTGAGGTGGGATTCGCCGAACACAACAGTCAGGTCTCTGCTGTGGTGAGATGGGATTCGCCAAACTCAACAGTCAGGTTTCTGCTGTGGTGAGGTGGGTTCCCTGAACACAACAGTCAGGTCTCTGCTGTGGTGAGGTGGGTTCCCTGAACACAACAGTCAGGTCTCTACTGTGGTGAGGTGGGTTCCCTGAACACAACAGTCAGGTCTGTGCTGTGGTGAGGTGGGTTCCCAGAACACAACAGTCAGGTCTCTGCTATGGTGAGGTGGGAGTCGCCAAACTCAACAGTCAGGTCTCTGCTGTGGTGAGGGGGGATTCGCCGAACTCAACAGTCAGGTCTCTGCTGTGGTGAGGTGGGATTCGCCGAACTCAACAGTCATGTCTCTGCTGTGGTAAGGTGGTATTCGCCGAACTCAACAGTCAGGTCTCTGCTGTGGTGAGGTGGGATTCGCCAAACACAACAGTCAGGTCTCTGCTGTGGTGAGGTGGGATTCGCCGAACACAACAGTCAGGTCTCTGCTGTGGTGAGATGGGATTCGCCAAACTCAACAGTCAGGTTTCTGCTGTGGTGAGGTGGGTTCCCTGAACACAATAGTCAGGTCTCTGCTGTGGTGAGGTGAGTTCCCTGAATACAACAGTCAGGTCTCTGCTGTGGTGAGGTGGATTCCCTGAACACAACAGTCAGGTCTCTGCTGTGGTGAGGTAGGTTCCCTGAACACAACAGTCAGGTCTCTGCTGTGGTGAGGTGGGTTCCCTGAACACAACAGTCAGGTCTCTGCTGTGGTGAGGTGGGTTCCCTGAACACAACAGTCAGATCTCTGCTGTAGTGAGGTGGGTTCCCTGAACACAACAGTCAGGTCTCTGCTGTGGTGAGGTGGAATTCTCCGAACACAACAGTCAGGTCTCTGCTGTGGTGAGGTAGGTTTCGCCGAACAAGACAGTCAGGTCTCTGCTGTGGTGAGGTGGGATTCGCTGAACAAAACAGTCAGGTCTCTGCTGTGGTGAGGTGGGATTCGCCGAACAAAACAGCCAGGTCTCTGCTGTGGTGAGGTGGGATTCGCCGAACACAACAGTCAGGTCTATGCTGTGGTGAGGTGGGATTCGCCAAACTCAACAGTCAGGTGTTTGCTGTGGTGAGGTTGGATTGGCCGAGCTCAACAGTCAGGTCTCTGCTGTGGTGAGGTGGGATACGCCGAGCTCAACAGTCAGGTCTCTGCTGTGGTGAGGTGGGATTCAACGAACTCAACAGTCAGGTCTCTGCTGTGGTGAGGTGGAATTCGCCGAGCTCAACAGTCAGGTCTCTGCTGTGGTGAGGTGGGTTCCCTGAACACAACAGTCAGGTCTCTGCTGTGGTGAGGTGGGATTCGCTGAGCTACACAGTCAGGTCTCTGCTGTGGTGAGGTGGGATTCGCCGAACACAACAGTCAGGTCTCTGCTGTGGTGAGGTGGGATTCGCCAAACTCAACAGTCAGGTCTCTGCTGTGGTGAGGTGGGATTCGCCGAACACAACAGTCAGGTCTCTGCTGGGGTGAGGTGGGATTCGCCGAACACAACAGTCAGGTCTCTGCTGTGGTGAGGTGGGATTCGCCGAACAAAACAGTCAGGTCTCTGCTGTGGTGAGGTGGGATTCGCCGAACACAACAGTCAGGTCTCTGCTGTGGTGAGATGGGATTCGCCGAGCTCAACAGTCAGGTCTCTGCTGTGGTGAGGTGGGTTCCCTGAACACAATAGTCAGGTCTCTGCTGTGGTGAGGTAGGTTCCCTGAACACAACAGTCAGGTCTCTGCTGTGGTGAGGTGGGTTCCCTGAACACAACAGTCAGGTCTCTGCTGTGGTGAGGTGGAATTCTCCGAACACAACAGTCAGGTCTCTGCTGTGGTGAGGTGGGATTCGCCGAGCTCAACAGTCAGGTCTCTGCTGTGGTAAGGTGGGATTCGCCGAGCTCAACAGTCAGGTCTGTGCTGTGGTGAGGTGGGATTCGCCGAACACAACAGTAAGGTCTCTGCTGTGGTGAGGTGGGCTTCGCCGAACACAACAGTCAGGTCTCTGCTGTGGTGAGGTGGAATTCGCCGAGCTCAACAGTCAGGTCTCTGCTGTGGTGAGGTGGGATTCACCGAGCTCAACAGTCAGGTCTCTGCTGTGGTAAGGTGGGATTCGCCGAGCTCAACAGTCAGGTCTCTGCTGTGGTGAGGTGGGATTCGCCGAACTCAACAGTCAGGTCTCTGCTGTGGTGAGGTGGGATTCGCCGAACACAACAGTCAGGTCTCTGCTGTGGTAAGGTGGGATTCGCCAAACTCAACAGTCAGGTTTCTGCTGTGGTGAGGTGGGTTCCCTGAACACAATAGTCAGGTCTCTGCTGTGGTGAGGTGGGATTCGCCGAACACAACAGTAAGGTCTCTGCTGTGGTAAGGTGGGATTCGCCGAGCTTAACAGTCAGGTCTCTGCTGTGGTGAGGTGGGATTCGCCGAACATAACAGTCAGGTCTCTGCTGTGGTGAGGTGGGATTCGTCGAGCTTAACAGTCAGGTCTGTGCTGTGGTGAGGTGGGATTCGCCGAACACAACAGTCAGGTCTCTGCTGTGGTGAGGTGGGATTCGCCGAACACAACAGTCAGGTCTCTGCTGTGGTGAGGTGGGATTCGCCGAGCTCAACAGTCAGGTCTCTGCTGTGGTAAGGTGGGACTCGCCGAGCTCAACAGTCAGGTCTCTGCTGTGGTGAGGTGGGATTCGCCGAACACAACAGTCAGGTCTCTGCTGTGGTGAGATGGGAATCGCCAAACTCAACAGTCAGGTTTCTGCTGTGGTGAGGTGGGTTCCCTGAACACAATAGTGAGGTCTCTGCTGTGGTGAGGTGGGTTCCCTGAACACAACAGTCAGGTCTCTGCTGTGGTGAGATGGGATTCGCCGAGCTCAACAGTCAGGTCTCTGCTGTGGTGAGGTGGGTTCCCTGAACACAATAGTCAGGTCTCTGCTGTGGTGAGGTAGGTTCCCTGAACACAACAGTCAGGTCTCTGCTGTGGTGAGGTGGGTTCCCTGAACACAACAGTCAGGTCTCTGCTGTGGTGAGGTGGGTTCCCTGAACACAACAGTCAGATCTCTGCTGTAGTGAGGTGGGTTCCCTGAACACAACAGTCTAGTCTCTGCTGTGGTGAGGTGGGATTCGCCGAACAAAACAGCCAGGTCTCTGCTGTGGTGAGGTGGGATTCGCCGAACACAACAGTCAGGTCTATGCTGTGGTGAGGTGGGATTCGCCAAACTCAACAGTCAGGTATTTGCTGTGGTGAGGTGGGATTGGCCGAGCTCAACAGTCAGGTCTCTGCTGTGGTGAGGTGGGATTGGCCGAGCTCAACAGTCAGGTCTTTGCTGTTGTGAGGTGGGATTGGCCGAGCTCAACAGTCAGGTCTCTGCTGTGGTGAGGTGGGATACGCCGAGCTCAACAGTCAGGTCTCTGCTGTGGTGAGGTGGGATTCGACGAACTCAACAGTCAGGTCTCTGCTGTGGTGAGGTGGGATTCGCCGAGCTCAACAGTCTGGTCTCTGCTGTGGTGAGGTGGGATTCGCCGAGCTCAACAGTCAGGTCTCTGCTGTAGTGAGGTGGGATTCGCCAAACACATAAAGTCAGGTCTCTGCTGTGGTGAGGTGGGATTCGCCAAACACATAAAGTCAGGTCTCTGCTGTGGTGAGGTGGGTTCCCTGAACACAATAGTGAGGTCTCTGCTGTGGTGAGGTGGGTTCCCTGAACACAACAGTCAGGTCTCTGCTGTGGTGAGGTGGGTTCCCTTAACACAACAGTCAGGTCTCTGCTGTGGTGAGGTGGGATTCGCCGAACACAACAGTCAGGTCTCTGCTGTGGTGAGGTGGGATTCGCCGAACTCAACAGTCAGGTCTCTGCTGTGGTGAGGTGGGATTCACCGAGCTCAACAGTCAGGTCTCTGCTGTGGTAAGGTGGGATTCGCCGAGCTCAACAGTCAGGTCTCTGCTGTGGTGAGGTGGGATTCGCCGAACTCAACAGTCAGGTCTCTGCTGTGGTGAGGTGGGATTCGCCGAACACAACAGTCAGGTCTCTGCTGTGGTAAGGTGGGATTCGCCAAACTCAACAGTCAGGTTTCTGCTGTGGTGAGGTGGGTTCCCTGAACACAATAGTGAGGTCTCTGCTGTGGTGAGGTGGGTTCCCTGAACACAACAGTCAGGTCTCTGCTGTGGTGAGGTGGGTTCCCTGAACACAACAGTCAGGTCTCTACTGTGGTGAGGTGGGTTCCCTGAACACAACAGTCAGGTCTGTGCTGTGGTGAGGTGGGTTCCCAGAACACAACAGTCAGGTCTCTGCTGTGGTGAGGTGGGATTCGCCGAGCTCAACAGTCAGGTCTCTGCTGTGGTGAGGTGGGATTCGCCGAACACAACAGTCAGGTCTCTGCTGTGGTGAGGTGGGATTCGCCGAGCTCAACAGTCAGGTCTCTGCTGTGGTGAGGTGGGATTAGCCGAGCTCAACAGTCAGGTCTCTGCTGTGGTAAGGTGGGATTCGCCGAGCTTAACAGTCAGGTCTCTGCTGTGGTAAGGTGGGATTCGCCGAGCTCAACAGTCAGGTCTCTGCTGTGGTGAGGTGGGATTCGCCGAACATAACAGTCAGGTCTCTGCTGTGGTGAGGTGGGATTCGTCGAGCTCAACAGTCAGGTCTCTGCTGTGGTGAGGTGGGTTCCCTGAACACAATAGTCAGGTCTCTGCTGTGGTGAGGTAGGTTCCCTGAACACAACAGTCAGGTCTCTGCTGTGGTGAGGTGGGATTCGCCGAGCTCAACAGTCAGGTCTCTGCTGTGGTGAGGTGGGATTCGCCGAACACAACAGTCAGGTCTCTGCTGTGGTGAGGTGGGATTCGCCGAGCTCAACAGTCAGGTCTCTGCTGTGGTGAGGTGGGATTCGCCGAGCTCAACAGTCAGGTCTCTGCTGTGGTAAGGTGGGATTCGCCGAGCTTAACAGTCAGGTCTCTGCTGTGGTAAGGTGGGATTCGCCGAGCTCAACAGTCAGGTCTCTGCTGTGGTGAGGTGGGATTCGCCGAACATAACAGTCAGGTCTCTGCTGTGGTGAGGTGGGATTCGTCGAGCTTAACAGTCAGGTCTCTGCTGTGGTGAGGTGGGATTCGCCAAACACAACAGTCAGGTCTCTGCTGTGGTGAGGTGGGTTCCCTGAAAACAACAGTCAGGTCTCTGCTGTGGTGAGGTGGATTCCCTGAACACAACAGTCAGGTCTCTGCTGTGGTGAGGTAGGTTCCCTGAACACAACAGTCAGGTCTCTGCTGTGGTGAGGTAGGTTCCCTGAACACAACAGTCAGGTCTCTGCTGTGGTGAGGTGGGTTCCCTGAACACAACAGTCAGGTCTCTGCTGTGGTGAGGTGGGTTCCCTGAACACAACAGTCAGGTCTCTGCTGTGGTGAGGTGGGTTCCCTGAACACAACAGTCAGGTCTCTGCTATGGTGAGGTGGGATTTGCCAAACTCAACAGTCAGGTCTCTGCTGTGGTGAGGTGGGATTCGCCGAACTCAACAGTCAGGTCTCTGCTGTGGTGAGGTGGGATTCGCCGAACTCAACAGTCAGGTCTCTGCTGTGGTGAGGTGGGATTCGCCGAACACAACAGTCAGGTCTCTGCTGGGGTGAGGTGGGATTCGCCGAACACAACAGTCAGGTCTCTGCTGTGGTGAGGTGGGATTCACCAAACACCACAGTCAGGTCTCTGCTGTGGTGAGGTGGGATTCGCTGAGCTCAACAGTCAGGTTTCTGCTGTGGTGAGGTGGGATTCGCCAAACACAAAAGTCAGGTCTCTGCTGTGGTGAGGTGGGATTCACCAAACACCACAGTCAGGTCTCTTCTGTGGTGAGGTGGGATTCGCCGAGCTCAACAGTCAGGTTTCTGCTGTGCTGAGGTGGGATTCGCCAAACACAACAGTCAGGTCTCTGCTGTGGTGAGGTGGGATTCGCCGAACACAACAGTCAGGTCTCTGCTGTGATTAGGTGCGATTCGCCGAGCTACACAGTCAGGTCTCTGCTGTGGTGAGGTGGGATTCGCCGAGCTCAACAGTCAGGTCTCTGCTGTGGTGAGGTGGGATTCGCCGAACTCAACAGTCAGGTCTCTGCTGTGGTGAGGTGGGATTCGCCGAGCTCAACAGTCAGGTCTCTGCTATGGTGAGGTGGGATTCGCCGAGCTCAACAGTCAGGTCTCTGCTGTGGTGAGGTGGGATTCGCCGAACACAACAGTCAGGTTTCTGCTGTGGTGAGGTGGGATTCGCCAAACTCAACAGTCAGGTCTCTGCTGTGGTGAGGTGGGATTCGCCGAACACAACAGTCAGGTCTCTGCTGGGGTGAGGTGGGATTCGCCGAACACAACAGTCAGGTCTCTGCTGTGGTGAGGTGGGATTCGCCGAACAAAACAGTCAGGTCTCTGCTGTGGTGAGGTGGGATTCGCCGAACACAACAGTCAGGTCTCTGCTGTGGTGAGATGGGATTCGCCGAGCTCAACAGTCAGGTCTCTGCTGTGGTGAGGTGGGTTCCCTGAACACAATAGTCAGGTCTCTGCTGTGTTGAGGTAGGTTCCCTGAACACAACAGTCAGGTCTCTGCTGTGGTGAGGTGGGTTCCCTGAACACAACAGTCAGGTCTCTGCTGTGGTGAGGTGGAATTCTCCGAACACAACAGTCAGGTCTCTGTTGTGGTGAGGTGGGATTCGCCGAGCTCAACAGTCAGGTCTCTGCTGTGGTGAGGTGGGATTCGCCAAACACAACAGTCAGGTCTCTGCTGTGGTGAGGTGGGATTCGCCGAGCTCAACAGTCAGGTCTCTGCTGTGGTGAGGTGGGATTCGCCGAGCTCAACAGTCAGGTCTCTGCTGTGGTAAGGTGGGATTCGCCGAGCTTAACAGTCAGGTCTCTGCTGTGGTGAGGTGGGATTCGCCGAACATAACAGTCAGGTCTCTGCTGTGGTGAGGTGGGATTCGTCGAGCTTAACAGTCAGGTCTGTGCTGTGGTGCGGTGGGATTCGCCGAACACAACAGTCAGGTCTCTGCTGTGGTGAGGTGGGATTCGCCGAACACAACAGTCAGGTCTCTGCTGTGGTGAGGTGGGATTCGCCGAGCTCAACAGTCAGGTCTCTGCTGTGGTAAGGTGGGACTCGCCGAGCTCAACAGTCAGGTCTCTGCTGTGGTGAGGTGGGATTCGCCGAACACAACAGTCAGGTCTCTGCTGTGGTGAGATGGGATTCGCCAAACTCAACAGTCAGGTTTCTGCTGTGGTGAGGTGGGTTCCCTGAACACAACAGTCAGGTCTCTGCTGTGGTGAGGTGGGTTCCCTGAACACAACAGTCAGGTCTCTACTGTGGTGAGGTGGGTTCCCTGAACACAACAGTCAGGTCTGTGCTGTGGTGAGGTGGGTTCCCAGAACACAACAGTCAGGTCTCTGCTATGGTGAGGTGGGAGTCGCCAAACTCAACAGTCAGGTCTCTGCTGTGGTGAGGGGGGATTCGCCGAACTCAACAGTCAGGTCTCTGCTGTGGTGAGGTGGGATTCGCCGAACTCAACAGTCATGTCTCTGCTGTGGTAAGGTGGTATTCGCCGAACTCAACAGTCAGGTCTCTGCTGTGGTGAGGTGGGATTCGCCAAACACAACAGTCAGGTCTCTGCTGTGGTGAGGTGGGATTCGCCGAACACAACAGTCAGGTCTCTGCTGTGGTGAGATGGGATTCGCCAAACTCAACAGTCAGGTTTCTGCTGTGGTGAGGTGGGTTCCCTGAACACAATAGTCAGGTCTCTGCTGTGGTGAGGTGAGTTCCCTGAATACAACAGTCAGGTCTCTGCTGTGGTGAGGTGGATTCCCTGAACACAACAGTCAGGTCTCTGCTGTGGTGAGGTAGGTTCCCTGAACACAACAGTCAGGTCTCTGCTGTGGTGAGGTGGGTTCCCTGAACACAACAGTCAGGTCTCTGCTGTGGTGAGGTGGGTTCCCTGAACACAACAGTCAGATCTCTGCTGTAGTGAGGTGGGTTCCCTGAACACAACAGTCAGGTCTCTGCTGTGGTGAGGTGGAATTCTCCGAACACAACAGTCAGGTCTCTGCTGTGGTGAGGTAGGTTTCGCCGAACAAGACAGTCAGGTCTCTGCTGTGGTGAGGTGGGATTCGCTGAACAAAACAGTCAGGTCTCTGCTGTGGTGAGGTGGGATTCGCCGAACAAAACAGCCAGGTCTCTGCTGTGGTGAGGTGGGATTCGCCGAACACAACAGTCAGGTCTATGCTGTGGTGAGGTGGGATTCGCCAAACTCAACAGTCAGGTGTTTGCTGTGGTGAGGTTGGATTGGCCGAGCTCAACAGTCAGGTCTCTGCTGTGGTGAGGTGGGATACGCCGAGCTCAACAGTCAGGTCTCTGCTGTGGTGAGGTGGGATTCAACGAACTCAACAGTCAGGTCTCTGCTGTGGTGAGGTGGGATTCGCCGAACACAACAGTCAGGTCTCTGCTGTGGTGAGGTGGGATTCGCCGAGCTCAACAGTCAGGTCTCTGCTGTGGTGAGGTGGGATTCGCCGAGCTCAACAGTCAGGTCTCTGCTGTGGTAAGGTGGGATTCGCCGAGCTTAACAGTCAGGTCTCTGCTGTGGTAAGGTGGGATTCGCCGAGCTCAACAGTCAGGTCTCTGCTGTGGTGAGGTGGGATTCGCCGAACATAACAGTCAGGTCTCTGCTGTGGTGAGGTGGGATTCGTCGAGCTTAACAGTCAGGTCTCTGCTGTGGTGAGGTGGGATTCGCCAAACACAACAGTCAGGTCTCTGCTGTGGTGAGGTGGGTTCCCTGAAAACAACAGTCAGGTCTCTGCTGTGGTGAGGTGGATTCCCTGAACACAACAGTCAGGTCTCTGCTGTGGTGAGGTAGGTTCCCTGAACACAACAGTCAGGTCTCTGCTGTGGTGAGGTAGGTTCCCTGAACACAACAGTCAGGTCTCTGCTGTGGTGAGGTGGGTTCCCTGAACACAACAGTCAGGTCTCTGCTGTGGTGAGGTGGGTTCCCTGAACACAACAGTCAGGTCTCTGCTGTGGTGAGGTGGGTTCCCTGAACACAACAGTCAGGTCTCTGCTATGGTGAGGTGGGATTTGCCAAACTCAACAGTCAGGTCTCTGCTGTGGTGAGGTGGGATTCGCCGAACTCAACAGTCAGGTCTCTGCTGTGGTGAGGTGGGATTCGCCGAACTCAACAGTCAGGTCTCTGCTGTGGTGAGGTGGGATTCGCCGAACACAACAGTCAGGTCTCTGCTGGGGTGAGGTGGGATTCGCCGAACACAACAGTCAGGTCTCTGCTGTGGTGAGGTGGGATTCACCAAACACCACAGTCAGGTCTCTGCTGTGGTGAGGTGGGATTCGCTGAGCTCAACAGTCAGGTTTCTGCTGTGGTGAGGTGGGATTCGCCAAACACAAAAGTCAGGTCTCTGCTGTGGTGAGGTGGGATTCACCAAACACCACAGTCAGGTCTCTTCTGTGGTGAGGTGGGATTCGCCGAGCTCAACAGTCAGGTTTCTGCTGTGCTGAGGTGGGATTCGCCAAACACAACAGTCAGGTCTCTGCTGTGGTGAGGTGGGATTCGCCGAACACAACAGTCAGGTCTCTGCTGTGATTAGGTGCGATTCGCCGAGCTACACAGTCAGGTCTCTGCTGTGGTGAGGTGGGATTCGCCGAGCTCAACAGTCAGGTCTCTGCTGTGGTGAGGTGGGATTCGCCGAACTCAACAGTCAGGTCTCTGCTGTGGTGAGGTGGGATTCGCCGAGCTCAACAGTCAGGTCTCTGCTATGGTGAGGTGGGATTCGCCGAGCTCAACAGTCAGGTCTCTGCTGTGGTGAGGTGGGATTCGCCGAACACAACAGTCAGGTTTCTGCTGTGGTGAGGTGGGATTCGCCAAACTCAACAGTCAGGTCTCTGCTGTGGTGAGGTGGGATTCGCCGAACACAACAGTCAGGTCTCTGCTGGGGTGAGGTGGGATTCGCCGAACACAACAGTCAGGTCTCTGCTGTGGTGAGGTGGGATTCGCCGAACAAAACAGTCAGGTCTCTGCTGTGGTGAGGTGGGATTCGCCGAACACAACAGTCAGGTCTCTGCTGTGGTGAGATGGGATTCGCCGAGCTCAACAGTCAGGTCTCTGCTGTGGTGAGGTGGGTTCCCTGAACACAATAGTCAGGTCTCTGCTGTGTTGAGGTAGGTTCCCTGAACACAACAGTCAGGTCTCTGCTGTGGTGAGGTGGGTTCCCTGAACACAACAGTCAGGTCTCTGCTGTGGTGAGGTGGAATTCTCCGAACACAACAGTCAGGTCTCTGTTGTGGTGAGGTGGGATTCGCCGAGCTCAACAGTCAGGTCTCTGCTGTGGTGAGGTGGGATTCGCCAAACACAACAGTCAGGTCTCTGCTGTGGTGAGGTGGGATTCGCCGAGCTCAACAGTCAGGTCTCTGCTGTGGTGAGGTGGGATTCGCCGAGCTCAACAGTCAGGTCTCTGCTGTGGTAAGGTGGGATTCGCCGAGCTTAACAGTCAGGTCTCTGCTGTGGTGAGGTGGGATTCGCCGAACATAACAGTCAGGTCTCTGCTGTGGTGAGGTGGGATTCGTCGAGCTTAACAGTCAGGTCTGTGCTGTGGTGCGGTGGGATTCGCCGAACACAACAGTCAGGTCTCTGCTGTGGTGAGGTGGGATTCGCCGAACACAACAGTCAGGTCTCTGCTGTGGTGAGGTGGGATTCGCCGAGCTCAACAGTCAGGTCTCTGCTGTGGTAAGGTGGGACTCGCCGAGCTCAACAGTCAGGTCTCTGCTGTGGTGAGGTGGGATTCGCCGAACACAACAGTCAGGTCTCTGCTGTGGTGAGATGGGATTCGCCAAACTCAACAGTCAGGTTTCTGCTGTGGTGAGGTGGGTTCCCTGAACACAACAGTCAGGTCTCTGCTGTGGTGAGGTGGGTTCCCTGAACACAACAGTCAGGTCTCTACTGTGGTGAGGTGGGTTCCCTGAACACAACAGTCAGGTCTGTGCTGTGGTGAGGTGGGTTCCCAGAACACAACAGTCAGGTCTCTGCTATGGTGAGGTGGGAGTCGCCAAACTCAACAGTCAGGTCTCTGCTGTGGTGAGGGGGGATTCGCCGAACTCAACAGTCAGGTCTCTGCTGTGGTGAGGTGGGATTCGCCGAACTCAACAGTCATGTCTCTGCTGTGGTAAGGTGGTATTCGCCGAACTCAACAGTCAGGTCTCTGCTGTGGTGAGGTGGGATTCGCCAAACACAACAGTCAGGTCTCTGCTGTGGTGAGGTGGGATTCGCCGAACACAACAGTCAGGTCTCTGCTGTGGTGAGATGGGATTCGCCAAACTCAACAGTCAGGTTTCTGCTGTGGTGAGGTGGGTTCCCTGAACACAATAGTCAGGTCTCTGCTGTGGTGAGGTGAGTTCCCTGAATACAACAGTCAGGTCTCTGCTGTGGTGAGGTGGATTCCCTGAACACAACAGTCAGGTCTCTGCTGTGGTGAGGTAGGTTCCCTGAACACAACAGTCAGGTCTCTGCTGTGGTGAGGTGGGTTCCCTGAACACAACAGTCAGGTCTCTGCTGTGGTGAGGTGGGTTCCCTGAACACAACAGTCAGATCTCTGCTGTAGTGAGGTGGGTTCCCTGAACACAACAGTCAGGTCTCTGCTGTGGTGAGGTGGAATTCTCCGAACACAACAGTCAGGTCTCTGCTGTGGTGAGGTAGGTTTCGCCGAACAAGACAGTCAGGTCTCTGCTGTGGTGAGGTGGGATTCGCTGAACAAAACAGTCAGGTCTCTGCTGTGGTGAGGTGGGATTCGCCGAACAAAACAGCCAGGTCTCTGCTGTGGTGAGGTGGGATTCGCCGAACACAACAGTCAGGTCTATGCTGTGGTGAGGTGGGATTCGCCAAACTCAACAGTCAGGTGTTTGCTGTGGTGAGGTTGGATTGGCCGAGCTCAACAGTCAGGTCTCTGCTGTGGTGAGGTGGGATACGCCGAGCTCAACAGTCAGGTCTCTGCTGTGGTGAGGTGGGATTCAACGAACTCAACAGTCAGGTCTCTGCTGTGGTGAGGTGGAATTCGCCGAGCTCAACAGTCAGGTCTCTGCTGTGGTGAGGTGGGTTCCCTGAACACAACAGTCAGGTCTCTGCTGTGGTGAGGTGGGATTCGCTGAGCTACACAGTCAGGTCTCTGCTGTGGTGAGGTGGGATTCGCCGAACACAACAGTCAGGTCTCTGCTGTGGTGAGGTGGGATTCGCCAAACTCAACAGTCAGGTCTCTGCTGTGGTGAGGTGGGATTCGCCGAACACAACAGTCAGGTCTCTGCTGGGGTGAGGTGGGATTCGCCGAACACAACAGTCAGGTCTCTGCTGTGGTGAGGTGGGATTCGCCGAACAAAACAGTCAGGTCTCTGCTGTGGTGAGGTGGGATTCGCCGAACACAACAGTCAGGTCTCTGCTGTGGTGAGATGGGATTCGCCGAGCTCAACAGTCAGGTCTCTGCTGTGGTGAGGTGGGTTCCCTGAACACAATAGTCAGGTCTCTGCTGTGGTGAGGTAGGTTCCCTGAACACAACAGTCAGGTCTCTGCTGTGGTGAGGTGGGTTCCCTGAACACAACAGTCAGGTCTCTGCTGTGGTGAGGTGGAATTCTCCGAACACAACAGTCAGGTCTCTGCTGTGGTGAGGTGGGATTCGCCGAGCTCAACAGTCAGGTCTCTGCTGTGGTAAGGTGGGATTCGCCGAGCTCAACAGTCAGGTCTGTGCTGTGGTGAGGTGGGATTCGCCGAACACAACAGTAAGGTCTCTGCTGTGGTGAGGTGGGCTTCGCCGAACACAACAGTCAGGTCTCTGCTGTGGTGAGGTGGAATTCGCCGAGCTCAACAGTCAGGTCTCTGCTGTGGTGAGGTGGGATTCACCGAGCTCAACAGTCAGGTCTCTGCTGTGGTAAGGTGGGATTCGCCGAGCTCAACAGTCAGGTCTCTGCTGTGGTGAGGTGGGATTCGCCGAACTCAACAGTCAGGTCTCTGCTGTGGTGAGGTGGGATTCGCCGAACACAACAGTCAGGTCTCTGCTGTGGTAAGGTGGGATTCGCCAAACTCAACAGTCAGGTTTCTGCTGTGGTGAGGTGGGTTCCCTGAACACAATAGTCAGGTCTCTGCTGTGGTGAGGTGGGATTCGCCGAACACAACAGTAAGGTCTCTGCTGTGGTAAGGTGGGATTCGCCGAGCTTAACAGTCAGGTCTCTGCTGTGGTGAGGTGGGATTCGCCGAACATAACAGTCAGGTCTCTGCTGTGGTGAGGTGGGATTCGTCGAGCTTAACAGTCAGGTCTGTGCTGTGGTGAGGTGGGATTCGCCGAACACAACAGTCAGGTCTCTGCTGTGGTGAGGTGGGATTCGCCGAACACAACAGTCAGGTCTCTGCTGTGGTGAGGTGGGATTCGCCGAGCTCAACAGTCAGGTCTCTGCTGTGGTAAGGTGGGACTCGCCGAGCTCAACAGTCAGGTCTCTGCTGTGGTGAGGTGGGATTCGCCGAACACAACAGTCAGGTCTCTGCTGTGGTGAGATGGGAATCGCCAAACTCAACAGTCAGGTTTCTGCTGTGGTGAGGTGGGTTCCCTGAACACAATAGTGAGGTCTCTGCTGTGGTGAGGTGGGTTCCCTGAACACAACAGTCAGGTCTCTGCTGTGGTGAGATGGGATTCGCCGAGCTCAACAGTCAGGTCTCTGCTGTGGTGAGGTGGGTTCCCTGAACACAATAGTCAGGTCTCTGCTGTGGTGAGGTAGGTTCCCTGAACACAACAGTCAGGTCTCTGCTGTGGTGAGGTGGGTTCCCTGAACACAACAGTCAGGTCTCTGCTGTGGTGAGGTGGGTTCCCTGAACACAACAGTCAGATCTCTGCTGTAGTGAGGTGGGTTCCCTGAACACAACAGTCTAGTCTCTGCTGTGGTGAGGTGGGATTCGCCGAACAAAACAGCCAGGTCTCTGCTGTGGTGAGGTGGGATTCGCCGAACACAACAGTCAGGTCTATGCTGTGGTGAGGTGGGATTCGCCAAACTCAACAGTCAGGTATTTGCTGTGGTGAGGTGGGATTGGCCGAGCTCAACAGTCAGGTCTCTGCTGTGGTGAGGTGGGATTGGCCGAGCTCAACAGTCAGGTCTTTGCTGTTGTGAGGTGGGATTGGCCGAGCTCAACAGTCAGGTCTCTGCTGTGGTGAGGTGGGATACGCCGAGCTCAACAGTCAGGTCTCTGCTGTGGTGAGGTGGGATTCGACGAACTCAACAGTCAGGTCTCTGCTGTGGTGAGGTGGGATTCGCCGAGCTCAACAGTCTGGTCTCTGCTGTGGTGAGGTGGGATTCGCCGAGCTCAACAGTCAGGTCTCTGCTGTAGTGAGGTGGGATTCGCCAAACACATAAAGTCAGGTCTCTGCTGTGGTGAGGTGGGATTCGCCAAACACATAAAGTCAGGTCTCTGCTGTGGTGAGGTGGGTTCCCTGAACACAATAGTGAGGTCTCTGCTGTGGTGAGGTGGGTTCCCTGAACACAACAGTCAGGTCTCTGCTGTGGTGAGGTGGGTTCCCTTAACACAACAGTCAGGTCTCTGCTGTGGTGAGGTGGGATTCGCCGAACACAACAGTCAGGTCTCTGCTGTGGTGAGGTGGGATTCGCCGAACTCAACAGTCAGGTCTCTGCTGTGGTGAGGTGGGATTCACCGAGCTCAACAGTCAGGTCTCTGCTGTGGTAAGGTGGGATTCGCCGAGCTCAACAGTCAGGTCTCTGCTGTGGTGAGGTGGGATTCGCCGAACTCAACAGTCAGGTCTCTGCTGTGGTGAGGTGGGATTCGCCGAACACAACAGTCAGGTCTCTGCTGTGGTAAGGTGGGATTCGCCAAACTCAACAGTCAGGTTTCTGCTGTGGTGAGGTGGGTTCCCTGAACACAATAGTGAGGTCTCTGCTGTGGTGAGGTGGGTTCCCTGAACACAACAGTCAGGTCTCTGCTGTGGTGAGGTGGGTTCCCTGAACACAACAGTCAGGTCTCTACTGTGGTGAGGTGGGTTCCCTGAACACAACAGTCAGGTCTGTGCTGTGGTGAGGTGGGTTCCCAGAACACAACAGTCAGGTCTCTGCTATGGTGAGGTGGGAGTCGCCAAACTCAACAGTCAGGTCTCTGCTGTGGTGAGGGGGGATTCGCCGAACTCAACAGTCATGTCTCTGCTGTGGTAAGGTGGTATTTGCCGAACTCAACAGTCAGGTCTCTGCTGTGGTGAGGTGGGATTCGCCGAACACAACAGTCAGGTCTCTGCTGTGGTGAGGTGGGATTCGCCGAACACAACAGTCAGGTCTCTGCTGTGGTGAGATGGGATTCGACAAACTCAACAGTCAGGTTTCTGCTGTGGTGAGGTGGGTTCCCTGAACACAATAGTCAGGTCTCTGCTGTGGTGAGGTGAGTTCCCTGAATACAACAGTCAGGTCTCTGCTGTGGTGAGGTGGATTCCCTGAACACAACAGTCAGGTCTCTGCTGTGGTGAGGTAGGTTCCCTGAACACAACAGTCAGGTCTCTGCTGTGGTGAGGTGGGTTCCCTGAACACAACAGTCAGGTCTCTGCTGTGGTGAGGTGGGTTCCCTGAACACAACAGTCAGATCTCTGCTGTAGTGAGGTGGGTTCCCTGAACACAACAGTCAGGTCTCTGCTGTGGTGAGGTGGAATTCTCCGAACACAACAGTCAGGTCTCTGCTGTGGTGAGGTGGGTTTCGCCGAACAAGACAGTCAGGTCTCTGCTGTGGTGAGGTGGGATTCGCTGAACAAAACAGTCAGGTCTCTGCTGTGGTGAGGTGGGATTCGCCGAACAAAACAGCCAGGTCTCTGCTGTGGTGAGGTGGGATTCGCCGAACACAACAGTCAGGTCTTTGCTGTGGTGAGGTGGGATTCGCCGAACACAACAGTCAGGTCTCTGCTGTGGTGAGGTGGGATTCGCCGAACACAACAGTCAGGTCTCTGCTGTGGTGAGATGGGATTCGACAAACTCAACAGTCAGGTTTCTGCTGTGGTGAGGTGGGTTCCCTGAACACAATAGTCAGGTCTCTGCTGTGGTGAGGTGAGTTCCCTGAATACAACAGTCAGGTCTCTGCTGTGGTGAGGTGGATTCCCTGAACACAACAGTCAGGTCTCTGCTGTGGTGAGGTAGGTTCCCTGAACACAACAGTCAGGTCTCTGCTGTGGTGAGGTGGGTTCCCTGAACACAACAGTCAGGTCTCTGCTGTGGTGAGGTGGGTTCCCTGAACACAACAGTCAGATCTCTGCTGTAGTGAGGTGGGTTCCCTGAACACAACAGTCAGGTCTCTGCTGTGGTGAGGTGGAATTCTCCGAACACAACAGTCAGGTCTCTGCTGTGGTGAGGTGGGTTTCGCCGAACAAGACAGTCAGGTCTCTGCTGTGGTGAGGTGGGATTCGCTGAACAAAACAGTCAGGTCTCTGCTGTGGTGAGGTGGGATTCGCCGAACAAAACAGCCAGGTCTCTGCTGTGGTGAGGTGGGATTCGCCGAACACAACAGTCAGGTCTTTGCTGTGGTGAGGTGGGATTGGCCGAGCTCAACAGTCAGGTCTCTGCTGTGGTGAGGTGGGATACGCCGAGCTCAACAGTCAGGTCTCTGCTGTGGTGAGGTGGGATTCAACGAACTCAACAGTCAGGTCTCTGCTGTGGTGAGGTGGGATTCGCCGAGCTCAACAGTCAGGTCTCTGCTGTGGTGAGGTGGAATTCGCCGAACACAACAGTCAGGTCTCTGCTGGGGTGAGGTGGGATTCGCCGAACACAACAGTCAGGTCTCTGCTGTGGTGAGGTGGGATTCGCCGAACAAAACAGTCAGGTCTCTGCTGTGGTGAGGTGGGATTCGCCGAACACAACAGTCAGGTCTCTGCTGTGGTGAGATGGGATTCGCCGAGCTCAACAGTCAGGTCTCTGCTGTGGTGAGGTGGGTTCCCTGAACACAATAGTCAGGTCTCTGCTGTGGTGAGGTAGGTTCCCTGAACACAACAGTCAGGTCTCTGCTGTGGTGAGGTGGGTTCCCTGAACACAACAGTCAGGTCTCTGCTGTGGTGAGGTGGAATTCTCCGAACACAACAGTCAGGTCTCTGCTGTGGTGAGGTGGGATTCGCCGAGCTCAACAGTCAGGTCTCTGCTGTGGTAAGGTGGGATTCGCCGAGCTCAACAGTCAGGTCTGTGCTGTGGTGAGGTGGGATTCGCCGAACACAACAGTAAGGTCTCTGCTGTGGTGAGGTGGGCTTCGCCGAACACAACAGTCAGGTCTCTGCTGTGGTGAGGTGGAATTCGCCGAGCTCAACAGTCAGGTCTCTGCTGTGGTGAGGTGGGATTCACCGAGCTCAACAGTCAGGTCTCTGCTGTGGTAAGGTGGGATTCGCCGAGCTCAACAGTCAGGTCTCTGCTGTGGTGAGGTGGGATTCGCCGAACTCAACAGTCAGGTCTCTGCTGTGGTGAGGTGGGATTCGCCGAACACAACAGTCAGGTCTCTGCTGTGGTAAGGTGGGATTCGCCAAACTCAACAGTCAGGTTTCTGCTGTGGTGAGGTGGGTTCCCTGAACACAATAGTCAGGTCTCTGCTGTGGTGAGGTGGGATTCGCCGAACACAACAGTAAGGTCTCTGCTGTGGTAAGGTGGGATTCGCCGAGCTTAACAGTCAGGTCTCTGCTGTGGTGAGGTGGGATTCGCCGAACATAACAGTCAGGTCTCTGCTGTGGTGAGGTGGGATTCGTCGAGCTTAACAGTCAGGTCTGTGCTGTGGTGAGGTGGGATTCGCCGAACACAACAGTCAGGTCTCTGCTGTGGTGAGGTGGGATTCGCCGAACACAACAGTCAGGTCTCTGCTGTGGTGAGGTGGGATTCGCCGAGCTCAACAGTCAGGTCTCTGCTGTGGTAAGGTGGGACTCGCCGAGCTCAACAGTCAGGTCTCTGCTGTGGTGAGGTGGGATTCGCCGAACACAACAGTCAGGTCTCTGCTGTGGTGAGATGGGATTCGCCAAACTCAAAAGTCAGGTTTCTGCTGTGGTGAGGTGGGTTCCCTGAACACAATAGTGAGGTCTCTGCTGTGGTGAGGTGGGTTCCCTGAACACAACAGTCAGGTCTCTGCTGTGGTGAGATGGGATTCGCCGAGCTCAACAGTCAGGTCTCTGCTGTGGTGAGGTGGGTTCCCTGAACACAATAGTCAGGTCTCTGCTGTGGTGAGGTAGGTTCCCTGAACACAACAGTCAGGTCTCTGCTGTGGTGAGGTGGGTTCCCTGAACACAACAGTCAGGTCTCTGCTGTGGTGAGGTGGGTTCCCTGAACACAACAGTCAGATCTCTGCTGTAGTGAGGTGGGTTCCCTGAACACAACAGTCTAGTCTCTGCTGTGGTGAGGTGGGATTCGCCGAACAAAACAGCCAGGTCTCTGCTGTGGTGAGGTGGGATTCGCCGAACACAACAGTCAGGTCTATGCTGTGGTGAGGTGGGATTCGCCAAACTCAACAGTCAGGTATTTGCTGTGGTGAGGTGGGATTGGCCGAGCTCAACAGTCAGGTCTCTGCTGTGGTGAGGTGGGATTGGCCGAGCTCAACAGTCAGGTCTTTGCTGTGGTGAGGTGGGATTGGCCGAGCTCAACAGTCAGGTCTCTGCTGTGGTGAGGTGGGATACGCCGAGCTCAACAGTCAGGTCTCTGCTGTGGTGAGGTGGGATTCGACGAACTCAACAGTCAGGTCTCTGCTGTGGTGAGGTGGGATTCGCCGAGCTCAACAGTCAGGTCTCTGCTGTGGTGAGGTGGGATTCGCCGAGCTCAACAGTCAGGTCTCTGCTGTAGTGAGGTGGGATTCGCCAAACACATAAAGTCAGGTCTCTGCTGTGGTGAGGTGGGATTCGCCAAACACATAAAGTCAGGTCTCTGCTGTGGTGAGGTGGGTTCCCTGAACACAATAGTGAGGTCTCTGCTGTGGTGAGGTGGGTTCCCTGAACACAACAGTCAGGTCTCTGCTGTGGTGAGGTGGGTTCCCTTAACACAACAGTCAGGTCTCTGCTGTGGTGAGGTGGGATTCGCCGAACACAACAGTCAGGTCTCTGCTGTGGTGAGGTGGGATTCGCCGAACTCAACAGTCAGGTCTCTGCTGTGGTGAGGTGGGATTCACCGAGCTCAACAGTCAGGTCTCTGCTGTGGTAAGGTGGGATTCGCCGAGCTCAACAGTCAGGTCTCTGCTGTGGTGAGGTGGGATTCGCCGAACTCAACAGTCAGGTCTCTGCTGTGGTGAGGTGGGATTCGCCGAACACAACAGTCAGGTCTCTGCTGTGGTAAGGTGGGATTCGCCAAACTCAACAGTCAGGTTTCTGCTGTGGTGAGGTGGGTTCCCTGAACACAATAGTGAGGTCTCTGCTGTGGTGAGGTGGGTTCCCTGAACACAACAGTCAGGTCTCTGCTGTGGTGAGGTGGGTTCCCTGAACACAACAGTCAGGTCTCTACTGTGGTGAGGTGGGTTCCCTGAACACAACAGTCAGGTCTGTGCTGTGGTGAGGTGGGTTCCCAGAACACAACAGTCAGGTCTCTGCTATGGTGAGGTGGGAGTCGCCAAACTCAACAGTCAGGTCTCTGCTGTGGTGAGGGGGGATTCGCCGAACTCAACAGTCATGTCTCTGCTGTGGTAAGGTGGTATTTGCCGAACTCAACAGTCAGGTCTCTGCTGTGGTGAGGTGGGATTCGCCGAACACAACAGTCAGGTCTCTGCTGTGGTGAGGTGGGATTCGCCGAACACAACAGTCAGGTCTCTGCTGTGGTGAGATGGGATTCGACAAACTCAACAGTCAGGTTTCTGCTGTGGTGAGGTGGGTTCCCTGAACACAATAGTCAGGTCTCTGCTGTGGTGAGGTGAGTTCCCTGAATACAACAGTCAGGTCTCTGCTGTGGTGAGGTGGATTCCCTGAACACAACAGTCAGGTCTCTGCTGTGGTGAGGTAGGTTCCCTGAACACAACAGTCAGGTCTCTGCTGTGGTGAGGTGGGTTCCCTGAACACAACAGTCAGGTCTCTGCTGTGGTGAGGTGGGTTCCCTGAACACAACAGTCAGATCTCTGCTGTAGTGAGGTGGGTTCCCTGAACACAACAGTCAGGTCTCTGCTGTGGTGAGGTGGAATTCTCCGAACACAACAGTCAGGTCTCTGCTGTGGTGAGGTGGGTTTCGCCGAACAAGACAGTCAGGTCTCTGCTGTGGTGAGGTGGGATTCGCTGAACAAAACAGTCAGGTCTCTGCTGTGGTGAGGTGGGATTCGCCGAACAAAACAGCCAGGTCTCTGCTGTGGTGAGGTGGGATTCGCCGAACACAACAGTCAGGTCTTTGCTGTGGTGAGGTGGGATTCGCCGAACACAACAGTCAGGTCTCTGCTGTGGTGAGGTGGGATTCGCCGAACACAACAGTCAGGTCTCTGCTGTGGTGAGATGGGATTCGACAAACTCAACAGTCAGGTTTCTGCTGTGGTGAGGTGGGTTCCCTGAACACAATAGTCAGGTCTCTGCTGTGGTGAGGTGAGTTCCCTGAATACAACAGTCAGGTCTCTGCTGTGGTGAGGTGGATTCCCTGAACACAACAGTCAGGTCTCTGCTGTGGTGAGGTAGGTTCCCTGAACACAACAGTCAGGTCTCTGCTGTGGTGAGGTGGGTTCCCTGAACACAACAGTCAGGTCTCTGCTGTGGTGAGGTGGGTTCCCTGAACACAACAGTCAGATCTCTGCTGTAGTGAGGTGGGTTCCCTGAACACAACAGTCAGGTCTCTGCTGTGGTGAGGTGGAATTCTCCGAACACAACAGTCAGGTCTCTGCTGTGGTGAGGTGGGTTTCGCCGAACAAGACAGTCAGGTCTCTGCTGTGGTGAGGTGGGATTCGCTGAACAAAACAGTCAGGTCTCTGCTGTGGTGAGGTGGGATTCGCCGAACAAAACAGTCAGGTCTCTGCTGTGGTGAGGTGGAATTCGCCGAACACAACAGTCAGGTCTCTGCTGTGGTGAGGTGGGATTGGCCGAGCTCAACAGCCAGGTCTCTGCTGTGGTGAGGTGGGATTCGCCGAACACAACAGTCAGGTCTCTGCTGTGGTGAGGTGGGATACGCCGAGCTCAACAGTCAGGTCTCTGCTGTGGTGAGGTGGGATTCAACGAACTCAACAGTCAGGTCTCTGCTGTGGTGAGGTGGGATTCGCCGAGCTCAACAGTCAGGTCTCTGCTGTGGTGAGGTGGAATTCGCCGAACACAACAGTCAGGTCTCTGCTGGGGTGAGGTGGGATTCGCCGAACACAACAGTCAGGTCTCTGCTGTGGTGAGGTGGGATTCGCCGAACAAAACAGTCAGGTCTCTGCTGTGGTGAGGTGGGATTCGCCGAACACAACAGTCAGGTCTCTGCTGTGGTGAGATGGGATTCGCCGAGCTCAACAGTCAGGTCTCTGCTGTGGTGAGGTGGGTTCCCTGAACACAATAGTCAGGTCTCTGCTGTGGTGAGGTAGGTTCCCTGAACACAACAGTCAGGTCTCTGCTGTGGTGAGGTGGGTTCCCTGAACACAACAGTCAGGTCTCTGCTGTGGTGAGGTGGAATTCTCCGAACACAACAGTCAGGTCTCTGCTGTGGTGAGGTGGGATTCGCCGAGCTCAACAGTCAGGTCTCTGCTGTGGTAAGGTGGGATTCACCGAGCTCAACAGTCAGGTCTCTGCTGTGGTGAGGTGGAATTCTCCGAACACAACAGTCAGGTCTCTGCTGTGGTGAGGTGGGTTTCGCCGAACAAGACAGTCAGGTCTCTGCTGTGGTGAGGTGGGATTCGCTGAACAAAACAGTCAGGTCTCTGCTGTGGTGAGGTGGGATTCGCCGAACAAAACAGCCAGGTCTCTGCTGTGGTGAGGTGGGATTCGCCGAACACAACAGTCAGGTCTTTGCTGTGGTGAGGTGGGATTGGCCAAGCTCAACAGTCAGGTCTCTGCTGTGGTGAGGTGGGATACGCCGAGCTCAACAGTCAGGTCTCTGCTGTGGTGAGGTGGGATTCAACGAACTCAACAGTCAGGTCTCTGCTGTGGTGAGGTGGGATTCGCCGAGCTCAACAGTCAGGTCTCTGCTGTGGTGAGGTGGAATTCGCCGAACACAACAGTCAGGTCTCTGCTGGGGTGAGGTGGGATTCGCCGAACACAACAGTCAGGTCTCTGCTGTGGTGAGGTGGGATTCGCCGAACAAAACAGTCAGGTCTCTGCTGTGGTGAGGTGGGATGCGCCGAACACAACAGTCAGGTCTCTGCTGTGGTGAGATGGGATTCGCCGAGCTCAACAGTCAGGTCTCTGCTGTGGTGAGGTGGGTTCCCTGAACACAATAGTCAGGTCTCTGCTGTGGTGAGGTAGGTTCCCTGAACACAACAGTCAGGTCTCTGCTGTGGTGAGGTGGGTTCCCTGAACACAACAGTCAGGTCTCTGCTGTGGTGAGGTGGAATTCTCCGAACACAACAGTCAGGTCTCTGCTGTGGTGAGGTGGGATTCGCCGAGCTTAACAGTCAGGTCTGTGCTGTGGAGAGGTGGGATTCGCCGAACACAACAGTCAGGTCTCTGCTGTGGTGAGGTGGGCTTCGCCGAACACAACAGTCAGGTCTCTGCTGTGGTGAGGTGGGATTCGCCGAGCTCAACAGTCAGGTCTCTGCTGTGGTGAGGTGGGATTCACCGAGCTCAACAGTCAGGTCTCTGCTGTGGTAAGGTGGGATTCGCCGAGCTCAACAGTCAGGTCTCTGCTGTGGTGAGGTGGGATTCGCCGAACTCAACAGTCAGGTCTCTGCTGTGGTGAGGTGGGATTCGCCGAACACAACAGTCAGGTCTCTGCTGTGGTAAGGTGGGATTCGCCAAACTCAACAGTCAGGTTTCTGCTGTGGTGAGGTGGGTTCCCTGAACACAATAGTCAGGTCTCTGCTGTGGTGAGGCGGGTTCCCTGAACACAACAGTCAGGTCTCTGCTGTGGTGAGGTGGGTTCCCTGAACACAACAGTCAGGTCTATGCTGTGGTGAGGTGAGTTTGCTGAACACAACAGTCAGGTCTCTGCTGTGGTGAGGTGAGTTCCCTGAATACAACAGTCAGGTCTCTGCTGTGGTGAGGTGGATCCCCTGAACACAACAGTCAGGTCTCTGCTGTGGTGAGGTAGGTTCCCTGAACACAACAGTCAGGTCTCTGCTGTGGTGAGGTGGGTTCCCTGAACACAACAGTCAGGTCTCTGCTGTGGTGAGGTGGGTTCCCTGAACACAACAGTCAGATCTCTGCTGTAGTGAGGTGGGTTCCCTGAACACAACAGTCAGGTCTCTGCTGTGGTGAGGTGGAATTCTCCGAACACAACAGTCAGGTCTCTGCTGTGGTGAGGTGGGATTCGCCGAACACAACAGTCTAGTCTCTGCTGTGGTGAGGTGGGATTCGCCGAACAAAACAGCCAGGTCTCTGCTGTGGTGAGGTGGGATTCGCCGAACACAACAGTCAGGTCTCTGCTGTGGTGAGATGGGATTCGACAAACTCAACAGTCAGGTTTCTGCTGTGGTGAGGTGGGTTCCCTGAACACAATAGTCAGGTCTCTGCTGTGGTGAGGTGAGTTCCCTGAATACAACAGTCAGGTCTCTGCTGTGGTGAGGTGGATTCCCTGAACACAACAGTCAGGTCTCTGCTGTGGTGAGGTAGGTTCCCTGAACACAACAGTCAGGTCTCTGCTGTGGTGAGGTGGGTTCCCTGAACACAACAGTCAGGTCTCTGCTGTGGTGAGGTGGGTTCCCTGAACACAACAGTCAGATCTCTGCTGTAGTGAGGTGGGTTCCCTGAACACAACAGTCAGGTCTCTGCTGTGGTGAGGTGGAATTCTCCGAACACAACAGTCAGGTCTCTGCTGTGGTGAGGTGGGTTTCGCCGAACAAGACAGTCAGGTCTCTGCTGTGGTGAGGTGGGATTCGCTGAACAAAACAGTCAGGTCTCTGCTGTGGTGAGGTGGGATTCGCCGAACAAAACAGCCAGGTCTCTGCTGTGGTGAGGTGGGATTCGCCGAACACAACAGTCAGGTCTTTGCTGTGGTGAGGTGGGATTCGCCGAACACAACAGTCAGGTCTCTGCTGTGGTGAGGTGGGTTCCCTGAACACAATAGTCAGGTCTCTGCTGTGGTGAGGTGGGTTCCCTGAACACAATAGTCAGGTCTCTGCTGTGGTGAGGTAGGTTCCCTGAACACAACAGTCAGGTCTCTGCTGTGGTGAGGTGGGTTCCCTGAACACAACAGTCAGGTCTCTGCTGTGGTGAGGTGGAATTCTCCGAACACAACAGTCAGGTCTCTGCTGTGGTGAGGTGGGATTCGCCGAGCTCAACAGTCAGGTCTCTGCTGTGGTAAGGTGGGATTCACCGAGCTCAACAGTCAGGTCTCTGCTGTGGTGAGGTGGAATTCTCCGAACACAACAGTCAGGTCTCTGCTGTGGTGAGGTGGGTTTCGCCGAACAAGACAGTCAGGTCTCTGCTGTGGTGAGGTGGGATTCGCTGAACAAAACAGTCAGGTCTCTGCTGTGGTGAGGTGGGATTCGCCGAACAAAACAGCCAGGTCTCTGCTGTGGTGAGGTGGGATTCGCCGAACACAACAGTCAGGTCTTTGCTGTGGTGAGGTGGGATTGGCCAAGCTCAACAGTCAGGTCTCTGCTGTGGTGAGGTGGGATACGCCGAGCTCAACAGTCAGGTCTCTGCTGTGGTGAGGTGGGATTCAACGAACTCAACAGTCAGGTCTCTGCTGTGGTGAGGTGGAATTCGCCGAGCTCAACAGTCAGGTCTCTGCTGTGGTGAGGTGGAATTCGCCGAACACAACAGTCAGGTCTCTGCTGGGGTGAGGTGGGATTCGCCGAACACAACAGTCAGGTCTCTGCTGTGGTGAGGTGGGATTCGCCGAACAAAACAGTCAGGTCTCTGCTGTGGTGAGGTGGGATGCGCCGAACACAACAGTCAGGTCTCTGCTGTGGTGAGATGGGATTCGCCGAGCTCAACAGTCAGGTCTCTGCTGTGGTGAGGTGGGTTCCCTGAACACAATAGTCAGGTCTCTGCTGTGGTGAGGTAGGTTCCCTGAACACAACAGTCAGGTCTCTGCTGTGGTGAGGTGGGTTCCCTGAACACAACAGTCAGGTCTCTGCTGTGGTGAGGTGGAATTCTCCGAACACAACAGTCAGGTCTCTGCTGTGGTGAGGTGGGATTCGCCGAGCTTAACAGTCAGGTCTGTGCTGTGGTGAGGTGGGATTCGCCGAACACAACAGTCAGGTCTCTGCTGTGGTGAGGTGGGCTTCGCCGAACACAACAGTCAGGTCTCTGCTGTGGTGAGGTGGGATTCGCCGAGCTCAACAGTCAGGTCTCTGCTGTGGTGAGGTGGGATTCACCGAGCTCAACAGTCAGGTCTCTGCTGTGGTAAGGTGGGATTCGCCGAGCTCAACAGTCAGGTCTCTGCTGTGGTGAGGTGGGATTCGCCGAACTCAACAGTCAGGTCTCTGCTGTGGTGAGGTGGGATTCGCCGAACACAACAGTCAGGTCTCTGCTGTGGTAAGGTGGGATTCGCCAAACTCAACAGTCAGGTTTCTGCTGTGGTGAGGTGGGTTCCCTGAACACAATAGTCAGGTCTCTGCTGTGGTGAGGCGGGTTCCCTGAACACAACAGTCAGGTCTCTGCTGTGGTGAGGTGGGTTCCCTGAACACAACAGTCAGGTCTATGCTGTGGTGAGGTGAGTTTGCTGAACACAACAGTCAGGTCTCTGCTGTGGTGAGGTGAGTTCCCTGAATACAACAGTCAGGTCTCTGCTGTGGTGAGGTGGATCCCCTGAACACAACAGTCAGGTCTCTGCTGTGGTGAGGTAGGTTCCCTGAACACAACAGTCAGGTCTCTGCTGTGGTGAGGTGGGTTCCCTGAACACAACAGTCAGGTCTCTGCTGTGGTGAGGTGGGTTCCCTGAACACAACAGTCAGATCTCTGCTGTAGTGAGGTGGGTTCCCTGAACACAACAGTCAGGTCTCTGCTGTGGTGAGGTGGAATTCTCCGAACACAACAGTCAGGTCTCTGCTGTGGTGAGGTGGGATTCGCCGAACACAACAGTCTAGTCTCTGCTGTGGTGAGGTGGGATTCGCCGAACAAAACAGCCAGGTCTCTGCTGTGGTGAGGTGGGATTCGCCGAACACAACAGTCAGGTCTCTGCTGTGGTGAGATGGGATTCGACAAACTCAACAGTCAGGTTTCTGCTGTGGTGAGGTGGGTTCCCTGAACACAATAGTCAGGTCTCTGCTGTGGTGAGGTGAGTTCCCTGAATACAACAGTCAGGTCTCTGCTGTGGTGAGGTGGATTCCCTGAACACAACAGTCAGGTCTCTGCTGTGGTGAGGTAGGTTCCCTGAACACAACAGTCAGGTCTCTGCTGAGGTGAGGTGGGTTCCCTGAACACAACAGTCAGGTCTCTGCTGTGGTGAGGTGGGTTCCCTGAACACAACAGTCAGATCTCTGCTGTAGTGAGGTGGGTTCCCTGAACACAACAGTCAGGTCTCTGCTGTGGTGAGGTGGAATTCTCCGAACACAACAGTCAGGTCTCTGCTGTGGTGAGGTGGGTTTCGCCGAACAAGACAGTCAGGTCTCTGCTGTGGTGAGGTGGGATTCGCTGAACAAAACAGTCAGGTCTCTGCTGTGGTGAGGTGGGATTCGCCGAACAAAACAGCCAGGTCTCTGCTGTGGTGAGGTGGGATGCGCCGAACACAACAGTCAGGTCTTTGCTGTGGTGAGGTGGGATTCGCCGAACACAACAGTCAGGTCTCTGCTGTGGTGAGGTGGGATTCGCCGAACACAACAGTCAGGTCTCTGCTGTGGTGAGATGGGATTCGACAAACTCAACAGTCAGGTTTCTGCTGTGGTGAGGTGGGTTCCCTGAACACAATAGTCAGGTCTCTGCTGTGGTGAGGTGAGTTCCCTGAATACAACAGTCAGGTCTCTGCTGTGGTGAGGTGGATTCCCTGAACACAACAGTCAGGTCTCTGCTGTGGTGAGGTAGGTTCCCTGAACACAACAGTCAGGTCTCTGCTGAGGTGAGGTGGGTTCCCTGAACACAACAGTCAGGTCTCTGCTGTGGTGAGGTGGGTTCCCTGAACACAACAGTCAGATCTCTGCTGTAGTGAGGTGGGTTCCCTGAACACAACAGTCAGGTCTCTGCTGTGGTGAGGTGGAATTCTCCGAACACAACAGTCAGGTCTCTGCTGTGGTGAGGTGGGTTTCGCCGAACAAGACAGTCAGGTCTCTGCTGTGGTGAGGTGGGATTCGCTGAACAAAACAGTCAGGTCTCTGCTGTGGTGAGGTGGGATTCGCCGAACACAACAGTCAGGTCTTTGCTGTGGTGAGGTGGGATTGGCCGAGCTCAACAGTCAGGTCTCTGCTGTGGTGAGGTGGGATACGCCGAGCTCAACAGTCAGGTCTCTGCTGTGGTGAGGTGGGATTCAACGAACTCAACAGTCAGGTCTCTGCTGTGGTGAGGTAGGATTCGCCGAGCTCAACAGTCAGGTCTCTGCTGTGGTGAGGTGGAATTCGCCGAACACAACAGTCAGGTCTCTGCTGGGGTGAGGTGGGATTCGCCGAACACAACAGTCAGGTCTCTGCTGTGGTGAGGTGGGATTCGCCGAACAAAACAGTCAGGTCTCTGCTGTGGTGAGGTGGGATTCGCCGAACACAACAGTCAGGTCTCTGCTGTGGTGAGATGGGATTCGCCGAGCTCAACAGTCAGGTCTCTGCTGTGGTGAGGTGGGTTCCCTGAACACAATAGTCAGGTCTCTGCTGTGGTGAGGTAGGTTCCCTGAACACAACAGTCAGGTCTCTGCTGTGGTGAGGTGGGTTCCCTGAACACAACAGTCAGGTCTCTGCTGTGGTGAGGTGGAATTCTCCGAACACAACAGTCAGGTCTCTGCTGTGGGAAGGTGGGATTCGCCGAGCTCAACAGTCAGGTCTCTGCTGTGGTAAGGTGGGATTCACCGAGCTCAACAGTCAGGTCTCTGCTGTGGTGAGGTGGAATTCTCCGAACACAACAGTCAGGTCTCTGCTGTGGTGAGGTGGGTTTCGCCGAACAAGACAGTCAGGTCTCTGCTGTGGTGAGGTGGGATTCGCTGAACAAAACAGTCAGGTCTCTGCTGTGGTGAGGTGGGATTCGCCGAACAAAACAGCCAGGTCTCTGCTGTGGTGAGGTGGGATTCGCCGAACACAACAGTCAGGTCTTTGCTGTGGTGAGGTGGGATTGGCCAAGCTCAACAGTCAGGTCTCTGCTGTGGTGAGGTGGGATACGCCGAGCTCAACAGTCAGGTCTCTGCTGTGGTGAGGTGGGATTCAACGAACTCAACAGTCAGGTCTCTGCTGTGGTGAGGTGGGATTCGCCGAGCTCAACAGTCAGGTCTCTGCTGTGGTGAGGTGGAATTCGCCGAACACAACAGTCAGGTCTCTGCTGGGGTGAGGTGGGATTCGCCGAACACAACAGTCAGGTCTCTGCTGTGGTGAGGTGGGATTCGCCGAACAAAACAGTCAGGTCTCTGCTGTGGTGAGGTGGGATGCGCCGAACACAACAGTCAGGTCTCTGCTGTGGTGAGATGGGATTCGCCGAGCTCAACAGTCAGGTCTCTGCTGTGGTGAGGTGGGTTCCCTGAACACAATAGTCAGGTCTCTGCTGTGGTGAGGTAGGTTCCCTGAACACAACAGTCAGGTCTCTGCTGTGGTGAGGTGGGTTCCCTGAACACAACAGTCAGGTCTCTGCTGTGGTGAGGTGGAATTCTCCGAACACAACAGTCAGGTCTCTGCTGTGGTGAGGTGGGATTCGCCAAGCTTAACAGTCAGGTCTGTGCTGTGGTGAGGTGGGATTCGCCGAACACAACAGTCAGGTCTCTGCTGTGGTGAGGTGGGCTTCGCCGAACACAACAGTCAGGTCTCTGCTGTGGTGAGGTGGGATTCACCGAGCTCAACAGTCAGGTCTCTGCTGTGGTAAGGTGGGATTCGCCGAGCTCAACAGTCAGGTCTCTGCTGTGGTGAGGTGGGATTCGCCGAACTCAACAGTCAGGTCTCTGCTGTGGTGAGGTGGGATTCGCCGAACACAACAGTCAGGTCTCTGCTGTGGTAAGGTGGGATTCGCCAAACTCAACAGTCAGGTTTCTGCTGTGGTGAGGTGGGTTCCCTGAACACAATAGTCAGGTCTCTGCTGTGGTGAGGCGGGTTCCCTGAACACAACAGTCAGGTCTCTGCTGTGGTGAGGTGGGTTCCCTTAACACAACAGTCAGGTCTATGCTGTGGTGAGGTGAGTTTGCTGAACACAACAGTCAGGTCTCTGCTGTGGTGAGGTGAGTTCCCTGAATACAACAGTCAGGTCTCTGCTGTGGTGAGGTGGATCCCCTGAACACAACAGTCAGGTCTCTGCTGTGGTGAGGTAGGTTCCCTGAACACAACAGTCAGGTCTCTGCTGTGGTGAGGTGGGTTCCCTGAACACAACAGTCAGGTCTCTGCTGTGGTGAGGTGGGTTCCCTGAACACAACAGTCAGATCTCTGCTGTAGTGAGGTGGGTTCCCTGAACACAACAGTCAGGTCTCTGCTGTGGTGAGGTGGAATTCTCCGAACACAACAGTCAGGTCTCTGCTGTGGTGAGGTGGGTTTCGCCGAACAAGACAGTCAGGTCTCTGCTGTGGTGAGGTGGGATTCGCCGAACACAACAGTCTAGTCTCTGCTGTGGTGAGGTGGGATTCGCCGAACAAAACAGCCAGGTCTCTGCTGTGGTGAGGTGGGATTCGCCGAACACAACAGTCAGGTCTTTGCTGTGGTGAGGTGGGATTGGCCAAGCTCAACAGTCAGGTCTCTGCTGTGGTGAGGTGGGATTGGCCGAGCTCAACAGTCAGGTCTTTGCTGTGGTGAGGTGGGATTGGCCGAGCTCAACAGTCAGGTCTCTGCTGTGGTGAGGTGGGATTCGACAAACTCAACAGTCAGGTCTCTGCTGTGGTGAGGTGGGATTCGCCGAGCTCAACAGTCAGGTTTCTGCTGTGGTGAGGTGGGTTCCCAGAACACAATAGTCAGGTCTCTGCTGTGGTGAGGTGAGTTCCCTGAATACAACAGTCAGGTCTCTGCTGTGGTGAGGTGGATTCCCTGAACACAACAGTCAGGTCTCTGCTGTGGTGAGGTAGGTTCCCTGAACACAACAGTCAGGTCTCTGCTGTGGTGAGGTGGGTTCCCTGAACACAACAGTCAGGTCTCTGCTGTGGTGAGGTGGGTTCCCTGAACACAACAGTCAGATCTCTGCTGTAGTGAGGTGGGTTCCCTGAACACAACAGTCAGGTCTCTGCTGTGGTGAGGTGGAATTCTCCGAACACAACAGTCAGGTCTCTGCTGTGGTGAGGTGGGTTTCGCCGAACAAGACAGTCAGGTCTCTGCTGTGGTGAGGTGGGATTCGCTGAACAAAACAGTCAGGTCTCTGCTGTGGTGAGGTGGGATTCGCCGAACAAAACAGCCAGGTCTCTGCTGTGGTGAGGTGGGATTCGCCGAACACAACAGTCAGGTCTTTGCTGTGGTGAGGTGGGATTGGCCGAGCTCAACAGTCAGGTCTCTGCTGTGGTGAGGTGGGATACGCCGAGCTCAACAGTCAGGTCTCTGCTGTGGTGAGGTGGGATTCAACGAACTCAACAGTCAGGTCTCTGCTGTGGTGAGGTGGGATTCGCCGAGCTCAACAGTCAGGTCTCTGCTGTGGTGAGGTGGAATTCGCCGAACACAACAGTCAGGTCTCTGCTGGGGTGAGGTGGGATTCGCCGAACACAACAGTCAGGTCTCTGCTGTGGTGAGGTGGGATTCGCCGAACAAAACAGTCAGGTCTCTGCTGTGGTGAGGTGGGATTCGCCGAACACAACAGTCAGGTCTCTGCTGTGGTGAGATGGGATTCGCCGAGCTCAACAGTCAGGTCTCTGCTGTGGTGAGGTGGGTTCCCTGAACACAATAGTCAGGTCTCTGCTGTGGTGAGGTAGGTTCCCTGAACACAACAGTCAGGTCTCTGCTGTGGTGAGGTGGGTTCCCTGAACACAACAGTCAGGTCTCTGCTGTGGTGAGGTGGAATTCTCCGAACACAACAGTCAGGTCTCTGCTGTGGTGAGGTGGGATTCGCCGAGCTCAACAGTCAGGTCTCTGCTGTGGTAAGGTGGGATTCACCGAGCTCAACAGTCAGGTCTCTGCTGTGGTGAGGTGGGATTCGCCGAGCTTAACAGTCAGGTCTGTGCTGTGGTGAGGTGGGATTCGCCGAACACAACAGTCAGGTCTCTGCTGTGGTGAGGTGGGCTTCGCCGAACACAACAGTCAGGTCTCTGCTGTGGTGAGGTGGGATTCGCCGAGCTCAACAGTCAGGTCTCTGCTGTGGTGAGGTGGGATTCACCGAGCTCAACAGTCAGGTCTCTGCTGTGGTAAGGTGGGATTCGCCGAGCTCAACAGTCAGGTCTCTGCTGTGGTGAGGTGGGATTCGCCGAACTCAACAGTCAGGTCTCTGCTGTGGTGAGGTGGGATTCGCCGAACACAACAGTCAGGTCTCTGCTGTGGTAAGGTGGGATTCGCCAAACTCAACAGTCAGGTTTCTGCTGTGGTGAGGTGGGTTCCCTGAACACAATAGTCAGGTCTCTGCTGTGGTGAGGCGGGTTCCCTGAACACAACAGTCAGGTCTCTGCTGTGGTGAGGTGGGTTCCCTGAACACAACAGTCAGGTCTATGCTGTGGTGAGGTGAGTTTGCTGAACACAACAGTCAGGTCTCTGCTGTGGTGAGGTGAGTTCCCTGAATACAACAGTCAGGTCTCTGCTGTGGTGAGGTGGATCCCCTGAACACAACAGTCAGGTCTCTGCTGTGGTGAGGTAGGTTCCCTGAACACAACAGTCAGGTCTCTGCTGTGGTGAGGTGGGTTCCCTGAACACAACAGTCAGGTCTCTGCTGTGGTGAGGTGGGTTCCCTGAACACAACAGTCAGATCTCTGCTGTAGTGAGGTGGGTTCCCTGAACACAACAGTCAGGTCTCTGCTGTGGTGAGGTGGAATTCTCCGAACACAACAGTCAGGTCTCTGCTGTGGTGAGGTGGGTTTCGCCGAACAAGACAGTCAGGTCTCTGCTGTGGTGAGGTGGGATTCGCCGAACACAACAGTCTAGTCTCTGCTGTGGTGAGGTGGGATTCGCCGAACAAAACAGCCAGGTCTCTGCTGTGGTGAGGTGGGATTCGCCGAACACAACAGTCAGGTCTTTGCTGTGGTGAGGTGGGATTGGCCAAGCTCAACAGTCAGGTCTCTGCTGTGGTGAGGTGGGATTGGCCGAGCTCAACAGTCAGGTCTTTGCTGTGGTGAGGTGGGATTGGCCGAGCTCAACAGTCAGGTCTCTGCTGTGGTGAGGTGGGATTCGACAAACTCAACAGTCAGGTCTCTGCTGTGGTGAGGTGGGATTCGCCGAGCTCAACAGTCAGGTCTCTGCTGTGGTTAGGTGGGATTCGCCGAGCTCAACAGTCAGGTCTCTGCTGTAGTGAGGTGGGATTCGCCAAACACAACAGTCAGGTCTCTGCTGTGGTGAGGTGGAATTCGCCGAACTCAACAGTCAGGTCTCTGCTGTGGTGAGGTGGGATTCGCCGAACACAACAGTCAGGTCTCTGCTGGGGTGAGGTGGGATTCGCCGAACACAACAGTCAGGTCTCTGCTGTGGTGAGGTGGGATTCGCCGAACACAACAGTCAGATCTCTGCTGTGGTGAGGTGGGATTCGCCGAGCTCAAAAGTCAGGTCTCTGCTGTGGTGAGGTGGGTTCGCTGAACACGCCTGTCAGGTCTCTGCTGTGGTGAGGTGGGATTCGCCAAACACAACAGTCAGGTCTCTGCTGTGGTGAGGTGGGTTCCCTGAACACAACAGTCAGGTCTATGCTGTGGTGAGGTGAGTTCGCTGAACACAACAGTCAGGTCTCTGCTGTGGTGAGGTGGGTTCCCTGAATACAACAGTCAGGTCTCTGCTGTGGTGAGGTGGATTCCCTGAACACAACAGTCAGGTCTCTGCTGTGGTGAGGTAGGTTCCCTGAACACAACAGTCAGGTCTCTGCTGTGGTGAGGTGGGTTCCCTGAACACAACAGTCAGGTCTCTGCTGTGGTGAGGTGGGTTCCCTGAACACAACAGTCAGGTCTCTGCTATGGTGAGGTGGGATTCGCCAAACTCAACAGTCAGGTCTCTGCTGTGGCGAGGTGGGATTCGCCGAACTCAACAGTCAGGTCTCTGCTGTGGTGAGGTGGGATTCGCCGAACACAACAGTCTAGTCTCTGCTGTGGTGAGGTGGGATTCGCCGAACACAACAGTCAGGTCTCTGCTGTGGTGAGGTGGGATTCGCCGAGCTCAACAGTCAGGTCTCTGCTGTGGTGAGGTGGGATTCGCCGAACACAACAGTCAGGTCTCTGCTGTAGTGAGGTGGGATTCGCTGAGCTCAACAGTCAGGTTTCTGCTGTGGTGAGGTGGGATTCGCCGAACACAACAGTCAGGTCTCTGCTGTGGTGAGGTGGGATTCGCCGAACACAACAGTCAGGTCTCTGCTGTGGTTAGGTGCGATTCGCCGAGCTACACAGTCAGGTCTCTGCTGTGGTGAGGTGGGATTCGCCGAGCTCAACAGTCAGGTCTCTGCTGTGGTGAGGTGGGATTCGCCGAACTCAACAGTCAGGTCTCTGCTGTGGTGAGGTGGGTTCCCTGAACACAACAGTCAGGTCTATGCTGTGGTGAGGTGAGTTCACTGAACACAACAGTCAGGTCTCTGCTGTGGTGAGGTGGGATTGGCCGAGCTCAACAGTCAGGTCTCTGCTGTGGTGAGGTGGGATTCACCGAGCTCAACAGTCAGGTCTCTGCTGTGGTGAGGTGGGATTCACCGAACTCAACAGTCAGGTCTCTGCTGTGGTGAGGTGGGATTCACCGAACTCAACAGTCAGGTCTCTGTTGTGGTGAGGTGGGATTCGCCGAACTCAACAGTCAGGTCTCTGCTGTGGTGAGGTGGGATTCGCCGAGCTCAACAGTCAGGTCTCTGCTGTGGTTAGGTGGGATTCCCCGAGCTACACAGTCAGGTCTCTGCTGTGGTGAGGTGGGATTCGCCGAGCTCAACAGTCAGGTCTCTGCTGTGGTTAGGTGGGATTCGCCGAGCTACACAGTCAGGTCTCTGTTGTGGTGAGGCGGGATTCGCCGAGCTCAACAGTCAGGTCTGTGCTGTGGTGAGGTGGGATTCGCCGAACTCAACAGTCAGGTCTCTGCTGTGGTGAGGTGGGATTCGCGGAACTCAACAGTCAGGTCTGTGCTGGGGTGAGGTGGGATTCGCCGAGCTCAACAGTCAGGTCTCTGCTGTGGTGAGGTGGGATTCGCCAAACTCAACAGTCAGGTCTCTGCTGTGGTGAGGTGGGATTCGCCGAACTCAACAGTCAGGTCTCTGCATCTTTGCATCTTAATTACATGAAGCAACAAGAGCATGCTGCAGTACAGCCGGGAGACGAGATCTACACAGTGAGTCCTCTTGCACACTACATGCGATTCCGATTTTTTTTTTTTTTTTTTTTTTTTTTTTTTTTTATACGATCTGATTTTTGAATCCGATTAAAACAAAAAAGTACTGCATGCTGCTACGTTTTTAAATCTGAATCAAAAATCGGATTGTATAAAAAAAATCGGAATCGCATGTAGTGTGCAAGAGGCGTCACTGTGTTTGTATACAGTACATTGTAGTGCCTATATCCTCCTACCTTTTAAAATACATTGTACTAGGGTGGAACATAATTTAAACGTTGTAATAACCGGGTCAAATAAAATGTGTGGGTTTTATCCACAGTAGCATGTTTTATTTTAAGACTATAATGGCTGAAAACTGATAAATAATGCATCTTTTCCTTTTTATTATTATTATTCCTGTTAAAATGTATTTTGAATAAAATAATTCTTAGCAAAATGTACCACCCAAAGACAGCGTGATTTGTAGCGAAAGCCACAAGATATAGATCATTTTGTTGTGATAAGTAGTGATAAAGTTATTGGGAATGGGAGGAGTGCTCAAAGGTGAAAATTGTTCTGGTCCATAAGGGTAGAACCCCTCAGTTGTGAAGTGGTTAAAGAGGACCTCCATGCAGAAAATAAAAATCAGTCAGCACTGCTGTAATGAAAAGTTATATTTTCCTTCGGAGTCTCGTCCGACGAAGCTGCTCGAAGACCCCGCATCACTACACTTCCGCCACTTGGCCCCGCCTGCCCTCTTTCTTCCAAGAAAAAACGTGCGGCAATTGAATGCAATAAATAGCTTGGATTGTTATTTTCTGCATGGAGGTCCTCTTTAAAGAGAATCTGTACTCTAAAATTCTTACAATAAAAAGCATACCATTCTATTCATTATGTTCTCCTGGGCCTCTCTATGCTATTTCTGCCACTCCCTGCTGCAATCCTGGCTTGTAATTGCCCACATTAGAACATGTATAGGAACTTATAGGATAGAAGAAATAAGTCTGAAAATTTTGTTACAGAGCCTCTTTAAGGTACTGTGATTGCAACGCAGCACTATTATGCTTGTGAGCGCCCTAAGTAAAGGGGACAGAGTTAAAAAACTATATTGATAATAGGAGAAAAAAAATAGAACATCAGTGTGGTATGTGTGAAAGGGCAAGCGCTACAGATAATTCACTGATCAGGCAGCAAAGGCCGGGGGGATTTCCTGTTCCAAATGCTTGCACGGTGCCTGGGTTTCCTCACAGTGCCAGTGAGGGCGGAGCTTCTGGGAGACTGGGGGTAGAGTTACATGTCATTTCACAGGCTGGGCTTAGCAGTGTTTTGGGAACATAATAAAAATATGATGATGTAATAAGATTTAGGCCCCGTTCACACCTACGTGGGAATCGCGCGATTCCCGCTAACTGCAAACCGCTAGCGTTTTAAACAAAATGCTAGTCCTATTCTAGTCTATGGCAGTGTTCTCACTGCCACGATCATGGGCGTTTTGCGGTTATCGCTAATTCCTAGTGTGAACAAGCCCTAAGGTGTAATGTTATGGTATGGTATCCATTTTAAAATAGTTTGCCCAGGGGAGCTCAGGGCGGAGTTTTGTGCCATTTGGGGGCGGGGCTCAGTGACAGTTGGGGCGGAGCTTCACACTGGTCCCAGCGCCCTTTGAAATATATTTAAAATAAAATGTAATGTAAAGTTATCCTACCTAATAAAAGGTAAGTGTCGCTGCGTCCCATGTCCATCCGTCCGTGCTTTTTGTGCACTGCGCATGTGCAGTGACGCAGAGACACTGCCGAGAGCCAGAGGAGGACGGGGCCAGAAGGGGTGGGCGTGCGCGGCGTTTGACGGGTGCGAGGCGTGCAACAGGTGCCTGGTCAGCGCATAAGGTACAGACTTAGCCATTTTTAAACGGGCTTAGGTCCACTAGTAAGTGTATAAATTGCTTAAAGTACTTTGGCCAGGGGAGCTGAGGCGGAGTTTCATGTAGTTGGGGCGGGGCTTAGCTGCGGTCTGGGCAGGGTTTCACGCTGAGCTCAGCATCCTTTTATATAATCTTAAAATTACATTAATATGATGTTATGTATTAATGTAATGCTATGGTACTGTACATGTGTATATATTATATAAAGTACATTGGACAGGGAATCTGGGGGCAGAGTTTCATGCCATTTGGGGTGGGGCTTAGTGTTAGTTTGGGGGCGTGGTTTCACGTCAATCCCAAGCTCTTTCAAATATATTGATAATAAAATGAATGTAATGTCATGGTACAATATATATATATATATTGTGTATATGTGTGTAATGTTATGGTAATATGTGTATATATGTATTACTTTGGCCAGGGAGGCTGGTTGCACAGCTCCCATCACGTCACACAAGCTCGAGGCATCAGCGTGACGTCATAGTAGAGCAGCTGCTTCCTGTAAACAACCCCCCGCGGACACACTAGCGGGGACAGGCGAAGGAGCTGGAGGTGACTGAGGCTGGAGCGGAGGGCAGATCTCTGAGCAGCAGCCAGCGGCATCACGGAGCAGCCAGGAGCCCGCATGTCAGCAGAGAGGAGGCATTACTGTGCCGGAGCGCCCCCTGCTGGACCTGATAAGTAACGTTACTGTAACAATGTCTTATAGAATTCACTGGAGTTACAGATAAATATCGGGGAGGCAATTGAGTTATTAGCAGTGAAGGGATATTTTCAGCCTTATGGGAAATCCCGCACATAAGGCTGCTGAACACAAGGGAATAGGGCGGCTGCATGCAGAGCTGCATAGCAACAGGGAACTGCTGAAAAGTACAGCTAAATGTCCCATACATACTATAGACAATTCTAAAGTCATTTTAGACGGGGGATCTCGTGCCGTTTGGGGGCGGGGCTTAAAGGCGGTGTGGGGCGGGGCTTCGCACTGGTCTTATGTTACATTGGCTTATGGTACATGTGTTTATATTACATAAAGTACTTTGGCTGGGGGTGGAGTTTCGTGCTGTTTGGGGCGGGGCTTAGTGACGGTTTGGGGGTGAGGCCTCGCACAAATACCAATGCGCTTTGAAATATATTGATAATGAAATGAATGTAATGTCATGATACAGTATATGTGTATTTAATGTAATGTTATGGTATTTGTGTATGTATTACATAAAGTGCAGTGCTTTGGCCAGGGAAACTGGGGGCGTGGCTTAGTGACGGTTTGGGGGAGTGGCTTCACGTCGATCCAGCGCTCTTTCAACTATATATAGATAATAAAATGAAAGTAATGTCATGGTACAATATATATATTAATGTAGTGTTATGGTATATGTATGTATTACTTCGGCTAGGGGGGCTGGTTGCGCTGGCCAAAGTAATACATACATATATACACATATCCCGCGGAGGTTTGTTTACTAGAGATGGGAAGTTCGGATCTTTTCAATGATCCGGATGATTCGAATCGGATCATTGAAGAGATCCGGATCTTTGATCCGAATCTCGGATCATTTTACTACCGGAAGCATTCGGGGGTGAAATGAACAGCAGGACAGGTCTGTGGACAGAAGGGGAGGGGGGTGGACACACAGAGAAGGGGAGAAGATGGACAGAGGGCAGGGAGTGGACAGAGAAGGGAGGAGGGACGAGCAGAGAGCAGAAATGTTTGCACGTAATACCCACATGCTGAAGTCATATGCTTTACATATATTTCACCTATATGTTCATCTGTACACTTTGAAAGAAAAGGTCGCACAGTGAAAGAAAGCATTCCCAGAAGATAAGTGCAGCTGTTTAGTGCCGAGTGCAGGAGGATTATTTTGCCTTTCAATCACAGTGTCTGCAAAGTTACTGAGCTGTGCTGAGCCAAAAGCTTCCAATGTGTTCACTGTGCAGCACTACGGAACAGCCAGCCAGCCTATAATGGGCAGCACATTGCAGCCAGTATGTGTGCTCTACACATATCTGGCAGTGGCACCCATGTCCCCTCTCTCTCATCTACCTGTCTCCTTGCAAGGCTGCCTCCCATCCAGGGCCGGATTACCGACCAGGCAACAAAAGCAGTCGCTTGGGGCCCCATTCAGAGTCAAAGGGGCCCCATTAGCACATAAACCAGCCCTTGCCATCCTGTCAGCGGTGGCTGGATGGTATAATGGTTAAAGGGACTCTGAGCAGTGCAGTAACTATGGAAAGATGCATATCATTTTAAAGCTCTCTTTCCAATGATATCTAAACGGCTGCTCTATGCCTTTTAGTTTTCGATATTTTCGCGATTGAAATCGCGGCCACAGAACAACTTTTCTCTAAAGTCAGCGGTGGCTGGATGGTATAATGGTTAAAGGGACTCTGAGCAGTGCAGTAGCTATGGAAAGATTCATATCATTTTAAAGCTCTCTTTCTCCTCTTTCCAATGATATATAAACAGCTGCTCTATGCCTTTTAGTTTTCGATATTTTCGCGATCGAAATCGCGGCCACAGGACGACTTTTCTCCAAAGTCAGAGGTGGCTGGATGGTATAATGGTAAAGGGACTCTGAGCAGTGCAGTAACTATGGAAAGATGCATATCATTTTAAAGCTCTTTTTCTCCTCTTTCCAATGATATATAAACAGCTGCTCTATGCCTTTTAGTTTTTGATATTTTCATGATTGAAATCACGGCCACAGGACGACTTTTCTCCAAAGTTGGCAGCTCGATTCAGCACAATGCAATGAAATATAAGGAACCCAGGGGGATATAATTACAAACATCATGCTGGTAGGTGTGAGGATGTAATGAATTAGTTGTGGGTATGCTTAAAGGCATATCCACAGGCACTGCTTGGAGTCCCTTTAAGGGCTCTGCCGCTGACACAGGAGACCAGGGTTCGAATCTCAGCTCTGCCTGTTCAGTAAGCCAGCACCTATTCAGTAGGAGACCGTAGGCAAGTCTCTCTAACACTGCTACTGCCTATAGGGCGCGTCCTAGTGGCTGCAGCTCTGGCGCTTTGAGTCCACCAGGAGAAAAGCGCGATATAAATGTTATTTGTCTTGTCTTGTCAAATGATGCCGTGCGCTGCTGATTGTCTTCAGAGCCAGGCTCTCCTCCTAGGTCCCCCTCCTGCTACTGTGCGCTCTGCCGCTGCTCACTCCACCCTCCCTTCCCACAGAGAACCACAGCTGCAGCAAGAATGATAGCAGCAGATGGCAAACGCTCACTCACCTATCCATGATCCAAGCAATAGAGATCCTGTCATCTGAAACCCATCTGTCTCTTCTACAGTGCAGCCGCTCGCTCTGAACTTCCTGATTCTCAGATCAGACATGAAGTAGGAAGTAGTAATAGTAGTAGTAACAGAGCGGCAGCACTCTAGAGGAGACAGATGGGCTCCGGATGACGGGACCTCTATTGCTTGGATCGCAATAGGTGAATGTGATTCATTTGGTGCTGTCATTCTCCCCCACTGCGGCTGCCTTCTCTGCTGGACTATCAAATTAATTAACACTGCGCCACAGTTCCCCACTGATTATTATCACCAAAATGACAGTTCCTGGGGTCGCTGCAGATAGTCCAGTCACTGGGTAATAGATTCAAAGTTGCTGATGCGCTCTCCAGACCTGCAAGAAATAAATCTCCACATAGGGCAATATCGTTCAATCTGTATAGATCACCACTCCATTTATTCCACGTGACTCATGTGAGGTGCTCTCCCAATTAATAACCTTATCCCCTCTCGCTAGGATGCTCACCAGATTCTGGCCACCCCAGCGTTCAGGTGGATCATGCACAGTATGTTTAAATTCACTTCGCTGATTTCTATAAAGAGGAAAAAATCTCCACATAGGGTAATACAGTTCAAACTCAGTAATTCCAAACACTGATTCCACCCTGTGTTCCTCAAAATCACCCTGTGATTGTGTCAATCCACCGTGCTGCACATCACACTGCTCACCAGATGCAGCCCACCTCTGATCCTAGGTGGAAGTCACGCTATATGTAATTGCCAGAAAAACTTCTCACTCCTAGATCCTTTTAACAGGCCATTTCAAGGTCTTGCTTTAATTCCACTTTAAAAATTGCTCAATGTAAAAGCAGTGTTGTGCGTCTGACGTCGCACAGGAGGAAGAGAGCGCACGGACCGGCCGGTCAGTACAGTAGCGCACGGACTGATACCCTGCGACCTGGAGAGGAGGCGGAACGGGAGAGCGCGGAGTTCTTAGGCGCACCCGGATACCAGACGACATCCAGACGGATGGGCATTGGCAGCTGTTGATGTTTGATATGCGCAGAACGCACATGGAGGCGTAAGTGAGACTGAATCTTTGCGCAGTGCAATATTGATTACTGTGTTACGCTATGATGGTTTCCTGTTTTTATATATTTTTTACATTGAGCAATTTTTAAAGTGGAATTAAAGCAAGACCTTGAAATGGCCTGTTAAAAGGATCTAGGAGTGAGAAGTTTTTCTGGCAATTACATATAGCGTGACTTCCACCTAGGATCAGAGGTGGGCTGCATCTGGTGAGCAGTGTGATGTGCAGCACGGTGGATTGACACAATCACAGGGTGATTTTGAGGAACACAGGGTGGAATCAGTGTTTGGAATTACTGAGTTTGAACTGTATTACCCTATGTGGAGATTTTTTCCTCTTTATAGAAATCAGCGAAGTGAATTTAAACATACTGTGCATGATCCACCTGAACGCTGGGGTGGCCAGAATCTGGTGAGCATCCTAGCGAGAGGGGATAAGGTTATTAATTGGGAGAGCACCTCACATGAGTCACGTGGAATAAATGGAGTGGTGATCTATACAGATTGAACGATATTGCCCTATGTGGAGATTTATTTCTTGCAGGTCTGGAGAGCGCAGCAGCAACTTTGAATCTGCTGGACTATCGTATTCACTGGGATGGAGGCTGCATGGTGGCTGTCTAGTTTGGGAGGAAATTGGTTGTTCGGTGGTGGGAGTGGTTATGTAATTCTGTCTGGGGAACGGCTTCCGGTTTGGCGGTGTCCAGAGCTTTCTGCTATTGCCAGGCTGGAGATGCAGGGGGAAAGTGCTGCTGTGATATCTGGCGCCCTCTTCACAGGGGTGCCCCAGCCCCTGAGTGCAAATGTCCCAGCCATTCATCTCTCACTCTGCATTTTGCCGCTGCTATTCCCTGCATTGTGCACCCACAGAGGAAAGCGTGCTGTTGCCCATAGCAACCAGTAGCTCGGCTGCCCGGTGTGTGCGACATATTGCTGTGCAGCTGCATCTTCTGATTCTATTACGACATGATGGGGGGGCCCAAATCAGTTACTTTGCTTAGGGCCCCATTTAGCCTTAATCCGGCTCTGCTCCCATCCAACAGAGCGATCCATCTCAGCTCTGCTTCCAAGACCCCGCTGCCCGCTGAGAGGGGGCGTGTCGCTCCTGGCTCCGCCCCTTTTGCGATCCGAATCGTTCATTTTGATGATTCGGATGATCGACTCATAAAATAGATTCGGATCAAAGATCCGAATCGTTCATGATCCGGACAACAGCTGCTCTAGTACTATGACGTCACGCTGATGCCTCGAGCTTGTGACCTGATGGGAGCTGTGCAACCAGTGGGCGATCACGTCACACAAGCTCGAGGCAACAGCGTGACGTCATAGTGGAGCAGCTGCTTCCTGTAAACAACCCCCCCCGCGGACACACTAGCGGGGACAGGCGAAGGAGCTGGACGAGGCTGAGGCTGGAGCGGACGGGACATCTCTGAGCAGCAGCCAGCGGCATCACGGAGCAGCCAGGAGCCCGCATGTCAGCAGAGAGGAGGCATTAGCTGTGCCGGAGCGCCCCCTGCTGGACCTGATAAGTATGGTTACTGTAACAATGTCTTAGTGAATTCCTTGGAGTACATATCGGGGACGCAATTGAGTTATGAGCAGTGAAGGGATATTCTCAGCCTTATTTCTGCCTTATGGGAAATCCCGCACATAAGGCTGCTGAACACAAGGGAATAGGGCGGCTGCATGCAGAGCTGCACAGCAACAGGGAACTGCTGAAAATCACAGCTGCTAAATGTCCCATACATACTATAGCAGGGGTGAGTCTCAAACTCAATTTACCTGGGGGGCCGCAGGAGGCAAAGTCAGGATGAGACTGGGCCGCATAAGGAATTTCACAATCGCGGCGCATCGCCGCCTCTGCCCGCCCCTCTCACTCTTCCTTCAGAGAGGGGCGGGGAGAGGCGGCGATCCGTGCGGCGATTGACGTCAGGAGGGGCAGAGCTGAAGCTGAAAGCTCTGCCCCTTCCAGGAAATTCTGGCAGATTGCCCCGCGGGCAATTTGGGGGCTCTGCAGCCCTCGTTTAGCGGCGGGGATGCGGCGGATTACTTGGGACCACTGAAGCGAACTATAAGGAATTTGCCGGCGAGGGCCACAAAATATTGTATCGGGGGCCGCGAGTTTGAGACCCCTGTAATATAGGCAATATTAAAGTCATTTGGCCATGGGGGCGGAGGGCGGAGTTTTGTGTCTGTTTGGGGACGGAGCTTAGTGGTGGTTTGGGGCGAAGTTTCGCACTGGTCTTAGAGCCCTTTCAAATAGATTGAAAATAAACTGCATGTAACTGCTGAAAATGACAACAAAATGTCCAGTACATATTATAGGGAGTTTAATCAGGGAAAAAAAAGTGACAGTTCATTACATCAGTAACTGCTAGGTAGAAACCATGGTAACTGTAAAGGTGACCACACACCATACAATTAAAAGATCCAATTTTTCACCAATGCGATAATTACGTTCGGTTGTCTTGAAAAATTGAGAGCTTTTCTTTGTTTTCAATCAATAAATGTGATCGGATTTCCCTTTTTTGTTTTTTTGTTTTCGATTTTTGGAAATTGGACATGTTGGAAATTTCAGACTAACTTTTCAAGAATTGTATGGTGTGTGATAGATTGTCAATTACTTGATGTAAAGTTCCAATCAAATTTTTCTGAGCTTTCAATTATTTTATTCGTGATTGGGTAAAAATTGAATAGGTGTGTGGTACATTGAATCAGTAAGAAAAATTGATTGCTATCCTTGAATTAAACAGATATTTTAAAAATTGTATGGTATGTGGCCACCTTAAAGAGAGTCTGAAGCGAGAATAAATCTCGCTTCAGACCTCATAAATAGCAGGGGCATGTGTGCCCCTGCTAAACCGCCGCTATCCCGCGGCTTAACGGGGGTCCCTGATCCCACAAATCCCCTCCGTAAAGCGGGGGAGCGCTTCCTGGTTGGGGCAGGGCTAACCGCCGCAGCCCTGCCCCACGCTCGTCTGTCAGCGCGTATCTCCGCCTCTCCCCCGCCCCTCTCAGTCTTCCTTCACTGAGAGGGGCGGGGGAGAGGCGGCGATGCGCCGCTGATAGACGCGACTGGAGGCAGGGCTGCGGCGGTTAGCCCTGCCTCCAGGAGCGACCAAATGTACGACCAAGTCGTGCGGGGGGTGATTTGGGGGTGAAGGGACCCCCGTTTAGCGGCGCAATAGCGGCGGTTTAGCAGGGGCACACGTGCCCCTGCTAACTTTGAGCTCTGAAGCGAGATTTATTCTCGCTTCAGAGTCTCTTTAAAAGAGTTCTCCGGTATATTTTAAAAAGCTAAAACTGACACTTACCTGATGCTTCTATCGCCCCCCTGCAGCTGTGATGTCCCGCGCTGTCCTCCTCCGATGCCACGTTCCCCGCCGCCGGTAACCTGCTAATTGTTCATCTAACTAGATAAACAGAACTGGCTGCGAGGCCGTGGCTGTACTGTACAGTACTGTAATGCAGTACTATACTGCACCTGCGTAGTAAGCTCCCGGTGACACATGCGGGAGTGAGCATGCAGCCGGCAGCCGCAGTTCTATTCATCTAGTTAGATGAACAATTAGCAGGTTACCGGCGGCGGGGAACAGAGCATCGGAGGAGGACAGCGCGGGACATCACAGCTGCAAGGGCCTGATAGAAGCACCAGGTAAGTGTCAGTTTTAGCTTTATAAAATACAATGGAGAACCCCTTTAAGAAATGCTGCTAAAGTTGAATTTAGAGCTCATCTCTCTACTCTAGTAAAGTTGGAATGGAATTAGTGCAGAGTGAATTTGTACAGCGCGAATCCAATGACAGGGTTAGTAATTGCATGAACATTGGATGTGTGTCCCAGGCTTTAGGCCAGGCTTACACTAAATCAGTTGCTGTCAGCACCGGACAACTGATGTGCAGCACAGCTGAAGGAATTGTCCATGTTCTTCTATGGCTATGTAAACAGTGGTGCGCTGTGGTGTGGCCGCATTGTGATGCAGCTTTCCTCAATGCACCACCTATGCAGCGTTCACGGTGAGGCCGGTGGAGTTTAATGGCATGTGGCATCCTATGCAGTGCGTTACCGCAATATGCAGAGGGACAGTGAAGCATACATTTTATTGGCTGTATGCTTCACTGTAAGCAACTCAACGCAGGAATAATGTGTGGAGCGACTTTCCCATTACATTGCGTTCCAGCTCTTACAAGAAACGCAAAGTCCACTGTGTACCTAGCAACTGGCCCCATTCACAGCGGTGCAATGTAACAGCTGCTTTGTCATGCAGCTTACCGCAATGCAATGCACCACTTTTGTGACGATCACAGTGTGGCGGGAGCGTTGCAGCATAGCAGGTTGCAGTATGGTAAGGCACTGCATGTAGTGCGATACAGGTAAACGCGTGCGTCAACAGTACGTGAAGAATACTTTTCATTAACTTTATGCTTCACTGTGCTTCACTGTACCCGAGTATACTTTTTTGTTCTGTTGCATTGTGCTCCTGTTACACAGGGAATGCAACGTCTCAACTTTTGAATGTGGTTTAGCACTTGCTAATGCAATGCAATGGGGGATGTTTACGAAATCACATCGCTCCAGTGTGGACACACACACAGGATAACAGCAAGAGCTTTTTAAATCACAAAGCACTTAGAAAAGCTCTTGTAGTGTGAATGAGCCCTAATTAAAGAGGAACTTCAGCCTAAACAAACATACTGTCGTTAAAGGGATACTGTAGGGGGATCGGGGGGAAATGAGTTGAACTTACCCGAGGCTTCTAATGGTCCCCCATAGACATCCTGTGCCCGCGCAGCCACTCACCGATGCTCCGGCTCCGCCTCTGGTTCACTTCTGGAATTTCAGACTTTAAAGTTTGAAAACCACTGCGCCTGTGTTGCTATGTCCTCGATCCCGCTGATGCCACCAGGAGCGTATAACACAAGCCCAGTAAGGTCTGTGGGTGCGCAGTATGCTCCTGGTGACATCAGCGGGATCGAGGACACGGCAACGCAGGCGCAGTGCTTTTCAGACATTAAAGTCTGAAATTCCAGAAGTGAACCGGAGGTGGAGCCGGAGCATCGGTGAGTGGCTGCGCAGGCACAGGATGTCTGCGGGGGACCATTAGAAGCCCCGGGTAAGTTCAACTAATTATTCCCCGACCCCCTACAGTATCCCTTTAAGTTTCATTAGTTATGTTAATTAAAATAGATAGGTAAAATAATCTCTTACCCACCCTGTTTTAAAAGAACAGGCAAATGTTTGTGATTTCATGATGGCAGCCATCTTTTTGGTTAAAAGGAGGTGTCAGCGAGCATGAGGCACGGTTCCAACTGTCCTGTGTGCTGATCACCACTCCCAGTTGCTAGGCAACGTGAATAACAACATCAGAAATCCTATTATGCTTTGCACAGCATCAGGGGAAAAAAGCCTGGGCAGTTTTCTTTGATGGGTGGAGCTTAGCTAAAAATGCAGCTAAAATGATGCTTTGGTAAGAAAAACAAAGTTCTGATGCTGTGAAACTGTTAAGAAATGAAATTCAAGTGAAATGAAAGGTCTATGCTGTGATGAGGTGCTTTCACTGAACTCAACAGTTAGGTCTACCGAACAATCAGGTCTATGCTGTGATGAGGTGGGTTCACTGAACACAACAGTTAGCTCTATGCTGTGATGAGGTGGGTTCACTGAACACAACAGTTAGGTCTATGCTGTGATGAGGTGCTTTCACTGAACACAACAGTTAGGTCTACCGAACAGTCAGGTCTATGTTGTGATGAGGTGGGTTCGCTGAACACAACAGTCAGGTCTCTGCAGTGGTGAGGTGGGTTCCCTGAACACAACAGTCAGGTCTATGCTGTGGTGAGGTGAGTTTGCTGAACACAACAGTCAGGTCTCTGCTGTGGTGAGGTGGGTTCCCTGAATACAACAGTCAGGTCTCTGCTGTGGTGAGGTAGGTTCCCTGAACACAACAGTCAGGTCTCTGCTGTGGTGAGGTAGGTTACCTGAACACAACAGTCAGGTCTCTGCTGTGGTGAGGTGGGTTCCCTGAACACAACAGTCAGGTCTCTGCTGTGGTGAGGTAGGTTCCCTGAACACAACAGTCAGGTCTCTGCTGTGGTGAGGTGGGTTACCTGAACACAACAGTCAGGTCTCTGCTGTGGTGAGGTGGGTTCCCTGAACACAACAGTCAGGTCTCTGCTGTGGTGAGGTGGGTTCCCTGAACCCAACAGTCAGGTCTCTGCTGTGGTGAGGTGGGTTCCCTAAACACAACTGTCAGGTCTCTGCTGTGGTGAGGTGGGATTCGCCAAACACAACAGTCAGGTCTCTGCTGTGGTGAGGTGGGTTTCGCCGAACAAGACAGTCAGGTCTCTGCTGTGGTGAGGTGGGATTCGCCGAACAAAACAGTCAGGTCTCTGCTGTGGTGAGGTGGGATTCACCGAACACAACAGTCAGGTCTCTGCTGTGGTGAGGTGGGATTCGCCGAACTCAACAGTCAGGTCTCTGCTGTGGTGAGGTGGGATTCACCGAACTCAACAGTCAGGTCTCTGCTGTGGTGAGGTGGGATTCGCCGAACTCAACAGTCAGGTCTCTGCTGTGGTGAGGTGGGATTCGCCGAGCTCAACAGTCAGGTCTCTGCTGTGGTGAGGTGGGATTCGCTGAACTCAACAGTCAGGTCTCTGCTGTGGTGAGGTGGGTTCCCTGAACACAACAGTCAGGTCTCTGCTGTGGTGAGGTGGGATTCGCGGAACACAACAGTCAGGTCTCTGCTTTGGTGAGGTGGGATTCGCCGAACTCAACAGTCAGGTCTCTGCTGTGGTGAGGTGGGATTTGCCGAACACAACAGGCAGGTCTCTGCTGTGGTGAGGTGGGATTCGCCGAACTCAACAGTCAGGTCTCTGCTGTGGTGAGGTGGGATTTGCCGAACACAACAGTCAGGTCTCTGCTGTGGTGAGGTGGATTCCCTGAACACAACAGTCAGGTCTCTGCTGTGGTGAGGTGGGTTCCCTGAACACAACAGTCAGGTCTCTGCTGTGGTGAGGTGGGTTCCCTGAACACAACAGTCAGGTCTCTTCTGTGGTGAGGTGGGTTTCCCTGAACACAACAGTCAGGTCTCTGCTGTGGTGAGGTGGGTTCCCTAAACACAACAGTCAGGTCTCTGCTGTGGTGAGGTGGGATTCGCCGAACAAAACAGTCAGGTCTCTGCTGTGGTGAGGTGGGATTCGCCGAAAAAAACAGTCAGGTCTCTGCTGTGATAAGGTGGGATTCGCCAAACACAACAGTCAGGTCTCTGCTGTGGTGAGGTGGGATTCGCCGAACTCAACAGTCAGGTCTCTGCTGTGGTGAGGTGGGATTCGCCGAACTCAACAGTCAGGTCTCTGCTGTGGTGAGGTGGGATTCACCGAACTCAACAGTCAGGTCTCTGCTGTGGTGAGGTGGGATTCACCAAACTCAACAGTCAGGTCTCTGCTGTGGTGAGGTGGGATTCGCCGAACTCAACATTCAGGTCTCTTCTGTGGTGAGGTGGGATTCACCGAACACAACAGTCAGGTCTCTGCTGGGGTGAGGTGGGATTCGCCAAACACAACAGTCAGGTCTCTGCTGTGGTGAGGTGGGATTCGCCGAACACAACAGTCAGGTCTCTGCTGTGGTGAGGTGGGATTCGCCAAGCTCAACAGTCAGGTCTCTGCTGTGGTGAGGTGGGATTCGCCGAGCTCAACAGTCAGGTCTCTGCTGTGGTGAGGTGGGATTCGCCGAACACAACAGTCAGGTCTCTGCTGTGGTGAGGTGGGATTCGCTGAGCTCAACAGTCAGGTTTCTGCTGTGGTGAGGTGGGATTCGCCGAATACAACAGTCAGGTCTCTGCTGTGGTGAGGAGGGATTCGCCGAACACAACAGTCAGGTCTCTGCTGGGGTGAGGTGGGATTAGCCGAGCTACACAGTCAGGTCTCTGCTGTGGTGAGGTGGGTTCCCTGAACACAACAGTCAGGTCTCTGCTGTGGTGAGGTGGGTTCCCTGAACACAACAGTCAGGTCTCTGCTGTGGTGAGGTGGGATTCGCCGAACACAACAGTCAGGTCTCTGCTCTGGTGAGGTGGGATTCGCCGAACTCAACAGTCAGGTCTCTGCTGTGGTGAGGTGGGATTCGCCGAACACAACAGTCAGGTCTCTGCTGGGGTGAGGTGGGATTCGCCGAGCTCAACAGTCAGGTCTCTGCTGTGGTGAGGTGGTATTCGCCGAGCTCAACAGTCAGGTCTCTGCTGTGGTGAGGTGGGATTCGCCGAACTCAACAGTCAGGTCTCTGCTGTGGTGAGGTGGGTTCCCTGAACACAACAGTCAGGTCTCTGCTGTGGTGAGGTGGGATTCGCCGAACACAACAGTCAGGTCTCTGCTGTGGTGAGGTCGGATTCGCCGAACTCAACAGTCAGGTCTCTGCTGTGGTGAGGTAGGTTCCCTGAACACAATAGTCAGGTCTCTGCTGTGGTGAGGTGGGATTGGCCGAGCTCAACAGTCAGGTCTCTGCTGTGGTGAGGTGGGATTTGCCGAACACAACAGTCAGGTCTCTGCTGGGGTGAGGTGGGATTCGCCGAGCTCAACAGTCAGGTCTCTGCTGTGGTGAGGTGGTATTCGCCGAGCTCAACAGTCAGGTCTCTGCTGTGGTGAGGTGGGATTCGCCGAACTCAACAGTCAGGTCTCTGCTGTGGTGAGGTGGGTTCCCGGAACACAACAGTTAGGTCTCTGCTGTGGTGAGGTGGGTTCCCTGAACACAACAGTCAGGTCTCTGCTGTGGTGAGGTGGGTTCCCTGAACACAACAGTCAGGTCTCTTCTGTGGTGAGGTGGGATTCGCTGAACACAACAGTCAGGTCTCTGCTGTGGTGAGGTGGGATTTACCAAACTCAACAGTCAGGTCTCTGCTGTGGTGAGGAGGGATTCGCCGAACACAACAGTCAGGTCTCTGCTGGGGTGAGGTGGGATTAGCCGAGCTACACAGTCAGGTCTCTGCTGTGGTGAGGTGGGTTCCCTGAACACAACAGTCAGGTCTCTGCTGTGGTGAGGTGGGTTCCCTGAACACAACAGTCAGGTCTCTGCTGTGGTGAGGTGGGATTCGCCGAACACAACAGTCAGGTCTCTGCTGTGGTGAGGTGGGATTCGCCGAACTCAACAGTCAGGTCTCTGCTGTGGTGAGGTGGGATTCGCCGAACACAACAGTCAGGTCTCTGCTGGGGTGAGGTGGGATTCGCCGAGCTCAACAGTCAGGTCTCTGCTGTGGTGAGGTGGTATTCGCCGAGCTCAACAGTCAGGTCTCTGCTGTGGTGAGGTGGGATTCGCCGAACTCAACAGTCAGGTCTCTGCTGTGGTGAGGTGGGTTCCCTGAACACAACAGTCAGGTCTCTGCTGTGGTGAGGTGGATTCCCTGAACACAACAGTCAGGTCTCTGCTGTGGTGAGGTAGGTTCCCTGAACACAACAGTCAGGTCTCTGCTGTGGTGAGGTGGGTTCCCTGAACACAACAGTCAGGTCTCTGCTGTGGTGAGGTGGGTTCCCTGAACACAACAGTCAGGTCTCTTCTGTGGTGAGGTGGGTTTCCCTGAACACAACAGTCAGGTCTCTGCTGTGGTGAGGTGGGTTCCCTAAACACAACAGTCAGGTCTCTGCTGTGGTGAGGTGGGATTCGCCGAACAAAACAGTCAGGTCTCTGCTGTGGTGAGGTGGGATTCGCCGAACAAAACAGTCAGGTCTCTGCTGTGATAAGGTGGGATTCGCCGAACTCAACAGTCAGGTCTCTGCTGTGGTGAGGTGGGATTCGCCGAACTCAACAGTCAGGTCTCTGCTGTGGTGAGGTGGGATTCGCCAAACTCAACAGTCAGTTCTCTGCTGTGGTGAGGTGGGATTCGCCGAACTCAACATTCAGGTCTCTTCTGTGGTGAGGTGGGATTCACCGAACACAACAGTCAGGTCTCTGCTGGGGTGAGGTGGGATTCGCCGAACCCAACAGTCAGGTCTCTGCTGTGGTGAGGTGGGATTCGCCGAACACAACAGTCAGGTCTCTGCTGTGGTGAGGTGGGATTCGCCAAGCTCAACAGTCAGGTCTCTGCTGTGGTGAGGTGGGATTCGCCGAGCTCAACAGTCAGGTCTCTGCTGTGGTGAGGTGGGATTCGCCGAACACAACAGTCAGGTCTCTGCTGTGGTGAGGTGGGATTCGCTGAGCTCAACAGTCAGGTTTCTGCTGTGGTGAGGTGGGATTCGCCGAATACAACAGTCAGGTCTCTGCTGTGGTGAGGTGGGATTCGCCGAACACAACAGTCAGGTCTCTGCTGGGGTGAGGTGGGATTCGCCGAGCTACACAGTCAGGTCTCTGCTGTGGTGAGGTGGGATTCGCCGAGCTCAACAGTCAGGTCTCTGCTGTGGTGAGGTGGGATTCGCCGAACTCAACAGTCAGGTCTCTGCTGTGGTGAGGTGGGATTCGCCAAACTCAACAGTCAGGTCTCTGCTGTGGTGAGGTGGGATTCGCCGAACTCAACATTCAGGTCTCTGCTGTGGTGAGGTGGGATTCGCCGAACTCAACATTCAGGTCTCTTCTGTGGTGAGGTGGGATTCACCGAACACAACAGTCAGGTCTCTGCTGGGGTGAGGTGGGATTCGCCGAACACAACAGTCAGGTCTCTGCTGTGGTGAGGTGGGATTCGCCGAGCTCAACAGTCAGGTCTCTGCTGTGGCGAGGTGGGATTCGCCAAACTCAACAGTCAGGTCTCTGCTGTGGTGAGGTGGGATTCGCTGAGCTCAACAGTCAGGTTTCTGCTGTGGTGAGGTGGGATTCGCCGAATACAACAGTCAGGTCTCTGCTGTGGTGAGGTGGGATTCGCTGAGCTCAACAGTCAGGTTTCTGCTGTGGTGAGGTGGGATTCGCCGAATACAACAGTCAGGTCTCTGCTGTGGTGAGGTGGGATTCGCCGAACACAACAGTCAGGTCTCTGCTGGGGTGAGGTGGGATTCGCCGAGCTACACAGTCAGGTCTCTGCTGTGGTGAGGTGGGATTTGCTGAACTCAACAGTCAGGTCTCTGCTGTGGTGAGGTGGGTTCCCTGAACACAACAGTCAGGTCTCTGCTGTGGTGAGGTGGGATTTGCCGAACACAACAGTCAGGTCTCTACTGTGGTGAGGTGGGATTCGCCGAACTCAACAGTCAGGTCTCTGCTGTGGTGAGGTGGGATTTGCCGAACACAACAGTCAGGTCTCTGCTGTGGTGAGGTGGATTCCCTGAACACAACAGTCAGGTCTCTGCTGTGGTGAGGTAGGTTCCCTGAACACAACAGTCAGGTCTCTGCTGTGGTGAGGTGGGTTCCCTGAACACAACAGTCAGGTCTCTGCTGTGGTGAGGTGGGTTCCCTGAACACAACAGTCAGGTCTCTTCTGTGGTGAGGTGGGTTTCCCTGAACACAACAGTCAGGTCTCTGCTGTGGTGAGGTGGGTTCCCTAAACACAACAGTCAGGTCTCTGCTGTGGTGAGGTGGGATTCGCCGAACAAAACAGTCAGGTCTCTGCTGTGGTGAGGTGGGATTCGCCGAACAAAACAGTCAGGTCTCTGCTGTGATGAGGTGGGATTCGCCGAACTCAACAGTCAGGTCTCTGCTGTGGTGAGGTGGGATTCGCCGAACTCAACATTCAGGTCTCTTCTGTGGTGAGGTGGGATTCACCGAACACAACAGTCAGGTCTCTGCTGTGGTGAGGTGGGATTCGCCGAACCCAACAGTCAGGTCTCTGCTGTGGTGAGGTGGGATTCGCCGAACACAACAGTCAGGTCTCTGCTGTGGTGAGGTGGGATTCGCCAAGCTCAACAGTCAGGTCTCTGCTGTGGTGAGGTGGGATTCGCCGAGCTCAACAGTCAGGTCTCTGCTGTGGTGAGGTGGGATTCGCCGAACACAACAGTCAGGTCTCTGCTGTGGTGAGGTGGGATTCGCTGAGCTCAACAGTCAGGTTTCTGCTGTGGTGAGGTGGGATTCGCCGAATACAACAGTCAGGTCTCTGCTGTGGTGAGGTGGGATTCGCCGAACACAACAGTCAGGTCTCTGCTGGGGTGAGGTGGGATTCGCCGAGCTACACAGTCAGGTCTCTGCTGTGGTGAGGTGGGATTCGCCGAGCTCAACAGTCAGGTCTCTGCTGTGGTGAGGTGGGATTCGCCGAACTCAACAGTCAGGTCTCTGCTGTGGTGAGGTGGGATTCGCCGAGCTCAACAGTCAGGTCTCTGCTGTGGTGAGGTGGGATTCGCCGAACACAACAGTCAGGTCTCTGCTGTGGTGAGGTGGGATTCGCCGAACACAACAGTCAGGTCTCTGCTGTGGTGAGGTGGGATTCGCCAAGCTCAACAGTCAGGTCTCTGCTGTGGAGAGGTGGGATTCGCCGAGCTCAACAGTCATGTCTCTGCTGTGGTGAGGTGGGATTCGCCGAACACAACAGTCAGGTCTCTGCTGTGGTGAGGTGGGATTCGCTGAGCTCAACAGTCAGGTTTCTGCTGTGGTGAGGTGGGATTCGCCGAATACAACAGTCAGGTCTCTGCTGTGGTGAGGAGGGATTCGCCGAACACAACAGTCAGGTCTCTGCTGGGGTGAGGTGGGATTAGCCGAGCTACACAGTCAGGTCTCTGCTGTGGTGAGGTGGGTTCCCTGAACACAACAGTCAGGTCTCTGCTGTGGTGAGGTGGGTTCCCTGAACACAACAGTCAGGTCTCTGCTGTGGTGAGGTGGGATTCGCCGAACACAACAGTCAGGTCTCTGCTGTGGTGAGGTGGGATTCGCCGAAATCAACAGTCAGGTCTCTGCTGTGGTGAGGTGGGATTCGCCGAACACAACAGTCAGGTCTCTGCTGGGGTGAGGTGGGATTCGCCGAGCTCAACAGTCAGGTCTCTGCTGTGGTGAGGTGGTATTCGCCGAGCTCAACAGTCAGGTCTCTGCTGTGGTGAGGTGGGATTCGCCGAACTCAACAGTCAGGTCTCTGCTGTGGTGAGGTGGGTTCCCTGAACACAACAGTCAGGTCTCTGCTGTGGTGAGGTGGATTCCCTGAACACAACAGTCAGGTCTCTGCTGTGGTGAGGTAGGTTCCCTGAACACAACAGTCAGGTCTCTGCTGTGGTGAGGTGGGTTCCCTGAACACAACAGTCAGGTCTCTGCTGTGGTGAGGTGGGTTCCCTGAACACAACAGTCAGGTCTCTTCTGTGGTGAGGTGGGTTTCCCTGAACACAACAGTCAGGTCTCTGCTGTGGTGAGGTGGGTTCCCTAAACACAACAGTCAGGTCTCTGCTGTGGTGAGGTGGGATTCGCCGAACAAAACAGTCAGGTCTCTGCTGTGGTGAGGTGGGATTCGCCGAACAAAACAGTCAGGTCTCTGCTGTGATAAGGTGGGATTCGCCGAACTCAACAGTCAGGTCTCTGCTGTGGTGAGGTGGGATTCGCCGAACTCAACAGTCAGGTCTCTGCTGTGATGAGGTGGGATTCGCCGAACTCAACAGTCAGGTCTCTGCTGTGGTGAGGTGGGATTCGCCAAACTCAACAGTCAGTTCTCTGCTGTGGTGAGGTGGGATTCGCCGAACTCAACATTCAGGTCTCTTCTGTGGTGAGGTGGGATTCACCGAACACAACAGTCAGGTCTCTGCTGGGGTGAGGTGGGATTCGCCGAACCCAACAGTCAGGTCTCTGCTGTGGTGAGGTGGGATTCGCCGAACACAACAGTCAGGTCTCTGCTGTGGTGAGGTGGGATTCGCTAAGCTCAACAGTCAGGTCTCTGCTGTGGTGAGGTGGGATTCGCCGAGCTCAACAGTCAGGTCTCTGCTGTGGTGAGGTGGGATTCGCCGAACACAACAGTCAGGTCTCTGCTGTGGTGAGGTGGGATTCGCTGAGCTCAACAGTCAGGTTTCTGCTGTGGTGAGGTGGGATTCGCCGAATACAACAGTCAGGTCTCTGCTGTAGTGAGGTGGGATTCGCCGAACACAACAGTCAGGTCTCTGCTGGGGTGAGGTGGGATTCGCCGAGCTACACAGTCAGGTCTCTGCTGTGGTGAGGTGGGATGCGCCGAGCTCAACAGTCAGGTCTCTGCTGTGGTGAGGTGGGATTCGCCGAACACAACAGTCAGTTCTCTGCTGTGGTGAGGTGGGATTCGCTGAACTCAACAGTCAGGTCTCTGCTGTGGTGAGGTGGGTTCCCTGAACACAACAGTCAGGTCTCTGCTGTGGTGAGGTGGGTTCCCTGAACACAACAGTCAGGTCTCTGCTGTGGTGAGGTGGGATTCGCCGAACTCAACAGTCAGGTCTCTGCTGTGGTGAGGTGGGATTCGCCGAACACAACAGTCAGGTCTCTGCTGGGGTGAGGTGGGATTCGCCGAGCTCAACAGTCAGGTCTCTGCTGTGGTGAGGTGGGATTCGCCGAACTCAACAGTCAGGTCTCTGCTGTGGTGAGGTGGGTTCCCTGAACACAACAGTCAGGTCTCTGCTGTGGTGAGGTGGGATTCGCCGAACACAACAGTCAGGTCTCTGCTGTGGTGAGGTGGGATTCGCCGAACTCAACAGTCAGGTCTCTGCTGTGGTGAGGTGGGATTTGCCGAACACAACAGTCAGGTCTCTGCTGTGGTGAGGTGGATTCCCTGAACACAACAGTCAGGTCTCTGCTGTGGTGAGGTAGGTTCCCTGAACACAACAGTCAGGTCTCTGCTGTGGTGAGGTGGGTTCCCTGAACACAACAGTCAGGTCTCTGCTGTGGTGAGGTGGGTTCCCTGAACACAACAGTCAGGTCTCTTCTGTGGTGAGGTGGGTTTCCCTGAACACAACAGTCAGGTCTCTGCTGTGGTGAGGTGGGTTCCCTAAACACAACAGTCAGGTCTCTGCTGGGGTGAGGTGAGATTCGCCGAGCTACACAGTCAGGTCTCTGCTGTGGTGAGGTGGGATTCGCCGAGCTCAACAGTCAGGTCTCTGCTGTGGTGAGGAGGGATTCGCCGAACACAACAGTCAGGTCTCTGCTGGGGTGAGGTGGGATTAGCCGAGCTACACAGTCAGGTCTCTGCTGTGGTGAGGTGGGTTCCCTGAACACAACAGTCAGGTCTCTGCTGTGGTGAGGTGGGTTCCCTGAACACAACAGTCAGGTCTCTGCTGTGGTGAGGTGGGATTCGCCGAACACAACAGTCAGGTCTCTGCTGTGGTGAGGTGGGATTCGCCGAACTCAACAGTCAGGTCTCTGCTGTGGTGAGGTGGGATTCGCCGAACACAACAGTCAGGTCTCTGCTGGGGTGAGGTGGGATTCGCCGAGCTCAACAGTCAGGTCTCTGCTGTGGTGAGGTGGTATTCGCCGAGCTCAACAGTAAGGTCTCTGCTGTGGTGAGGTGGTATTCGCCGAACTCAACAGTCAGGTCTCTGCTGTGGTGAGGTGGGTTCCCTGAACACAACAGTCAGGTCTCTGCTGTGGTGAGGTGGATTCCCTGAACACAACAGTCAGGTCTCTGCTGTGGTGAGGTAGGTTCCCTGAACACAACAGTCAGGTCTCTGCTGTGGTGAGGTGGGTTCCCTGAACACAACAGTCAGGTCTCTGCTGTGGTGAGGTGGTTTCCCTGAACACAACAGTCAAGTCTCTTCTGTGGTGAGGTGGGTTTCCCTGAACACAACAGTCAGGTCTCTGCTGTGGTGAGGTGGGTTCCCTAAACACAACAGTCAGGTCTCTGCTGTGGTGAGGTGGGATTCACCGAACAAAACAGTCAGGTCTCTGCTGTGGTGAGGTGGGATTCGCCGAACAAAACAGTCAGGTCTCTGCTGTGATAAGGTGGGATTCGCCGAACTCAACAGTCAGGTCTCTGCTGTGGTGAGGTGGGATTCGCCGAACTCAACAGTCAGGTCTCTGCTGTGGTGAGGTGGGATTCGCCGACCTCAACAGTCAGGTCTCTGCTGTGGTGAGGTGGGATTCGCCAAACTCAACATTCAAGTCTCTTCTGTGGTGAGGTGGGATTCACCGAACACAACAGTCAGGTCTCTGCTGGGGTGAGGTGGGATTCGCCGAACCCAACAGTCAGGTCTCTGCTGTGGTGAGGTGGGATTCGCCGAACACAACAGTCAGGTCTCTGCTGTGGTGAGGTGGGATTCGCCAAGCTCAACAGTCAGGTCTCTGCTGTGGTGAGGTGGGATTCGCCGAGCTCAACAGTCAGGTCTCTGCTGTGGTGAGGTGGGATTCGCCGAACACAACAGTCAGGTCTCTGCTGTGGTGAGGTGGGATTCGCTGAGCTCAACAGTCAGGTTTCTGCTGTGGTGAGGTGGGATTCGCCGAATACAACAGTCAGGTCTCTGCTGTGGTGAGGTGGGATTCGCCGAACACAACAGTCAGGTCTCTGCTGGGGTGAGGTGGGATTCGCCGAGCTACACAGTCAGGTCTCTGCTGTGGTGAGGTGGGATTCGCCGAGCTCAACAGTCAGGTCTCTGCTGTGGTGAGGTGGGATTCGCCGAACTCAACAGTCAGGTCTCTGGTGTGGTGAGGTGGGATTCGCCGAGCTCAACAGTCAGGTCTCTGCTGTGGTGAGGTGGGATTCGCTGAACACAACAGTCAGGTCTCTGCTGTGGTGAGGTGGGATTCGCCGAACACAACAGTCAGGTCTCTGCTGTGGTGAGGTGGGTTCCCTGAACACAACAGTCAGGTCTCTGCTGTGGTGAGGTGGGATTCGCCGAACTCAACAGTCAGGTCTCTGCTGTGGTGAGGTGGGTTCCCTGAACACAACAGTCAGGTCTCTGCTGTGGTGAGGTGGGATTCGCCGAACTCAACAGTCAGGTCTCTGCTGTGGTGAGGTGGGTTCCCTGAACACAACAGTCAGGTCTCTGCTGTGGTGAGGTGGGATTCGCCGAGCTCAACAGTCAGGTCTCTGCTGTGGTGAGGTGGGATTCGCCGACCTCAACAGTCAGGTCTCTGCTGTGGTGAGGTGGGTTCCCTGAACACAACAGTCAGGTCTCTGCTGTGGTGAGGTGGGATTCGCCGAACACAACAGTCAGGTCTCTGCTGTGGTGAGGTGGGATTCGCCGAACTCAACAGTCAGGTCTCTGCTGTGGTGAGGTGGGATTTGCCGAACACAACAGTCAGGTCTCTGCTGTGGTGAGGTGGATTCCCTGAACACAACAGTCAGGTCTCTGCTGTGGTGAGGTAGGTTCCCTGAACACAACAGTCAGGTCTCTGCTGTGGTGAGGTGGGTTCCCTGAACACAACAGTCAGGTCTCTGCTGTGGTGAGGTGGGTTCCCTGAACACAACAGTCAGGTCTCTTCTGTGGTGAGGTGGGTTTCCCTTGAACACAACAGTCAGGTCTCTGCTGTGGTGAGGTGGGTTCCCTAAACACAACAGTCAGGTCTCTGCTGTGGTGAGGTGGGATTCGCCGAACAAAACAGTCAGGTCTCTGCTGTGATAAGGTGGGATTCGCCAAACACAACAGTCAGGTCTCTGCTGTGGTGAGGTGGGATTCGCCGAACTCAACAGTCAGGTCTCTGCTGTGGTGAGGTGGGATTCGCCGAACTCAACAGTCAGGTCTCTGCTGTGGTGAGGTGGGATTCGCCGAACTCAACAGTCAGGTCTCTGCTGTGGTGAGGTGGGATTCACCGAACTCAACAGTCAGGTCTCTGCTGTGGTGAGGTGGGATTCACCAAACTCAACAGTCAGGTCTCTGCTGTGGTGAGGTGGGATTCGCCGAACTCAACATTCAGGTCTCTTCTGTGGTGAGGTGGGATTCACCGAACACAACAGTCAGGTCTCTGCTGGGGTGAGGTGGGATTCGCGAACACAACAGTCAGGTCTCTGCTGTGGTGAGGTGGGATTCGCCGAACACAACAGTCAGGTCTCTGCTGTGGTGAGGTGGGATTCGCCAAGCTCAACAGTCAGGTCTCTGCTGTGGTGAGGTGGGATTCGCCGAGCTCAACAGTCAGGTCTCTGCTGTGGTGAGGTGGGATTCGCCGAACACAACAGTCAGGTCTCTGCTGTGGTGAGGTGGGATTCGCTGAGCTCAACAGTCAGGTTTCTGCTGTGGTGAGGTGGGATTCGCCGAATACAACAGTCAGGTCTCTGCTGTGGTGAGGAGGGATTCGCCGAACACAACAGTCAGGTCTCTGCTGGGGTGAGGTGGGATTAGCCGAGCTACACAGTCAGGTCTCTGCTGTGGTGAGGTGGGTTCCCTGAACACAACAGTCAGGTCTCTGCTGTGGTGAGGTGGGTTCCCTGAACACAACAGTCAGGTCTCTGCTGTGGTGAGGTGGGATTCGCCGAACACAACAGTCAGGTCTCTGCTGTGGTGAGGTGGGATTCGCCGAACTCAACAGTCAGGTCTCTGCTGTGGTGAGGTGGGATTCGCCGAACACAACAGTCAGGTCTCTGCTGGGGTGAGGTGGGATTCGCCGAGCTCAATAGTCAGGTCTCTGCTGTGGTGAGGTGGTATTCGCCGAGCTCAACAGTCAGGTCTCTGCTGTGGTGAGGTGGGATTCGCCGAACTCAACAGTCAGGTCTCTGCTGTGGTGAGGTGGGTTCCCTGAACACAACAGTCAGGTCTCTGCTGTGGTGAGGTGGGATTCGCCGAACACAACAGTCAGGTCTCTGCTGTGGTGAGGTGGGATTCGCCGAACACAACAGTCAGGTCTCTTCTGTGGTGAGGTAGGTTCCCTGAACACAATAGTCAGGTCTCTACTGTGGTGAGGTGGGTTCCCTGACCACAACAGTCAGGTCTCTGCTGTGGTGAGGTGGGTTCCCTGAACACAACAGTCAGGTCTCTTCTGTGGTGAGGTGGGTTTCCCTGAACACAACAGTCAGGTCTCTGCTGTGGTGAGGTGGGTTCCCTAAACACAACAGTCAGGTCTCTGCTGTGGTGAGGTGGGATTCGCCGAACAAAACAGTCAGGTCTCTGCTGTGGTGAGGTGGGATTCGCCGAACAAAACAGTCAGGTCTCTGCTGTGATAAGGTGGGATTCGCCGAACACAACAGTCAGGTCTCTGCTGTGGTGAGGTGGGATTCGCCGAACTCAACAGTCAGGTCTCTGCTGTGGTGAGGTAGGTTCCCTGAACACAACAGTTAGGTCTCTGCTGTGGTGAGGTGTGTTCCCTGAACACAACAGTCAGGTCTCTGCTGTGGTGAGGTGGGTTTCCTGAACACAACAGTCAGGTCTCTTCTGTGGTGAGGTGGGATTCGCTGAACACAACAGTCAGGTCTCTGCTGTGGTGAGGTGGGATTCACCAAACTCAACATTCAGGTCTCTTCTGTGGTGAGGTGGGATTCACCGAACACAACAGTCAGGTCTCTGCTGGGGTGAGGTGGGATTCGCCGAACACAACAGTCAGGTCTCTGCTGTGGTGAGGTGGGATTCGCCGAACACAACAGTCAGGTCTCTGCCGTGGTGAGGTGGGATTCGCCAAGCTCAACAGTCAGGTCTCTGCTGTGGTGAGGTGGGATTCGCCGAGCTCAACATTTAGGTCTCTGCTGTGGTGAGGTGGGATTCGCCGAACACAACAGTCAGGTCTCTGCTGTGGTGAGGTGGGATTCGCTGAGCTCAACAGTCAGGTTTCTGCTGTGGTGAGGTGGGATTCGCCGAATACAACAGTCAGGTCTCTGCTGTGGTGAGGTGGGATTCGCTGAGCTCAACAGTCAGGTTTCTGCTGTGGTGAGGTGGGATTCGCCGAATACAACAGTCAGGTCTCTGCTGTGGTGAGGTGGGATTCGCCGAACACAACAGTCAGGTCTCTGCTGGGGTGAGGTGGGATTCGCCGAGCTACACAGTCAGGTCTCTGCTGTGGTGAGGTGGGATTTGCTGAACTCAACAGTCAGGTCTCTGCTGTGGTGAGGTGGGTTCCCTGAACACAACAGTCAGGTCTCTGCTGTGGTGAGGTGGGATTTGCCGAACACAACAGTCAGGTCTCTGCTGTGGTGAGGTGGGATTTGCCGAACACAACAGTCAGGTCTCTGCTGTGGTGAGGTGGATTCCCTGAACACAACAGTCAGGTCTCTGCTGTGGTGAGGTAGGTTCCCTGAAAACAACAGTCAGGTCTCTGCTGTGGTGAGGTGGGTTCCCTGAACACAACAGTCAGGTCTCTGCTGTGGTGAGGTGGGTTCCCTGAACACAACAGTCAGGTCTCTTCTGTGGTGAGGTGGGTTTCCCTGAACACAACAGTCAGGTCTCTGCTGTGGTGAGGTGGGTTCCCTAAACACAACAGTCAGGTCTCTGCTGTGGTGAGGTGGGATTCGCCGAACAAAACAGTCAGGTCTCTGCTGTGGTGAGGTGGGATTCGCCGAACAAAACAGTCAGGTCTCTGCTGTGATAAGGTGGGATTCGCCGAACTCAACAGTCAGGTCTCTGCTGTGGTGAGGTGGGATTCGCCGAACTCAACAGTCAGGTCTCTGCTGTGGTGAGGTGGGATTCGCTGAACTCAACAGTCAGGTCTCTGCTGTGGTGAGGTGGGATTCACCGAACTCAACAGTCAGGTCTCTGCTGTGGTGAGGTGGGATTCGCCAAACTCAACAGTCAGGTCTCTGCTGTGGTGAGGTGGGATTCGCCGAACTCAACATTCAGGTCTCTTCTGTGGTGAGGTGGGATTCACCGAACACAACAGTCAGGTCTCTGCTGGGGTGAGGTGGGATTCGCCGAACCCAACAGTCAGGTCTCTGCTGTGGTGAGGTGGGATTCGCCGAACACAACAGTCAGGTCTCTGCTGTGGTGAGGTGGGATTCGCCGAGCTCAACAGTCAGGTCTCTGCTGTGGTGAGGTGGGATTCGCCGAGCTCAACAGTCAGGTCTCTGCTGTGGTGAGGTGGGATTCGCTGAACACAACAGTCAGGTCTCTGCTGTGGTGAGGTGGGATTCGCTGAGCTCAACAGTCAGGTCTCTGCTGTGGTGAGGTGGGATTCGCCGAATACAACAGTCAGGTCTCTGCTGTGGTGAGGTGGGATTCGCCGAACACAACAGTCAGGTCTCTGCTGGGGTGAGGTTGGATTCGCCGAGCTACACAGTCAGGTCTCTGCTGTGGTGAGGTGGGATTCGCCGAGCTCAACAGTTAGGTCTCTGCTGTGGTGAGGTGGGATTCGCCGAACTCAACAGTCAGGTCTCTGCTGTGGTGAGGTGGGTTCCCTGAACACAACAGTCAGGTCTCTGCTGTGGTGAGGTGGGATTCGCCGAACTCAACAGTCAGGTCTCTGCTGTGGTGAGGTGGGTTCCCTGAACACAACAGTCAGGTCTCTGCTGTGGTGAGGTGGGATTCGCCGAACACAACAGTCAGGTCTCTGCTGTGGTGAGGTGGGATTCGCCGAGCTCAACAGTCAGGTCTCTGCTGTGGTGAGGTGGGATTCGCCGACCTCAACAGTCAGGTCTCTGCTGTGGTGAGGTGGGTTCCCTGAACACAACAGTCAGGTCTCTGCTGTGGTGAGGTGGGATTCGCCGAACACAACAGTCAGGTCTCTGCTGTGGTGAGGTGGGATTCGCCGAACTCAACAGTCAGGTCTCTGCTGTGGTGAGGTGGGATTTGCCGAACACAACAGTCAGGTCTCTGCTGTGGTGAGGTGGATTCCCTGAACACAACAGTCAGGTCTCTGCTGTGGTGAGGTAGGTTCCCTGAACACAACAGTCAGGTCTCTGCTGTGGTGAGGTGGGTTCCCTGAACACAACAGTCAGGTCTCTGCTGTGGTGAGGTGGGTTCCCTGAACACAACAGTCAGGTCTCTTCTGTGGTGAGGTGGGTTTCCCTTGAACACAACAGTCAGGTCTCTGCTGTGGTGAGGTGGGTTCCCTAAACACAACAGTCAGGTCTCTGCTGTGGTGAGGTGGGATTCGCCGAACAAAACAGTCAGGTCTCTGCTGTGATAAGGTGGGATTCGCCAAACACAACAGTCAGGTCTCTGCTGTGGTGAGGTGGGATTCGCCGAACTCAACAGTCAGGTCTCTGCTGTGGTGAGGTGGGATTCGCTGAACTCAACAGTCAGGTCTCTGCTGTGGTGAGGTGGGATTCGCCGAACTCAACAGTCAGGTCTCTGCTGTGGTGAGGTGGGATTCACCGAACTCAACAGTCAGGTCTCTGCTGTGGTGAGGTGGGATTCACCAAACTCAACAGTCAGGTCTCTGCTGTGGTGAGGTGGGATTCGCCGAACTCAACATTCAGGTCTCTTCTGTGGTGAGGTGGGATTCACCGAACACAACAGTCAGGTCTCTGCTGGGGTGAGGTGGGATTCGCCGAACACAACAGTCAGGTCTCTGCTGTGGTGAGGTGGGATTCGCCGAACACAACAGTCAGGTCTCTGCTGTGGTGAGGTGGGATTCGCCAAGCTCAACAGTCAGGTCTCTGCTGTGGTGAGGTGGGATTCGCCGAGCTCAACAGTCAGGTCTCTGCTGTGGTGAGGTGGGATTCGCCGAACACAACAGTCAGGTCTCTGCTGTGGTGAGGTGGGATTCGCTGAGCTCAACAGTCAGGTTTCTGCTGTGGTGAGGTGGGATTCGCCAAATACAACAGTCAGGTCTCTGCTGTGGTGAGGAGGGATTCGCCGAACACAACAGTCAGGTCTCTGCTGGGGTGAGGTGGGATTAGCCGAGCTACACAGTCAGGTCTCTGCTGTGGTGAGGTGGGTTCCCTGAACACAACAGTCAGGTCTCTGCTGTGGTGAGGTGGGTTCCCTGAACACAACAGTCAGGTCTCTGCTGTGGTGAGGTGGGATTCGCCGAACACAACAGTCAGGTCTCTGCTGTGGTGAGGTGGGATTCGCCGAACTCAACAGTCAGGTCTCTGCTGTGGTGAGGTGGGATTCGCCGAACACAACAGTCAGGTCTCTGCTGGGGTGAGGTGGGATTCGCCGAGCTCAATAGTCAGGTCTCTGCTGTGGTGAGGTGGTATTCGCCGAGCTCAACAGTCAGGTCTCTGCTGTGGTGAGGTGGGATTCGCCGAACTCAACAGTCAGGTCTCTGCTGTGGTGAGGTGGGTTCCCTGAACACAACAGTCAGGTCTCTGCTGTGGTGAGGTGGGATTCGCCGAACACAACAGTCAGGTCTCTGCTGTGGTGAGGTGGGATTCGCCGAACACAACAGTCAGGTCTCTTCTGTGGTGAGGTAGGTTCCCTGAACACAATAGTCAGGTCTCTACTGTGGTGAGGTGGGTTCCCTGACCACAACAGTCAGGTCTCTGCTGTGGTGAGGTGGGTTCCCTGAACACAACAGTCAGGTCTCTTCTGTGGTGAGGTGGGTTTCCCTGAACACAACAGTCAGGTCTCTGCTGTGGTGAGGTGGGTTCCCTAAACACAACAGTCAGGTCTCTGCTGTGGTGAGGTGGGATTCGCCGAACAAAACAGTCAGGTCTCTGCTGTGGTGAGGTGGGATTCGCCGAACAAAACAGTCAGGTCTCTGCTGTGATAAGGTGGGATTCGCCGAACACAACAGTCAGGTCTCTGCTGTGGTGAGGTGGGATTCGCCGAACTCAACAGTCAGGTCTCTGCTGTGGTGAGGTGGGATTCGCCGAACTCAACAGTCAGGTCTCTGCTGTGGTGAGGTAGGTTCCCTGAACACAACAGTTAGGTCTCTGCTGTGGTGAGGTGGGTTCCCTGAACACAACAGTCAGGTCTCTGCTGTGGTGAGGTGGGTTTCCTGAACACAACAGTCAGGTCTCTTCTGTGGTGAGGTGGGATTCGCTGAACACAACAGTCAGGTCTCTGCTGTGGTGAGGTGGGATTCACCAAACTCAACATTCAGGTCTCTTCTGTGGTGAGGTGGGATTCACCGAACACAACAGTCAGGTCTCTGCTGGGGTGAGGTGGGATTCGCCGAACACAACAGTCAGGTCTCTGCTGTGGTGAGGTGGGATTCGCCGAACACAACAGTCAGGTCTCTGCCGTGGTGAGGTGGGATTCGCCAAGCTCAACAGTCAGGTCTCTGCTGTGGTGAGGTGGGATTCGCCGAGCTCAACATTTAGGTCTCTGCTGTGGTGAGGTGGGATTCGCCGAACACAACAGTCAGGTCTCTGCTGTGGTGAGGTGGGATTCGCTGAGCTCAACAGTCAGGTTTCTGCTGTGGTGAGGTGGGATTCGCCGAATACAACAGTCAGGTCTCTGCTGTGGTGAGGTGGGATTCGCTGAGCTCAACAGTCAGGTTTCTGCTGTGGTGAGGTGGGATTCGCCGAATACAACAGTCAGGTCTCTGCTGTGGTGAGGTGGGATTCGCCGAACACAACAGTCAGGTCTCTGCTGGGGTGAGGTGGGATTCGCCGAGCTACACAGTCAGGTCTCTGCTGTGGTGAGGTGGGATTTGCTGAACTCAACAGTCAGGTCTCTGCTGTGGTGAGGTGGGTTCCCTGAACACAACAGTCAGGTCTCTGCTGTGGTGAGGTGGGATTTGCCGAACACAACAGTCAGGTCTCTGCTGTGGTGAGGTGGGATTTGCCGAACACAACAGTCAGGTCTCTGCTGTGGTGAGGTGGATTCCCTGAACACAACAGTCAGGTCTCTGCTGTGGTGAGGTAGGTTCCCTGAAAACAACAGTCAGGTCTCTGCTGTGGTGAGGTGGGTTCCCTGAACACAACAGTCAGGTCTCTGCTGTGGTGAGGTGGGTTCCCTGAACACAACAGTCAGGTCTCTTCTGTGGTGAGGTGGGTTTCCCTGAACACAACAGTCAGGTCTCTGCTGTGGTGAGGTGGGTTCCCTAAACACAACAGTCAGGTCTCTGCTGTGGTGAGGTGGGATTCGCCGAACAAAACAGTCAGGTCTCTGCTGTGGTGAGGTGGGATTCGCCGAACAAAACAGTCAGGTCTCTGCTGTGATAAGGTGGGATTCGCCGAACTCAACAGTCAGGTCTCTGCTGTGGTGAGGTGGGATTCGCCGAACTCAACAGTCAGGTCTCTGCTGTGGTGAGGTGGGATTCGCTGAACTCAACAGTCAGGTCTCTGCTGTGGTGAGGTGGGATTCACCGAACTCAACAGTCAGGTCTCTGCTGTGGTGAGGTGGGATTCGCCAAACTCAACAGTCAGGTCTCTGCTGTGGTGAGGTGGGATTCGCCGAACTCAACATTCAGGTCTCTTCTGTGGTGAGGTGGGATTCACCGAACACAACAGTCAGGTCTCTGCTGGGGTGAGGTGGGATTCGCCGAACCCAACAGTCAGGTCTCTGCTGTGGTGAGGTGGGATTCGCCGAACACAACAGTCAGGTCTCTGCTGTGGTGAGGTGGGATTCGCCAAGCTCAACAGTCAGGTCTCTGCTGTGGTGAGGTGGGATTCGCCGAGCTCAACAGTCAGGTCTCTGCTGTGGTGAGGTGGGATTCGCTGAACACAACAGTCAGGTCTCTGCTGTGGTGAGGTGGGATTCGCTGAGCTCAACAGTCAGGTCTCTGCTGTGGTGAGGTGGGATTCGCCGAATACAACAGTCAGGTCTCTGCTGTGGTGAGGTGGGATTCGCCGAACACAACAGTCAGGTCTCTGCTGGGGTGAGGTTGGATTCGCCGAGCTACACAGTCAGGTCTCTGCTGTGGTGAGGTGGGATTCGCCGAGCTCAACAGTTAGGTCTCTGCTGTGGTGAGGTGGGATTCGCCGAACTCAACAGTCAGGTCTCTGCTGTGGTGAGGTGGGATTCGCCGAGCTCAACAGTCAGGTCTCTGCTGTGGTGAGGTGGGATTCGCTGAACACAACAGTCAGGTCTCTGCTGTGGTGAGGTGGGATTCGCCGAACACAACAGTCAGGTCTCTGCTGTGGTGAGGTGGGATTCGCCGAACTCAACAGTCAGGTCTCTGCTGTGGTGAGGTGGGTTCCCTGAACACAACAGTCAGGTCTCTGCTGTGGTGAGGTGGGTTCCCTGAACACAACAGTCAGGTCTCTGCTGTGGTGAGGTGGGATTCGCCGAACTCAACAGTCAGGTCTCTGCTGTGGTGAGGTGGGATTCGCCGAACACTACAGTCAGGTCTCTGCTGTGGTGAGGTGGGATTCGCCAAGCTCAACAGTCAGGTCTCTGCTGTGGTGAGGTGGGATTCGCCGAGCTCAACAGTCAGGTCTCTGCTGTGGTGAGGTGGGATTCGCCGAACACAACAGTCAGGTCTCTGCTGTGGTGAGGTGGGATTCGCTGAGCTCAACAGTCAGGTCTCTGCTGTGGTGAGGAGGGATTCGCCGAACACAACAGTCAGGTCTCTGCTGGGGTGAGGTGGGATTAGCCGAGCTACACAGTCAGGTCTCTGCTGTGGTGAGGTGGGTTCCCTGAACACAACAGTCAGGTCTCTGCTGTGGTGAGGTGAGTTCCCTGAACACAACAGTCAGGTCTCTGCTGTGGTGAGGTGGGATTCGCCGAACACAACAGTCAGGTCTCTGCTGTGGTGAGATGGGATTCGCCGAACACAACAGTCAGGTCTCTGCTGGGGTGAGGTGGGATTCGCCGAGCTCAACAGTCAGGTCTCTGCTGTGGTGAGGTGGTATTCGCCGAGCTCAACAGTCAGGTCTCTGCTGTGGTGAGGTGGGATTCGCCGAACTCAACAGTCAGGTCTCTGCTGTGGTGAGGTGGGTTCCCTGAACACAACAGTCAGGTCTCTGCTGTGGTGAGGTGGGATTCGCCGAACACAACAGTCAGGTCTCTGCTGTGGTGAGGTCGGATTCGCCGAACTCAACAGTCAGGTCTCTGCTGTGGTGAGGTAGGTTCCCTGAACACAACAGTCAGGTCTCTGCTGTGGTGAGGTGGGTTCCCTGAACACAACAGTCAGGTCTCTGCTGTGGTGAGGTGGGTTCCCTGAACACAACAGTCAGGTCTCTGCTGTGGTGAGGTGGGTTCCCTGAACACAACAGTCAGGTCTCTTCTGTGGTGAGGTGGGTTTCCCTGAACACAACAGTCAGGTCTCTGCTGTGGTGAGGTGGGATTCGCCGAACAAAACAGTCAGGTCTCTGCTGTGGTGAGGTGGGATTCGCCGAACAAAACAGTCAGGTCTCTGCTGTGATAAGGTGGGATTCGCCGAACACAACAGTCAGGTCTCTGCTGTGGTGAGGTGGGATTCGCCGAACTCAACAGTCAGGTCTCTGCTGTGGTGAGGTGGGTTTCGCCGAACTCAACAGTCAGGTCTCTGCTGTGGTGAGGTAAGTTCCCTGAACACAACAGTTAGGTCTCTGCTGTGGTGAGGTGGGTTCTCTGAACACAACAGTCAGGTCTCTGCTGTAGTGAGGTGGGTTCCCTGAACACAACAGTCAGGTCTCTGCTGTGGTGAGGTGGGATTCACCAAACTCAACAGTCAGGTCTCTGCTGTGGTGAGGTGGGATTCGCCGAACTCAACATTCAGGTCTCTTCTGTGGTGAGGTGGGATTCGCCGAACACAACAGTCAGGTCTCTGCTGTGGTGAGGTGGGATTCGCCGAACACAACAGTCAGGTCTCTGCCGTGGTGAGGTGGGATTCGCCAAGCTCAACAGTCAGGTCTCTGCTGTGGTGAGGTGGGATTCGCCGAGCTCAACAGTCAGGTCTCTGCTGTGGTGAGGTGGGATTCGCCGAACACAACAGTCAGGTCTCTGCTGTGGTGAGGTGGGATTCGCTGAGCTCAACAGTCAGGTTTCTGCTGTGGTGAGGTGGGATTCGCCGAATACAACAGTCAGGTCTCTGCTGTGGTGAGGTGGGATTCGCTGAGCTCAACAGTCAGGTTTCTGCTGTGGTGAGGTGGGATTCGCCGAATACAACAGTCAGGTCTCTGCTGTGGTGAGGTGGGATTCGCCGAACACAACAGTCAGGTCTCTGCTGGGGTGAGGTGGGATTCGCCGAGCTACACAGTCAGGTCTCTGCTGTGGTGAGGTGGGATTTGCTGAACTCAACAGTCAGGTCTCTGCTGTGGTGGGGTGGGTTCCCTGAACACAACAGTCAGGTCTCTGCTGTGGTGAGGTGGGATTTGCCGAACACAACAGTCAGGTCTCTGCTGTGGTGAGGTGGGATTTGCCGAACACAACAGTCAGGTCTCTGCTGTGGTGAGGTAGGTTCCCTGAACACAACAGTCAGGTCTCTGCTGTGGTGAGGTGGGTTCCCTGAACACAACAGTCGGGTCTCTTCTGTGGTGAGGTGGGTTTCCCTGAGCACAACAGTCAGGTCTCTGCTGTGGTGAGGTGGGTTCCCTAAACACAACAGTCAGGTCTCTGCTGTGGTGAGGTGGGATTCGCCGAACAAAACAGTCAGGTCTCTGCTGTGGTGAGGTGGGATTCGCCGAACTCAACAGTCAGGTCTCTGCTGTGGTGAGGTGGGATTCGCCGAACTCAACAGTCAGGTCTCTGCTGTGGTGAGGTGGGATTCACCGAACTTAACAGTCAGGTCTCTGCTGTGGTGAGGTGGGATTCGCCAAACTCAACAGTCAGGTCTCTGCTGTGGTGAGGTGGGATTCGCCGAACTCAACATTCAGGTCTCTTCTGTGGTGAGGTGGGATTCACCGAACACAACAGTCGGGTCTCTGCTGGGGTGAGGTGGGATTCGCCGAACCCAACAGTCAGGTTTCTGCTGTGGTGAGGTGGGATTCGCCGAACACAACAGTCAGGTCTCTGCTGTGGTGAGGTGGGATTCGCCAAGCTCAACAGTCAGGTCTCTGCTGTGGTGAGGTGGGATTCGCCGAGCTCAACAGTCAGGTCTCTGCTGTGGTGAGGTGGGATTCGCCGAACACAACAGTCAGGTCTCTGCTGTGGTGAGGTGGGATTCGCTGAGCTCAACAGTCAGGTTTCTACTGTGGTGAGGTGGGATTCGCCGAATACAACAGTCAGGTCTCTGCTGTGGTGAGGTCGGATTCGCCGAACACAACAGTCAGGTCTCTGCTGGGGTGAGGTGGGTTCCCTGAACACAACAGTCAGGTCTCTGCTGTGGTGAGGTGGGATTCACCAAACTCAACAGTCAGGTCTCTGCTGTGGTGAGGTGGGATTCGCCGAACTCAACATTCAGGTCTCTTCTGTGGTGAGGTGGGATTCGCCGAACACAACAGTCAGGTCTCTGCTGTGGTGAGGTGGGATTCGCCGAACACAACAGTCAGGTCTCTGCCGTGGTGAGGTGGGATTCGCCAAGCTCAACAGTCAGGTCTCTGCTGTGGTGAGGTGGGATTCGCCGAGCTCAACAGTCAGGTCTCTGCTGTGGTGAGGTGGGATTCGCCGAACACAACAGTCAGGTCTCTGCTGTGGTGAGGTGGGATTCGCTGAGCTCAACAGTCAGGTTTCTGCTGTGGTGAGGTGGGATTCGCCGAATACAACAGTCAGGTCTCTGCTGTGGTGAGGTGGGATTCGCTGAGCTCAACAGTCAGGTTTCTGCTGTGGTGAGGTGGGATTCGCCGAATACAACAGTCAGGTCTCTGCTGTGGTGAGGTGGGATTCGCCGAACACAACAGTCAGGTCTCTGCTGGGGTGAGGTGGGATTCGCCGAGCTACACAGTCAGGTCTCTGCTGTGGTGAGGTGGGAATTGCTGAACTCAACAGTCAGGTCTCTGCTGTGGTGGGGTGGGTTCCCTGAACACAACAGTCAGGTCTCTGCTGTGGTGAGGTGGGATTTGCCGAACACAACAGTCAGGTCTCTGCTGTGGTGAGGTGGGATTCGCCGAACTCAACAGTCAGGTCTCTGCTGTGGTGAGGTGGGATTTGCCGAACACAACAGTCAGGTCTCTGCTGTGGTGAGGTAGGTTCCCTGAACACAACAGTCAGGTCTCTGCTGTGGTGAGGTGGGTTCCCTGAACACAACAGTCGGGTCTCTTCTGTGGTGAGGTGGGTTTCCCTGAGCACAACAGTCAGGTCTCTGCTGTGGTGAGGTGGGTTCCCTAAACACAACAGTCAGGTCTCTGCTGTGGTGAGGTGGGATTCGCCGAACAAAACAGTCAGGTCTCTGCTGTGGTGAGGTGGGATTCGCCGAACTCAACAGTCAGGTCTCTGCTGTGGTGAGGTGGGATTCGCCGAACTCAACAGTCAGGTCTCTGCTGTGGTGAGGTGGGATTCACCGAACTTAACAGTCAGGTCTCTGCTGTGGTGAGGTGGGATTCGCCAAACTCAACAGTCAGGTCTCTGCTGTGGTGAGGTGGGATTCGCCGAACTCAACATTCAGGTCTCTTCTGTGGTGAGGTGGGATTCACCGAACACAACAGTCAGGTCTCTGCTGGGGTGAGGTGGGATTCGCCGAACCCAACAGTCAGGTCTCTGCTGTGGTGAGGTGGGATTCGCCGAACACAACAGTCAGGTCTCTGCTGTGGTGAGGTGGGATTCGCCAAGCTCAACAGTCAGGTCTCTGCTGTGGTGAGGTGGGATTCGCCGAGCTCAACAGTCAGGTCTCTGCTGTGGTGAGGTGGGATTCGCCGAACACAACAGTCAGGTCTCTGCTGTGGTGAGGTGGGATTCGCTGAGCTCAACAGTCAGGTTTCTACTGTGGTGAGGTGGGATTCGCCGAATACAACAGTCAGGTCTCTGCTGTGGTGAGGTCGGATTCGCCGAACACAACAGTCAGGTCTCTGCTGGGGTGAGGTGGGATTCGCCGAGCTACACAGTCAGGTCTCTGCTGTGGTGAAGTGGGATTCGCCGAGCTCAACAGTCAGGTCTCTGTTGTGGTGAGGTGGGATTCGCTGAACACAACAGTCAGGTCTCTGCTGTGGTGAGGTGGGATTCGCCGAACACAACAGTCAGGTCTCTGCTGTGGTGAGGTGGGATTCGCCGAACTCAACAGTCAGGTCTCTGCTGTGGTGAGGTGGGATTCGCCGAACTCAACAGTCAGGTCTCTGCTGTGGTGAGGTGGGATTCGCCGAACTCAACAGTCAGGTCTCTGCTGTGGTGAGGTGGGATTTGCCGAACACAACAGTCAGGTCTCTGCTGTGGTGAGGTGGATTCCCTGAACACAACAGTCAGGTCTCTGCTGTGGTGAGGTAGGTTCCCTGAACACAACAGTCAGGTCTCTGCTGTGGTGAGGTGGGTTCCCTGAACACAACAGTCAGGTCTCTGCTGTGGTGAGGTGGGTTCCCTGAACACAACAGTCAGGTCTCTTCTGTGGTGAGGTGGGTTTCCCTGAACACAACAGTCAGGTCTCTGCTGTGGTGAGGTGGGTTCCCTGAACACAACAGTCAGGTCTCTGCTGTGGTGAGGTGGAATTCGCTGAACAAAACAGTCAGGTCTCTGCTGTGGTGAGGTGGGATTCGCTGAACACAACAGTCAGGTTTCTGCTGTGGTGAGGTGGGATTCACCGAACTCAACAGTCAGGACTCTGCTGTGGTGAGGTGGGATTCGCCAAACTAAACAGTCAGGTCTCTGCTGTGGTGAGGTGGGATTCGCCGAACTCAACATTCAGGTCTCTTCTGTGGTGAGGTGGGATTCACCGAACTCAACAGTCAGGTCTCTGCTGGGGTGAGGTGGGATTCGCCGAAAACAACAGTCAGGTCTCTGCTCTGGTGAGGTGGGATTTGCCGAACTCAACAGTCAGGTCTCTGCTGTGGTGAGGTTGGATTCGCCGAGCTCAACAGTCAGGTCTCTGCTGGGGTGAGGTGGGATTCGCCGAGCTCAACAGTCAGGTCTCTTCTGTGGTGAGGTGGGATTCGCCGAACTCAACAGTCAGGTCTCTGCTGTGGTGAGGTTGGTTCCCTGAACACAATAGTCAGGTCTCTGCTGTGGTGAGGTGGGTTTCCTGAACACAACAGTCAGGTCTCTGCTGTGGTGAGGTGGGGTTCGCGTACACAACAGTCAGGTCTCTGCTATGGTGAGGTGAGATTCGCCGAACTCAACAGTCAGGTCTCTGCTGTGGTGAGGTGGGTTCCCTGAACACAAAAGTCAGGTCTCTGCTGTGGTGAGGTAGGTTCCCTGAACACAACAGTCAGGTCTCTGCTGTGGTGAGGTGGGTTCCCTGAACACAACAGTCAGGTCTCTGCTGTGGTGAGGTGGGTTCCCTGAACACAATAGTCAGGTCTCTGCTGTGGTGAGGTGAGTTCCCTGAACACAACAGTCAGGTCTCTGCTGTGGTGAGGTGGGTTCCCTGAACACAACAGTCAGGTCTCTGCTGTGGTGAGGTGGGATTCGCCGAACACAACAGTCAGGTCTCTGCTGTGGTGAGGTGGGATTCACCGAACTCAACAGTCAGGTCTCTGCTGTGGTGAGGTGGGTTCCCTGAACACAATAATCAGGTCTCTGCTGTGGTGAGGTGGGTTCCCTGAACACAACAGTCAGGTCTCTGCTGTGATGAGGTGGGATTTGCCGTACACAACAGTCAGGTCTCTGCTGTGGTAAGGTGAGATTCGCCGAACTCAACAGTCAGGTCTCTGCTGTGGTGAGGTGGGTTCCCTGAACACAACAGTCAGGTCTCTGCTGTGGTGAGGTGGGTTCCCTGAACACAACAGTCAGGTCTCTGCTGTGATGAGGTGGGATTTGCCGTACACAACAGTCAGGTCTCTGCTGTGGTGAGGTGGGTTCCCTGAACACAACAGTCAGGTCTCTGCTGTGGTGAGGTGGGATTCGCTGAACAAAACAGTCAGGTCTCTGCTGTGGTGAGGTGGGATTCGCTGAACACAACAGTCAGGTTTCTGCTGTGGTGAGGTGGGATTCACCGAACTCAACAGTCAGGTCTCTGCTGTGGTGAGGTGGGATTCACCGAACTCAACAGTCAGGACTCTGCTGTGGTGAGGTGGGATTCGCCGAACTCAACATTCAGGTCTCTTCTGTGGTGAGGTGGGATTCACCGAACTCAACAGTCAGGTCTCTGCTGGGGTGAGGTGGGATTCGCCGAAAACAACAGTCAGGTCTCTGCTCTGGTGAGGTGGGATTTGCCGAACTCAACAGTCAGGTCTCTGCTGTGGTGAGGTTGGATTCGCCGAGCTCAACAGTCAGGTCTCTGCTGGGGTGAGGTGGGATTCGCCGAGCTCAACAGTCAGGTCTCTTCTGTGGTGAGGTGGGATTCGCCGAACTCAACAGTCAGGTCTCTGCTGTGGTGAGGTTGGTTCCCTGAACACAATAGTCAGGTCTCTGCTGTGGTGAGGTGGGTTTCCTGAACACAACAGTCAGGTCTCTGCTGTGGTGAGGTGGGGTTCGCGTACACAACAGTCAGGTCTCTGCTGTGGTGAGGTGAGATTCGCCGAACTCAACAGTCAGGTCTCTGCTGTGGTGAGGTGGGTTCCCTGAACACAAAAGTCAGGTCTCTGCTGTGGTGAGGTAGGTTCCCTGAACACAACAGTCAGGTCTCTGCTGTGGTGAGGTGGGTTCCCTGAACACAACAGTCAGGTCTCTGCTGTGGTGAGGTGGGTTCCCTGAACACAATAGTCAGGTCTCTGCTGTGGTGAGGTGAGTTCCCTGAACACAACAGTCAGGTCTCTGCTGTGGTGAGGTGGGTTCCCTGAACACAACAGTCAGGTCTCTGCTGTGGTGAGGTGGGATTCGCCGAACACAACAGTCAGGTCTCTGCTGTGGTGAGGTGGGATTCACCGAACTCAACAGTCAGGTCTCTGCTGTGGTGAGGTGGGTTCCCTGAACACAATAATCAGGTCTCTGCTGTGGTGAGGTGGGTTCCCTGAACACAACAGTCAGGTCTCTGCTGTGATGAGGTGGGATTTGCCGTACACAACAGTCAGGTCTCTGCTGTGGTAAGGTGAGATTCGCCGAACTCAACAGTCAGGTCTCTGCTGTGGTGAGGTGGGTTCCCTGAACACAACAGTCAGGTCTCTGCTGTGGTGAGGTGGGTTCCCTGAACACAACAGTCAGGTCTCTGCTGTGGTGAGGTGGGATTCGCCGAACTCAACAGTCAGGTCTCTGCTGTGGTGAGGTGGGATTCGCCAAACTCAACAGTCAGGTCTCTGCTGTGGTGAGGTGGGATTCGCCAAACTCAACAGTCAGGTCTCTGCTGTGGTGAGGTGGGATTCGCCGAACTCAACAGTCAGGTCTCTTCTGTGGTAAGGTGGGATTCGCCGAACACAACAGTCAGGTCTCTGCTGTGGTGAGGTGGGATTCGCCGAACACAACAGTCAGGTCTCTGCTCTGGTGAGGTGGGTTTCGCCGAACACAACAGTCAGGTCTCTGCTGTGGTGAGGTGGGATTCGCCGAGCTCAACAGTCAGGTCTCTGCTGTGGTGAGGTGGAATTCGCCGAGCTCAACAGTCAGGTCTCTGCTGGGGTGAGGTGGGATTCGCCGAGCTCAACAGTCAGGTCTCTTCTGTGGTGAGGTGGGATTCGCCGAACTCAACAGACAGGTTTCTGCTCTGGTGAGGTGGGTTTCGCCGAACTCAACAGTCAGGTCTCTACTGTGGTGAGGTGGGATTCGCCGAGCTCAACAGTCAGGTCTCTGCTGTGGTGAGGTGGAATTCGCCGAGCTCAACAGTCAGGTCTCTGCTGGGGTGAGGTGGGATTCGCCGAGCTTAACAGTCAGGTCTCTTCTGTGGTGAGGTGGGATTCGCCGAACTCAACAGACAGGTCTCTGCTGTGGTGAGGTGGGTTCCCTGAACACAAAAGTCAGGTCTCTGCTGTGGTGAGGTAGGTTCCCTGAACACAACAGTCAGGTCTCTGCTGTGGTGAGGTGGGTTCCCTGAACACAACAGTCAGGTCTCTGCTGTGGAGAGGTGGGTTCCCTGAACACAATAGTCAGGTCTCTGCTGTGATGAGGTGGGATTCGCTGAACACAACAGTCAGGTCTCTGCTGTGGTGAGGTGGGATTCACCGAACTCAACAGTCAGGTCTCTGCTGTGGTGAGGTGGGATTCGCCGAACTCAACAGTCAGGTCTCTGCTGTGGTGAGGTGGGATTCACCGAACTCAACAGTCAGGTCTCTGCTGTGGTGAGGTGGGATTCGCCAAACACAACAGTCAGGTCTCTGCTGTGGTGAGGTGGGATTCGCCGAACTCAACAGTCAGGTCTCTTCTGTGGTAAGGTGGGATTCGCCGAACACAACAGTCAGGTCTCTGCTGTGGTGAGGTGGGATTCGCCGAACACAACAGTCAGGTCTCTGCTCTGGTGAGGTGGGTTTCGCCGAACTCAACAGTCAGGTCTCTGCTGTGGTGAGGTGGGATTCGCCGAGCTCAACAGTCAGGTCTCTGCTGTGGTGAGGTGGGATTCGCCGAGCTCAACAGTCAGGTCTCTGCTGTGGTGAGGTGGGATTCGCTGAACACAACAGTCAGGTCTCTGCTGTGGTGAGGTGGGATTCGCCGAACACAACAGTCAGGTCTCTGCTGTGGTGAGGTGGGTTCCCTGAACACAACAGTCAGGTCTCTGCTGTGGTGAGGTGGGTTCCCTGAACACAACAGTCAGGTCTCTGCTGTGGTGAGGTGGGATTCGCCGAACTCAACAGTCAGGTCTCTGCTGTGGTGAGGTGGGATTCGCCGAACACAACAGTCAGGTCTCTGCTGTGGTGAGGTGGGATTCGCCAAGCTCAACAGTCAGGTCTCTGCTGTGGTGAGGTGGGATTCGCCGAGCTCAACAGTCAGGTCTCTGCTGTGGTGAGGTGGGATTCGCCGAACACAACAGTCAGGTCTCTGCTGTGGTGAGGTGGGATTCGCTGAGCTCAACAGTCAGGTTTCTGCTGTGGTGAGGTGGGTTCCCTGAACACAACAGTCAGGTCTCTGCTGTGGTGAGGTGGCTTCCCTGAACACAACAGTCAGGTCTCTTCTGTGGTGAGGTGGGTTTCCCTGAACACAACAGTCAGGTCTCTGCTGTGGTGAGGTGGGTTCCCTAAACACAACAGTCAGGTCTCTGCTGTGGTGAGGTGGGATTCGCCGAACACAACAGTCAGGTCTCTGCTGTGGTGAGGTGGGATTCGCTGAGCTCAACAGTCAGGTTTCTGCTGTGGTGAGGTGGGATTCACCGAATACAACAGTCAGGTCTCTGCTGTGGTGAGGAGGGATTCGCCGAACACAACAGTCAGGTCTCTGCTGGGGTGAGGTGTGATTAGCCGAGCTACACAGTCAGGTCTCTGCTGTGGTGAGGTGGGATTCGCCGAACTCAACAGTCAGGTCTCTGCTGTGGTGAGGTGGGATTCGCCGAACACAACAGTCAGGTCTCTGCTGTGGTGAGGTGGGATTCGCCAAGCTCAACAGTCAGGTCTCTGCTGTGGTGAGGTGGGATTCGCCGAGCTCAACAGTCAGGTCTCTGCTGTGGTGAGGTGGGATTCGCCGAACACAACAGTCAGGTCTCTGCTGTGGTGAGGTGGGATTCGCTGAGCTCAACAGTCAGGTTTCTGCTGTGGTGAGGTGGGATTCACCGAATACAACAGTCAGGTCTCTGCTGTGGTGAGGTGGGTTCCCTGAACACAACAGTCAGGTTTCTGCTGTGGTGAGGTGGGTTCCCTGAACACAACAGTCAGGTCTCTGCCGTGGTGAGGTGGGATTCGCCGAACACAACAGTCAGGTCTCTGCTGTGGTGAGGTGGGATTCGCCGAACTCAACAGTCAGGTCTCTGCTGTGGTGAGGTGGGATTCGCCGAACACAACAGTCAGGTCTCTGCTGGGGTGAGGTGGGATTCGCCGAGCTCAACAGTCAGGTCTCTGCTGTGGTGAGGTGGTATTCGCCGAGCTCAACAGTCAGGTCTCTGCTGTGGTGAGGTGGGATTCGCCGAACTCAACAGTCAGGTCTCTGCTGTGGTGAGGTGGGTTCCCTGAACACAACAGTCAGGTCTCTGCTGTGGTGAGGTGGGATTCGCCGAACACAACAGTCAGGTCTCTGCTGTGGTGAGGTCGGATTCGCCGAACTCAACAGTCAGGTCTCTGCTGTGGTGAGGTAGGTTCCCTGAACACAACAGTCAGGTCTCTGCTGTGGTGAGGTGGGTTCCCTGAACACAACAGTCAGGTCTCTGCTGTGGTGAGGTGGGTTCCCTGAACACAACAGTCAGGTCTCTTCTGTGGTGAGGTGGGTTTCCCTGAACACAACAGTCAGGTCTCTGCTGTGGTGAGGTGGGTTCCCTAAACACAACAGTCAGGTCTCTGCTGTGGTGAGGTGGGATTCGCCGAACAAAACAGTCAGGTCTCTGCTGTGGTGAGGTGGGATTCGCTGAACAAAACAGTCAGGTCTCTGCTGTGATAAGGTGGGATTCGCCGAACACAACAGTCAGGTCTCTGCTGTGGTGAGGTGGGATTCGCCGAACTCAACAGTCAGGTCTCTGCTGTGGTGAGGTGGGATTCGCCGAACTCAACAGTCTGGTCTCTGCTGTGGTGAGGTGGGTTCCCTGAACACAACAGTCAGGTCTCTGCTGTGGTGAGGTGGGTTCCCTGAACACAACAGTCAGGTCTCTGCTGTGGTGAGGTGGGATTCGCCGAACTCAACAGTCAGGTCTCTGCTGTGGTGAGGTGGGATTCGCCGAACACAACAGTCAGGTCTCTGCTGTGGTGAGGTGGGATTCGCCGAGCTCAACAGTCAGGTTTCTGCTGTGGTGAGGTGGGATTCGCCGAACACAACAGTCAGGTCTCTGCTGTGGTGAGGTGGGATTCGCTGAGCTCAACAGTCAGGTTTCTGCTGTGGTGAGGTGGGATTCGCCGAATACAACAGTCAGGTCTCTGCTGTGGTGAGGAGGGATTCGCCGAACACAACAGTCAGGTCTCTGCTGGGGTGAGGTGGGATTAGCCGAGCTACACAGTCAGGTCTCTGCTGTGGTGAGGTGGGTTCCCTGAACACAACAGTCAGGTCTCTGCTGTGGTGAGGTGGGTTCCCTGAACACAACAGTCAGGTCTCTGCTGTGGTGAGGTGGGATTCGCCGAACACAACAGTCAGGTCTCTGCTGTGGTGAGGTGGGATTCGCCGAACTCAACAGTCAGGTCTCTGCTGTGGTGAGGTGGGATTCGCCGAACACAACAGTCAGGTCTCTGCTGGGGTGAGGTGGGATTCGCCGAACACAACAGTCAGGTCTCTGCTGGGGTGAGGTGGGATTCGCCGAGCTCAACAGTCAGGTCTCTGCTGTGGTGAGGTGGTATTCGCCGAACTCAACAGTCAGGTCTCTGCTGTGGTGAGGTAAGTTCCCTGAACACAACAGTTAGGTCTCTGCTGTGGTGAGGTGGGTTCCCTGAACACAACAGTCAGGTCTCTTCTGTGGTGAGGTGGGATTCGCTGAACACAACAGTCAGGTCTCTGCTGTGGTGAGGTGGGATTCACCAAACTCAACAGTCAGGTCTCTGCTGTGGTGAGGTGGGATTCGCCAAACTCAACATTCAGGTCTCTTCTGTGGTGAGGTGGGATTCACCGAACACAACAGTCAGGTCTTTGCTGGGGTGAGGTGGGATTCGCCGAACACAACAGTCAGGTCTCTGCTGTGGTGAGGTGGGATTCGCCGAACACAACAGTCAGGTCTCTGCCGTGGTGAGGTGGGATTCGCCAAGCTCAACAGTCAGGTCTCTGCTGTGGTGAGGTGGGATTCGCCGAGCTCAACAGTCAGGTCTCTGCTGTGGTGAGGTGGGATTCGCCGAACACAACAGTCAGGTCTCTGCTGTGGTGAGGTGGGATTCGCTGAGCTCAACAGTCAGGTTTCTGCTGTGGTGAGGTGGGATTCGCCGAATACAACAGTCAGGTCTCTGCTGTGGTGAGGTGGGATTCGCTGAGCTCAACAGTCAGGTTTCTGCTGTGGTGAGGTGGGATTCGCCGAATACAACAGTCAGGTCTCTGCTGTGGTGAGGTGGGATTCGCCGAACACAACAGTCAGGTCTCTGCTGTGGTGAGGTGGGATTAACCGAACTCAACAGTCAGGTCTCTGCTGTGGTGAGGTGAGTTCCCTGAATACAACAGTCAGGTCTCTGCTGTGGTGAGGTGGATTCCCTGAACACAACAGTCAGGTCTCTGCTGTGGTGAGGTGGGTTCCCTGAACACAACAGTCAGGTCTCTGCTGTGGTGAGGTGGGATTCGCTAACACAACAGTCAGGTCTCTGCTGTGGTGAGGTGGGATTCGCCGAACTCAACAGTCAGGTCTTTGCTGTGGTGAGGTGGGTTCCCTGAACACAATAGTCAGGTCTCTGCTGTGGTGAGGTGGGTTCCCTGAACACAACAGTCAGGTCTCTGCTGTGGTGAGGTGGGTTCCCTGAACCCAACAGTCAGGTCTCTGCTGTGGTGAGGTGGGTTCCCTGAACACAACAGCCAGGTCTCTGCTGTGGTGAGGTGGGATTCGCCGAACACAACAGTCAGGTCTCTGCTGTGGTGAGGTGGGATTGGCCGAGCTCAACAGTCAGGTCTCTGCTGTGGTGAGGTGGGATACGCCGAGCTCAACAGTCAGGTCTCTGCTGTGGTGAGGTGGGATTCGCCGAGCTCAACAGTCAGGTCTCTGCTGTGGTGAGGTGGGATTCGCCGAGCTCAACAGTCAGGTCTCTGCTGTGGTGAGGTGGGATTCGCCAAACACATAAAGTCAGGTTTCTGCTGTGGTGAGGTGGGATTCGCCAAACTCAACAGTCAGGTCTCTGCTGTGGTGAGGTGGGTTACCTGAACACAACAGTCAGGTCTCTGCTGTGGTGAGGTGGGTTCCCTTAACACAACAGTCAGGTCTCTGCTGTGGTGAGGTGGGATTCGCCGAACACAACAGTCAGGTCTCTGCTGTGGTGAGGTGGGATTCGCCGAACTCAACAGTCAGGTCTCTGCTGTGGTGAGGTGGGATTCGCCGAACACAACAGTCAGGTCTCTGCTGGGGTGAGGTGGGATTCGCCGAACACAACAGTCAGGTCTCTGCTGTGGTGAGGTGGGATTCGCCGAACACAACAGTCAGGTCTCTGCTGTGGTGAGGTGGGATTCGCTGAACACAACAGTCAGGTCTCTGCTGTGGTGAGGTGGGATTGGCCGAGCTCAACAGTCAGGTCTCTGCTGTGGTGAGGTGGGATTGGCCGAGCTCAATAGTCAGGTCTCTGCTGTGGTGAGGTGGGATTCGCCGAGCTCAACAGTCAGGTCTCTGCTGTGGTGAGGTGGGATTCACCGAACTCAACAGTCAGGTCTCTGTTGTGGTGAGGTGGGATTCGCCGAACACAACAGTCAGGTCTCTGCTGTGGTGAGGTGGGATTCGCCGAACACAACAGTCAGGTCTCTGCTGTGGTTAGGTGGGATTCGCCGAGTTCAACAGTCAGGTCTCTGCTGTGGTGAGGTGGGATTCGCCGAGCTCAACAGTCAGGTCTCTGCTGTGGTGAGGTGGGATTCGCCAAACACATAAAGTCAGGTCTCTGCTGTGGTGAGGTGGGATTCGCCAAACTCAACAGTCAGGTCTCTGCTGTGGTGAGGTGGGTTACCTGAACACAACAGTCAGGTCTCTGCTGTGGTGAGGTGGGTTCCCTTAACACAACAGTCAGGTCTCTGCTGTGGTGAGGTGGGATTCGCCGAACACAACAGTCAGGTCTCTGCTGTGGTGAGGTGGGATTCGCCGAACTCAACAGTCAGGTCTCTGCTGTGGTGAGGTGGGATTCGCCGAACACAACAGTCAGGTCTCTGCTGGGGTGAGGTGGGATTCGCCGAACACAACAGTCAGGTCTCTGCTGTGGTGAGGTGGGATTCGCCGAACACAACAGTCAGGTCTCTGCTGTGGTGAGGTGGGATTTGCTGAACACAACAGTAAGGTCTCTGCTGTGGTGAGGTGGGATTGGCCGAGCTCAACAGTCAGGTCTCTGCTGTGGTGAGGTGGGATTGGCCGAGCTCAATAGTCAGGTCTCTGCTGTGGTGAGGTGGGATTCGCCGAGCTCAACAGTCAGGTCTCTGCTGTGGTGAGGTGGGATTCACCGAACTCAACAGTCAGGTCTCTGTTGTGGTGAGGTGGGATTCGCCGAACACAACAGTCAGGTCTCTGCTGTGGTGAGGTGGGATTCGCCGAACACAACAGTCAGGTCTCTGCTGTGGTTAGGTGGGATTCGCCGAGCTACACAGTCAGGTCTCTGCTGTGGTGAGGTGGGATTTGCCGAGCTCAACAGTCAGGTCTCTGCTGTGGTGAGGTGGGATTCGCCGAACTCAACAGTCAGGTCTCTGCTGTTGTGAGGTGGGATTCGCCGAGCTCAACAGTCAGGTCTGTGCTGGGGTGAGGTGGGATTCGCCGAGCTCAACAGTCAGGTCTCTACTGTGGTGAGGTGGGATTCGCCGAACACAACAGTCAGGTCTCTGCTGTGGTAAGGTGGGTTCCCTGAACACAATAGTCAGGTCTCTGCTGTGGTGAGGTGGGTTTCGGCGAACAAGACAGTCAGGTCTCTGCTGTGGTGAGGTGGGATTCGCCGAACAAAACAGTCAGGTCTCTGCTGTGGTGAGGTTGGATTCGTCAAACAAAACAGCCAGGTCTCTGCTGTGGTGAGGTGGGATTCGCCGAACACAACAGTCAGGTCTATGCTGTGGTGAGGTGGGTTCCCTTAACACAACAGTCAGGTCTCTGCTGTGGTGAGGTGGGTTCCCTTAACACAACAGTCAGGTCTCTGCTGTGGTGAGGTGGGATTCGCCGAACACAACAGTCAGGTCTCTGCTGTGGTGAGGTGGGATTCGCCGAACTCAACAGTCAGGTCTCTTCTGTGGTGAGGTGGGATTCGCCGAACACAACAGTCAGGTCTCTGCTGTGGTGAGGTGGGATTCGCCGAGCTCAACAGTCAGGTCTCTGCTGTGGTGAGGTGGGATTCGCCAAACACATAAAGTCAGGTCTCTCCTGTGGTGAGGTGGGATTCACCGAACTCAACAGTCAGGTCTCTGCTGTGGTGAGGTGGGTTCCCTGAACACAACAGTCAGGTCTCTGCTGGGGTGAGGTGGAATTCGCCGAACACAACAGTCAGGTCTCTGCTGTGGTGAGGTGGGATTCGCTGAACACAACAGTCAGGTCTCTGCTGTGGTGAGGTGGCATTGGCCGAGCTCAACAGTCAGGTCTCTGCTGTGGTGAGGTGGGATTCGCCGAGCTCAACAGTCAGGTCTCTGCTGTGGTGAGGTGGGATTCACCAAACTCAACAGTCAGGTCTCTGCTGTGGTGAGGTGGGATTCGCCGAACTCAACAGTGAGGTCTCTGTTGTGGTGAGGTGGGATTCGCCGAACTCAACAGTCAGGTCTCTGCTGTGGTGAGGTGGGATTCGCCGAGCTCAACAGTCAGGTCTCTGCTGTGGTTAGGTGGGATTCGCCGAGCTACACAGTCAGGTCTCTGCTGTGGTGAGGTGGGATTCGCCGAGCTCAACAGTCAGGTCTCTGCTGTTGTGAGGTGGGATTCGCCGAGCTCAACAGTCAGGTCTCTGCTGGGGTGAGGTGGGATTCGCCGAACACAACAGTCAGGTCTCTGCTGTGGTGAGGTGAGATTCGCCGAACTCAACAGTCAGGTCTCTGCTGTGGTGAGGTGGGATTCGCCGAACTCAACAGTCAGGTCTCTGCTGTGGTGAGGTGGGATTCACCAAACTCAACAGTCATGTCTCTGCTGGGGTGAGGTGGGATTCGCCGAACACAACAGTCAGGTCTCTGCTGTGGTTAGGTGGGATTCACCAAACTCAACAGTCATGTCTCTGCTGGGGTGAGGTGGGATTCGCCGAACTCAACAGTCAGGTCTCTGCTGTGGTGAGGTGGGATACGCCGAGCTCAACAGTCAGGTCTCTGCTGTGGTGAGGTGGGATTCGACGAACTCAACAGTCAGGTCTCTGCTGTGGTGAGGTGGGATTCGCCGAGCTCAACAGTCAGGTCTCTGCTGTGGTGAGGTGGGATTCGCCGAGCTCAACAGTCAGGTCTCTGCTGTGGTGAGGTGGGATTCGCCAAACACATAAAGTCAGGTCTCTCCTGTGGTGAGGTGGGATTCGCCGAACTCAACAGTCAGGTCTCTGTTGTGGTGAGGTGGGATTCGCCGAACTCAACAGTCAGGTCTCTGCTGTGGTTAGGTGGGATTCGCCGAGCTCAACAGTCAGGTCTCTGCTGTGGTTAGGTGGGATTCGCCGAGCTACACAGTCAGGTCTCTGCTGTGGTGAGGTGGGATTCGCCGAGCTCAACAGTCAGGTCTCTGCTGTTGTGAGGTGGGATTCGCCGAGCTCAACAGTCAGGTCTCTGCTGGGGTGAGGTGGGATTCGCCAAGCTCAACAGTCAGGTCTCTGCTGGGGTGAGGTGGGTTCCCTGAACACAACAGTCAGGTCTGTGCTGTGGTGAGGTGGGATTCGCCGAACTCAACAGTCAGGTCTCTGCTGTGGTGAGGTGGGATTCACCAAACTCAACAGTCATGTCTCTGCTGGGGTGAGGTGGGATTCGCTGAACACAACAGTCAGGTCTCTGCTGTGGTGAGGTGAGATTCGCCGAACTCAACAGTCAGGTCTCTGCTGTGGTGAGGTGGGTTCCCTGAAAACAACAGTCAGGTCTCTGC